>NC_090650.1:362608550-363208550 GCF_040937935.1 Hyperolius riggenbachi
CGGCCTGGTGATGCGCTGATCCACCTTTTGCGCAATTCAGCTACACTGTGGCAATTTGTATCAATGCTGCAAAAACATTCTTTCAAATTTGCTAGGTAAAAACGTGAAATCAAAATTGCTTGGTGACTGGGATTAGTATTGGAAACCTCATACTTGTCAATGATAATGAGTGACCCCTGCTGGATGAAATATGAACATTTGTTGTGATGGCAATGTGTGTCAATGAGAAAAAAGCCTTAAAATTTAAAACATATACAGATAAGAATCTTCCAGAGTAAAATGAGCTATTCAATTACTTTTCTCCTATGTTGCTAGCATTTACAGTTAGTAGAAATCTGACATTACCTACAGGTTTTGGGCTAGTCCATCTCTCCATAGAGGATTCTCAGCATGGCCTTTATTCTTTATAAATACACTCCCTAAAAAAAGATTTATACAAAGATGCTGGCCAGCCACCCTGCTTGCTGTACACTTTTTGGCAGTTGGATGGAGCAACTGCTGTTCAGGAAATGCTGTTGAAAACAAAGAAAAACACTGAACCCCCCATGAGAAGATAGGATAGTCCAAAATTTGTTGGTAATGTCAGATTTCTACTACTTACTGTAAGTGACAGCAACATAGGAGAAAAGTAATTTATGGCTCATTTTACTCTGGACAAAACGTACTAATTTGTATGTTTACATGTATTTTAAAATTTTCGAGACAGAGGTCCTTTAAAGCAGGGGTCCCCAACCACCGGGCCGCGGCCCACTGCCGGTCAGTGGGCAGTTGCCAGCTGGGCCGCGGCGGGTCTGGCCTCTCGCCCCCCTCCCCCCGCGGCCGCCGCTCCTGTCACCTAATGAGCTGGTGGCCGCTTCCTGTCACAGATTCCCCGTAGCCGCTATGAGGAATGCAGCATCTCCTATTACAGCAGCGCTTCCTGCGCAGCTGCTGTAAGGAGGGAAGAAAGCGAGACAGCGCCGGTTTCCATGGTAACGGCGATCGCCGATACAGGAAGCCGCTGTCTCGCTTTCTTCCCTCCTTACAGCAGCTGCGCAGGAAGCGCTGCTGTAATAGGAGATGCTGCATTCCTCATAGCGGCTACGGGGAATCTGTGACAGGAAGCGGCCGCCAGCTCAAAGCAGGTAACAGAAGCGGCGGCCGCGGGGGGAGGGGGGCTACACTGGGGCACTATACTAGCTATCCTGGGGCACACTGAGCACTATACTAGCTATCCTGGGGCACATGGGGCACTATACTAGCTATCCTGGGGCACTATACTAGCTATACTGGGGCACATGGGGCACTATACTAGCTATACTGGGGCACACTGGGCACTATACTAGCTATCCTGGGGCACACTGGGCACTATACTAGCTATCCTGGGGCACTATACTAGCTATACTGGGGCACATGGGGCACTATACTAGCTATCCTGGGGCACATGGGGCACTATACTAGCTATCCTGGGGCACTATACTAGCTATACTGGGGCACATGGGGCACTATACTAGCTATACTGGGGCACACTGGGCACTATACTAGCTATCCTGGGGCACACTGGGCACTATACTAGCTATCCTGGGGCACTATACTAGCTATCCTGGGGCACACTGGGCACTATACTAGCTATCCTGGGGCACTATACTAGCTATCCTGGGGCACACTGGGCACTATACTAGCTATCCTGGGGCACACTGGGCACTATACTAGCTATCCTGGGGCACTATACTAGCTATCCTGGGGCACACTGGGCACTATACTAGCTATCCTGGGGAACTATACTAGCTATCCTGGGGCACACTGGGCACTATACTAGCTATCCTGGGGCACACTGGGCACTATACTAGGGCACACTGGGCACTATACTAGCTATCCTGGGGCACACTGGGCACTATACTAGCTATCCTGGGGCACATGGGCACTATACTAGCTATACTAGGGCACATGGGGCACTATATTAGCTATCTTGGGGCACATGGGGCACTATACTAGCTATACTGGGGCACTATACTAGCTATACTGGGGCACACTGGGCACTATACTAGCTATACTGGGGCACTATACTAGCTGCACCGGGGTACCTAGACTCCCTATACTGGGGCAACTGCTTGCTGTGCCGCCGCGAATACCCCCAACCCCCCCCCCCAGAGAGAATTTTGGACGGTTACCAGTCCCAAAAAGGTTGGGGACCCCTGCTTTAAAGGATACATCAGAGTTTTGAAAAAAAAAATAAAAAAATATGAGATCCACTTATCCTGGGCTTCTTCCAGCCCCTAGCAGCCGTCCTGTGCCCTCGCCACAGCTCCGATATCCTCCGTTGTAGATGCAGACCTCGCCAGGTCGGTCGCACCCAGGTGGTCTGGAGTGCACCTGCACAACACACGCCAGACCACATGAGCACAATCGATATTGGTGATCCCGGGACACTGGCGCTGCAGCGAGGGACATATCGGCTGCTAGGGGCTGGAGGAAGCATGGCCAGCATCTAAGTATATTCCATTTTTTTTAAAAGCCTTTATGTATCCTTTTTAAAGTACCCCTGAACTGTGTTAAAAATGTGAAATAAAGCCCATTATGGGCCAGAAAACATTTTGCTTGCACTGTGCTGCAGCTCACATACCCTGTCCTCAGTTTCTGTGACTGAAGATCTTGTCCAAGAAACGGTTTCCTATTGCCTCATGTGATTTAGAGCTGCGCAGATGGAATTTTGAATCACTCCAGCACAGTGGAAATAAACAAGTGCTCCAACGACTCCAGTGGACCCGCGCAGCAGTGGCAGCAACAGCGAATGATTGGAAATGTGGGGGCAGCAGCGGGCTGGATGCACATTGGCATTCATGTGAACAAGTCAATAGACATTGCGACAAACTACAACGTATCCACACAGGATATGCTGTAAATGCATCATTGTGCATTCGGGGCAGTGTAAACCCAGCCATAGAGGTGCCTAAACATGGTGAGAAGACTCAAGGAAGGTCACAAGAACTTAAAGAGAACCCGAGGTGGGTTTTAATAATCCTATTAGCATACAGAGGCTGGGTCTGTATATAAATGCCCAGCCTCTGTTACTATACAGTTTCCCCCAGGCCCCCCCTGCGCTCTGCTGTCCCCCATGAATCAAACCGCTGTGCTAGAGACATGCAGCGTGTCGCTAGCAAGCTGTTTACATCCACACAGTCACCGCCGCTCCCCCACCTCCTCTATATTGCAGCTCCCCGCCTGCTTCTCTTCCCTCCACTCTGATTGGAGGGAAGGGTTTGGATGTAAACAGCCTGCTATCGACCCACTGCGTGTCACTAGCACGGCGGTTTGATTTGCGGGGGACAGCAGAGGGGCGGAGGGGGGCTGAGGGGGGGGGGGGGGGAAGTATAGCAACAGAGGCTAAGCATTGTATGTAGACCCAGCCTCTGTGTGCTAATAAGATTATTAAAACCCAATTTAAATGGCTACTTATGAGCCTTCCTGTCCTAGTACTGTATTAGGCCATCTCACTGATCAAAACACAAGGTTTAAAAATGCCAGACGCACACTGGATCTCGTGCCCCAAATATCAAATTTTGTATACACATTCAGGTCTGTAAATATTGGGGCAACTACACAATTCGAACATTTTTGGCTCTATACACAACCACAATGGATTTGAAATGGAACAAACAATGTGCTTTAACTGCAGACTGTGCTTTACTTTGAGAGTATTTACATCCAAATCAGGTGAACGGAGTAGGAATTACAACAGTTTGCATATGTGCCTCCCACCAGAAGTAATGGAAAAAAATAAAAATCAATAAATAAAACTTAAACTTTTTAATACTTTGTTTCAAATCCTTTGCAGTCAATTACAGCCTGAAGTCTGGAACACAGACATCACCAGACGCTGGGTTTCATCCCTGGCGATGCTCTGCCAGGCCTTTACTGCAACCGTCTTCAGTTCCTGCTTGTTCTTGGGGTATTTTCCCTTCAATTTTGTCTTCAGCAAGTGAAATGCATGCTAAATCAGATTCAGGTCAGGTGATTGACTTGGCCATTACATAACATTCTACTTCTTTCCCTTCAAAAACTCTTTGGTTGCTTTTGAAGTATGCTTTGGGTTATTGTCCATCTGCACTGTGAAGCACAGTTTAATGAGTTCTGAAGCATTTGGCTGAATATGTGGGCTTTAGTGGGATCTTAGAACTATTTTTTTCATAGGTTTCTGTTGCAGGCACTATGTTACTGACCCGAGGAAATGGGCCAGTACCCGTGAAACGTGTTGTCTTTTTTGTGCATCATTAAAAACTTTTACCCATATGGTTTTGTTTATGGAGGCAAGACTGAATTACTCCTATACCTTATGATTTAAGATCATTATATTCTGGGCGCCTCCAACAAGTTTTCCAAGTTTTATTTCATAGTTATTTGGGTTGAAAAAAAAAAAAAAAAAAAAAAAAAAAAAAAAAAGGACACGTCCATCAAGTTCAACCAGACTCAACCAGAATTTATGATTTTTATTCTGTCCCATTACCTGCCCCAACTAATAAACCCATTAAACCCTTGTAGAAGATTAACAAGGCAAGGTAGGAAAGGGCAGGATTAACCAGAGACCTTGTCTAATCTCTTCTATTTCACTGAAAATATTTAGGCTCTGATCTCCACAGGACAATCATGTATGCACCTAAAGGAAAATGGTACCCCAAGGTGGTCAGATCACATCTGTACACAACAGCCCTCAAACATCAGTATACTGATGAGCCTTACCTCAAAACTGAGTGGGAGGTTGCGCTTCAGTGAAATTTCAAAGACCAAGCTTATTTCCGATTTGTTTGCATCTTTATCTTCTTCTGGTCCCTTTCCAGTTTCCCCATTCTATTTACAAGAAAAACAGATAAACATGGCGCAAACAACTTTTTAATTTTTTTTTTAAAGCAATGTATTATAGTCCCTTTTCCACTAGCTGTGAACCGCTAAAAAAAATAAAAACTATAAAGACCCACGATGCAATTAAAAACCATATCATATTTTACAAAGTGGCTACACGTTCTTCAATTTTAGGAAGGGTCTGTTATGTGGGTTTGGGCTGATAAGATTTATCTGACCTGCTAAATTATGTTACTTTCTATACTTTTAGGGAAAAAAAACACACAGAATTTCGATATGCAACCTACCGTATAATTTTTTTTATGACCTTCCAATTTAGAAGATGGGGAGAGGGGTCCTAAGACCAAATTATGTTTGCATAGAGCACCATATGTGCCAGAAACTGCCCTAACAATGGTGCATTGTGAAAGACAGAAAAGGCAAACCAGACATTTGGTGAAAGCCAACCCACCCAGCAGAGATCAGGGTACTGGCCAATAATATATGAATGTAAGATCTGCACTTACCACAGTTGATCTCTCTGGTATAGGCTCATTCCTCAATGCATGCAGGGCTTTCAGTGCTGCATTGTGCCTTGCTGCCTGGCGGGTTTTTCCTTCCCCATAAAACTCACTGCTGCCAACTGTTAGTTGTACGTAGAAGGACTTTGGCATGGGGCATATATATCTGCAGATAAAAACAACCGTTGGCTTAGAAACAGTGTTAAAATACCAAAACCATATCTAACATATTTCATGGCGTACACACATAAAGTAACTGCTACTATATCAAACATGCACAAAAGGATATACCACAGTTATAAAATGAAGCTAAACTCAGTAATGCAACCACATCTCAGTATGGATAAAGAAACTATTTGGAGAAATGTGTATGGCCCTACTTAAGTCTGGCCCAACCTTGTCGGAATCTGTTCACGCAGCATAAGAGGTCCGGTAACTCCTGCCCATTATTGTCTGGTGGCAAGTACTGGTGGGGGACTCCCCTTTTGTGTCCTAAATACAGCCTTACCTGGGGACTGATGGCAGTGGAATAGCCAGGTAAAGATATACAAGGTGTGGCTGATTTGTTGGAAGGATGGACATATCTAGCAAAGAAATGGTTTTCAACTGACCACTTGAGGCAGGTGGAGATAAAATGACCCAACTCCACTCAGGTGTCCAGCCTGGAATGGATACGGTCGCTCTCTTGAAGGGAAAAAGGAAAAAAAAAATATATAAGGATTGGTGGCCACCATTGTGTGTGTAACACTGTTAGAGGTTACCTGTACCTCTCCAGCCAGGGTGGTGGAAGGATACAAGTCAGCACAACAGGCATAGAGAGGCCCACAAGGGTGTTTAAAATGGTTAAAATCAAATAAAAGGAAAAAGGAGGTGGCTCACCTCAAAAACAATCTCAAGGTTTTTAAATTTGGTTAGCACAGGCAACAAATAATGTAGGTCACTTCCTCAGGTCAATTACAGTGCCTAAAATTATTATATTTGATAATTTTAGGCATTGCCTATGCTAATACATTTCATTACCTTATGAGATCATCGTTTTGGAGGTAAGCCGCCACTTTTTTCTTTTGACTTTTAACTCAGTTTTATAAACCCTTGGGTGCCTCTTATGCTCTGCATACACGGCTGCTGGGAGGATTACATCCTGATGGCTCGATTGATAATATCCGACGTGTCCGATACCCCGCCGGATCGATCGTGTGCTCTATACCGGCGGGGAGAACAGAAGAAACGAGTGGCTGATTAGCAGCCGCCCGCGGGGACTAGCGAGGATCGATTCGCCCCTTCATTAAAATTATTCTATGTTGGAACATGAACACTACTATCCTCTGACACGGGATACAGACAGATTGTGTTCTGCCTTCACCATGTTGATCTGTGCCTACATAAACTTTGTGCTCATTGCATGGATGTGACAAACTACTACAGCCAAGCCATCAGCAGAAAATAAATACCCCTTTTTTAGAACCATGCCAGCAATAGCAGCATCATCTCTACACAGAACACCATTTCAATGGATAAGCAAGGTTGTCCCAACCACTACAGAATGCTTTTCATATTCTTACACCATCTTTGTGTTTATTTACCAGGCAACAATCCACTGTGCACCATTTCATTACAAGGATTAGTCTACACATGTGGTCTTCTCCCACTGACATTAAGAAAATCATTTGCCTCCCTCCCACATCTGCTAACATTAATAGAAGAATCTGAAACTCTCCGACCATAAAATAAATCAAACTAAAATCAGAGGCATCGACTATAACTCAAACAGAGCAGACAATGACTGAATTAATGGCCATTTGAGTCTTCTGTGCACTGCAGGCAGGAAGACAACATTGTCAGGCAGTAAATCTATCAACACTGCAAGGTAGCATTTTAAACAATGCTTTTATTGCCCATGTGAAGGCAGTCATCTTAAGTAAAAACTAGATACCAAAAATTGCTGAGCCAGAAGGATGTTTGCATGGACATCTTCATGAACCTGCCTCAATATTCTGTTTAAAGTGTAACTGTCGGGCATAAATTCAAAAATCAATTCTTTATTTTTTATCTGGTAAACAAGTAATAAGGATGCCAATCAGGCAATGCAAAAGTTAAAATCTTTTACTTTTGTTTATAAATGATCATTCCCCAGTTTACCTGACTCTAATTTGGTACATTTATAAACAAGAAAAGTAATATAGAGATTTTAACTTTAGGATTGCCTGGTTAGCATCCTTATAACATAGCAGCTTCTAGTGAAAGGTTTAACCACTTACTACACATAGTGCAGTATATCTACACCCTGGGAAACCTCATCTGAAGTCCCAGGGACGTAGAAACTAGTCTTCTGCTGTAGGCAGCTCCAGCGCAGGTACTCGTCACCGCCCATTAGAGGGGAGACCACCATTTATTTTGTGTTCTCATTCATTGATCTAAGTCCCCGTGTCAATGATCACCGGCATCAATGAGATGCCACGATCAACAGTAACTGTGGAAGCAACAGATCCACGCTTTACTTCCCGTTTGCGTACTTATAGTACGCTAATAGGAAATAATGCGCAAGGACATCTTGTAGCCAAATAGTAAAATTACACCTACATACATGTAAAAAGACCAACACTTACATTTAAAATTAACTCCTTCCCTCCCACTCTTCCAGAGTACCCAAAAATATTTTTTACATTAAGAAAAAAAAAAGTTACTGTAGGGACTGCATTTTTTTTAATATATGTCTGTCAAGAGGGTATATTGCGGTTACTTTTTAATTTATAGGCTTGTAATTAGTGACGGATGAAAAAAAAATGCACCTTTATTTTCAAATAAAATATTGGTGCCATACATTGTGCTAGTGAACTGTTTGAAACGTTGCGATAACTGGGACAAATGGGCAAATAAAATGTGTGGGTTTTATCCACAGTAGAAACTATTTTAAAACTATAATGGCCGAAAACTGAAAAACAAAGGTTTTCCATTTTTTCTTATTCCCATTACAATGCATTTACAATAAAATAATTTTTAGCATAATGTACCTTCCCAAAGAAAGCCTAATTGGTGGCAAAAAAACAAAAAAAATACATGTCAGATCATTTAGATGCAACTATTAGTGATTAAGTTATTGGCGAAAGAAAGGGAGGAGCGCTGACAGGTGAAAATTGCTCTGGTCCTAAAGGGGAAAACCCCTGAGTGGTCAAGTGGTTAAGGAGGGGAACCACCACTCGGCCAAAATGAACTGGCACTCTGGATCTCTTAGCGATACATCACAGCTGCACCCACACTAGATACTTGGCAGTCGGTGCAGAGTTTAGACTAGTGGGTATGCTTCTTTAGTCACTCTGTTAAGGTCCTCTGGGACACAGAAAAAAAAAGTAAACCCATTAGCCCTTTCAGTCACACATTAAAGTAGTAAGTTGTCCATCAGGATGGACCGCAATCCTCCAGGAGACACTGCAATGTACAAACATCTCCCAGGACTAAAGCCGTGGTGGACAATGGACTGGCTTCCAGCAGGTAGGTTGAGAATGGTACAATGGGCTCAAGCATTCCTTAAAATGTGGAATGTGACCCCGGGGGATTCCAGTACACGTGAGGTTCTGAGGCGAGAGATTGTCCTGAACGGTGTCATCTGGTGTGTTTATGCAGCTTTAGAATCTATGATAAAATTGGCACTTATTGGAGCAGAGGGGATTTTTTGACAGTAGATCCGGTTTTGCGTACAACTACTATTATGCAGGTACTGGTGAAGGACAGTTATTTGCAGTCAAGCCAATTCAGAAAGGTGGCAGTACTGATGAATCATGGCTTAGAATATACAGCAGACGTGGTCCTACCATCTCATTCTAGCACATATTTGGCAAATATTACAAACAACCATAATTCAGAACATGTGCCTAAAGAACGTAATCAAGCCAAACAAGAGAATGTTTTTAATAAATACTTTTATTGAATAATAACATTCATTCTCGGTTTAATGCTGTAAAACTGTAGTACTTTTTGGGCATGTAAGAATTAACCCCCAAATGATCACCCTGGCATTTCACATCCAATGCCAAGAAAACACACCCAGCACTTCCTCACGCTTGGCTCGAGAGTTATTGCATTTGTTGCAGTTTGTCAAATGCTAGGAGAAAGCGATGCACTGGCCTCAAGTCCAAATGTATTACTGCATGTGGTAAAGGAAAATATTTTACTGAATGCTTCGTTAAAAAAAAAAAAAAACCATTCAGAGCGGTTACCGCATGTATAATTTAAATTTCCGACTACCTCAAATGAATAGAGCATGCAGTAAAATAAGTGATACGTCCAGTATTTTATTACCATTCTGGAGCTGTCGGTAACACACAACCATTTCTAGAGTTATAGAAGGGAGGAAAGAGAGCAGTTAAAAAGGAGAAAACAAAAAATTCTTAAAAATAAGTTGATGAAAACATGTTTTCCTAATTTCACCTGTATTGAATAACATAATTCCACAATATAATTTTGTATAAAGGTAATTAAAAAAAGATGAATAAGATGCTAATTGTTTTGAGTGGATAGAAATGTGTTTAATGCAAGGAGGACTTCTACTTGTCCTAATAAAACAAAATGCCATGAGTGGCTTCCCATTTTCCCTGCACTATAAGGATCTATCACTGAATGAAATAGAACACGAACCCTTAAAATATTGAATGAAATGTGAATATGAAAGGTCATGCAATTTTTTGGTAAATTACTGAACTATAACTGCATGTGTGAAAATCTTCGGGACTACTCAAAATATTTTTTTTCACCGCATGAGTTACTCAATCTGTTTCAGCCTCACTAACAAAAATAGGACGTACCGGTAAGTCCATGCACCAGCCGCTAGTTAATGGGGGTACCATACTTACACGTCGGCAATTGTTGAACGCAAACATATGTTCCCTGAAGTAATCGAAGTTCCTGAGAATGAGTGAACATGACTCCAATCAGGATCCATGTTCATTCAGCTTTTTTTTATATGTAGGTCATGAGGATATATTACTGTTATTTTAGCAAATAACGGGTTGTAATTCTTGATAGGGCACACAAAACAAAAACACAATACACACACATTTCCAAATAATTCATTATTGCCATAGGTTATACTAGGAACATCTTATGATGTTATAGCCGGGTCAAATGGAAAAACAAAATGTGTGGGTTTTTATCTATAGTAGTATTGTTTATTTTCAAATTATAAGGGATATAAATTGGAGAATTTTTTCCTTGTAATTTTTTTCCTTCTATAAAATGTATAGGAAATTACTGAAAATAAGCATCACCCACAAAAATAGCCTAATTTGTGGCAAAAAAAAAACCACAAGATATACACGAGTTGGATGTGATAAGCAGTGATAAAGTTATGGCTAAATGAATGGGAGGAGCACTGACAGGTGAAAATGGCTTTTAGTGGCAGTAGTAAAATAGCCTGTTAGTTAAATTACTGAACATGACATTTTTAAACAATTTCACCCAACAGGTCTTACCGAATTGTAAAAATGTGTGTTTTTTTTTTTTTAAACTATAAACAATTGCCAAATGACTAAATAACTGACAAGAATTCACACTTGGCAAGCATCCCCCATGGTTTCCCATTCTAACCCAAACATGGGGAAAAAAGTTGTATAGCCAGGCAGACAAGTGTGCTAGTGTTTCTGATTACAAATACATGGGTATTTCACACCTTGGTGTTTGCCCGGTTACTCAAACAATTAAAAAAAATAATTTAAAAAAATGTCTGACCCAAGTGCCTGGAAGAGAAAGGGGGGGGGGGGTATAGTTTATTACCTACTGACTCACTAATTTGTCTGCAGTGTTTCACTCCCCACTTGCAGCATACTGGGACTGTTTAGTACATATTGTTTATGGCTCTCATATGCCCACAACTTCATGCTCTGTTACCTATGTTTATACTGATGTACTGTACTTACCTTCTCTCAGTCTCTTGTAAATAAGCCCTGCATTAAGGTAGTCATACATCTAGCGATGCTGGCAGATTACACCAAGAGATGAATCTCTCTTAATTGAGAGAGAGATTTGTCGGGTGCCCATTGATGTTTATGCTGAATTTGACTCTTAGATAGATCTAAGTAGGTTATGCTTTATTCATACCTACAGTGGAGGAATTATTTGACCCCTCACTGATTTTGTAAGTTTGTCCAATGACAAAGAAATGAAGTTTTATTGAAAGATTCTGTTTAGTTTAACAGCATGTCGTAACTTATTCAACATTTACATCAATAATTCTTAATATTACATTATACGTAACTGAATACAGTTTAGTAAATGACAACCTATCTTAAGCTTAAAGAAAGGGATTAAGACACTCCTAATTAAAGAGTTAACATTTTATAACCAAAAGAGTAGAGTATAGAGAAGTATGAAAAAGAGGATAGGAATGGAGAGTATAAAAAGAGAGGGGAAAAAGAAAAACAATGTACCTTTGGTCCATGCCTATCTTCATTACATCTTAACTTTAGTATAGTTGTAGATCTTGAGATTGTACATATCTAATCCATATACAGTGGAGGAAATAATTATTTGACCCCTCACTGATTTTGTAAGTTTGTCCAATGACAAAGAAATGAAAAGTCTCAGAACAGTATCATTTCAATGGTAGGTTTATTTTAACAGTGGCAGATAGCACATCAAAAGGAAAATCGAAAAAATAACCTCAAATAAAAGATAGCAACTGATTTGCATTTCATTGAGTGAAATAAGTTTTTGAACCCTCTAACAATAAAAGACTTAATACTTCATGGAGAAATCCTTGTTTGCAAGCACAGAGGTCAAACGTTTCTTGAAATTGATGACCAAGTTTGCACACATTTTAGGAGGAATGTTGGTCCACTCTTTGCAGATCATCTCTACGGCCTGGAACCCACTGCAAACCGCAAACGCTAAACGCAACCGCTAGCGTTTTGCCTGAGCGGTTTGCAAGCTGATTCATGCGAGTTTTCGGTCGCGTTTTGCAACAGTGTATTTTTTTCCCCAGCGGGTGCCTAGCGTTTTGCGTTTTGCGTTTTTATCCTGATTGGTCCTGTGAATTATTTTTCATTTTGTTACAGTGTGCTGAACCGCAAAACGCTAGCAGAACCGCTCAGTTTAGGTTTTGCTGAGCGTTTCTGCTAGCGTTTCAATACTTTACATTGAAGCGCTAACGCTCCCAAAATGCTGCATGTCCTGCGTTTGCGTTTCTGGGAAACGCAAACGCTCCTGTGGAAGTTGCCCCATCCATTAACATCAGCTGAGCGTTTTGGCAAAACGCTAGCGTATCGCAGCGCTGCCAAAACGCTGCCAAAAGCGCTCCTGTGGGTTCCAGCCCTAAATCCCTAAGGTTTCGAGGCCGTCTCTGTGCAACTCTGAGCTTGAGCTCCCTCCATAGGTTTTCTATTGGATTAAGGTCCGGAGACTGACTAGGCCACTCCATGACCTTAATGTGCTTCTTCTTGAGCCACTCTTTTGTTGCCTTTGCTGTATGTTTTGGGTCATTGTCGTGCTGGAACACCCATCCATGACCCATTTTCAGTTTCCTGGCAGAGGGAAGGAGGTTGTCGTTCAGGATTTCACGATACATGGCTCCGTCCATTTTCCCGTTAATGCGATTAAGTTGTCCTGTGCCCTTAGCAGAAAAACACCCCCAAAGCAAAATGTGTCCACCCCCATGCTTGACGGTGGGTACGGTGTTTTGGGGGTCATAGGCAGCATTTTTCTTCCTCCAAACACAGCAAGTTGAGTTAATGCCAAAGAGCTCTATTTTGGTCTCATCAGACCACAGCACCTTCTCCCAGTCACTCACAGAATCATAAACAAGCACAAAGATATCCTGCGCTCCAAGTTAATGCTGCACACTCAAAAGATGGCTCTCCTTAGCACATTCAGCACTCCGCAGCGCTCCAACAGAGGATGATTGGCAGAAGTACTAAAAGAAGATGAAGCGCGCCATAGTGCATTAAATGTGGAGGAGATTTTATTAACAATTAAAAGTTATACTCACAAACATGAGTGATAAAATCGCTTCTCAGCGGACTGCCAGCCGCTTGCCTCTGCAGTGGGGGATGACGTCATTACGCGTTTCGGCGCACAGCGCCTTCGTCTGACGAAGGCGCTGTGCGCCGAAACGCGTAATGACGTCACACGCCGATTGACACTCCAGCGACGCCCACCTCCCAGTGAGACGGATTCCAAGCCATCGGAAATCGCGCTGCTGGCCACAGCGCGTCATCCCCCACTGCAGAGGCAAGCGGCTGGCAGTCCGCTGAGAAGCGATTTTATCACTCATGTTTGTGAGTATAACTTTTAATTGTTAATAAAATCTCCTCCACATTTAATGCACTATGGCGCGCTTCATCTTCTTTTAGTACTCACAGAATCATTCAGGTGTTCATTGGCAAACTTCAGACGGGCCTGCACATGTGCCTTCTTGAGCAGGGGGACCTTGCGAGCCCTGCAGGATTTTAATCCATTGCGGTGTAATGTGTTTCCAATGGTTTTCTTGGTGACTGTGGTCCCTGCTAATTTGAGGTCATTCACTAACTCCTCCCGTGTAGTTCTAGAATGCTTTTTCACCTTTCTCAGAACCATTGACACCCCACGAGGTGAGATCTTGCGTGGAGCCCCAGAGCGAGGTCGATTGGTCATTTTGTGCTCCTTCCATTTTCGAACAATCGCACCAACAGTTGTCACCTTCTCTCCCAGCTTCTTGCTAATGGTTTTGTAGCCCATTCCAGCCTTGTGCAGGTCTACAATTTTGTCTCTGACATCCTTGGACAGCTCTTTGGTCTTTCCCATGTTGGAGAGTTTGGAGTCTGCTTGATTGGATTGATTCTGTAGACAGGTGTCTTTTATACAGGCGACTAGTTAAGACAGGTGTCCTTAATGAGGGTGACTAATTGAGTAGAAGTGTCTAACCACTCTGTGGGAGCCAGAACTCTTAATGGTTGGTAGAGGTTCAAAAACTTATTTCACTCAATGAAATGCAAATCAGTTGCTATCTTTTATTTAAGGTTATTTTTTCGATTTTTCTTTTGATGTGCTATCTGCCACTGTTAAAATAAACCTACCATTGAAATGATACTGTTCTGAGACTTTTCATTTCTTTGTCATTGGACAAACTTACAAAATCAGTGAGGGGTCAAATAATTATTTCCTCCACTGTATATGGATTAGATATGTACAATCTCAAGATCTACAACTATACTAAAGTTAAGATGTATTGTAATGAAGATAGGCATGGACCAAAGGTACATTGTTTTTCTTTTTCCCCTCTCTTTTTATACTCTCCATTCCTATCCTCTTTTTCATACTTCTCTATACTCTACTCTTTTGGTTATAAAATGTTAACTCTTTAATTAGGAGTGTCTTAATCCCTTTCTTTAAGCTTAAGATAGGTTGTCATTTACTAAACTGTATTCAGTTACGTATAATGTAATATTAAGAATTATTGATGTAAATGTTGAATAAGTTACGACATGCTGTTAAACTAAACAGAATCTTTCAATAAAACTTATTGAATAAAAAAAAAAAAAAAAAAAACAAGGCCAGGTCTGTCGCGCTCATTCGCGACACACACACACACACACACACACACACACACACACACACACACACACACACACACACACACACACACACACACACACACACACCTCCTACCCCCATCCTCTCCAAGCTGTGTCATTCCCCCAGCAACCTCCTCAGTGTCTCTGCGTCCCTCCCTGCACATGCACACAACAAAAAGACACAGGGACTTGGGACGCAGAGACACTTGCGTTTTATTATGTAGGATATTGGTATGGTTTATCCCCCCTCTCCCCATGTTTTTAAGCTTCAAAATAGAAAAAAAAATCCTATGGTATCTGCTGTGATGGAGGCCGCCTGCCAAGCAGGTGTGCTTTTCATAAATTGTATACAGCTCAGCAGCACACAAGATAGAGGAGAGCTGTCTTCAGGTATGTGCCTGGATCTCGGCTCAGCAGTAAATTAACACAGAGGAAGATTCTTGCAGACAAGCCATCAATCCAGGGTTGCTTCTGCTTAAACTCTGACAAAGCAACATCCTATAAATTAGCAGTTTTCAAAGCACATGTGTGGATGTTTTACTTTGTGTGCAGCACATGTTTTCTCAGCATTTTATCTATACATTCTTAGGATGCCCATCTACCAAAGGACTTTCACCAAAGCCTGCGAAGGTTGTGAATAAAAGTACAATTTACTAACTCAAAGCTTCTAACCCATGCAGAAACTGCAGAGGAATGAATAGACAGCTACTAGTCCTAAAGACAAGTTTTGTGTATGTATGTGTTATGTAATAAGGTACATCAGTTATTTGGGACCCATGGTTGCAGTCTAATTATGGAAACCACCTAACTCACATCAAGGACGTATGTCTAACTCGATGGACGTATGTCTTTTTTCAACCAAAATAACTATGTAACTATGTAAGGGACGGTAAGGGAGTAAATACGAACCGATACTTAATATTCCCAGGTACATATGTAGAGTACTGTAATTTTCACCAATTGACAACAGAAAGTTATGGAAGGATGTATTTGGTTTATTGTGAAGGTTACTGTTAATCTTTAGTTTTCAAATTGAATATATTTGAGGCCAATAGCAAGTCAGAAGGAGGACTCATTTAATCCTAGTGGATATGACCTATCATAGGTATAAGTGAATACACAGAGAGCTCTTTATTTAGGTAAAGGAAGCCCAAGTTATGGGAAACCCAAAAGTCTCTATATCTCTGTATTCAATATAATAGCAAAAATTGCAGCACAACTTGCATACGATCTTGATGGATAATTCAGCTTCACATGTACAACTAAGTTTATATTGTAACCTGATAAGTAAAATGTATAACCTGTACTGCAATTTATATTTCTCTCAAATAAAACCAATCTCAAAAAAAATAAAATAAAAGGTGCATCTGAATATGCAAATTTACAGTTCTGCATTGCACAAACCATTTCTGCATTATTATTCTTTTTTGTATTACTTGGCTGGCTTGGTTTGATAGATTCTCTTCCTTTACTAAAAAACGGAGACTGCTTGACCGAAAGAACAGCAAGTTTGAGATGTCCAAACCACTCCCCCTATGAAATCATACCCCACGAGATGGTCAGGTACAACCTGAAGGCCCATACCCCACTACGATTTTCCCAACAATTTATTAGACGACCAATGAGTAATCTATTCTGTGATTTTGCAACGTGGGTAAAGGCGCACGATCACGCGGATGTTTACCAACACCCGCAATTAGCTAAAAATCCTGTTTAAACAAATGATCCCCTGACCTGCAGGTGCTGAGTTGAGAAAGTTAGTAGCATGCTTTGTGGGAGGAGTTGTGTCTACATGCACTGCATCATCCTGCTAGAGAGGATGGAAGCAGATGGGCATTAACTGAACTCTAAGAAATTGCACTTGCAGCAGTAAAGGTCTGTGATGCAGGATGCAGCCGGTGAATGGGGAGCGCCAGGTACTTTTAAGTGCATCTCCAAATTATCTGTATATAATTCAAGCATTTGAAAAAGTTGAAGACGCTCCCAGGCTAGGGGGAAAAAAAAAAAAAAAAAGGAAGAAAGAAAATACTAAACCTAGGTGCATCTATAGTGTTGAGTATTGCCATGTGCATGAACAGCAGAATCTGAAGTTTACGGAGAGCTAATTTTCTATAATCAGCCAAAACTAATTTCCATTTGTGCATAAAAGTCTAGTTTCAAAACATGCAAAAAAAGACAAAGGATCTAGGCCTAAACTATTTTTGCAGCATGAAGGAAAACAAAAACAGAAAAAAATAAATGGTGAATGCAGATTTCCGTGGCTTTACTACACTGCACAATATCACAATCTGATGAAAGGCCATTATCATAGCATGCACAAGATAACTGTCTAGGCCTAATACAACCAAATGCTGGAAATAAATGTGCATTCCTGGAGTGGTTCTGAGTGAAGGCTCTATCTGTCTTATCATGTAAACACGTTTCACTCTAGTATCTGATTTCTTGCCCTGTATTTATCTCTGCAGATGGAGATGGGTTGCTTGACAAGGAATGGGGCCCTCCAGGACGTTTTTTTTTTCTGGTGTGCAATTAATGCACATAGCCAAAAGAGCAAAAGATTGTTTCAGTACGCTCTTTGTGTATGACATCATGTTCCAGTAAAACATAATGAAGAACAATTTTCCCTGTCACTATGGCAAACCCAGATTAGTTCCGCAACAAGCTTTTGTGATTTATCTTAAATATGTGCAAGAATGTCTGGCGTTGGCTCCAAAACCAGCTTTTTTTTCTCTTTTTGTTCTTCACATTTGGTTTGTTGAGAATATTTGAAACTCTGGGTGTATTTAGACTCCGCAGCTTGTTGACCCCTCCTCACCGAGTGTACAAAAGAAAAACGGAACCACACACTGTCACCAACATCTAACCCACACACAGTAGAGGAACTGGTTTCAATTGTGTGTTCATTTCCCCTAATACACAACACAGGTTGTGATCACGTGCATCTCAGATGTGGGTTTTCTGGTCTCGTATCACATATAATTCTACAAGCGAGAGACCTCAGTAGTGTCCCCACTTATGAAGCAACATATGAAGATCCCCTTCAATCTCTAATGTCTCAGTCAGCTCTGACTTGGGCTCTACGATACCATTCACTTTGCTGGATTGGTCTACCATTTTCCAACTATGATCTGGTGCTGGACAGGCAGCGTATCTACAGTCCTGTTCTGGCCCTAGAACCAATACCCAACCAGTGTACCTCTTTACTACGCTATAGGGCTTTTCTGTCCTCGTTTGGACCTTGAGCATAATAAAAGATTAATGGATTGAACAGATAACCCTCTAAACTACAGTAAAAAGGAAGTAGTTTTAAATACAGAACCATAGCGTATGTACAGTAGTAGTGGTTTATGTAGATTACTACTTTGTGTTTAGCTTTTGATGAAGAGAGTAAGGATTAGAGCCTCTTATTACTGCAGTCTTTGCAGAATCTCTTCACTTCCTGCCTGGATAATAGGCGTCACAAGAACAGCATGTAGACAAAAAAAAATTCCCAACAAAAATACAACACTCAAGGTGGCCATAAACTGGTCGATACAGCCAACAAAAAGATCCCTCTCCAACTCTCATCTGATCAAAGAGGGATCTATTTGCTCGATTCCCTCCCCACTCTGCACACAGATTTTCAAATTCAGCATGAAATCTTTGAAAATCTGTGTGCGCCTGCCTGGTCTCCCATTCCCTCCCACTCCCCCTGCGGTGTAGCCCAAAGACTTCTCACTGATTCACTGTGTGGCCTTGGCCTCTGCTCTACCAGCCCGCTGCTGTTTCTTCACTCCTGAGTCCCGTGCACACGTGTGACGTAATGCAGAGGACAGACACTAGGGGCACTGAGGCACATACCTTACATGACCACTACAGATCTGTAGCATTTGGCCTGTAGCATCTGAGACATCACACAGGCACCCTGGGACTCTGGAGTTAATAGAGAAAGAAGCAGCCAGAGAGAGGGGGGGGACCGAAACTGCACCGTGAACGGATAGCCTTGGTTGTCAAATCGAATGCAGCTAGGGACGAGCCCCCAACCTGCCACTGCCTGGCATTTTCTATTCTAACTCGCCCAATTTTGGCAGAAAATGGTGAATCGAGAATAATTTGCGGCATCGATAATCAGCAGATTTGATCAGATTATTGAATCGGACAGATAAGGAAAAGGAAAAAATAAAAATTGGTAAGTGCACGGCCACCTTTAGGCCCCTGGCCCTGACCAGCATAGTACCCACTGTGTCTTGAACGTCTGTCAGTTGCTGCCATGTCCAGGCTTTATTCACTGAGTCCAATGTAATACTATTTTAAGAGGTGTGGTGTGTTTGTTCATTCGTACACCTGATGAAGATCGTTAGACCATAACATGTAGTGTGCTCTGTTCAATACAAGCTTTTTGCATTCAAGCCGTCTGTGTGCCGCCTGGTTTTACTGAGTTCAGATTGGAGCATTGAAGTTATCCAAGTACGGCAACCTGGAAGAGGCAAGCCCCAGCTAATCCTGACTACTAGCAGCAGGAAGGGTCTGCACTGGTGACATCTTTTGTGCTTCTATATTTGCCCAGAAGCTGGCATTGCTATATCATTTAAGAGTCTTAAAAAACGAATCAATCCCAACCTAGGTGGGCCGTGGCCCATCCATCAAAAGATACAGACTGAAGACTGAACTAACCCAACAGTTGCAGTTTGTGTCTCTGCAAAACTGAAGTGAAAACAAACATGATGACTGTCAGTAGAACTAATCCTCAATAATACTTCCAGTGTCGGTGTCTTATCTTGATTGTACATGTCTGAGAATCTAGGTTTAAAGTAAATCTCGGACTTTAAGTCAAAAACATTTAGATACCTTGGGAGAGGGAAGCCTCTGGATCCGACAGAGGCTTCTCCCGTCCCTCTGTTCTAGTGATGAGACCCCCAAAGTTCCTCGAAGCTTGCCCACACTGCACATGTGCAGCAGCCACACACCCACCTCTCTGGCTCGCCTGAAAAAGTCGAGCCCAGTTGCCTCCCTGCTAGAGCACAGACGCAAGCAATCTGATCCTGTGAAGTGTGGGTGAGCTCCTTGTTGACAGGCTTGCCAGGTGTCCCAGGGCTAGAACGGCAAGGAGGAGGGAGACAGGGGAAGCCTCAAGCCTTCCCTCTCCCAAGTAAGTATCTAAATTGGAACTTACAACTTATATTATTTAGCTTATTATTTTACTTATTTAGCTCCCACACAGAGAAATGCTGACCTATTGAACTTTTAAAACAATCTTACTATCATTTGTTTATAAATATTATGACCGCTTATTCATTGACAGCTGCTGCAATAAAAAAAATAGTGAACACAGTGAAGTTCTATGTAGGATTGGCATACACATATATACATACACACTAAACCTGGTGCATCCATGGTGAAAGAGCATCTTGTGGATTATGCCCCTTTGTACCTCGTGTCTCAGTGTTGTCCTCTGTCCCCCTTTTGTCCTGTCTTCCTAGTGTCGTCCTCAATGCCCCTTTGTGTCGCCCTTGTGTCCTCTAAGCCCCATTGGGTCCCAGTGTCCTCCTCTGCATGGGCACAGTACAGGGAGTCCGACGTTGCGTCGGGTTGGAGGTTCATATTGGCAGGGGTTCATAAGTCAGGAACTCCCTGCATTTGGACTATAAGATGCAGCAACTTTTTTCTCTCCCAATTTTGGGGGTAAAAAAGTGAGTCTTATATTCCAAAAAATACAGTAATAAAGAATTTATCCCTACACATGCACACATGCACATCCACTTTAATGTTGAAATGGCCATAGACAAAGTCACCACAACAGGCAACTTCAGGAGTGGAAAACAGACAAGACTGTTGAGGTTGATCTGATGGAGTCAAAGCAAGAGCAGCATTCCTACATCACTGGTGGCTCTCTTGGCAGCTGTTATGGTCTTTAATACAGAACACCTCTTTTCACCATTTCAAATATGGGACAACAAGGAAACGTTCTGACAATATCAAACGACACAGAGCACGCAGGGGGGCACAAAAGGCTGCCTGTGAGGAAACAGCAAGAGACACGGCACCCCATGCTGTTAACACAACATCACTAAATCAAGACGGAAATTCCTGACTCTGTGACAGATGTGTGCTGCCTGTCAAAATGTGTTGTGTGAAAGCCCCTGTGTTTCATTAAGAGGTCATCAGGCTTTCCAAAAACAACACCAATACATTTTTAAGTGGCAGATATTTAAATTAGTAAAGGATGAACAACTGAGCTAATGCCATTTGCCACAGTTTAATAGTCTACAAGTCTCTTCCAGACTCCAATAAGTCAAATGAACTACATTACTACATTTACAAAAGGTAAAAAAATAAATAAATGATCCATCTTCTCCCAGTATGTAAAGCCTTGTACATGTGATAGATGGTTATCAGTCAGGGCTGCCTCTGCCAAGAATCTAGTGCCTGTGTGGTGTCTGTGTGCTGGCAGCACCCCCGACCCAAAGATCTTAAATGCTGGATCTTCCTAGCTGAGGGCATTATTCCTTTCCTTACCTCCCACCCACTGTGCACATTATTCCTCCCAACCACTCCATAGCAGTAATGCACGTCACTAGCCTCTAGGCTGGCAACACTACATTACAGTTTGAAATACGTATAAAATGTAACTTTTCCTATGTTACTTTTACTAAGGTAGTAAAAAATTGTGAGATCTATGAGGACATTGACTAGTCCAAATCTGTCAGAAAATTCTGAGCGTTAACTTTACTTACAGCGAACAGACTTTTCTGGGCCCAACCTGGCACGAGGGGAAAGGGGGGCACGTGCCGATGTCAGCAGGTGGGCAAGGGATATTATATTACATACCCACAAAGATTAACTTTGAAAAATATATATAGGGGGAAGGGAGAGATATCTGCTGATGATATTTTTACAGAGCAGCAATAGCGCCGTCCTAATAAATTCATGACAAAGAAAACCTTCACAAATAATTTTGTGAGACATCAGTATGCGTTAGTAAGGCTACAACTTCACAGTATCACAAAGCGGTCATGATTGGCTTCCTGCTACTGCATAGGTGTGGACTGTACTGGCTCATGTGCAGTACATCAGCGCTTGTACACAGACAGGAGTACAGCCACAAGAACAAAGACGCAAGCACTGGTTGGTAAGGTTTAGAGGGACACTTTGTCCATAAATCTTAATCCTTAAAGGGGAACCTGCGTTTCAAGGACTTTGGAAGGTATAACTGTTTTTCAGGCTGTTCCCACTGAGATACAGTCTTTTTCAGAGATGGGTGAACTGGGAAAGTTCTACCTTCCATGCAATCAAGCCCTTGATAAATATATTGTGCTGAGGCAGAAAGTACTGGCTCTAATCTGCTCTGCATTATAAAGAACTTAAAACATTTCAGCAGTTTCCTCTGCAATAAATACATTTGGAGTTCAAGCTTCAGATGTTTGAACCAGACAAGAGCCTCTCCTCTCCCTCTTCTAACAAATCCTCAGCAGATGAAGATGCCAAGCTTTCTTGAAGCTTATCCTGCTGACCCCCTTGAAATCTGTTTTGTTGCCCGAGTCACACCTGCTGCAGGCGGATGACAGGTGCTGGAGAGAGGTTTGATGGGGTCATCAGTGGCCCTGGTGGCCCTAATGGAACTTGAGGTACTTGCTCAGTAGTAGCCATCCTAGATGTAAATATCTGAAGAGTTGTAGAGAATGCTTTCCTCACTGAGTTAAACTTATTCATTAAAGCATTAGCATCAGAAGTACCAGGTATACATTTCTGGCATATAGCTCTGGTCCATGCAGTTGCTAATTTGATTGAGCACACATTACAATACCTGGACTTCTCAGCACTCTTAGCAGGATGTTAAAAGATAGAGCCAAACAACCCATTAGGCTGCTCTAATCCACTTCCGCTAGAAGCGGGGAAAAAGCCTATTCCACTACCCTCTGGTGATTAGCTCAAGGTCACCACGTGACCCCCCGGAAGACGCCAGCAGCTCACGTACTGCTAGCCATACCAAAGTCTATTCCACTACCCTCTGGTGACTGGCCCAAGGTCACCACGTGACCCCAGGAAGACACCAGCAGCTCACCTAACAAACACGTCCACGCATTCCTTCCTGTTCGCATACTAAAAGCACGTGGCAGATAGAAAAAGTGTGACGATATCTTGTGGTCAAATGGTAAAAAAATTACATCTATATCCATTGTGACGATATCTTGTGGCCAAATGGTAAAAAATTACATCTATATCCATTTTTAGTAAAAACACCCACATATACCATTAAAATGAACACCTTACCTCCCCCTCTCTCTCCCATAGTTACACAAATAGATAATTTGCATATTAAAAAATTACAATAAAACAAATTGTTGCCTTAGGAACTGAAATTTTTTAATATATATGTCTTGAGGGTCTATTCCTGTTATTTCTGCATTTATGGGCTTGTAATTAGTGATAGATGCAAAAAAAAAAAACAAAAAAAAACACAACCTTAATTTTCAAATAAAATATCATTTCCATACATTGTACTAGGGAAAGATTTTAAATGTTGCAATAACCAGGACAAATAAAATGTGTGGGTTTTATTCACAGTAGAACATTTTATTTTAAAACTATAATGGCCGAAAACGAACAATTTTTTCCCCATTTTTTCTAATTTCCATTAAAATGCATTTAGAATAAAATAATTCTTAAAATGTAGCACGCAAAGAAAACCTAATTAGTGGCGAAAGGGGAAAAAAAAAAATATATAGATCATTTCATTGTGATAAGTAGTGATACAGTTATTGGTGAATGAAAGGGAGAAGCGCTGTCAGGTGAATTGCTCTGGTCCATAAGGGGAAAAACCCCTCAGTGGCGAAGTGGTTAATACACACACACACACACACACACACACACACACACACACACACACACACACACACACACACACACTTACCTAACTAATCTGCCAATGCAAACAATTTAGCAGAGCATGTGGAGACCGTTTCCTGGTTTGTATCACTTAAAATGCTAAAGGAAGTATTCTTGGATTCAGCAGCTAACAACAGAGTCCGCTGGGTGTCTTGTTTTCTATTAATTGCAGAATTATGGAAGCACTGTGTATTGTATAACTAGGAGAGACTTACATTTGTATTCCCATCATTTAAGTTTTTTTTTTCTGTGTAGACAGAGCAGCAGTGGAATGTTAAAACAAAAATGAATTCAGGAAGGAGTAGAGATGTAAAAAGAAAAGGCATGTTCTGAAGAGAAATTATTCATCCTTCAAGTTCAACCACACATTTTAAGACAAATGTGACAAAAGTTTTTCCATAATGTTGAAAAATGTATACTCTTGGCAAAACAGATCTTTGCAAATGTACTTTCTCAACAATTTCAGGCTGGATTCACAGTGGTCAGCTGCATAATGCACACGTGTGTGCGAACTGCAATAGAGACTGGATATAGACGTCAATTCAGATCCTGCATGCAGCGAGTTAGAATAACGCGATCAGTTACAAAACAGTTCTCTGAACATCCCCATAGAATTATATGAGCAGGGAGTTGAAATGCAGAATTATTCTGCGACTAGCCCATGCACACACACCTGGCCCGCCTCCTGGCCCCTGCGTCCTGTCCCAACGGCCGTGTCAGTGCAGGACATGCGCAGTACCACAAAAGCACAGACATGGGACGCAGGGACACTTGTACAATAGTAGTTAGGATGCAACAGATGCAATGAACAAGTCCTTATGGTGTTGGATTTCTTGTACTATTGTTATTTATAAAGCACCAACATATTCCATAGTACTGTACAAAGTAAGAACTGTACTGCTAGAACTAGCACCAATGCACAGTGCAAGGCCGTAAAAATGTTTAATGCCTGAGGAAAATCATTCCCTAATATTTTGTATAAACGATCATATAAAAAGGTTTCGTTTTTAAATTGAATTAATAGGGCATTTTAATCATGTATTTTTATAAAGTTAAAAAACAAAAAAAAACACACCCGCACGTATAAGCACAATTTATAAACCGGGTCAGAGGTATGCATAGGATAATAAAGCGGAAACTTTTCACGATATACTATACCAGGTAAGGTACAAACACGCTACATGCTAACTAAACCTCGAAAACATACAACAAATTGAAACAAGCAAATGTGCAGTGTGGGCTGCCTTTTATAAGAAAAACATGGTTAAATATAGTTAAAAGGCATCTTTATGTTTAAAGTTAAGCTGAGACAGTCCTCGGATCTCGATCGTTCCTTAGTCATTTCCTGTCTGTCTATTCTGATTTTTATCGAACTTGATCCCTTCATTAACTTGGCAAACAGGCTTATCTTTTACTTTTAATACTATTCTCATGTTTCAGCATTTTCCTTCTTTGAACTTTGGCTTCGCTTGAGAAAACGTCTTTCCTAACAATGTAGAGACATAATGACGTTCAAAACAATCATGCAGTGACTGGCTAGCAGATCTTTATAACTATTAAGTATACTGCAAATAAAAAAACCCGATCATAGATTTCCAGCTTGCGCATACAACATAGGGCGGGGCTCTTACTAAAAGGCTAAGATCACATGGTTTTGCCAGATAGAAGTTGCAAATCACAAAACAAAACTGAAAAGATTGGGGGGGGCCCAAGGTAGAATTAATAATTCATTTTTATAGCGCTTTTCTCCTGTCGGACTCAAAGCGCTTGCGAGGCAGCCACTAGAGAACACTCTGTAGGCATTAGCAGTGTTAGGGAGTCTCGCCCAAAGAACTCCTTACTGAATAGGTGCTGGCTTACTGAACAGGCAGAGCCGAGGTTCGAACACAGGTCTCCTGTGTCAGAGGCAGAGCCCTTAACCATTACACTATCCAGCCACCGCCCTGTGACCCCTTGAAAAAAACAAAACAAAGGCTTGTTGGTAAGATTAGGGCCGCGTTCCGCTTCAGGCATGAGCCCAGCCATACTGGGCCTGTACAGCTGCACGTGCTGTAAGCCAGAGCCCCTCGTGCTACTGCACAGGCACAACCGCACATGTGCTAGAAGAGTGCGGCCCCAATGTTTTAGAGGGTCTCGGCGAACAGCGGCAAGGACAACATGGGAAGCCTCTATAGAAAGGCTTACCTTTTTTTTTAGGCAAGTAGGTCTTTAACCGGAGGTTCGTCTGGAGTTCCCTTTAAGGCCCGGAGCCCACTAGCAATGCATTGTACAGCGCTTTTTGCCAATTGACAAATTTGAGACAGGCAAAAGGTGAAGATGATAAAAATTACACCCTGCAGAAAGAAAACAGAGACAACAGGAGCCTTACTTGCGGCTATAAGCACTGTTAGGCACTACTATTTGGCCTGAGGAAGTGGGTATGCACCCAAGAAACGAGTTGCCAGTTCAATAAAAATCCTTTCAATACTAAAGCTGCACATCTCCGCCAAATCACTGAATGGTCTGATTTTAGGGCTAGAACCAAATGGGCGTTAATTGAAGCCACTCATTTACTCCCTGTAACGATCGGTGTAACACAGAGAGGATCTGATTACCGGTGATCTGCAGTATCACAGAGAATGCAGATATATACCCGATTATTGATGATCTGCAGTATCACCGATAATCAGATATATCTCTAACCTCTGGACACCTGAGTGATGAGAGTGTTTTAGTGCAACAGTAATACTTTGAGGACCGCACCTGAATATCAGGTGCTAGAACAATAAGGAGTATTGCTCTGCAGCAAGTTCCTTCCGTTGGTCTGAACTCTCCGCAGGGAGGAGTCAGGCCGAGAGAGAGAATGACAGAATGTGAGTGACACCAATGAGGGAGTGTCACTGACAGATCTGTGAACTATCTCTCAACAGGAGAGAGAGTTCTCGAGGTCGGGCAGGCCAGGTCGTAAACACACGGACGGATAAAGTACAGAAACAGGAGACAGATGCAGAATCTAGAGACTAGCCGAGTTCAGCAACAGAGTATCAGAATGACAAAGGTACAAAATCAGAGATCAGAAGAATGGTCAGGAAAGCAGAAGGTCATAACAAATAATCAACAAAGGTGTGAGTTCCTTGATCATCAACACCTTGGAAACTGGTCTAATGTAACACAGATACTGACAGGGTCTGAGTGCTACCACGTAGTGATCGCAACGCCAGACACCAGAGGAATGACCAGCACCCAGTATATATACACCAGCGCTCTCCTGCGCCTCCCCTAAGTGCTGGACCAATGAGAACTGAAAGAATTGTCAGCTGACCGGCCTGGTAAGCTGACACCCCTCTGACTGTCATAAATGCTCTGCCTCTCCGCGCGCACGCGTCCTTCTGAACCAGTGTGGACTATCAGTCCCAGCCACACCAGACGTGTTGTAATGCCTCTGCTGTTTTGGATGCGGAATCCGCCGCACCGCTGTCGGAGCGTGCGACGTTTTCTCCGCATTCAGCAGTACTGAGAGAAGTAGGCCTATGCGTGCAAACCGCCGCGGAATCCGCTGCCCTGTTCTCTGGGCATGCGGCGGTTTCTACGTGTTCCGTCAGGCCAGTGAATGCAGGTCCCTGCGCGCCAGCTGCCATGTTGAACGCGGAATCAGCCGCCTTACTCTAAGTACTTGCGGCGGCTTTTCAGTGTTTTCTCACACTCCCACATTCTTTAGCATCATTTGTTTGGCCAGCTAAACCGAACCCACTTCCATCTCCATTCGGTCTACCCACCACTAGATTTACGCTTAAAGGGGAACTGAAGTAAGAGGTATACGGAAGCTGCCATATTTATTTCCTTTTAATCAATACCAGTTGCCTGGCAGCCCTGCTAGTCTTTCTCTGCATTAGTATCTGAACAACACCAGAAACAAGCATGCAGCTAGTCTTGTCAGATCTGACTTAAGTCTGAAACACCTGATCTGCTGCATGCTTGTGAAGGGGCTATGGCTAATAGTATTCAAGGCAGAGGATCAGCAGGGCTGCCAGGCAACTGGTATTGCTTAAAAAGAAATAAACATGGCAGCCTCCATATACCGCTCTCTTCAGTTCCCCTTTAAAATTACAGCATAGCGTAGCTAAAAAACCAAGAAAACCTGAAATCCTTCTCTAGATTACAACCCTTTTTGGGCAATGCTAGCTTTCCACCTGGTATGGGCTCTGACTTTATGGATAGATGGTTCTCACGGTTACTTTAGGCTTCAAGACTGGCTCCAACCAAGTTCTATCTCATTCATTACATATGAGCAGTTATGTGAGGAAATTCCCCATTCACCTAGGCTCCTAATGGAATTCAACCAAATAACCCACTTCCTCCACTCCTTACTTCCTAAATCTGTAGAGATCACTAAGAATACACTCTTTGAGAACTTGTGTTTATCAAAAGGTTGTCAAAAAGGTCTGATTTCTCAGATCTTTCTTCTCTGCCCACATTTATACTTTAACTGCCTCTCACGATATGAAAAAATGGGAACAAGCACTCTCAACCTATTACAACTGAAGATTGGGACTCTATCTGGCAAACCGCTAAAGATTCCAGATTAAAGAGAAGATCTATAAGATACTATTCAGATGGTACTTAACTCAGTCAGTTTTATCAAAAGTATATCCAGGAGCCTCTGACCAGTGTTGGCGAGGTTGTGGACTAAGGAACTCTCTAGAACATATCTATTGGTTCTGTCCTGTGATTACTGCATACTGTGTGGAAATTCAAGTTCTTATCTGCAAGGTACTAGAAGTTACTGTCCTCTTGGACCCCATATACTTGTTGCTAGGTAGATCAGTCCCTAGTATCCGTAAATTTGATAAAATTCTGATTAATAGAATTCTCACTGCAGCCAGGCTTACTATTGCCTCACATTGGAAGAATATTGCTGCTCCTTCAATTTCTGCAGTCATTCTTAACCACTTAAGGATCCTGGGTACGCATATCTACGCCCCTTTAAACTTCACGTGCGGATCAGGGGGGTAGATATGCGTACTGCTGCCTTACCGTCGCGTTCACGATCCCCGTGCGGTTTACCATCGATCCACTGTTGCAGCCCCCTCCATCTGATCAGGATGTGAGAATCTTTTGATTCTCAAACCCGATGACCGTTCCCGTGTCTTCCAAGACCTTGTAAACGTCACACAAGCTCTCAGACCCACCATGTTCCTGTGTTCTATTAATAGAAACACGGTCTCAGTAGCACCATCTTGTGGCCAAATAGTAAAATACACCTATTTATACCAGTATAATGTTTTACATAGAAAGTTTATTATTTTTTTTATTACTTTTAACCCCTTCCAACCCTGCCCCACAGTTACAGAAATAAGACACTTGTTAAAAAAAAATAATTTTAAATTACATTTAATTTTATTTACATAAATAGGTACCTTAGGGATTTTTCTAATATGGATGTCATGAGTATATCCCTGTTAATTTTGCAAAAAAAAAAAAAAAAAAAAGTCTTGTAATAAGTGAAAAAGTATTACAAATCCCTGAATAGAAAAATGTTCCTTTATTTCCAGATAAAATATTTTTACCATACATTGTACTAGGGACACAATTTAAACATTGTAATAACCGGGACAAATGGGCAAATAAAGCGTGTGGTTTTTATGTACCGAAGCACGTTTTATTTTAAAACTATAATGGCTGAAAACTGAGAAATATTTTTTCTTTTTTCCTTATTCCCTTTACAATGCATATAAAATAAAATAATTCATAGCAAAAACTACCACCCAAAGAAAGCCTAATCTGTGGTGAAAAAACAATATATAGATCATTTCAGTGTAAGTAGTAACAAAGTTATCGCTGAATGAATGGGAGGAGCGCTGAAATGTGAAAGTTAACCTGATCCTGAAGTGGTTAAAGTTAAATGGTCTCAGCTAATGGAGAAATTAACGTCTATGCTTCGAGATACTGAACTTAGATATAAGATTTGGGGTGCTTGGGAAGAATACTTATCCCCTCTCTAGGCCAGACTTCTTATATTCAGCCATATACCCTCGTCTTTCTTTTCTTTATCTGTGTTTATTTTTTACTTTGTGGGGTCCTTCCTAACTGAACTTTGATTGGAATGAGGAGTTACATCTGGACAGCATGCAACTGAATCGGACCTTCTTTTTTGAACATTGGGGATTTGGGGTATTAGATGTTTTGAGTAGGATTTTCTGTTCTCTTTTCCTTTTAACGTGTCCTTCAAGGCAATGCAGCTATTGGACACTTACCATAAGTAGCTCAAATATGGTCAGTCTTCTCTGCAAGATCTCAATTCTAACCTATTTTTGGCTATTACGATCTTCTTGGACTAATAAAAACCATAAAGTATGATACATTGCTGTATTACTGTTCTCTAACAGTGTTATACTGGCTTTTCACCCCCTTGCTGTACCTACCTTTTGATTTAATAAAAAAAAGTTACAAAAAAAATAATTCTTTTAATACTTGAATTTGTCTTCATTGAGGTAAGCCAACTCACCCTTTTTCATTTTGTCTTTAACGTATTTTATCACTGGGCGCCTCTTTCCATATATCTTGAAATTTGAGACCGGTTTTCTTGAGGGATTTTTTTTCAGCTCTGCAGCAGAAAGTGAAACCACTTTTTAAAAGAAACCTTACCGTGTTTTGATCCAATAAGCTATGGTTTCATGGTTTCGCTGCGTTGGATGTAAACTAAACGCAGCACGTTTCCTACAGAAAATTACCTTTTCAGATCAGAGGAATAAATGTGAACATTGGCTTTCCTACACACTTCAACCAAGATGACAAGCGGAACAAAGTGCCGAGGAAAGGTCCCTAATCCGCCGTGCAGCTTCCTGCCCACAAACTACTATATGCTAGATTGTGTTGCGTTGGACGTCAGCAAACTGACTCATTGGCGGATCCATTGTAAAATGTCCAGCTAAGACTGCTTAGGAGCAGCAATTTAGAGTAATCACAATTATTGCATAGCTGCAAGGTTACCATTTACTCTGGCATTTAAAGTGCAATTGTAATACTTGCTTTATCCACAATTGCTGCACTTAAAATGGTGCTTTGGTCAATAATTCAATATATTTGCAATACTGATCCTTGTTCAGCAACTAGAATCCAGGCTACTGCTATATACATGACATCTCTATACCCCTACTGTGATTATCCTGTTGGACACAGTTTGGTTCCCCAATACATGCTTCAAGTCCGAAGACTGTATGTATGAGTTTAGCTCGAGCACTGAAAGCACAAATAAATTCTACTCACTGATATTCTAACAATATCTGCAGTCAATCTGTAACCCCTTAGCCCTTTTAACCAGCTCTACACCTAAAAAGGTGCACACACATGCACAATGCTTGAAGCCCAAAGGGATTGGGACTCAGGCAATAGAGCCCTGTACAAACCTCTTGCTCTGCTAAAGCTACACCAGAGCAACACTGTGGCTTTGGAGAGGGATGAGTTGCAGGGCGTGGCACATGATGGAGCTGCTAGAGGTGTGAGGGGCAAGGAGGGGAACAATTGACTTGGCATGCCGAATCATTAAGTGACCTCAGCAACGCCTGTATACACACACTAGACAGTATAGTGCAGGGCTTTTCAATCTTTTAACTAATTGTACCACTTTTATCACCTGAAAATTTAGAAGTACCACCCGTGGGCCTGCGCAGTAGAGCGGACCCGATCAGGCTCAGCTGTTTCCACCAAAATCAAAGCGGAGAGCTGCTACAGCATATGCGGGTATGCTGACAAGGAGATCTTTGGGCGTTCTTTTGCTGGATCCCCTCTACTGTGGAGGAAGGTGGAAGCCTCTTTAGTCCCTGAGGTCCTCACTGTGCTGCCCTGCAGAATAGTTCAGACCTCAGATCAGCAGCAACCCGACTGTCACTGTGCACCGATTGCTTGGCTGTCTCTTCACCACTGATCTGAGGTCTGAAGTATGCTGCAGGGCAGCACAGCGGGGAGCGAACGAGGGGAGCTGAACTTTGTGGAGGCAAGATGGGATGATGACAAGTGGCAGACAAACCTGGTGTGTACCACCTGGCCAACAGCAAAGTACCACTGGTGGTACACGTACCACAGGTTGAAAAGCCCTGGTCTAGTGTGTGTAGGAGGCTTAAGGTGTGTACACATCCAACTTTGTACCAGACTGTCGTTTGGACGACTTGCCCGGCAAACAAAATGTCATTTAAAAATCATGTACACACGGCCGACTGTCTAATTTACATGTCGTTTGACAGACGTCAACATGGAGTACATCAGCTGATTCTCTTTGTACACATGTAAGGATTAGTCGGCTGATCAATCCTGTGGAATAGGCCCAGTTCACATTGCAAATCGCAAAACGAAATCTCTTAATTTATACAAATTGCAACTCTGCAGTGAGAATACTTGTATTGTGTTACATTGACAGCACTTTTCTGTGCTTTGCCGTTTGCCTGCAATCGGTAAACAACCGAAAAACCGCTGTAGGGTGAACTAGCCACAAAAGGTAATCCTGCAGTTAGAAGAACATATTCTATCGGATCCGCTCTACTGCACAGGCACTGTGCACCTGCACGGTACAGCAGGTGCTGATCGGGCTCAGCCATTTCCACCTTAGCTCAAACAAAAGCCGCTACTGCATTTTGCGTTAGGCTCTCACAGGATTGTTATGATGCCGACAAGCTTATTTTCGGCAGCTGACAGCGCTGAAACGAAGGTATGGAGGACGACGGGGGAAGCCTCATAAGAATCCAGAGGCTTCCCCCTTCTCAAGGCTCATTTTTCCTTACAGATTCTCTTTAAAGTCCAAAGTACACGAGAAAAGGCCTCTTACAAGAGAAATTGAGTATTTTTCCAAAATGTGTGTGTGAGGCAATAAAGTGATAGAAGCCTGGCTTTATCAGCATGCCAAGTAACATTCTGATTTGCAAAACTAATATTCTGTCAAACACAGGTTAGCAGTTAGGCTCAGTTCCTATTCGCAGCCGGATCATGCACAGCCAGCAGGAGAAGACAGTGTAGAGTCCACCCCGATGGTCCACTGAAGCATAGTCTGCCTTCCGCATGGATCCATTGCAGAGTGACAAGTGTGAACAGCTCCTATATGTAAAATAAGAGCCGTTCACTATCAATTTTTTTTTACAATACAGTAAAATGGAAAAAAAAAAAAAAAAAGTTTTACTCAAGTGGGAGCACAGCCTTACAGTAATAATTTCCACACTTCCCCCTACATTTTTGCCTTTATAATACAGGCAGCATTCATGCTTCTAAGGTAACATTTTTTGGCAGAGTTTTCCTTTAAAGAGAAACTCCGACCAATAATTTAAACTTTATCCCAATCAGTAGCTGATACCCCTTTTACATGAGAAATCTATTCCTTTTACCAAACAGACCATCGGGGGCGTTGTATGACTGATATTGTGGTGAAACCCCTCCCACAAGAAACTGAGGACCGTGGTACTCCTGGCAGTTTCCTTTCTGTGAACCTTGTTGCATTGTGGGAAATAGCTGTTTACAGCGGTTTCCAACTGCCAAAAAAGCAAGCAGCAGCTACATCACTTGCCAACAGTAGAAATGTCACCATGTAATAAGTGTCAGATTGTAAATCAGGGATTTAAACGATTTTACAATGGGCAAACACTGACTAAATCATTTATACATAATTATTGTAAAAATGAAGCACTTTTTTATTACATTATTTTCATTGGAGTTCCTCTAAGTTGCTGTATTCAGTATATAGTATGTGGTTTGACTTATTTTTCCCCTAGTGACTGTACAGGATGTCGAGTTTTACAATTAACAAGACTGAACAGTCCAAAGGATCACCTGAGAGTCAGGACTAATGAAGATGCCAAAAACATAAGACTGACGATATAAAAAAATAAAATAAAACGCACACAACTGAAGCAGTCTTTTTGCCAACAGGTTTTTCCTACCGGGAAATAAATGAAAAAAATGATGAGTTGATCAAAGTAACTGAATCTCTGTATATAGTAGAAACATAAGGACAAGGAGGAGTCCACTGCTAGCATGTGTCACAGCAGGCTATGGAGGCTGAGCAGTCACTAACAAGTTCTCATTGAAGGTCTAATGACTACGCTGTTGGTCTATTACACAGCCTCTTTCCAGATAATGGAACAGTCAATAGATTCAGTCCTGCTCAAGAGGCAGGTTTCAGATGCATTAAACTTTCAGCATGGCTTTAATTACTGTACTCACTTCCTTAGAGTCCACTACTCTGCTTCTAAATACAGAGGAAAGGCTATCTTTACATATGAATGGATGTTAAAAAGAGAGAGTCCAAGGTGGGCTCATAAAATAAAAAAAACACATAGGCTACCTGATGGGGGGGGGGGGGGGGGGGCTGAGCAGATCAGGCAGCCGCAAAAACCGCTGCGCCTCGGTCACAACGCTCCAAGGACAGACTGTCTCTCATCCAGTGTGCAGGGAGGCGGAGGAGCCGCAGGGGGCGAGGGGAGGGGGGGGGGGGGGGAGAGAGAGAGAGAGAGAGAGACCCAATGGCAGCTCTGGAAACCCTGCACATCCAGTTTTGTTTGTTTGTTTTTTCTACAAAAAGTTGCCCAGCCATTGGCCCATTTTGGGACTCTAAAGGCCATCATTGCTCAGGTGACTGGGGTGGAGGCTTTAGACGATCCTGCCCATTATCTTTTACATAACTGTGAGAAGTCTCAGGAAATACAAAAAATCTTTAAACATCTTATCAATGCCGCTCGTATACTTCTAGCGCGGCATTGGAAAAAAAAAACCAGGCCCCATTGGTGGCTGAATGGATACAAGAAGTTAAATCTATAGAACAAATGGAGGCTCCAACAGTCCATTCATCTGCGACATGAACTATTCCTGCGAACGTGGAGACCATGGTACGAATTTGCGGAATCTGATGAGTATATACGACTTGTGGGTAAAGGATTTGGCCCTTGACGTTAAATGAGCATCTCCCCTTTATTATAAGCCTTTGCTGGCGATGTCTTGATTTTAAGGTATCTACATTTACCTGGTGCCCCTGGAATGTGTTGAGTGGACTACATCCTCTCACCTTTCCTCTCTTTTCTCTCCTCTTAACATACCTTTAGATGGGTTGTTATTCCTCCTTCTGCTCTAATTTTTATTCTTGTATTGTGTTGTCTATTGGGCATTAGTTTCAACTGTAGGGTATATGTTTATACAAGTTCGGTTTTTCTTTTCTGTTTAATCCTGGTGTTTAAAATGCAATAGGTGATACCTGAGTGTATGATCCTTTGGGCCTCAGGTACACTGGGCCTCCGGTACACTGGAAGTACCTCCTACAAATTTACCTCTTTACAAATTACTCCTGGGATTATAGTGTAGCACACACGGGACGCTTTTATGTCAATATATACACCTAAAGGCGCATACACATGTCCCAGCAATCTTTCAAACTTGTCCTGTTAGAAGATAGTTGGGCTTGTGTACTGTTGTCAAACAACCATACATCCATCTGATAACAGGTTGTTTGGCAAATTCAACTGGTGGATCAATCTGACCAACTATCATGCAGGTTGGAATGTGTATACAAGTCTTATGGCCATGTCCACAGTGGTGCAGTGCAACGGCCGCTTTGTAACACGGCTTACTACATTGCAATGCATCACCTATGCGACGTCCACAGTGCGGGAGCATTGCAGTATAACGGTCTGTGGCGTCGCACTGCAAGCAGTACGTTTTCGTTAAACATTGTTATTTTTTCTTTATATAGCTCCGATATCTTCCGTAGCGCTGTACATCGTGCACAATATTGGGGAACAGATACATGAATAGTTCTAGACACTGCACATTAATGGTAGAAGTAAAGCATACATTTCATTAACTGTATGCTCCACTGGAGCAGACGCAATGCGAGCATAACGTGCAGTTATTGCACATCCACTCCACAGTTCCTGCTATTACAGGGAACGCAACGCCCACTGTGAGCCTGACCTCAGAAAAAGGTCTGCATTAAAGCAACTGAAGAGAATTAGAAAAAAAAAAAAAAAAAAAAAAAAAAAAGGAGAGCGAAAGGATTTAATATATGGCACTCACCTTTTCTGTAGTGCAATATAAAGAATATTACACCATTCCTATTAATTCCTTATTTCCTTAAAAAGGGCTGGCCATCTAACATATGCCACTGAACTTTCTTGGACCTTGTTTGGGTGGTTTTCCTCCAGGTTCTCTGGTTACCTCTCACATCCCAAAATCATACAGAGAGGTTAAAGCAAACCCGAAGCGGAAATCAACTTATGAGATAATGAATTGTGTGTGTAGTACAGCTAAGAAATAGAACATTAGTAGAAAGAAGAGAGTCTCATTGTTTTCCAGTACAGGAAGAGTTTAAGAAAAAACAAAAACACAAACAAAAAAAACGTAAGATCAATCAATGCGAGTAGAGGCAGAGGTACTGCTCAAAGCTCTGCCTCTATCAGGAAGCGCTCCCCGATTTTTTGCCCCGGGGATTTGGGGGATATAAAGCCCTCGTTCTGCCGCGGGAATGTGGCGTTTTAGCACTGGCCATCATTAATAAAAGGTAAAAACAAGTATTTTAGAGAGTCTGAAGCGAATTTTCAGAGTGTAGTTTGTACACTGCAGATATGACAGAATGCAATGTATAAAAAAAAAAAAAAAAAAAAGCTATATAAAATTGAAAATAGATACTCTTCTTTGCTACCAATGATCTATGCATAATCCATACTACACATACAATCCATTAGATCATGTTTTTTTTCTCACTTCAAGTTTGCCGAGATGTTCTCACTTCAAGCGGATCCGAGATGAAAAACTATAACAAGTAACTTGTCTATATATCTTAAGTTTAGATAGTTTACACAGCAAATCTAGCTGCAAACAAGTTTATTAGAATATATCCTGTGATACAATGACCGCAGCCATGTTTGTATACATTACACAGAGGCAAGGCTTATCTGCACCATCAGCACTCAGACTGAAAAAAAAAACCTAATCCCACCTCCTCCTCCCTCCTCCCCTCTGCCTCTGAAATCTCTAGCTAGAAATACCTCCCCCTCCTCCTGCCCAGACTGAGCTCCCATGAGCCCTTGCTACTGCCAAGGCTCTCTGAAAAACTAGGTGGGGCTTGTTTAGTTTATAGGGAATAAGAGTATTAAGACAAAAACAAAGAAGTATTTGGCTTGAGGAATGCCCTATAAACAATAGGAAAGGAACACAATTATGCAATGAGTAAAAGTTCATCTCGGATCCACTTTAACTTGCTCCACCCATATACAAAAAACAAAACAAAAAAACAAACAAACAAACCCTTAGACTTCAATAACAAACTAAAAGGACCAACTATGGTAGGGATTAGATTGAGAGATTCTCTGAGGGACGGCTAGCGACATTACTTCATATGCTATGTAAAAGCACTTTGGAAGAGGTCGGCACTACATAAAAAAACAACAACAACCAAGTACACAGTAAACATTTTATAGACAAATGGGTTAATAAGCTTGCATCACACCCAAGCTCTGATGACTGCTCCTGCACATACTAGAATTTAATGATTATTTTTGGAGCGGAGCAGCTCTTGTGGTCACCAATGGGATCTGCTGGTCTATGGTAAGCCCAAATGTCCGACAGAAAAATAACAGCCCTTCTAAATATAGCTACAAGGACTTCCAGCTGAATGGAGCTCAAAAATGGCTATTATGGCACAGGGAGGTGGAATCTTAAATCCTTTTGACATACTTCATTTGCTCAGACAATAACAAGTGCTGGAATTGGCAAACTATTCAGCTTTTAATTTCCCAAAGAACATGAAAATGCTCGTGAAGTTCTGCTTCCAGATAAAAATAGAAAAAAAAATTACAAGTAGCAACTAAGCCCACTGGGCCTTTGAAATGTTCCCACAGTCATTTTAATTCTCTAATTAAACGAATGCTCAGCTAATGAAAGACGATAGTCTGGCTGTACACTTGCCTCGGAAAACTTTTTGCAAGTTCCACTTTGGCAAACAATTCAGCTGAATATCAAGCAAAGGTAAGAGCTTAAAAGTGCCCAATAATTGCAGACACTTAAGGGAAAGGGATGATTATTTCTAAAACTATGCAAAGACATTTTTCCGACTCATCTCTGTACAATAAAAGGTCTACAAATAATATGTCAACATTACAGAGATAAGCCACTTTGCATACTGTGGTAGTTGTAAAAATGTTACATAAACATATCCACCCCAGTGTTGCTCTCCACGGACTCGTAATCATGGGTAACCACGAGGTCGGATTCCGCATTCGTGATCGCCTTTCCATCAGTTCCGAATGCACCAGTTATTGTGGTCCAACTTCGGCCAGGATTAGAACCTGAAAACCCGCCGACTTTAGCGGTCAATAGCAAAGCCCCCTTACATGATATAAACACCAAATTTGCAGGATATATTAAGTAGAACAGTGGGAACAAGTGGAACAATTTTTTTTTTTTTTCAAAAAGACCTTATAGTTTGAGAAAAAAAATTGATTTTAAAGTTTCAAAGGAAAATGGTATACATTTAAATGCTGTAAATGACAGTTAATGTAGTTACTGCATTTACATGTATGCTTTTTCCTTTGAAACGTTAACTACTTAACGACCGCCCCCCGCCAATAGGCATGGTCGCGGCGGCAGCCTCAGGACCGCCTAACGCCAATTGGCGTTAAGTCCTGGGGCTCTAATTTGCATGAGATCGCACGCACGCTGCAAGCGTATCTCATGCTCGGAGGGCGGAGCTCCGCCCCCTCTTCAGTCTCCGAGCGGCTTACGCTGTCTATTTACTTGTACAGCGTTGCGATCAGCAGCAGCGCTGTACTGGGGACAGCCGTGCGACATGGCTGTCCCCTCCTGACTATCGGCCGTGATCGGCTGTCATAGGCTGAAGCCTATGACAGCTGATCACGGGGATTGGCCAGCGGGGAAGGGGAGAGGGGAATATAAAGAGGAAAAAAAAACAGCAAAATTTATTTAAAAAACAAACATTTATCGAACAATAAATAAGCAAATAAACATCCGGGGGGGGGGGCGATCAGACCCCACCAACAGAGAGCCCTGTTGGTGGGGGGGAAAAGGGCTGGGGGAATCACTCGTGTGCTGTGTTGTGCGGCCCTGCAGCGTGGCCTTAATGCTGCAGTGGCCATTTTCACAATAATGTGCCTGGTCTTTAGGGGGGTTAATTACTGCAGTCCTCAAGTGGTTAAAATAGATTTTCTCAAAAACTATATGGTCTATGTATAAGGCTACTTAACATATCCTGCACATTTGGTATTTATATCATGTAAGGGCGCTTTACTATTAACTGCTAAAGTCGGTGGTTTTTAACCACGAATACTTTTTTTATTTGAAACTTCGATTTTCTCAAAAACTATAAAGTCTTTTTGGGGAAAAAATTTTTTTTAGCCACTGATCACCTTTTTAATCTGTGCAATTTTGGTGACTGTAGCATGTATGGGGGCTTTGCTATTAACGGTAAAGTCAAATCCGTGATCACAGATTCTACATGTAATCAAGGCTAATAGAGTCGAATTCGGAGCTCCGATTTAAATCTGAATCACGATCATGGCGTATCCGGATTTCGATTCTGCTGTGGCCGGATTTACTCGAATTCGTGATTGGGGGTATCCGAGCATCACTGATCCACACTCACACAAACCACTACTGAAGAAAACCTGCACACACACACACACACACACACACACACACACACACACAAAAAAAAAAAAATATATATTCTGTCTGGAAAGGTCTTCAGGCCCTCTTCAATGCGATCTTTTCCCCCAATTGAAAGATCCCATTTGAACAGATCAATTAAAGCATTTGGGTCTGGCTCAACCGGTGACCCAATTCGTACAAAAGGTTTTTGGTGGAATTCATGTCTGGGCTGTGTGCAGACTAGTTACAGTTCACATTCTTCCCCAAAACATTGAGTGTAGGTTCACACTGCGACATTAAAGTCATGCGTTATAGCCCTTTCTAACGTGTACAAACGCACTACACCTCAAAGGCAATGCTACATTCACAATGCATGCGTTGCGTTATAGTGTAACGCAGCACGTTCTGTGAAAGCAGTGGGTTTCGCAAGTTATGGGCTGCTTTTACTTTGTTTGCACATGCTCAGTGGATTTTGTTTAATAAAAAAAAAAAACATGTGCCTTTTGTGCGCATCAGGATGCCACAATATAGAAATGACAGCTAAACGCAACGCAATACAGCATAACGTGTACTTACACATTATGCTTTTGCGTTGCGTTACTACCTGCAGTGCAACCTTAACGTCGCACCAAAAACAACGTTAACTGTGAACTTAGCCTCAACCCTTTTCCCCTTTTTGGCTGCGATCGGCTCACAGTGATCAGTGTCAGGAGTCAATGAAATTGGCTGGGCAAAATTGCACTTGAGAAAGGAGCACACAGACAGCACAATGAAGATCTACAACCTGGGAGGAATAATGGGCTCCAGGCAGGGTGTAGATTTCAGTTACCTTTCTCCACAGCAGTAAGGACCATGATTTGTGCACAACAGAAAGGAGCCTAAATCTAGTTGTTGCAACAAAAAATTAAAACACACGATTGTCCAAGATGTCACTGGATGTTGTCGCATCAAAAGGTTCTACACTGCAATCAAAGTGTGTTAACCAAACTATATAAAAAAAAAAAAAAAAAAAAGTTCCAAACCACTATTCTTCCAACATCTGGACTTAACCACTTGAGGACCGTGGGCTTTACCCCCCTTAAAGGACCAGACCCTTTTTTTCCCATTCAGACCACTGCAGCTTTCATGGTTTATTGCTCGCTCATACAACCTACCACCTAAATGAATTTTGGCTCCTTTTCTTGTCACTAATAAAGCTTTCTTTTGGTGCTATTTGATTGCTGCTGTGATTTTTACTTTTTATTATATTCATCAAAAAAACATGAATTTTGTCAAAAAAAATGATTTTTTTTTTAACTTTCTGTGCTGACATTTTTCAAATAAAGTAAAATTTCTGTATACATGCAGCACGAAAAATGTGGACAAACATGTTTTTGATAAAAAAAAAACCCATTCAGCCTATATTGATTGGTTTGGGTAAAAGTTATAGCGTTTACAAACTATGGTGCAAAAAGTGAATTTTCCCATTTTGAAGCATCTATGACTTTTCTGACCACCTGTCATGTTTCATAAGGGGCTAGAATTCCAGGATAGTATAAATACCCCCCAAATGACCCCATTTTGGATAGAAGACATCCCAAATTATTCACTCAGAGGCATAGTGAGTTCATAGAAGATATTTTTTGTCACAAGGTAGCGGAAAATGACTGTTTGTGACAAGAAAAAAAAAAAAGTTTCCATTTCTGCTAACTTGTGACAGAAAAAAAATGAAATCTGCCACGGACTCACCATGCCCCTCTCTGAATACCTTGAAGTGTCTACTTTCCAAAATGGGGTCATTTGTGGGATGTGTTTACTGTCCTCGCATTTTGGGGGTGCTAATTTGTAAGCACCCCTGTAAAGCCTAAAGGTGCTCATTGGACTTTGGGCCCCTTAGCGCAGTTAGGCTGCAAAAAAGTGCCACACGTGGTATTGCCATACTCAGGAGAAGTAGTATAATGTGTTTTGAGGTGTATTTTTACACATACCCATGCTGAGTGGGAGAAATATCTCTGTAAATGACAATTGTTTGATTTTTTTTTTTTTTTTTTTTTTTTTTTTTTTTTTTACACACAATTGTCCATTTACAGAGATATTTCTCCCACTCAGCATGGGTATGTGTAAAAATACACCCCAAAACACATTATACTACTTCTGAGTACGGCGATACCACGTGTGGCACTTTTTTGCACCCTAACTGCGCTAAGGGGCCCAAAGTCCAATGAGTACCTTTAGGATTTCACAGGTCATTTTTGTTTCAAGACTACTCCTCACGGTTTAGGGCCCCTAAAATGCCAGGGCAGTATAGGAACCCCACTAATGACACCATTTTAGAAAGAAGACACCCCAAGGTATTCCGTTAGGAGTATGGTGAGTTCATAGAAGATTTTACTTTTTGTCACAAGTTAGCGGAAATTGATTTTAATTGTTTTTTTCACAAAGTGTCATTTTCCGCTAACTTGTGACAAAAAATAAAATCTTCTATGAACTCATCATACTCCTAACGGAATACCTTTGGGTGTCTTCTTTCTAGAATGGGGTCATTTGTGTGGTTCCTATATTGCCCTGGCATTTTAGGGGCCCTAAACCGTGAGTAGTCTTGAAACCAAATGTCGCAAAATGACCTGTGAAATCCTAAAGGTACTCATTGGACTTTGGGCCCCTTAGCGTACTTGGGGTGTAAAAAAGTGCCACACGTGGTACCGCCGTACTCAGGAGAAGTAGTATAATGTGTTTTGTGGTGTATTTTTACACATACCCATGCTGGGTGGGAGAAATATCTCTGTAAATGACAATGGTGTGTAAAAAAAAAAAAAAAAAAACAATTGTCATTTACAGAGATATTTCTCCCACCCAGCATGGGTATGTGTAAAAATACACCCCAAAACACATTATACTACTTCTCCTGAGTACGGCGATACCACGTGTGACACTTTTTTGCAGCCTAGGTGCGCTAAGGGGCCCAACGTCCTATTCACAGGTCATTTTGAGGCATTTGTTTTCAAGACTACTCCTCACAGTTTAGGGCCCCTAAAATGCCAGGGCAGTATAGGAACCCCACAAGTGACCCCATTTTAGAAAGAAGACACCCCAAGGTATTCCGTTAGGAGTATGGTGAGTTCATAGATTTTATTTTTTGTCACAAGTTAGTGAAAAATGACACTGAAAAAAAAACCCATTAAAAATCAATTTCCGCTAACTTTTGACAAAAAAAAAAATTCTATGAACTCGTCATACACCTAACAGAATACCTTGGGGTGTCTTTTCTAAAATGGGGTCACTTGTGGGGTTCCTATACCGCCCTAGCATTTTACGGGCCCAAAACTGAGTAGTCTGGAAACCAACTGTCTCAAAATGACTGTTCAGGGGTATAAGCATCTGCAAATTTTGATGACAGGTGGTCTATGAGGGGGCGAATTTTGTGGAACCGGTCATAAGCAGGGTGGCCTTTTAGATGACAGGTTGTATTGGGCCTGATCTGATGGATAGGAGTGCTAGGGTGGTGACAGGAGGTGATTGATGGGTGTCTCAGGGGGTGGTTAGAGGGGAAAATAGATGCAATCAATGCACTGGGGAGGTGATCTGAAATGGGTCTGAGGGGGATCTGAGGGTTTGGCCGAGTGATCAGGAGCCCACACGGGGCAAATTAGGGCCTGATCTGATGGGTAGGTGTGCTAGGGGGTGACAGGAGGTGGTTGATGGGCGTCTCAAGGTGTGATTAGAGGGGGGAATAGATGCAAGCAATGCACTAGCGAGGTGATCAGGGCTGGGGTCTGAGGGCGTTATGAGGGTGTGGGCAGGTGATTGAGTGCCCTAGGGGCAGATAGGGGTCTAATCTGATGGGTAGCAGTGACAGGGGGTGATTGATGGGTAATTAGTGGGTGTTTAGGGTAGAGAACAGATGTAAACAATGCACTTGGGAGGTGATCTGACGTCGGATCTGCGGGCGATCTATTGGTGTGGGTGGGTGATCAGATTGCCCGCAAAGGGCAGGTTAGGGTCTGATTGATGGGTGGCAGTGACTGGGGGTGATTGATGGGTGATTGACAGATGATTAGGGGGATAGATGCATCCAGTACACGGGGGGGGGGGGGGAAAGTTCCGGCGATTGCGTTCACGATTTTGCTATGCTGTAGTGTGCATAGCAAAATCGCGTCAAATATCGCTCCGCAGCGCGATCGCATTTGAGCCAAAAACGAATCGCGGTAGTGGAAATAACCTACCGCGATTCCTATGTTATTTAGCAAACCGTAGCGATTTAAAAACAATCACTAGCGGTTTGTGATTTTGCGATTCAGCATCGCAAACGCCGCTGGTGGAAAAGGGCCCTAAGAGAGATTTTTAACTTCAGTATTGTCTTTTTGGCTTCCTTCTAAACTGATCAACACAGGAGAATAAAGTTTTAAATTAGCTTTTGTAGCCTGACAGTTACTCTTTAAAAGGAAACATCAAAGCTCAATAAAAAAAAAAAAAAAAAAAAAAAAATCCACTTACCCGGGGCTTCCTCCAGCCCCTGGCAGCAGTCCTGTGCCCTCGCCACAGCTCCGATGCCTCCCATTGTCCCTCGCTGCAGAAGCCGACCTGGCGAGGCTTGCGCAGTACAATGCTAATGGCGTCGGCCGGACCACGTGACCCACGGCGTGGAGCACAGAAGAGGCCGACCAGGAAGCCGACCTCGCTAGGTCGGCTTCTACAGCGCGGGCCAACGGGAGGCACCGGAGCTGTGGCAAGGGCACAGGACGGCTGCCAGGGGCTGGAGGAAGCCCCGGGTAAGTGGATTTTGTTTGGTTTTGTTTTGTTTTTTTTAGCTAGGACCTTCACTTTAAAGTAGACAATGGGCTCTATTCCCAATGCTTCTCATAAATGTCCTATTTATCAAATAATTAATAAAAATAACCTTTTTAGCCCATTTACAAGCAAAAGAATCACTTAAAGTTGCTCCTGATTAACTTTTTAAAGCTTCCAAATAACAAAAATATAATTAAAAAGAAAAGTAATATTGAAATCAACATAAATAAGGTGAAAACAGGTGAACACGCTTTGTGAATCATGCCCAGTGTGTCAATAATGCTTCATACACACTTGAAATAAAAGTCTTTGGAAAAGGCAAGATCACAGACCAATTTTACCGCCTTCCATGTAGTATGAGAGCATACTCTACACAGTCTAATCTATGAAGCTGCACTCCCCGTCAGATAAAATCTTTGCAGGATGCTGCACACAAAGATGCCCGTACACACTCAAAGATTATTATCTGCAAAAGATCTGTTCCTGCAAAATGCATTCATAGCCTATGATATCTGCAGATCCTCATACACACCCAGTTTAACAGACAATCATCTGCAGATCAGATACACCAGGATGGATTTTCAGATCTGCAGATGATTGCCAGATATGCAGATGAAGTCTGTTAAACAAGGTGTGTATGATGATCTGCAGATCTCATAGACAGACAATGAATACATTTTGCAGGAATAGATCTTTTGCAGGAACAGATCTTTTGCAGATAATGATCTTTTGAGTGTGTACGGGCATCTTTGTGTGCAGCATCTTGCAAAGATTGTATCTGATGGGGAGTGCAGCTCCATAGAATAGACTGTGTAGAGTATGGCTCTCATACTACATGGAATGGGGTAAAATTGGTCTGGTCTTGCCTTTTACAAAGACTTTTATCTCAAGTGTGTATGAAGCATTAAGGTCCGTACACACGTCGGACTGGAGGCAACGACGGGTCCGTCACCTCCCGCTGGGTGGGCGTTCCAACGACAGTCCGGTGTGTGTACGCACCGTCGGCGGCCTGATACGGCTGCTTCTGAGCGATCTGCCCGGCGGTCTTAAGACTACCAATTTGAAGTCTCATCATAGGAGTGGATAGTCAATGAAATGCAAAATAATTGCAAGTTGATCTAGAATTATACAAACGATGCAGTTTGAAAATGAATTAATCGAATCCCACTTTGGCTTCATTTGATAGGTCCATTTTCAAGACGTAAATTTTTATGCCAGGAGTGTGGCCACGCAGTGAGCAAGGGCCGCTCGAGCACAAGCGGCTGCACGTGACTAACACAGGAAGAAAATGTGTGACCCTAGTTATCCGCAAGCAGGAACAGGGGTTCAGAGGACAGCGAGGGTAGCCTCATTAGGATCCATAGGCATCCCTGTCCTTAGGCAAGTGTCTTTTTTTTTTTTTTTTTTTTTAATTAACAAAGTTTCACCTCTGGATCTCTATAAAGAGGAGCAGTCTTAGCATTTCCCATTTTAACTGTGGCAATTTTGAAGCCAATCTTGATGTAATTTCCTCCCTTACTTTCCTCTGCCTTGTTTGCCCGCCCTTCACTATAGAGAGTGCATTGTCTCAGCATGAGAAATATTGGCCGATCAGAGGAACAGAGGTGTGGTAGGGGAAAACAGGAGGGAAAGATCAGGCAGCATTAAAGCACATCTGTAGTGAGGAGACTATGGAGGCTGCCACATTTATTTGTAAACAACACCAGTTTCCTGGCATCCTGCTGATCCTCTGCCTCAAATATTTTTAGCCTTATGCTGGGAATACACGGTTCGTTTTTGCCTTCGTTTAAACCTTCGTTTCGATTGTGCCTTTTGTCCTTTTCGATCCCGAAATAATCGGTCATACGGTTAATATCACCACCCACGGTTTCGTTTTTTTTTTTCGATTCTGATGGTTTCGTTTTTCCAATGATCGAAGGCTGCAAAGAAACGAAACGAAAATCCCTTTTTACAGGGACGGACTAGCATAAACGAATATATAATCGATCTGAACAGCCATCAAGCCTACCAATGGCTCGATTAGATGGATAAAGAGAGATAATATCAAACATGTTCGATCACTAGTCGTTCGTTTTTGGGGTCTATTAATCGAAACTATAATGAGATTATGACTATTTTCACATACGTTTTCAACACTCGATTCGTTTACCGAACGAATCGAAGGTTTAAACGAAGGCAAAAACGAACCGTGTATTCCCAGCAATAGACCCTGAACAAGCATGCAGCAGATCAGGCGTTTGACAATATTGTCAGATTTGACAAGATTAGCTGCATGCTTGTTTCTGGTGCGATTCAAAGACTACTGCAGTCAGATAGACCAGCAGGGCTGCCAGGCAACCGGTATTTCTTAAAAGGAAATAAATATGGCAGCCTCCATATAACTCACTACAGTTGTCCTTTAAGTCTGAGGGGAATAGAGAAGCAAAAAAAAAAAAATGGACAACCCAGCATGCCCTGCAACTTCCTTTTGTGTACAAAATAGGAGTCAGGGAAACTGTGGACTGATCATTTATCAATAAGAAAAGTGAGTGATTTTAACTTGTGGATTGCCTGGTTCACATCCTTATTACTTGTTTCACAGATAAAAATAAAGAATTGACTTTTATTTTATGTCCGACAGTTACACTTTATGGCGATTTGGAGGCTTGCAGGACACTCAGCAAGACAAAATTAAAATGTGACTAGATTTAACATTAAATAAGAAAATAAAAAAAAATGCCACCGTTACTACGACATTTACCAAAAGAGCAAGGGAACAGAAACAAAGGTCATCTTCAACAGGTTATTTTACCATCAGGCAATCAGGAGAACAAACATGTAATGACAAACAGATGTTTAGTCTTTCACTATGTAGGCTGTTCACGCTTTATTTTTCTGTCATAAATCTCGGGCAGTGGCAATGAGCCATGGTGAAATATTGCTGTAATAATAGGGTATCACCATGGAAGAAAAATGGGCAAACCATTGATGTCCAGATGAAACAAAGTTAAAAGACAACCACGACGCAGTTCTTTCACACTTGGCACAGCCAGTTCCTCAGTAGGTTTATTACAAGTATTTTTTAATTTTATTTTTTCAAGAGATACTGTACATGTATAAATAAAAACAGCCCGCTAGAGCTTTGATCTTAGAAAAAGATTTAGTCACACATCCTGTATTATATACAGAATAGATTGTTTAGGTTGCTTGCGTTACACAGGCAACTAGAGAAGGAAAAGTCCACATAGGACGATGCCTTCTGCTGGGCCCCGAGCATCAGTTTGTCAAAATAATTTGCAAATTCAAATTTACCACCAGTTAGAGCAAATTTAAAGTGTAACTAAAGTGAAATTCAGGGGAAAAAAAATGTAAGATACCTTAAAGAGACACTGAAGCGAAAAAAAAAAATTGTGATATTAGGATTTGTATGTGTAGTACAGCTAAGAAATAAAACATTAAGATCAGATACATCAGTCTAATTGTTTCCAGTACAGGAAGAGTTAAGAAACTCCAGTTGTTATCTCTATGCAAACAAGCCATTAACTCTCCGTCTAATGCTACGTACACACATGCGACTACGATCGTTCGTTGTTAACGACGAACGATCTTTTAATTGACGAAAGAACGACCGGAGTAAAGTTAGTTCCAAAAAGTGTGTAACGATCACATCGTTAGAACGAACGTTACACCACGTAAAAGCACTTAATGCGCCTGCGCATAAAATTGTAAAGTTCCCTGGAGAAAAAGTGAAATGCGCATGTCCAGCCTGGTACAAAACGATAGTTTCCAACGATGTACTACTTTTGCAAACGATCCTCGTTGGTTAAAATCCGCCGAGACAGAACTTTCTTTTGTAGCGATTTGGCTCGTTCGTCGTTAGACTTAATAGTCGGTGGTTCATTTTTTGTAACGATCGTCGTTGGTAAAGATCGGGGAACGATCGTTACAAACGACTATAGTCGCATGTGTGTACGCACCTTTAGTCATGGAAAGGGCTGTTATCTGACTTTTATTATCTCAACTGTAAGTGAACTGTTTACTTTTTCTCTGCTAGAGGAGAGTTCATTACTTCACAGACTGCTCTGAAAGACTCATTTTGAATGCTGAGTGTTGTGTAATCTGCACATAATATAGAATGATGCAATGTTAGAAATAACACTATATACCTGAAAATAAAAGTATGAGAATATTTTCTTTGCTGCTAATCTTCTAGTAATTATTCATAGTACACAACCAATTCACTATATCATATTTTTTTTTCTCGCTTCAGTGTCTCTTTAAGTAGAGGGAATTCTGCATTATCTACCGGCTTCCCCAATCCCCCCCTTCAAGCTCGCCATTCCAGCGATGGGACCCTCTAGCCTATTTGACTAGGGCTGGTTAAATATACATTCACATGGCTGCACTTTTTGTGTACAAGCGAGGTTGCACTGTGCAGACGCAAGATGGCCCACGCCTGGGCAGTCGCATGGAGCCACTCGTGCATAGCCTATTCTTCCGAGCGCAAGTGACTCAGTCATATTGAGCTGGCTGTCAGTGGGCCTGAAGAGTGTGGCCAGGCTCGTACCTGAAGGATGAGGAGGGGGTCCCAGCAACTAGTGGTGGGCTCAAGAAACCTGGAAGAAGCCTCTGAAACAGGCTCCACTATTCCCTGGATCCCCAGGGTCCCTTGAGGACATTGCAAGAGTTCCCTGCCATTTTCCCTCTGGTGAGACTGGCCTCAGATGGCAATTAAAAAAAAAAAAAAAAAAAAAAAAAAAAAAAAAAAAGTACCTCCTTGACACCTCTATAAAATGAAGAGCTAGATTGAGGTTGAGGGTCAGTATAATAAAGAATGTAGGAATCAAACACGGCATGATAGTGAGGCACTACTATAAAGAGCCCCCTTATAAGGGTGAAGTATAATAGGAAACACCAACATACGTTACTGTAATAGGGAGCACTATGGAGGAGGAACATGGGGGCTAAACAAGGAGGTTGTTACAATTAAATAAATAAGCCACATTTTTAAAGAATTATTCCCATTCCCTCTGCTAATACAGGGTTCACCGAGATCCCCAAAAATATTTAAGGGTTCCTCCAGGGTGAAAAGATTAAAAATGTCCTCCATAGAAAAAATAAAAATCCATCAGTGCTGCTGTAATGAAAAGTTATATTTCCCTCCGGAGTCTTGTCCCACGAAGTGGCCCCCGAAGACCTCACATCCTTACAATTTTGCCGCTTGGCCCCACCTCCCCTCTGAGAAAAAATATGCCTGGCAATTTAATGCAGTAAACGGCTTGGCTTTTTCCTCGAAAGAGGAGGCGGAGCCAAGCGGCGGAAGTGTAGTAATGCAGGGTCTTTGGGGCAGCTTCGTGTGACAAGACTAGAGGTAGATATAACTTCATTACAGCAGCACGGAGTTATTTTTTGTATGGAGGTCCTCTTTAAGACGGCTCTGCATGAGCCAGTGGGCAGAGCAGTTAATAGCACAAGTGCACCATCGGAACTACAGGTACAAATAGCGGGTGAGAAGTGCCCACTACTGGTAGCTGCAGTTCCCATAGCAGGCGGCCCCAGCACCTGCTATTTAGTGGATGCCCATTTCTTGGCTACGGGTAGTTAGGGATGGTTGTGGGTTATTAGTTAAGGGGAGGATTATTAGTTGCCCGGGGGTGGGGGAAAGGTTTTGTGTGAGTAGGGAGAGGTTAGATCACAGTGAAATATTAGCAAATATTGCTGATATCTCCCCATATCAATCAGGTTGTAGAAGGTCGGTAAATTTACTGATATTCCCCTACTGCAATTAAATTGTAAATTATGGGGGGGGGGGGGGGGGTAGAGAGAGAGGAAGGGTTCCGTTTAACGTCATGCCTAAATTAGTGCACAGCTTCCCTCTACTGAGACAACCAACTCTGATTTTAGAAAGTTACAGGTTTGCTTTAAAATCAAAAAACAAAAAAACAAGTACTGTACCAGTATTTGCTGCTTCAACTTCAAAGTGTATTTATTGACATAAAATTATAGAAGCAAATTTAAATCTCTAGAAACTGGCCAACCATGCAGGCCAAAGAGTCATACATATGACATTACACCACCTTGACACTGAACATGAAAAGTAATTCTAAATGCAACATATTGTACATAGGTACAAATGCACTCCCATAGCTGTGTTTTGTCGGAAACAGTCCTTAGCGACATCATTTGTCAAAGGGACACAGAGAGAGTGATAACATTCACAACCAATGTGATCTAAACAGTTCATTGCCAAGAGCAACACCTGCTGCAGTGAGGATTATTAACCTAGTCAAGTGCATATCAGTAATTCAAATAGTTCCATATAGGGCCAGGGATTATGTGAAAAACAGAAAAGCACAGGGACATCGGGAGCCCAATAGTGTAGTATGCCAAAAAACAGAGGTAAAGGTTGTAAATAGTAAGATATCCAAGCAACCACATGTGAGGAAGTACCATCCCCACTCAGTCTTGTGACGGTCTGGTAGGTCATTGCACCCGAAATAATAGTTATAGTTACTGGCCAAATATAACTACACAAACCTAAATAGGTGACTACTATATCAAACTCAGGGTAGGGAGGCACCCAGTGTAGACAGTAAGATGTTAACTTCTAATAAATTACCAGGAAAAACAAAAATCTCCGACCTTAATGGCGATGACTCAATTTCAAATGGGAAAATAATTTTATTAAATAAGTATTAGGACAACGCATTTCATGGCCCACTGCCGCTTCATCAAGTCAAGTAAGTGCCACAACCAGCAAAAGGATAGCCCAGGGCGCCTATTCCATATAGTGCCAATACTGCAAACAAAATACAGCTATGGGAGTGCATTTGGGCCTATATACAGAAAACTTCTCATAAAGGACTTATCACCTAATTTATATTAAAAAAAAAAAAACACCTTTCAGCACATTTACAAGCATTTATAATCACACAAAGTAAGTTGTTCCTGATTAACTTCATTTAATTACTTTTTATACCTTAAATTATATAACATTGCTCTTTGGCAGCTTAAAAATGTAACATAAGGTGAAAACTAGTGTTGAGCTCTTGAGTAGTGAGCTAGTCGAATCAGTGATTAAAAGGAGGCTTAATTGTCTCAGGTGTGCGGCTGGGAGAGAGGGGGTTACTAACCCATAAGTCCGTGGTCCTCTATGCGTTCCAAATGTCTTGCACGCCTCCTATTGGACGCGTTGCAAGACTCACTGCTGCACTTCCTCCTTCAAGCCGGAAGGAGGAAGTGCGTAATAGTGAAAAACCGTTGAAAAAGCTTTGAGAATCATGTCCATTATGTTGCATTTAGCTTTTAGAATTACAAGTCATGTTTAGTGTCAAACTAGTGTCAGGTCATATGCATGACACTTTGGCCTGTATGGTTGGCCAGTTTCTAGTCATTTACATGCATTTCACAAATGTTTTGTCAAATCTACTTTACAGTTGAAGCAGCAAATACTGGTAGTATGTGGTGTGATCTATTTAACCAGTGCTGGTACCTGCATGGAACTGCATGTATATATAGACTATTTCCAGTTTTTGCTTTGCTTTTAAAATCTGAAATGAAAATAAGCTTATGAGTTTACGTATTTTTTATTTACAGTATTCATTGCATTTATAAAGCGTCAACATATTACGCAGTGCTGGACATTAGTTAAGGTTACAGACAATATTTAGGGGTGACATACAGCAATAAGACAGGAATACAAGCACACCAAATCAAGCACAGTATGAGTACTAGGTAAGGTTATTGTAGTAAGTAACTAGAGCAAGCAATTAAAGCAGACCCAAACTTTAATTCAAAATATTTAGTTGCACCACTGACCCATACAAAGATAAACAAACACTCCTAGCCTATGAGCATTTCAGTGCATGCTTTTCACCCTTCTCTTTTCATAACTAGGGTTATACAGGTGGCAGCCATTACTTCTGAGCATAGTAGGAGGTTTTAGATCATGGGTGTGTTTGTCATCAGCTACCCTCCCTCACAGAGGCGTCTATGTGAAGTCTCACACAAGCTGCGATCACCTCCCCTGTGACATCACTAGCAGCCTGTGTTTTGTTTTTGTTTTGTTTTTTTATCTCCTCCACCAGTCTGCCAGATTCTGTCCCGGCAATATGAAAGGAAGGGAGGGGTTCCTCCAATAAATGTAAAATATTTTATATTTGTCATCATGCAGCTGAAAAAAGGCTGCCATTTATTATAAAGTTAGAAAGTAGATTTTATTTCTGAAATCTCTTTTTAATTTGGGTCCACTTTAAGGGAGGCAATGCAATTCCGTCCCTCCATAAATATCTTGTAGGTTCCTCTCCTCCCCCTTTAGTTCAGTTTTGAACCAATACAAACACAGAAATTCCTGTCGAGCACAAGTAGCCCCCATTTAATATGTGTAAGATCCAGAGTAATGGAAAATTCTGCAATATTGTAGGCGCCTTCTTCAATCAGCATGATTTTCACATTTGTAGTTTAACAAACTGGCTTCAAACTAAAACTGTAAATGTTATGGGGGAGGGGCAGTGAATCGGTGGCCCATAAGTCAGCAACTGACTACTACTGAACTTGCCACTGATGCTTTGTGCAAATAAAAAACTAAGAGGAACTGTAGTGAAACAATATAAATTGCTTATTTTCTTACAGTAGTCATTTATAGATTTCCTCAAGAGTTTTACCCATTGTAAAATCATTCCTCACCCCGATTTACATTCCTTGAATTTATCACAGGTGGCAAAATCTTCAGTCCTGCCTGTTGATCTCTGCGGAATGTTCGTTTACTACTGATTATCCAGTATGATCGACCATTTGATTCAATCATTTTATTGAATAGAGGAGGAACAGAGAGAATCGGGAGAGTGTTCCAGAACTCCCAATTGATGAAGTGGCTGATACGCTGAATCGACCAGCTTAGTGGATCGAGCAGGATGCTAGATATCGGTCGATCGCACAGGAATCAGCTACTGTTCACATGTCAATTGATTTTGCATTCAGAGCATGGAGACACAATGGTCAGATCGATTAGTAAAGGCGAATTGCATAGGAATCTTGTGTGTGGGTCACTAGTCAATCGACTTTCAATCAATTACACTGAAGTAGATTCTCTAATAAAGATGATGGCTTTGTTGATTAAGCAAGAAGTTTTAAATCAGGATGATACCATTTATCCTGATTTAAAACTTCTTGCTTTTACTGATGGCTAACACGGTACAATACCCTACTGCTACTACTTTGTTGATTAAGGTAGCCATATATCTAGCGATTCTGCGTCAAAGGACAAGTGCGAGGGATATGGAGGCTGACATTTATTTCCTTTTAAGCAATACTAGTCGCCTGGCTGTCCTGCTGTGCCTCTGCCTCTAATACTTTCAGCCATAGACTGAGCAAGCATGCAGCAGATCAGGTGTTTGACATTGTCAGATCCGAGGTTATAGCTGCATGCTTGTTTCTGGTGTACTTCAGACACTACTGTAGCCAAATAGATCAGCAGGGCTGTCAGGCAACTTGTATTGTCTAAAAGGAAATAAATATGGCAGCCTCTATGCGCTTACTTCAGTTGTCGTTTGGCCTCTTCCACACCAGGATGTTGCGTTTAGGGGACGTTATAGGGCACATAACGTGCCCTAACGCAACGCCTGGTGTTGTTGGAGCAGGACGCTGCCAAGAGCCGCGTTACAAGCAGCTCTTGGTGCGCCTGCTCTGTCAGAGGCGCTGCGGAGAACACGTGAGCGGAGCTCTCCACATCACGTGGTCCCGCCAGCCAATCAGCGGCCGCTCCAGGATGTAAACACAAGTGCAGTGAGTAATAAGTAGCTATGTGCCTGGCTACGTAGCGGCCTCTCCCTGCCTCCTCTCCGCCCCTAAAATAAAAACAAACACCCATACTGAGCATTTGCAAACAGTCTAAAGCGGCTTCGCCGCGTATAAAGTACTGCATGCAGTACGTTCTCTTGACGTGAAGCGTTACTGTGTAATGCAACGTGGGCACTGTGAACAGCCCAATGATTTATCATTGCTGTGCGGTGGGGGTGCATTACAGGCTGCTCTAACGTGCGCCTGTAATGTCCCACTATGAAAGCAGCCTTAAGAGTTCTATGCACTGAGGAAGAAGCTATTTGCTTGGAAGTTGGAAACAGCCATTTCCCACAATGCAACAAGATTCACAACAGCAAACTGTCAGGGCCGTGGTACAGACATCACACTGTGGGAGGGGTTTCACCATAATATCAGCCATACAGATGTGCCTGATGATTTATTGAAGAAATGTAAAGATTTCTTGTGGAAAAGGGGGCATCGGCTACTGATTGGAATGAAGTTCAAGCCTGGGTTTAAATTTCTCTTTAAAGAGACTCCGTAACAAAAATTGCATCCTGTTTATCATCCTACAAGTTCCAAAAGCTATTCTAATGTGTTCTGGCTTACTGCAGCACTTTCTACTATCACAGTCTCTGTAATAAATCAACTTATCTCTCTCGTCAGACTTGTCAGCCTGTGTCTGGAAGGCTGCCAAGTTCTTCAGTGTTGTGGTTCTGTGATGCATCTCCCCCCTCCAGGTCCCTCTTTGCACACTGCCTGTGTATTATTTAGATTAGTGCAGCTTCTCTCTTCTCTCATCTTTTACAAGCTGGATAAATCATCCTCTGAGCTGGCTGGGCTTTCACATACTGAGGAATTACATATAGGCAGAGCTGTCTGCACTCTGCAGGAAGAAACAGCCTGACACTTCAGTGGAAGATAGCTGCAGGGGGAAAGAAACACACAAATGATCTCTTGAGATTCAAAAGGAAGGGTGTATACAGCCTGCTTGTGTATGGATGCATTTTCTATGTGTGGATATACTGTACATCATCCTACTTCCTGTTTTGGTGGCCATTTTGTTTGTTTATAAACAAACTTTTTAAAACTGTTTTTAACCACTTTTAATGCGGCGGGGAGCAGCGAAATTGTGACAGAGGGGAATAGGAGATGTCCCCTAACACACTGGTATGTTTACTTTCGTGCGATTTTAACAATACAGATTCTCTTTAAAGGACACCTGAATTGACAGAAATAGAGGCTGCCATATTTATTTCCTTTTAAACAAAAGTTGTTTAGTATTTATAGAGCGCCAACATCTTCTGCAGCGCTGTACACCGTAAATTGTTCGGTCAATTGGGTGACGGATTGTGTCCGAGTTCTATAAAAGTGCATCTCTAGCCTATTGTTACGATAAGGAGGAGGTATGAGGGGACAACCAGTAGCACACAATGGAGCGGCTTACCACGGTCAGGGGGAACTGGTGAGAACAATGTGATCTTTAGGAGACATCAGGGAGATGCTGTACACACAAGATGCATGCACAAACCTTTGAGGCGGTCTTAACCTGCCCCTCCATTGAGTTTAATCTAGTGCTTACATGTCAAACCCTGGCCTCAGGATCAAATCTAGCCCTCAGGGCCATCAAATTAGGCTCGCAAGTGGTTTTCCCACTTTGCATTATGTTTGGCTCACTCTAGAGGGAAGTTATGTTAGGGTGAAGCCCTAGATCACAAGGTAAGCAATAGGGAGAGGGGAAGGGAGGACCACAAGACAGCAGGGAACTGTATAGGGAAGGGAAAGGAGGGCCAGACACCACTAGACACCAAGGAACTGTACAAGGGAGGGAGGGGGGACATTAGACCCCTGAAAACTGTATAAAGGGGGGAGATAATCTAATAATCCGAACATTTGTATAGCGCTTTTCTCCTGGCGGACTCAAAGCGCTCAAGAGGCCACCCTGCAGTGTTAGGGAGTCTTGCCTTGAACTCCTTACTGAATAGGTACTGACCCTAGCCAGGATTTGAACCCTTATCTCCCATGTCAAAGGCAGAGCCCTTAACCAGCATACTATCCAGCCACAGGCCTCTAGATATTAAGGGTGGCATGTGACTGTCCCAGTGTTCAATTTCGTACCACTTTGTGTTGGAGTTTGACAGCCCTGATGTAGTGTGTATACATAGCTTTACAACAGTTCTTTCCTCAATGTCTGGAAATGACCTTAGAAGGCATGTAGGGTAAGACATTTCAGGCATACTCTTGATGAAGCATGAAGAGTGACTGTGGCACATTCATGTATCCGGTCAGACAGGCCAGGCTGAAAACCACCACGATCACCATCATAATAATACAATATAGGATCTCCTACCCCATGGTCTCCGATGCTACTTCAAAGACTTGGGAATTATTAAATTAACATGTCAACTACTTTTTTCCCCCCTCTTACTTAAGATAAACCAGGTATAAAATTGAACAGATAAGATCTCTGGAATGTGTTCTATAAACATTCTCACTACATCAAGCTTTCACAGGCTTTTTTTTTCTGCCGACAAGATAACTTTAGCTCGCTATAGACTGTGAAAATGTTTGACAGCTTCATATATGTGCTCAGTATTGGAAGCAATCAACCTTCCACCTTTTCAAAACAGCCTACTTGCCAAAGTGCCATATTGGCTGACCTGCGGTATAAATCTCTGGCCAATCTAGTCAAAACAGCACAGAGCAGATAGATTGCAGAACATGTGATTGATTATTCCAAAAGAACATATGTAAAAACAATTGGGATAAAATGACTTGAGAAATAAGACCATTCAAACCTTTCAAGCTTACTGTTTCTATGTGAGGATAAGAAGATACAGAACCTTGCTAAAACTGGGTTTGCATGAATGCAGTTTTATAGGCAAATGTCATCCGTGGAATATTTAATCTTAGGACCTTGTCGCACACAGTTGTGTCATGCCTAGAAATAATCCCCAAGAAAGAAAGCAGTAATGGCTGTTTGCGGGCACCCAGAATACCACATTCATGAATTCTAGCTTCCTTTGTTTTGAAATGGTCCATTAACCAGCCCAAAGCATTGTGAGGATATGAGGAGCAGGGCTGTGGAGTCGGAGCAATTTTTGGTACCTGGAGCCGATAGTTTCAATAAACTGAAGCGTCGGATGATTTTTGAACCAAATCCATAGCCTTTGTAAAAATTAGACCAAGGAGTCGGAGCAATTTTGGGCACCTGGAGTCGGAGGTTTCATAAACTGAGGAGTCGGATGATTTTTGTACAGACTCCACAGCCCCGATGAGGAGTTCATAAAAAATCCAGCATGAGCTGTTCACCGAACAGAAGCTTCTTCTGCGACATGTCGTCTGCGTTCTAGGACAGGTTGGCAGCGAAAACTGAAATGAAGGATGGTGGTAGGGTAGGGAATAGAAGAAAAAAAAAAAAAAAGGTAGGGGAGAAAGGAGGGAAAGAATCTGTACAAACTATCCCCAGTTTCTGATTTCAATGACCCCTTCACATGGTGGGAATCGTTAAAGAGAACCCGAGGTGTGTTTAAAGAATGTTATCTGCATACAGAGGCTGGATCTGCCTATACAGCCCAGCCTCTGTTGCTATCCCACACCCCACTAAGGTCCCCCTGCACTCTGCAATCCCTCATAAATCACAGCCTCCCTGTGCAGGCTGTGTTTACATCTGTAGTGTCAGTCTCAGCTGCTCCCCCGCCTCCTGCATAGCTCCGGTCCCTGCCCCCGTCCCTTCCCTCCAATCAGCAGGGAGGGAAGGGATGCAGGCGGGGACTGGAGTTCTGCAGGAGGCGGGGAGAGCAGCAGACTGACACTATAGAGATAAACACAGCCAGCTCTGACAAGCTGTTTGTCAGCAGCGTGGCTGTGATTTATGAAGGATTGTAGAGTGCAGGGGTACCTTAGGGGGGTTTGGGATAGCAACAGAGGCTGGGCTGTATAGGCAGATCCAGCCTCTGTATGCAGATAATATTCTTCAAACCCACCTCGGGTTCTCTTTAAAGAAATGCTAGTTCTGATTTGATGTAAAATTGTCAATTTGAAAGCAGACCTCCAGTATGGCCTAACATTAGCGGGAGGGACAGCATCTCTATATGCTATAATGCCTAGATTTCATTTACTCACCCACACTGTTCCATATATGGCGAAGACCCCACCCCTGTTCCAGAATATTGTCAAGGTGATTATTTGAAGGTGGGGTTATATCTTCCACAGCCCAACCTCCAGCATTGTAGCTTGGCCCCCAGCACTGTGGCCTCGGCATACTCACACAAGATTTCCTCTCCTCAAACAGAGAAAACTGAATGGAATAGTATGCAGTAACATATTCTACGTAAGAGAGTACTTGATTTATACAGGTACAGTGAGTGCCATGAGTGTGCGCAAGATCTGCATAGCCAATGCAGAGGAGGAGGAAAATCGCTGAAGGCAATCACCTGCAGGTCTGGCCTATCTCAATAGTTCAACACAAGCTCTTAAACAAATTTCATTTAGTTTATAAAAACGGAGAAGCAGTATATACACCATCTCATGGAAACTCCACGTTCCATTACAGCCTACTGTAGAAGTCTATTTTGCTTCCTGAAAGAGTTAATGTTCAGGAATGCAAGTGACAGACGGTACCTTGTCGGAAATATAGAAAACCTCACTGATGACCAAATTAAACCATTAAAGTTTTCCTGGCAGAAAAGCAGGGAAGAGATAGAAGGGTCAAAAGTTCATGCTTTTTAAAATGGACCTGAACTCTTGCAAAGGACATAAGAAAAACAGAAAAATGCACCCTGTATGCATTTAGTGAGTTTAACATGTCTAATTCCCCCTCATCTGTGACTAATCACAACTGTAATTTAATCTCTCAGCTGTGTTAAGTGGTTGCCTCAGCAGAGCAGCTAATTTGTCAACACAAGATGTTAACCCCATGTCTGCTTCCATGAAAGCAGGAAAGTAGAAACACGGCAGATGTATTGCAAGATTTGAATCAGCTTTAACAGCTGTAACAAAAATGGTTTTCTTTAAATGGTGAAAAATTTTAAAATTTAAAATATGTACAAACCGACAAATGTTTTTTTTCTCCAGAGTAAAATAAACCATACATTTTTTCTCCCATGTTGCTGTCACTTACAGTAGGCAGTAGAAATATGACCGAAGTGACCGGTTTTGGACTAGTCCATCTCTTCATAGGGGATTCTCAGCAAGGCTTTAAATCCTTTTTAGTGAATACCTTTATAAAGAATAAAACAATGATGCTGGCCAGCTTCCCTGCTCGCTACAGTTTTTTTGGCAGTTGGACAGAGCAACTGCCATTCACTAAATGCTTTTGAAAATAAATAAATCCCCGAGAATGCCCTATGAAAAGATGGATTAGTCCAAAACCTGTTGCTTCTGTCAGGATTTCTACTACCAACTGTAAGTGACAGCAACATAGGAGAAAAGTAATTTATGGCTCATATTACTCTGGAAGAAACACTTATTTGTATAGGTTTGCACATGTTTTAAATTTTTTCGCCATAGTGCCCCTTTAAAAAAGGTTAATATGCATTGCTCATCTTTTAGAGCATCAAGGAAGTTCTGAGTTCAGGTCCGCTTTAACTCTGGGACACTAAAGAGGCTGCCACTGAGCAAAGACAATAAAACATTCAATCTACTTTGTAAAAATTTAAACATAAAATAAAACCATGGGATGAGTTAAAAAGGTCATTTAAAAGAGTAGGAGGATTAATACAATTGTTTATCTCATCTTATTTCACCTTGGGTTCACTAAAGCATCTCTAACAAGAGTGATACTAGCAATTAATAATTTAAGTTAGGCTTATAATCTATAAGGCCTATGGAAAGTTTTCCCCGATGTCCTCTCCTGCTCTTGATTACTCTTGTCCATTATTTTCTCAAGAATATCGATTCTGAATATGATCTCACTAAAGACCAGAAGTCTACACAAGAGAACAAAGTTTATAGTTTCCGCTGGAAGAGCTCTAAGGGCCTGTTTCCACTACACGCAGATTGGATGTAGAAAAACTGACTCCAATGAATGCCTATGGGCCCGTTTCCATGAAACAGGATTTTTTTTTATGCAGATTTTCCCATAGGCATTCATTGGAGTCAGTTATTCTGCATCCAATCTGCGTGTAGTGGAAACAGGCCCTTAGGTTTCTTAACTATAACCTATTCATTTTGTCTGTGGCTGAAGTGGACACCATAAATTAGCTGAGGTCCTAAATTCTACATCTAGATCCATTTGATAGCTACGATACTCATTTTAGGATAATTGAGAAAGAGAGGAAACCAATCTATATATGTGCAACTCTGACCACTTAGTAACTCGTGAGGCATAAGAAGATTTGGTAACACCTGTACTAAAATGAAATTCTACTTTGGCTAAAAATATGCTATAGACAAGTATCGGTACTGCAAAAACATTTCTGCAATGCAAGTTATAGAAAATAACCTTTTAAAGAGACACTGAAGCGAAAAAAAAGATGATATTATGATTTGTATGTGTAGCACAGCTAAGAAATAAAACATTAAGATCAGATACATCAGTGTAATTGTTTCCAGTACAGGAAGAGTTGAGAAACTCCAGTGGTTATCTCTATGCAAACAAGCCATTAAGCTCTCCGACTAAGTTAGTCCTGGAGAGGGCTGTTATCTGACTTATTATCTCAACTGTTCCTGGACTATTTACTTTTCCTCTGCCAGAGGAGATGTCATTACTTCACAGACTGCTCTGAAAGACTCATTTTGAATGCTGAGGGCTCGTTCCCACTATCGCGAATCCGCATGCGTCCAACGCATGCGGATTCGCACATGTAATGTGAGTGGATGGGGCTGTTTCCACTCCTGCGGTGGCGTTGTGCGTTTTTTGTTGCGGAGAAAAAACGCACAAAAGAGGCAACGATTTCGCCTGCGTCGGGAATCCGTGCGAATCACCGCTAATGTATTTAATAGTAAAAACGCATGCGTTTGTTACATGCGTTTTTACCCGCGATTTCGCACCTTTTTCAATTTTATTTTGCCCAGGCAGTGTCATGGTTAATTTCGCATGGCACCCTGCCATGCGAAATCGCACGCGAAATCGCGGGTAAAAACGCATGCAGAAACGCATCCGCATGCGTTTTTACAAGCATCGGAATGCCGGCAAATCGCGTCGCAACAGTGGAAACAAGCCCTGAGTGTTGTGTAATCTGCACATATTATAGAATGATGCAATGTTACTGAAATGTTAATGAATACTCAACCTAACGACGCAGGAAGGTGAAACACAGAGACGTCCAACGACCAGCGGCTCCATCTTCCTGCCAGCGGGTACATGAGACATCACACGATGAGCACAAACGAGAGTTCAAACAAGCGCGGCACATTGCAAGTGACAGTTATCGACGTGTCACCAAACATCGCGCAAAATGTACTTCCGTTACAAGATCACTGAAATGATCGCTAGTGGAAAACCTCTCCGCCCGTCATCATAAAAATCACGTAGTGTGTACAGGCCTTAAAGAGGAACTCCAGTGAGAATAATGTAATAAAAAAAGTGCTTCATTTTTTCAATAATTATGTATGAATTATTTAGTCAGTGTTTGCCCATTGTAAAATCTTTCCTCTCCCCAATTTACATTCTGGCCTGGTGCACACCAGAGGAGTTTTTCTGAGCGTTTTGAGTTTTTAAATCTGCTGCTAATGTTATCCTATGTGTCTGTGCACACTGGAGCAATGAGGTTTTGTAAAAAACCCCATAGCATTACATTGGGAAGAGCTTTTAGAGGTTTTAAAAGCTCTTCCCAATGTAATGGGGACACATAGGAGAACATTAGCAGCAGATTTAAAAACTCAAAACGCTCAGAAAAACTCTTCTGGTGTGCATCAGGCCTCTAACATTACATGGTGACATTTTTACTGTTGGCAGGTGATGTAGCTGCCGCATGCTTTTTTGGCAGTTGGAAACAGCTGTTAACAGCCATTTCCCACAATGCAACAAGGCTGACAGACAGGAAACTGACAGGAGTACCACGGTCCTCAGAGCCATACAGCGCCCCCTGATGGTATGTTTGTGAAAAGGAATAGATTTCTCATGAAAAGCTCCGTCTACACGTAGCGATCCGGCTGCGATTTGGCTCATCAATTGAGCCACTGATGCAGCTCGATTGATAAGATCCGACAGGACGGATCTCCCCACCGATGATTCCCTGCTCATTCCCCACGAGGGGACAATGGCAGGGAATCGAGCGGAAGATAAGCGGCGCCGGCGGGGACGAGGGCGGATCAAATCACACGCGCGGGGATGCGGAAGAGGCGATCTGGCGGCTAATCGAGACGCCGGATCGCTCCGTGTAGATGAAGCTTAAAAGGGGGTATCAGCTACTGATTGGGATAAAGTTCAATTCTTGGTCTTGGAGTTTCTCTTTAAGGTGTAAAGCAACTGCAACTTCCTCTAATCAGGCTGCTGTAAAACAGCATGCCGCCACCTTTACATGTCTTTAGTAATTCAAGAGAATAGGCATTTGATATGGTCTTCCAATATGGAGGAGAAAAATGCACCAGATTAAATATTTTTATGAGCTACATAAGAATATTGCTTAAAGGGATACTTAAGTCAAATAAAAAAAAAAAAAAAAAAAAAAATTTACTCACCTGGGGCTTCCCTCATCCCCCTGCAGCTGTTCGGTGCCCTCACAGCATCGCTCCGATCCTCCTGTCCCTGCCGGCAGCTCCTTCTGGTTTCGGCGACAACCGACAGGCTGGGAACGCGAGCGATTCTTTGCGTTCCCAGCCACAATAGCACCCTCTATGCGGTTATTGCGGCCCTCTTGCCGCAATAACAGCATAGAGGGCGCTATTGTGGCTGGGAATGCGAAGAATCACTCGCGTTCCCAGCCTGTCGGCGGCTGTCGACGAAACCAGAAGGAGCTGCCGGCAGGGACAGGAGGATCGGAGCGATGCTGTGAGGGCACCGGACAGCTGCAGGGGGATGAGGGAAGCCCCAGGTGAGTAAATTTTTTTTTTTTTATTTGACTTAAGTATCCCTTTAAAAGGGAAGATACGAGGTTAAAAAAAAAAAAAAAAAAAAAGCTTCCTCCGGCCCTTGGCAGCCGATATGTCCCTCGCCGCAGCTCTGGTGTTCTGGGGTCCCCTTCGTTGGAGATGCCAACCTTTCCAGATGTACTGCGCAGAATGCTCCAGACCACGCGAGCGTGATCGCGAGTGGTGCGGCCACGCGCAAAGGAAGTTGGCATCTCCAACGGCGGGGACCCCGGGCCACTGGAGCTGTGGTGAGGGACAGATCGGCTGCCAGGGGCTGGGGGAAGCCCCAGGTAAGTAAAACACTTTTTCTTTGGATATTCCCTTTAATGGACAACTCAATTGAGATTGATATGGAGGCTGCCATTATTTAATTTTAAGCAATACCAGTTACCTGGCTGTCCTGCTGATCCTTTGCCTCTAATACATTTAGCCATAGAAGCTGAACAAGCATGCAGCAGATCAGGTGATTGACATTTTTGTCAAATATGACAAGATTTGCGGCATGCTTGCTCCAGGTGTGTGATTTAGACACTACTGCAGCCAAAGAGATCTGCCGGATAGCCAGGCAACTGGTATTATTTAAAAGGAAATAAATATGGTAGCCTCCATATTCCCTCACTTCAGTACATTCACTATTCCCAAAACCCCAGTCCACCAATTAGGAAAGCGAATTGTAGTTAGGAATATTTAAAGATACACATTTTAGGTCACTTTATGCAGCTTGGAAATCAACCAAATAGAGCACCTTCAGTGTTTGATAGCTTGATTTTCAAGCTACATAAAGTTGCACACAATTTGCATCAGCTCTAAATTATTGGCATCGCCACGACCATCTTGACCAGTGATAAAGTACTGGGGAAAAGCCAATAGTAATAGAGCCACCTATGCAGACATCGAATCACTACTGCCTCTTGCATTTCAGGAAACAATTAAGTTGCTTAACATACAGACCAGTCAGAGTAGCCTACAACTATGGATGGTTACATTTGTTACAGAACATCTCACCTCATCCTGCACCACTTTAGCATTAAGCTAACTAAAGCTGTAAACCTGCAGGTGTGACTATATGTCAGACAGGAATCAGCCTGATCTGCAATCCAGCAAGCTGTAGAGAAAGGACTGTTCAATAACACTGCCTTCAAAGCATAAAGCTGCAAACAGCACCACCTAGTGTAAGCACAAGCTAGAGACACTTAAAAGATGAACTTCGAGACTCTGAAGCAAATAAAATTTGCCATTTTTCCCTTGTTATTCGCTTCAGTAGTCTCATCAGAAGTAAACCGCCGCATCCCCGCAGCAAAACGAGGGGTTTAGACCCCCCAAATCCCCGGGCAAAGATCCCAGATCAACTTGGTCATGGATTTTGCTGCACTGAGGCGCAGAGCTTTCAGTTTCAGCTCTGCCGTCAATCGCCGCACAGATCTCCGCCTCTCCCCGCCCCTCTCTATGAAGGAAGACAGAGGGGCGGGGGAGAGGCGGCGATCCGCCGCAATTGACAGCAGTAGAGGCAGAGCTGAAGCTGAAAGCTCAGCGTCTTTCAGAAAGCGCCGTCCGGATTGCCTCCCGGGATTTGGAGGGGGAGTCTAAATCGCTTGTTTTGCGACGGGAATGCGGCGGTTTACTTCTGATGAGAGTACTGAAGCGAATTAGAAGGTAAAAATGTCAAAATGTTTTCACTTCAGTCTCTCGAAGTGAAAAGGGGGAAAAAAAATAAATCAATACATTGCAAAGTGAAAAGTAAAATAGAGATCAAGAAACGATCGATATTTGCTATGTAATTTGTTCATCTTGTCTGATCTAGAATGAACCTGCAGGTCATCATCTTTACTACTGGCAAGCATGGAGGGGAGAGGAAGAAAAAAAACAAAACCCAGCACCAACTGCAATTATCTATAATCACGGATGTAAGAAGTGCGCTCTTTGCGTATCTCTCCAGCAGGCGCCGGAGAGATACGTAGAAAATGCACCTCTCCTGCGTAGACTGACCGCGACTGGCTGAAGTTACAGGACCGGATACCAGCGCTGCAGAAGGCTGAGGAGAGCGTCATGGGAGCGACCCGTGCGGATGGGGCTGGAGGAGGCCCCAGGTATGTATGAATCTTTTATATTTTTCAGCTCTGGTACACTTTAAACTACAACAACCAAATTTGGTTTGCAGATGGCAAATCACTATGGAGAAACATTAATTGGTTGCTTAAAGTGGTCTGAAACGCCTACATAACATTCAATAAAAATGTGTTTTCCTACTTTTTACTACTCAGTTATATTTGCTTTTGTGCACACGTAATACTGTCTGTTTACAAATTACAAGTTTCCAAAGTGTAGTTTTTCTTACCCTGAAAGCTGCCATTGCACTGTATTCCTTTTCTATTAGAACTGCTTTTTATTATATATTAAAATCTTCTAATGAGTTATTCTGAACACTGTGTGTAGCTAAAGCACAGACAGTTTCTCAGAGAGTGTTTGTTTACATTCCAGTGGTGATACATTTGTTTTTAGCAAGTAAAAAAAAAAAAAATACTGTTATTTACAGTTTGGATGCAGATTTGAAGCGGAATAGCAGGAGACATTGCTTTGTTTAACCATTTCAGTGATGTTCTGCTATATAGAGAGAGATAGATAATAGAGAGAGATAGATAATAGAGAGAGATAGATAATAGAGAGAGATAGATAATAGAGAGAGATAGATAATAGAGAGAGATAATAGATGATAGAGAGAGATAGATAATAGAGAGAGATAATAGATGATAGAGAGAGATAGATAATAGAGAGAGATAATAGATGATAGAGAGAGATAATAGATGATAGAGAGAGATAATAGAGGATAGAGGATAGAGAGAGATAATAGAGGATAGAGGATAGAGAGAGATAATAGAGGATAGAGGATAGAGAGAGATAATAGAGGATAGAGGATAGAGAGAGATAATAGAGGATAGAGGATAGAGAGAGATAATAGAGGATAGAGGATAGAGGGAGATAATAGAGGATAGAGGATAGAGGGAGATAATAGAGGATAGAGGATAGAGGGAGATAATAGAGGATAGAGGATAGAGGGAGATAATAGAGGATAGAGGATAGAGGGAGATAATAGAGGATAGAGGATAGAGGGAGATAATAGAGGATAGAGGATAGAGGGAGATAATAGAGGATAGAGGATAGAGGGAGATAAGAGGATAGAGGATAGAGAGAGATAATAGAGGATAGAGGATAGAGAGAGATAATAGAGGATAGAGGATAGAGAGAGATAATAGAGGATAGAGGATAGAGAGAGATAATAGAGGATAGAGGATAGAGGGAGATAATAGAGGATAGAGGATAGAGGGAGATAATAGAGGATAGAGGATAGAGGGAGATAATAGAGGATAGAGGATAGAGGGAGATAATAGAGGATAGAGGATAGAGGGAGATAATAGAGGATAGAGGATAGAGAGAGATAATAGAGGATAGAGGATAGAGAGAGATAATAGAGGATAGAGGATAGAGAGAGATAATAGAGGATAGAGGATAGAGAGAGATAATAGAGGATAGAGGATAGAGAGAGATAATAGAGGATAGAGGATAGAGAGAGATAATAGAGGATAGAGGATAGAGAGAGATAATAGAGGATAGAGGATAGAGAGAGATAATAGAGGATAGAGGATAGAGAGAGATAATAGAGGATAGAGGATAGAGAGAGATAATAGAGGATAGAGGATAGAGAGAGATAATAGAGGATAGAGGATAGAGAGAGATAATAGAGGATAGAGGATAGAGAGAGATAATAGAGGATAGAGGATAGAGAGAGATAATAGAGGATAGAGGATAGAGAGAGATAATAGAGGATAGAGGATAGAGAGAGATAATAGAGGATAGAGGATAGAGAGAGATAATAGAGGATAGAGGATAGAGAGAGATAATAGAGGATAGAGGATAGAGAGAGATAATAGAGGATAGAGGATAGAGAGAGATAATAGAGGATAGAGGATAGAGAGAGATAATAGAGGATAGAGGATAGAGAGAGATAATAGAGGATAGAGGATAGAGAGAGATAATAGAGGATAGAGGATAGAGAGAGATAATAGAGGATAGAGGATAGAGAGAGATAATAGAGGATAGAGGATAGAGAGAGATAATAGAGGATAGAGGATAGAGAGAGATAATAGAGGATAGAGGATAGAGAGAGATAATAGAGGATAGAGGATAGAGAGAGATAATAGAGGATAGAGGATAGAGAGAGATAATAGAGGATAGAGGATAGAGAGAGATAATAGAGGATAGAGGATAGAGAGAGATAATAGAGGATAGAGGATAGAGAGAGATAATAGAGGATAGAGGATAGAGAGAGGATAGAGGAGAGGATAGAGAGAGGATAGAGGATAGAGGATAGAGGGTAGAGGGTAGAGGGTAGAGATCGAGATAGAGATAGATAGATTTTACTGGATTGTGATTTTAACCACTTGCTGACCGCCCCTACCTAGGGGCGGCGGCAAAGTGGAGCCCGCAACGACCGCAATACGCCGATCGGCGGCGGATCGTTGCGGACTAGCTGGCCGGGGATCGCACGCTGGATGTGCCCGCCCGCGACGTCAACCCTCCAGCCAATTAGCAGCGGCGGCGGGTTGTTAACCCCCAATCTGCCGCATGTAAAGTGGATAATACGCTTTGTAATGTATACAAAGCGTATTATACAGGCTGCCTCCTGCCCTGGTGGTCCCAGTGATTGAGGGACCACCAGGGCAGGTTGCAGCCCTCCTAGTAAGTAACCAAGCACACTGATCCTGCCCCCTGATCGCCCACTGCACCCATCAGACCCCCCCCTGCCCACCCGTCAGACACCTGTTTGCACCCAATCACCCCCCTAATCACCCATTAATCACTCCCTGTCACTATCTCAACGCTATTTTTTAGATTAGGTCCTAAACTGCCCCCTGGAGGCTCCTGAACACCCCCCCCCCCCACACCCTCAGATCCTCCCTAGACCCTCCCCCCTGTGTACTGTATACATCTATTCTTCCCTATAATCACCCACTGATCACCTGTCAATCACCCATCAATCACCCCCTGTCACCACCTGTCACTGCCACCCATCAGATCCTAACCTGCCTTTTGTGGGCACCTGATCACCCACCCACACCCTCAGATTGCGTGCAGACCCACCCTCAGATCACCTCCGAAAGTGCATTGTTTACATCTGTTCTCCCCTCTAATCATCCACTGATCACCCATCAATCACCCCGTCACCAACTGTCACTGCTACCCATCAGATCAGACACTAATCTGCCCCTTGCGGGCACCCAATCACCCGCCCACACCCTCAATTAGCCCCCCAGACCCCCTCTGATCAACTCGCCAGTGCATTGCTTGCATATATTCTCCTCTGTAATCACCTACTGATCACCTATCAACCACCCCGTCACCCCCTGTCACTGCTACCCATCAGATCAGGCCCTAATATGCCCCCTGCGGGCTTCTGATCACCCGGCCAAACCCTCACCCGCCCCACCGCAGTGACAGAAATTTTTTTTCTGATTACTGCTGGTACGACTTAATTGCCATGTCCAGGTCACGATTTGAGAACATTCCTGCACTTCAGTGCCAATACAACCTGTCATCTAAGAAGCCACCCTGCTTATGACCGGTTCCACAAAATTCGGCCCCTCATAGACCACCTGTCATCAAAATTTGCAGATGCTTATACCCCTGAACAGTCATTTTGAGGCATTAGGTTTCCAGACTACTCCTCGTGGTTTTGGGCCCCTAAAATGCCAGGGCAGTATAGGAACCCCACAAGTGACCCCATTTTAGAAAGAAGACACCCCAAGGTATTCCGTTAGGTGTATGACGAGTTCATAGAAGATTTTATTTTTTGTCAAAAGTTAGCGGAAATTGATTTGTATTGTTTTTTTTTCACAAAGTGTCATTTTCCACTAACTTGTGACCAAAAATAAAACCTTCTATGAACTCACCATACACCTAACGGAATACCTTGGGGTGTCTTCTTTCTAAAATGAGGTCACTTGTGGGGTTTCTATACTGCCCTGGCATTTTAGGGGCCCTAAACCGTGAGGAGTAGTCTAGAAACCAAATGCCTCAAAATGACCTGTGAAATTCTAAAGGTACTCATAGGACGTTGGGCCTCTTAGCGCACCTAGGTTGCAAAAAAGTGTCGCACATGTGGTATCGCCGTACTCAGGAGAAGTAGTATAATGTGTTTTGGGGTGTATTTTTACACATACCCATGCTGGGTGGGAGAAATATCTCTGGAAAGGGACAATTGTGTGTAAAAAAATCTAAACATTTTAATTTACAGAGATATTTCTCCCACCCAGCATGGGTATGTGTAAAAATACACCCCAAAACACATTATACTACTTCTCCTGAGTACGGCGATACCACATGTGTGACACTTTTTTGCTACCTAGGTGCGCTAAGAGGCCCAACGTCCTATGAGTACCTTTAGAATTTCACAGGTCATTTTGAGGCATTTGGTTTCTAGACTACTCCTCACGGTTTAGGGCCCCTAAAATGCCAGGGCATTATAGGAACCCCACAAGTGACCCCATTTTAGAAAGAAGACACCCCGAGGTATTTAATTAGGTGTATGGGGAATTCATAGAAGATTTTATTTTTTGTCACAAGTTAGTGGAAAATGACACTTTGTGAAAAAAACAATAAAAATCAATTTCCGCTAACTTGTGAAAAAAAAAATGAAATCTTCTATGAACTCCCCATACTACTAACGGAATACCTTGGGGTGTCTTCTTTCTAAAATGTGGTCACTTGTAGGGTTCCTATACTGTCCTGGCATTTTAGGGGCCCTAAACCGTGAGGAGTAGTCTAGAAAATAAATGCCTCTAAATGACCTGTGAAATCCTAAAGGTACTCATAGGACTTTGGGCCCCTTAGCGCAGTTAGGGTGCAAAAAGTGTCACATGTGGTATCGCTGTACTCAGGAGAAGTAGTATAATGTGTTTTGGGGTGTATTTTTACACATACCCATGCTGGGTGGGAGAAATCTCTCTGTAAATGGACAATTGTGTGTAAAAAAATCAAAAGAAATCTCATTTACAGAGATATTTCTCCCACCCATCATGGGTATGTGTAAAAATACACCCCAAAACACATTATACTATTTCTCCTGAGTAAGGCGATACCACGTGTGACATTTCTTTTGCAGCCTAGGTGCGCTAAGGGGCCCAAAGTCCTATGAGCACCTTTAGGCTTTACAGGGGTGCTTACAATTTAGCACCCCCCAAAATGCCAGGACAGTAAACACACCCCACAAATGACCCCATTTTGGAAACTAGACACTTCAAGGTATTCAGAGAGGGGCATGGTGAGTCCGTGGCAGATTTCATTTTTTTTTTGTCACCAGTTAGCAGAAATGGAAACTTTTTTATTTTTATTTTTTGTCACAAAGTGTCATTTTCCGCTAACTTGTGACAAAAGAAAAATCTTCTATGAACTCACCATGCCTCTAAGTGAATACTTTGGGGTGTCTTCTTTCCAAAATGGGGTCATTTGGGGGGTATTTATACTATCCTGGAATTCTAGCACCTCATGAAACCTGACAGGTGCTCAGAAATGAGAGAGATGCTTCAAAATGGGAAAATTCAATTTTTGCACCATAGTTTGTAAACGCTATAACTTTTACCCAAACCAATAAATATACACTGAATGGGTTTTTTTTTTTTATCAAAAACATGTTTGTCCACATTTTTCGCGCTGCATGTATACAGAAATTTTACTTTATTTGAAAAATGTCAGCACAGAAAGTTAAAAAAAAATCATTTTTTTGCCAAAATTCATGTCTTTGATGAATATAATAAAAAGTAAAAATCGCAGCAGCAATCAAATAGCACCAAAAGAAAGCTGTATTAGTGACAAGAAAAGGAGGTAAAATTCATTTAGATGGTAGCTTGTATGACTGAGCAATAAACCAATAAAGCTGCAGTGGTCTGAATGGAAAAAAGGCTCTGGTCCTTAAGGGGTGAAAAGACTGCGGTTCTTAAGTGGTTAAGGACCGTGTGGTTTTTCTGCTGTGCTGCGTGGGCTCTGCAGCCCACAGCACAGATCGTGTAAAAGGCAGGGCAATCAGACTTTCCCCTTTTTTCCCCCCACTAGGGGGATTGTCCTGCTGGGGGGGGGGGGGGTCTGATCGCCGCCGCCTGTGTGTGGGTAGGGGGGGGGGGGGGGGGCTCCTCAAAGCCCCCCTACGCAGCGCTATTCCCCCCTCCCTCTCCTGCTCACAGTGGGCGGCACAGGATGACGATCTGTTCTGTACCGCCTCCAATAGGCTTTAGCCTATCAGACGGCGGTGATCCCCGGCCAGAGGCCGGGGATTGCCGATCTCCTTTACGGCGCTTCTGCGACAGCAGCGCCGTAGGATGTAAACACAGGGGATTTCTTCCCCGCGTGTTTACATTTCGCCTGCGAGCCGCGATCGGAGGCTCGCAGGCTATTCACGGAGACATGTAAAACCACTTACGACCTGCCGCCGCCTATCGGCGTTAGGCGGTCGTTCAGTGGTTAAAGGGAACGTTAACTGAGAGGGATATGGAGGTTTCCTTTTAAACTATACCAGTTGCCTGGCAGTCCTGCTTATCTCTTGGGCTTCAGTAGTGGCTGTATCGCACACCTGAAACAAGCATGCAGCTAATCTAGTCTAACTTCAGTCAGAGCACCTGATCTGCATGCTTGTTGAGGGGCTTCGGCTAAAAGTATTAGGGCTCTTCCACTTTAGGGCAAACTTTGTGCGTTAACGCAAACAGCAGCCGTTTGCGTTAACCAACGTAAGATGAAAGTCCATAAACTTTCATTTTACCTTTCACACTCGACGCTGCATTTCGATACGTTGCGGTTCCGACACACCCGGGCGCAGTTTTTCCTCCAACGCACCCGCGAGCCGGTGTTTTCCGTCGGGTTTAATTACCAGCTACCGCCGCTGATTGCGTCGCACTGCAGATACCCAACGACACACCGCAGGCAGACAACGCGTGCAGGAGAACGGCTCCTGTTCGCGTTGTCTGATGTGAAAGAGCCCTTAGAGATACAGGATCAGCAGGAGAGTCAGGCAACTGGTATTTTAAAAGGAAAAAAATCCATATGCTTCTCAGTTTAGGTTCCTTTTAAGGTTATTCTTCTTTATAAATAGTCTAGCTTTCTCAGTTCAAATAAGACCTCAATCTGCTACCAAAATTCATCAACAAGGAATCTGCAATATCAGAGCCCAGCATTACAAAGACTGACAGCAGCCTCTTCTGGCAAGCTCTGGAATTGCTCTTTAACCACGAACACAACACATTTAATCAAGCAATGCAAATAATACCCATCGGCCAAGAAAGCCAACTACATTTTATTAACATAAACCACGTCAAAATGAGATATATTAAATATGAATACTGGGCACTGTACACTACCATAGTAAATAAGGACTTTTGACTTGCTTTTAAGAACAGTCATTTTATAGCTGAATGCCATCAGAATGCCTAAAAAAAAAAAAAAAAAAAAAAAAAAAAAAAGTGAGGAATTAGGTGATTAGGAAACGTGCTAGGAAACATGGTACCGATTCAGCTTAGGAATTTTAAAAGACAACTGAAGTGAGAGGGATATGGAGGCTGCCGTATTTATTCCCTTTTAAACCATACCAATCACCTGGATATCTGGCGAATCTTCTGCCTCTAATACTTTTAGTCATAGACTAAAACTAGTCCTGGTAAGAGTACTTGTAGAAGGTACAGACAGGAACAAAGAACATCTATCAGGCCCTCAGCAATGTAACTGTGGGTACATGTAAGAGTGATGTGCAGGTACTCTGCAGGGGAATGAGGAGATTCTTCTTCTATTACACATTCTTCATGCACAATCTGAACAAGGTTTATTGGTGATAGACCACACCTCTGTGTTCAAAGTGCACAACATTCTCAGTGGATTCCCTGCAGCTCTATGGGGAGTGCATATGTAGAGTATAGTACTACTGTGTAACAAAGTAAACCTGAGAGATGAAAGTTTTATACATACCTGGGGCTTCCTCCAGCAACCTTCAGGCTAATCAGTCCCTCGCTGTCCTCCTCCGCCACCTGGATCTTCTTCTATAGTTCCAGGTTCTTGAGCCAGTTGGGCATAGTGCGCATGCACACACTACACCGCCGGAAGTGTACTACACATGCACAGCACTATTGCGCAGTTGCAGAATGCTCCTGGCTGTAGTAGCGGCACACGGCCTCACTGCGCTGATTGGCTGAATTACTGGGACTCATAGCAGAAGATCCAGGTGGCAGAGGAGGACAGCGAGGGACTGATTAGCCTGAAGGGGGATGGAGGAAACCCCAGGTATGTATAAAACTTATATTTTCATCCATCTCAGGTACCCTTTAATTCATAGTCATCAAACCAAATTTTAACATATCAAATTATTTGATTTAATGAGCAAAAGGAGTGCATACATTTGCATAAAAAAACAGCATCAGCTCAGGATAATTTCCATCTCATTGACCATCTCTATTAGTGACATGGCTACACATCAGGCTTTATTCTTACAGCATAGATCTTAGTATATATAAGATTCCTGTGTACACATCATATATACAGTCTCAGATATGTATATCTGACTTTAAAGAGAATCTGTATTGTTAAAATCGCACAAAAGTAAACATACCAGTGTGTTAGGGGACATCTATTCCCCTCTGTCACAATTTCGCCGCTCCCCGCCGCATTAAAAGTAGTCAAAAACAGTTTTAAAAAGTTTGTTTGTAAACAAACAAAATGGCCACCAAAACAGGAAGTAGGTTGATGTACAGTATGTCCACACATAGAAATACATCCATTCACAATCAGGCTGTATACAGCCTTCCTTTTGAATCTCAAGAGATCATTTGTGTTTCTTTCCCCCTGCAGCTCACTGAAGAGTTATGCTGGGAATACACGGTTCGTTTTTGCCTTCGTTTAAACCTTCGTTTCGATTGTGCCTTTTGTCCTTTTCGATCCCGAAATAATCGGTCATATAGTTAATATCACCACCCACGGTTTCGTTTTTTTTTCCGATTCTGATGGTTTCGTTTTTCCAATGATCGAAGGCTGCAAAGAAACGAAACGAAAATCCCTTTTTACAGGGACGGACTAGCATAAACGAATATATAATCGATCTGAACAGCCATCAAGCCTACCAATGGCTCGATTAGATGGATAAAGAGAGATAATATCAAACATGTTCGATCACTAGTCGTTCGTTTTTGGGGTCTATTAATCGAAACTATAATGAGATTATGACTATTTTCACATACGTTTTCAACACTCGATTCGTTTACCGAACGAATCGAAGGTTTAAACGAAGGCAAAAACGAACCGTGTATTCCCAGCATTACAAGCTGATTGTTTCTGCCCTGTTGTCTGTAATTCTGCAGTATGTGACTCATCAGTATGTGAACAGAGGATTTATCCAGCTTGTAAAAGATAAGAGAGCAGAGAAAAGCTGGCTTATGTAAATAACACACACACACACACACACACACACACACACACACACACACACGGGAGTGTGCATAGAGGGGGCCTGCAGTGGGGGGCATGCATAGCAGATCACTCTGAAGAGTTGGCAACCTTCCAGACACAGGCCGACAAGTCTGACAGGGGAAAGAAAAGCTGATTTATTACAGAGATGGCGATAGTAGAAAGTGCTGCAGTAAGCCAGAGCACATTATAATAGGTTTAGGAACCTGTAGGATGGTAGAATACACAATGACATTTTTGTTACAGAGTCCCTTTAAAAAAAAATACAGGGCCTGCTTTATTGAAGCAACACAAGTAACTTTTTTTTATTGGTTTATTTCATTTTTGTGGACTAAGCACAGATATTACTGTATATATAATTTATGATGACCATTATCTGAGAAATAGAACATTTTATCATTTTCTATTTTAAATTACAGTTTAAATTCATTAGGAGTCAGAGATTCTCTCCCCCCCCCCCCCCCCCCAACTCCAGGTATGCAAAAAATGTTCCAACTCCACAGCCCTGTACACAAAGCAGAATGTAAAATGCATTAGTCCTCTTACATACTTTACAGCTTGGCTGCGTTTACCTAAATGACACACATCCACTCACTCCTCAGTTTGCAATAGAAACGTCCAATAAGGTTTGTGTTAAAGAGGCAAGGAAGCGGAAAAAAAAAATGATATAATGAATTGGTTGTGTTGTGTAGTACAGATAATTAGTAGAACATTAGTAGCAAAGAAAATATTCTCATTTTTATTTTCAGTTATATAGTGTTTTTATAACATTGCATCATTCTCTAATATTTGCAGTTTACACACTACTCAGTATTCTAAATAATTGTACAGAGCAGGCAGTGAACCATTGACCTGTCCTCAGACAAAGAAAAAGAAAATACAGTGACTGACAGATGAGATAAGCTTCAGAAGACAGAGCTCTCTGCGACTTTGAAAGTTTTGGAGCACAATGGCTCTTTTACCTAGATAACTGGAGTTTTTTTTTTTTTTTTTTTAACACTTCCTGTACTATGTCTCGGCTCCAAAAGTTTTATTTCTTAGCTTTACTACACATACAAATCAGATCAATCCATTTTTCTCTTCAGTGTCTCTAATATCAAACATTATGTGACAGAATATTTAGTTATAACTGTGAAGGACCTGCAATAATTTGATTTTTGGATTAAATCACAAAAAATATTTACTAAAAATCACGGTAGCCTCTAAGCGCATTATACGAGAGATACACAAAGTAACAGCCGATTTTATCTGCCATGCAAGGTATTCTTTCAAAGTAATTCAACTTGCTCTGTCAGGGTAACCCCGCCTTCCTGCACCACTAATCACAAGACTGCAGAAAGCCAGCAACTGTTTATTCAGCAGTATTAACTTTAAACCCCTTCCCCTCAAAATTCATAGGAGGAGTGTGCAGCTACAACAAAGATTGAAAAAAATAATTTCCTTGTAAATAATGCCAGTTGCCTGGCAGCCCTGTTGATCTTCTGGCATAAGTAGACTGAGTTAATGCCCTGGAACAAGCATTTGGCTAATCCAGTAAAACCTGTGTCAGAGTACCTGATCTGCTGCATGCTTGTTCAGGGTCTATGGCTAAATGTATTAGAGACACAGGAGCAGGACTGCCAGACAACTGGTATTGTATAAAAGGAAACAAATATGGCATCCTCCATATCCCTCGCACCTTAGGTTCCCTTTAAGTAAGGGAGGTGATTATGGAGTTATCAAGCATTACCGCATTCAGTAAGGCAGAAAACAGCCAACTTTACTAAGCACTGACATTACCGAACAATGAGGTAAATAGCAGACTTGTGTGGTAAACCTCTCCAACACGTCAGTAAATATCAATTCATGAAGGTTATAGCATGTGGTAAAACAGTAACATGTTCGATCAATACCGGCAGTTCTCGGTGTTGGAGACAGTGCGAAACTCACAGAACTCAGAAGCAGAAAGGGATATGCTATGACTGACAGGAGCAGAGCCAATAGAAACAGCCCATCTCCTGCAAGTCCCGCTGATCGGATGTTGATAGGTTGCACAGGCTTTTCGGGAGGTTCCAGCTACACCCCAAGCAACGAGAACGGAACAAAAAGCAACTTCCCCTGCCGCCCTTTGGCCATTTAACCATGAAGAAAGCCGGAACTAGTGGGGAAATCCCCTAAGCAGGGCATGTTTAAATGTCTCTTGGAAGTTAAAGAGGAACTTCAGCCTAAATAAACATACTGTCATTAAGTTACATTGGTTACGTTAATTAAAATAAATAGGCAATATAATTTCTTACCCACCCTGTTTTAAAAGAACAGGCAAATGTTTGATTTCATGAGGGCAGCCATTTGGTTGAAAGGAGGCAACAGGGAGCATGAGACAGTTCCAACTTCCCTGTGTCCGGATCAGCCCTCCCAGTTGCTAGGCAACGAGAACAAAATCAGAAATCCCACAGCATTAGGGGGAAAATGCCCGGGCAGTTTTCTTTTATGGGGCGGAGCTTAGCTTCTCTGCAGTTAAAAATGAGGCTTTGGTAAGAAAAACAAAGTTCTGATGCTGTGAAACGTAAATAAACACCAAGCCTTTTCAGTGCTGCAGAGTAGATTTTTAGCCTCAAGGTTCACTTTAATTTGTGGCAATTAAATAAAATGTTAAGTCTAATGGACAGATTCAGAGCGAGCAGAGGCAGTAGAACAAACGTACATTCTAAAGGGATGTTGGGATGCCTCTTACGATTGCAATGCCATCACTGCACGGAACAGCTGTTACCAAACAGGGTTTTGTCAATGGGCTTCGGTAAATTACCGAACTTCTACTACACCTGCGAAAATATTGATGAATTCGCAAAAGGAAAAAAAATTAAAAAAAAAAAGTCTAAAAATACCAAACGCAGTATTTTCCTGACTTATTTTATCAAACAACTTTTATGAATTCAGAGCATGGCTAAAATAAAGCATTTCCATGTGATTAAATTAATAAAGGGGTAGATAAGAGATATTTAAAAGCACATATTAGATGGCGGCAGATCTTGAAGTTAGCAGATTACAGATATCACAGATATTCTATCGGTCTAGCCTATCATCCCACTAAACCCCCCCCCCCCCCCCCAAATAAATAAAAACTGAACTCCAGCACCTCCTGTGTCATCCAGCATCCATCCCAGTGATCTCCAGCCCCAGCTCTCCCTCAAGGGAACAGAGCTGTCATGGCCCAGCAAATGATGCCAGTGCATCCAGCAGATAAGTACCGGCACCTCCAGCGCTCACTGACTTTAACTGGAATTTTTGAATACAACATTGGCATTGCCACTTCTGGGCCGCAAATTGCACCCACATTACCTACTTCAGGGAGATGAGTGGCAACCATCAAAGATCAACGCAGCCTTAGAGACAGCACTGTGTTTTAGCACCTTACCAAATATTGTTATGAAAAACTCAATTGATCGACCACAAAAAAGCAAAAAGTCGTTTGTCAAATCAAGCCACTAACACATAGTGGAAGGCCAGTTTCAACCAGTCTGAACATTTACTTCAGTGATCACCTGCACGGTTGGTAAAAGTTGTTGTACAAATATCTGCCACGGTGAGAGATTAATTTTCTAGGGTGTGGTCAGCATAACATTAGCAGAAATGTGGGAACAAAAGAAAGCATACAACAACTTGACAGTCAATATACCTGGAATAAATGAAAACAAATGTGTAATGGGCTACTCAAGTATATTATGGTTACACTGGCCATCTGAAAATCAAGACACTTTCTGCTCAACTTTTGCACATCCAAGCTTTCTCCTTGTCACATCCATTATTACAGACGGTTGTTAACACAGTACAATAGGCCCCACAGCTTTTACCTCCCAGTTTAGATTCTGGATTAAGGTTGCCAAATAGGTTTGCATCAAACAACAATCAATGAGGCTCCCCATAAAATGTTGTATACTTGCCTCTGATTATACATGCCCCGGTAATTGTAGTTGGTGCGATGATTTGGAAGTGGTTTAGGATCTAAGGGCATATAGATAGCAGGCTCCCCCTCTTCATGGCGAGGCCATTCAACTCAACAGTTGGTGTTATGCTTCCTGTAAAGACACACAAACCAAGCATTAAGAATAAATAAAAGGAGTGGCATCTTTACATTTTATTTACAAAAAAACACAACTATAAAAAGTTGGTTCATCTTGTTTTAATTGATTCTCTGTTTCTTTCCAATACTCTCTCTCACCAATTTCTTTAAAAAAAAAAAGAAAAAAAAAAAAAAAAAAACACGGCAAGGACTCCAGAAAAACAGGGGCTCTTTATACATGCCATAATATAACAATATATACATCACACTGTCTAAGCCAGGGGTCCCCAAACTTTTTCGGTCAAGGGCCGGATCAATATACTTCAGACTGCTGGGGGATCGGAACATACATACAATTATGTTGAAAAACTTTACATTAAAGTGGACCCAAATTAAAAATACAAGATTTCAGAAATAAAATCTATTTTCTAACTTATAAGAAATGGCAGCCTTTTTTCAGCTGCATGATGACAAATATAAAATATTTTACATTTATTGGAGGAACCCCTCCCTTCCTTTCATATTGTCGGGACAGAATCTGGCGAACTGGTGGAGTAGGTGGTGTCCGGCAAAAGAGGAATTGCTAATGGCTTGCCACCTGTATAACCCTAGTTATGAAAAGAGAAGGGTGAAAAGCATGCACTGAAATGCTCATAGACTTGAAGGAGTGTTTAGCTTTGTGTCAGAGTGGTGCAACTAAATATTTTGAATTAAAAAAAGGTTTGGTTTGGGTCCGCTTTAAATCTAGGTATCGATTCCTCACAATCATGCTCAGAGGAGCACTCCCAGCAGCAGCCATTCAGTCATGCATCGCTCGAAGAACGTCTTTGTGCACCAGACAGTGAAGCATACCCATGTGACAACCTGCCGTCCAATTGGATAGCAGTGTCACCGGATGCAGAACTGGATTGGAAGCCAGCGAATGACTGCTCACTGGCTTCTACAGTATGTGAATGGGTGGGGCCAGCTCTGCTATTCTATATGCGGGCTGCCAATATTTAAAAGTTGCAGTGGGCCACATCTAGAAGTTACATATTTTGGGTTTGGGGGGCCAGTGAAGAGGCCTCGGGGGCTGCATTTGGCCTACAGGCCTTAGTTTGAGGACCACTGGTCTAAGCTATTCCCATTACCCAACATCCAGCAAGCTAGAAGACCTAGTATTTGTATATGTTATGGCCAAAACCAGAAATTGGCCAATTCTAGAATTGGCCGGCCGTTTCTAGAACTGGCCGATTTGACGTCGGCCAAAGTCCAAAATGCTGGGAATTTCTGACATTGGCCGGCCAGTTCTAGAAATGGCCAAAGTCAGTCAGCCAAAGTCCAAAACGTACAAATCCCAGAACATCCTGTGTCCTGTCCAGCACCATGAATGGCACTCGGAACTTCCTCTCTGCTCTGAAAGTGATACAAATCCTGCAATAAATCTGCAGGGTGTCTTCATCCTGCTTTCTTGGGAGGAAATTTTTAACATCCTGTGCTTTTAAATTAACTGCTCTGCTGTGGCAGATCAAACTACAGTGGTGATTAGTCACAGATGAGGGGGGATGCATGGCTGGGGGCACTTTGCATGGCTGGGAGCTTTGCATGGTCTGGCGGGGGGGGGGGGGTGCTTTGCATGGTCTGGCGGGGGGGGGGGGGGGGGGGTGCTTTGCATGGCTGGGAGCTTTGCATGGTCTGGCGGACGGGGGGGGGGGGGGGCGCTTTGCATAGCTGGGGGTGCTTTGCTGGGCACTATGCATGGCGGGGGGGGGGGGGTCTTTGCTGGGGGGCTCTGCATGGCTGGAAATGCTTTGCTGTGCATGGATGGGGGGGGGGGGGGGGGAGTCTTTGCTGGGGGGGCTCTGCATGGCTGGAGGGGGCGTCTTTGCTGGGTGCTTTGCATGACTGGGGGCGGGCGCTTTGCATGGCTGGGGAGGGGGGGGTCTTTGCTGGCCGCTTTGCACAGCTTGGGGGTGCTTTGCTGGGCACTATGTATGGCTGGGGGGGGGGGTCTTTACTGGGGGGCTCTGCATGGCTGGAAATGCTCTGCATGGCTGGAGGGGGGTCTTTGCTGGGTGCTTTGCATGACTGTAAATGCATTGCTGTGCGTGGCTGGGGGGGGTCTTTGCTGGGGGGGCTCTGCATGGCTGGAGGGGGGGTCTTTGATGGGTGCTTTTCATGGCTGGAGGGGGGGGCGGATTTGCATGGCTGGGGGTGGGCTTTGCTGGGTACCTTTTTAAGCTGGTGAGCTTTGCTGGGCAGTGGGCTGGGGTTCTTTGCTGGGCTGGGGCTTTTCTTGAGTCTGCCTGCGTTACTCTGACCTCCGTTCAGGGCAATCAGAGAGGCGGAGGGAGGCAGCGCGCACGCTACTCGCCCGGACTTATACACTTCATATGCGGAAGTGTTCAATGATGTCACTTCTGCATCGAAGTGTTTCCGTCCTGCGGGGCGCGTGAGCTGCCGCTCTCCGCCTCTCTGGTCGCCCTGATCAGAGGTTTGAGTAGCGGCAGCGGGGGAAGGAGCGATGAGCGGGGGCTTCCTGGGGACTGGGAGATGAGAGCAGCTGGCGGCGGTGAGCAAAACTTCGGGACTTGGCCGGCCACGTTAAGTTACAACGCGTTCTGGCTGGCCAAAGCCCGATATGCATGCCCGTTCCGCACATTGGCCGCAGGAGCCAGCCACTTCGCATTCTGACCGGCCAGAACCCGAAGTGGCCAGACTTTGGGTTCTGGCCGTAAGATATACACAGGATGTTAACATGTCTGCTTCCGTGAAAGCAGGAAGTAAACAAGCTGCAGCTTTACTGCAGGATTTTTATCAGTTGTAACAAATGTTTTTCTGTAAAGGTTATTATGCTGTTGCTCATCTTATGCTGGGAATACACGTTACTTGTTTGCGGAGAATCATTCCGATAGATGCCTTCGATGATAAAATTCCGACATGTCCAATTCTCCGCTCGATTTCTCATAGAAGAAGTGAATGGAAAAAAAGATAAGAAAAATGAGCGGAAGAGAATTGAGCAGAGAATCGAATGGCTAATAGATTGCGTGGAGAATCGAACGAGAAAAAGGTAACGTGTATTCCCAGCATTAAAGCTGAGATGTAGTTCAGAGTTCAGGCCAGCTTTAAAATAACTCTTGCACTCTGCAATTGAAAGTACCAACACAAGTGAAAATGTACTTCTAAAAATATTCTGATTCTTTTCTTGCTTGCTGGTGGCCTAAGAGTCGTATTTATAATGTGGAAATATCACAAAGGATAAACAGTGAATTGGATCAGGCCCACCGATTGTTGCAGGAATAATTCATCAATTATTTCAAAGGATGTGCTACCAAGTATTAAAGGACTTCCGAGGCCAAATGTTTAAAAAAAAAAAAAAAAAAAAATAAGTTATATACCTGTGTAACTTTGTAGGACACGGAGGACGCCGTCCGCTCCCTCCGTGCCGTTCCGCCGGGTCCCCGCCGCTCATAGCCCCCCGGACGGCTCCCGACCCCACGGCCAGGCTCTCTGCCTGTATCAAGATGGCCGCGGCTGCGCACTTCGCATTGCCGCTAGTGCGGCTGCGCAGCTACAGGGCCAGCCCTCCGATCCACGCATCCTGTTGCAACAGGATGCGTGGATCGGGGGGCTGGCCCTGGAGCTGCGCAGCCGCACTAGCGGCAATGCGAAGTGCGCAGCCGCGGCCAGGGCCGGCGGCCATCTTGATACAGGCAGAGAGCCCGACCCTGGCCGTGGGGTCGGGAGCCGTCCGGTGGGGCTATGAGCGGCGGGGACCCGGCGGAAAGGCACGGAGGGCGCGGACGGCGTCCTCCGTGTCCTACAAAGTTACACAGGTATATAACTTTTTTTATGTTTTTTTTTTTTTAAAACATTTGGCCTCGGAAGTCCTTTAAGTGGCAGTGGCTAATCAGTGGATTTTACTGCTGCTGGTAGAGTGGCAGCTGCTAATCAGTGGCTGCTACTGCTACAGTGGTGGCTGATAACCTACAGGTAAGCAAAAGGGGAGGCAGAGTGGCCACACAAGGTAGCCCCTGCATGTGGCACTGCAGCTATGGCCTGCAGACCACATGAAACTAATGAAAAGGTTAATGACCTCGATGCGCTCTATACAAGTACAGATCCTAGAGCAGGGGTGTCAAAATCAAATACAAAGTGGGCCGGAATTTAACACTGGAACCTAGTCGTGGGCCAACCTCAATGTCTACTGGCCACCTTCCTCCCTTATAAAGTTCCCTGGTGTCTAATGGCTCTCCTGCAACCACTACATAGTTCCCTGGGGTCTAGTAGTCCACCTCCCTCCCGTATACAGTTCCCTAGTGTCTAGTGCTGTCCTCCTACCTCCCCCATATGAATGTCCTGATGATCTAGAGCTTCACCTGCAATATAGCTTCCCTGGTGCTATAGAGTGGGCTAAACATAATGCAAACTGGGGAAACCACTTGGGGGCCAAATTTAATGGCCTGAGGGCCAGACTTGGCCCGCGGGCCAGAGTTTGACATGTATGTCCTAGAGGAATAAGATAAAAAGTTGACAGTGTAATACTGAAACATTCAGCAGGTATGAACACCACCCAGTGATAAGTGCTGAACAAGAACAGCAACGTGTGATCAGCTAATCCACAACCAGCAGTACAGAAGGTCACCAGATTGCAGCCCCCTCATAGACCAGGCAGATCTATCACTAACTGATTAAACATCCGGCTGGCAGACACAGCAATGATGATGAACTTCTTTCCAAAGTAAAAGCACTAATCCAACTCAGAATAAAAAGAAAGGAGTAACAGTGTAGTAAATCTATCCAGGTAGGATAACAACACTGCACTGATTACACTTACAGCTCTACAAGTATCAAGGCATATAGAAACAACTGCACGCTTGGCCTCCCAGATACTGGTAGCCTATCTCCGCGGCGTCCCACTCACGATATCTCGCACCACTGGGAAGCTCAAACAGGGCAGGGACAAGCTATGTTCTGGAGGAACGACGTCAGACCACACTCAGTGTCCGTGTGCGCCCCCATTCAAAGCGCTACACAGGGACTGTACATTTTTGTGGCCGGTGTAGCTGCTATACTTATGTTCAATATAACTGATGAAAGCTTTAGGGGCCACCAGAAAAAGCTTGACAGACCACATTTGGCCACCGGGCTGGACTTTGGACATGCCTGCTCTATATAACTCACAACTTCTTCAGCACCCCAAACATCAAGCCTCGTTATCCACAGCTTTCCGTTTAAGAGAAGTCCTCTTGGTTTTCCTTCAAAAGACCCATCTTCAGTAATACTCTCTATATGTTAAAGCTTCCGCAGTCTGAGCTTTGTATCAAAAGCCAGACATTGTGTCTAAGATCAAATGTAATAAAATACCTTCCTCTCCCATCTACTTAGGAGCTCCTCATGCCCATCTGTCAATGTCCATGTTTCAGCCCCAAGGGTCACTTCTGGCCTCTCTACTATGCAATATATTGTCCGTATCAGGTTGCAACTGAAGCTACATGAATTAAATAATTAACTTCCATTACCAGCTGCTATCCTCATTAATCTTGTCTCATTGTCATCTGTTACAACTGTTCCAAGATAGCTGAAGTTCTTATATCGCTCATATTCAACTCTAGGGCTTAACTAACCAATCCAGTCAGCTGAATGGAACCAATCTGTTTTTTTGGATTGATCCCATCAGTTTGTTTGGATTGGTTAGCAGGTTTTCAAATGTTAATGGGCACGATAATTTCCGATCAATTACCGCAGTGATCAGAAATGATCAATCGTCCAGATACCGGAAAAACACCACAAGACCTGTCATTTGAAAGATGCAGAGATCCAGGCATCCAACCATCACGATACTGAAGTGTCACCAAGATCAATCTTACCCCCATCTTGTCTACTTGACCATCCACTTGCGGTTTAAGATTTCCCTCTGCTAGATAGGTAGCACTGCAATACGATAAGCAAGATTATCCATCTCAATAGAGGTATGAGTGCTGTGGCAGTTTGGTATATATGTTACGGCCAGAACCCGAAGTGTGGACACTTCGCGTTCTGGTCAGCCACTTCAGGTTCTGGCCGGCCAATGCGCTAAGTGGCCGCAGCGCAGCGGCCAATGTTAGAAATGTTATGTTTATGCCGTCTCGCTGCGGCCAAATTTATGACAACCTTGCTTAATTTAATGAAATATAGCCGGCGGCAATGTAATAGATGAAGCCGCCGATGTAATGTCATAATGGGCAGCCCGGAAGCAGCCTTCCTCACTGAGTATCGCACATGCTCAGTGGGAAGTTAGACATAATTTACCTGAAATATCTCCGCTTCCGCACCCTGTACACTCCCAAAATTTTCAGGTGAGGGAGGGGACCCCCAGATCTAGCTCTGTGTCGAATTGCAGCCCCCGAGCCCTACTAGTTCCCGAGATAAGTTTGCTGCAATCAGTCTCGAGAACCAGCGGGGCTCGGGGGCTGCAATTCGGCACAGAGCTAGATCTGGGGGTCCCCTCCCTCCCCTGAACATTTCGGGAGTGTACATGGTGTGAAAGCGGAGATATTTAGGACATTTTACGTGGCTGCGTAATTTAATGGGACACAGGCTCCTACTGCGCATGCGGGGCTGCCCAATCTGCTTGGCTGCCCATTCTGACACTACACCGGCTTTCGCACAGCCTCTCCTAGCCTGCCTCTCCCCACCTCCCATACAATAAGTAGCAGCCGGCGGGGACACGCGTGTCCCCGAGAGTCGTTCATCGCGACAGGGGAATCCTGCCGTTCCTGCAGAGTGGGTGCTGGCAGAAGCAATGTCTGCAGCCTCCCCGCTCTGCTGCCCCTGCCGCGACTAACGACTCTCCGGCTGCATGTCCCCGCCGGCTGCTACTTATTGTATGGGAGGCGGGGAGAGGAGAGAGGCGGGGGGAGGAGGAGGCAGTGCGAAAGCCAGCGGCTTCATCTATTACATTGCCGCCGGCTATATTTCATTAAATTAAGCAAGGTTGTCATAAATTTGGCCGCAGCGAGGCGGCGTAAACATAACATTTCCAACATTGGCCGCTGCGTTGTGGCCAATTCGCACATTGGCCGGCCAGAACCCGAAATGGATGGCCAGAACGCGAAGTGGCCACACTACGGGTTCTGGCCGTAACATATACATATAGGAGCAGTTCCAGACTAGCTCAGTAAAGCAGTTTTTAGTGATCAAACAGTTCAAACTAAATCTGTATACTGTAGTTTGTCTAGGAAGCTGTATTTGAGTTCAGCATTTTATTTCCCTGGAAACAACCTTCTGATCAGTTCGCCTTGATAGTTTACCAGATATGTACATAAAATTTATTTTTGGGCACCATTTTACCAGTCTTTTTTCTTAGTATCGATTAAGTATTTTGGTAGACTTACAAAAAAGATTACCGTATGTACTGCAATCAGAAAATGTTCACCTTCCTGTTCTAGCATGCTATTTGCTAGGTTCCATAGGAAAAGCAACTGTATCATACATGTATCCAGCTCACTTCAAATGCTTCTCAAACCTTTTTCTTATTAAGGAGTTTGATTGTTGGGGAGGTGCCCAGTGGGTTTTTGTTGGGATTGGGTTGGCCAAAAAAAAAAACAACAGAGGTATTTTACCTCTTATGAGAACTAACACAGAGTGAATGGAGTACAGAATACTTTAAAGGACCACTATTGCAAAAATTGTAACATTTACAATACATGTAAACCCATTCAAAATAATAAGTACAGTTCTCCCAGAGTAAAATGAGCCATAAAATTACTTTAATCATATGTTGCCATCACCTACAGTAAGTAGTAGAAATCTGACAGAACCGATTTTAGAGTAGGCCATCTTCTCATGGGGGTGGGGGGTGTTCTCAGGGTATTCTTTACTTTCTAAAGCACTTAGCAAATGGGGGTTGCTCCATCCAACTGCCAAAAAAGGGTGGAGCAAGCAAGGAGGATGGCCAGCATCTTTATTGTATTTATAAAGCGCCAACATATTACGCAGCGCTGGACATTAGTTTAGGCTACAGACAATATTTAGGGGTGACATACACCAATATGACAATACAGGAATACAAGAAAACCAGATCACGCAGCACAGTAGGAGTCCAAGGTAATGCTTAGTCACTGGATAGAGCATGTAGATTAGTTTGATTACTACCTATACTTATGAGCTGCCCTTGGTAATGGACTATTGGATTATCTTAGAATTCTATACAGATTTGTCATATCAGTGTGCCACCTGTTATCCGATTTTAACGATTTGTATTGTCCTTTATAATTATTGGTATATAATAAAGATGATTTTTTTTTTTGCTTTTTTTGAGTTATACAGTTTTGTCCAGATCCTCCTCCCCCCCCCCCCCCCTTTTCTTCCTTATTGTACATATATGCTGTATTGGATCTGTTCTGCACACTTATCTCATTATCGGTGATTGGTGCTGACCCTACCCCCACTTTTTGTGGTGTTGCAGGATTGGAACCCATGTTTGTGATGGACCACTAGTTACACTACACCATCAGGCTCCTGGTTTCCCTTGATACCACAGGTAATGGAATTCCTTGTCTTCTTAAGAGGAAACCGAACCACAGACTTTTCCTTATTAACCACTTAAGGACTGCAGTCATAAAACCCCTTAAGGACCAGAGCCTTTTTTTCCATTCAGACCACTGCAGCTTTCACGGTTTATTGCTCAGTCATACAACCTACCACCTAAATGAATTCTACCTCCTTTTCTTGTCACTAATACAGCTTTCTTTCGGTGCTATTTGATTGCTGCTGCGAGTTTTAGTTTTTATTATATTCATCAAAAAAGACATGAATTTTGTCAAAAAAAATGACTTTTTAACTTTCTGTGCTGACATTTTTCAAATAAAGTAAAATTTCCTATACATTTGAGCGCGAAAGTTATTCTGCTACATGTCTTTGATAAAAAAAAAACCATTCAGTGTATATTTATTGGATTGGGTAAAAGTTATAGCGTTTACAAACTATGGTGCCAAAAGTGAATTTTCCCATTTTCAAGCATCTCTGACTTTTCTGCGCACCTGTCAGGTTTCATGAGGGGCTAAAATTCCAGGATAGTACAAATCCCCCCCAAATGACCCCATTTTGGAAAGAAGACATCCCAAAGTATTCAGTGAGAGGCATGGTGAGTTCATAGAAGATTTTATTTTTTGTCACAAGTTAGCGGAAAATGACACTTTGTAACAAAAAAAAAACAAAAAAACAAAAAAAAAAAAAAAAAAAAGTTTCCATTTCTTCTAACTTGCGACAAAAAAAAATGAAATCTGCCACGGACTCACTATGCTACTCTCTGAATACCTTGAAGTGTCTACTTTCCAAAATGGGGTCATTTGTGGGGTGTGTTCACTGTCCTGGCATTTTGGGGGGTGCCTAATTGTAAGCACCCCTGTAAAGCCTAAAGATGCTCATTGGACTTTGGGCCCCTTAGCACAGTTAGGCTGCAAAAAAGTGCCACACATGTGGTATTGCCGTACTCAGGAGAAGTAGTATAATGTGTTTTGGGGTGTATTTTTACACATACCCATGCTGGGTGGGAGAAATATCTCCGTAAATGACAATTGTTTTCTTTTTTTAACACACAATTGTCAATTTATAGAGATATTTCTCCCACTCAGCATGGGTATGTGGAAAAATACACCCCAAAACACATTATACTACTTCTCCTGAGTACGGCGATACCACATGTGTGGCACTTTTTTGCACCCTAAATGCGCTAAGGGGCCCAAAGTCCAATGAGTACCTTTAGGATTTCACAGGTCATTTTGAGAAATTTCGTTTCAAGACTGCTCCTCACGGTTTAGGGCCCCTAAAATGCCAGGACAGTATAGGAATCCCACAAATTACCCCATTTTAGAAAGAAGACACCCCAAGGTATTCCATTAGGAGGATGGTGAGTTCATAGAAGATTTTTTTTTTTGTCACAAGTTAGCGGAAATTGATTTTAATGGTTTTTTTTCACAAAGTGTCATTTTCTGCTAACTTGTGACAAAAATAAAATCTTCTATGAACTCACCATACTCCTAACGGAATACCTTGGGGTGTCTTCTTTCTAAAATGGGGTCATTTGTGGGGTTCCTATACTGCCCTGGCATTTTAGGGGCCCTAAACCGTGAGGAGTAGTCTTGAAACCAAATGTCGCAAAATGACCTGTGAAATCCTAAAGGTACTCATTGGACTTTGGGTGCGAGAAAGTGCCACACATGTGGTACCGCCGTACTCAGGAGAAGTAGTATAATGTGTTTTGGGGTGTATTTTTACACATACAGATGCTAGGTGGGAGAAATCTCTGTAAATGACAATTATTTGATTTTTTTTACACACAATTGTCCATTTACAGAGAGATTTCTCCCACCCAGCATGGGTATGTGTAAAAATACACCTCAAAACACATTATACTACTTCTTCTGAGTACGGCGATACCACATGTGTGACACTTTTTTGCAACCTAGGTGCACTAAGGGGCCTAACGTCCTATTCACAGGTCATTTTGAGGCATTTGGATTCTAGACTACTCCTCACGGTTTAGGGCCCCTAAAATGCCAGGGCAGTATAGGAACCCCACAAGTGACCCCATTTTAGAATAAAGACACCCCAAGGTATTCCGTTAGGGGTATGGTGAGTTCATAGAAGATTTTTTTTTTGTCACAAGTTAGCGGAAAATGACACTTTGTGAAAAAAAAAACAATACATATCAATTTTCGCTAACTTGTGACAAAAAATAAAATCTTCTATGAACTCACCATACTCCTAACGGAATACCTTGGGGTGTCTTCTTTCTAGAATGGGGTCATTTGTGGGGTTCCAATACTGCCCTGGCATTTTAGGGGCCCTAAACCGTGAGTAGTCGTCTTGAACCCAAATGTCTCAAAATGACCTGTGAAATCCTAAAGGTACTCATTGGACTTTGGGCCCCTTAGCACAGTTAGGCTGCAAAAAAGTGTCACACATGTGGTATCGCCGTACTCAGAAGAAGTAGTATAATGTGTTTTGTGGTGTATTTTTACATATAACCATGCTGGGTGGGAGAAATATCTCTGTAAATGACACATTTTTGATTTTTTTTTTACACACAATTGTCCATTTACAGAGAGATTTCTCCCACCCAGCATGGGTATGTGTAAAAATACACCACAAAACACATTATACTACTTCTCCTGAGTATGGCGATACTACATGTGTGACACTTTTTTGCAGCCTAGGTGCGCTAAGGGGCCCAACGTCCTATTCACAGGTCATTTTGAGGCATTTGGATTCTAGACTACTCCCCACGGTTTAGGGCCCCTAAAATGCCAGGGCAGTATAGGAACCCCACAAGTGACCCCATTTTAGAAAGACGACACCCCAAGGTATTCCGTTAGGGGTATGGTGAGTTCATAGAAGATTTTATTTTTTGTCACAAGTTAGTGAAAAATGACACTGTGAAAAAAACAATAAAAATCCAATTTCCGCTAACTTTTGACAAAAAATAAAATCTTCTATGAACTCATCATACACCTAACAGAATACCTTGGGGTGTCTTCTTTCTAAAATGGGGTCACTTGTGGGGTTCCTATACTGCCCTGGCATTTTACGGGCCCAAAACTGAGTAGTCTGGAAACCAAATTTCTCAAAATGACTGTTCAGGGGTATAAGCATCTGCAAATTTTGATGACAGGTGGTCTATGAGAGGGCAAATTTTGTGGAAACGGTCATAAGCAGGGTGGCCTCTTAGATGACAGGATGTATTGGGCCTGATCTGATGGATAGGAGTGCTAGGGGGGTGACAGGAGGTGATTGATGGGTGTCTCAGGGGGCGGTTAGAGGGGAAAATAGATGCAATCAATGCGCTGGGGAGGTGATCGGAAGGGGGTCTGAGGGGGATCTGAGGGTTTGGCCGAGTGATCAGGAGCCCACACGGGGCAAATTATGGCCTGATCTGATGGGTAGGTGTGCTAGGGGGTGACAGGAGGTGATTTATGGGTGTCTCAAGGTGTGATTAGAGGGGGGAAATAGATGCAAGCAATGCACTAGCGAGGTGATCAGGGCTGGGGTCTGAGGGCGTTCTGAGGTGTGGGCGGGTGATTGGGTGCCCACAAGGGGCAGATTAGGGTCTAATCTGATGGGTAACCGTGACAGGTGGTGATAGGGGGTGGTTGATGGGTAATTAGTGGGTGTTAAGAGGAGAGAAGAGATGTAAACACTGCTCTTGGGAGGTGATCTGATGTCGGATCTGCGGGCGATCTATTGGTGTGGGTGGGTGATCAGATTGCCCGCAAGGGGCAGGTTAGAGGCTGATTGATGGGTGGCAGTGACAGGGGGTGATTGATGGGTGGCAGTGACAGGGGGTGATTGACAGGTGATCAGTGGGTTATTACAGGGAAGAACGGATGTAAATAATGCACTGGCGAATCGATAAGGGGGGGGGTTGAGGGCAATCTGAGTGTGTGGGCGGGCGATTGGGTGCCCGCAAGGGTCTAATCTGATGGGTAACAGTGACAGGTGGTGATAGGGGGTGATTGATGGGTGATTGATGGGTAATTAGTGGGTGTTTAGAGGAGAGAATAGATGTAAACGATGGATTTGGGAGGTGATCTGATGTCGGATCTGCGGGCGATCTATTGGTGTGGGTGGGTGATCAGATTGCCCGCAAGGGGCAGGTTAGGGGCTGATTGATGGGTGGCAGTGACAGGGGGTGATTGACGGGTGATTGACAGTTGATCAGGGGGGATAGATGCATACAGTACACGGGGGGGGGGGGGAGGGTCTGGGGGGGTGATCAGGAGGGAGCAGGGGGCAGTTTAGGGACTAAAAAAAAAATAGCGTTGACAGATAGTGACAGGGAGTGATTGATGGGTGATTAGGGGGGTGATTGTGTGCAAATGGTGGTCTGGGGGGTGGGCAGGGGGGGTCTGAGGGGTACTGTGGGCGATCAGGGGGCAGGGGGGGGCAGATCAGTGTGTTTGGGTGCAGACTAGGGTGGCTGCAGCCTGCCCTGGTGGTCCCTCGGACACTGGGACCACCAGGGCAGGAGGCAGCCTGTATAATACACTTTGTATACATTACAAAGTGTATTATACACTTTGTAGCGGCGATCGCGGGGTTAACAACCCGCCGGCGCTTCCGATTGGCCGGCGGGTTGACGTCGCGGGTGGGCGGAGCCTATTGCCGGTGGATGCGCGCGCATCCCAGCGCGCGATCCCCGGCCAGAGAGTGCCCCAGGACCTGACGCCAATCTGCGTTACGTGGTCCTGGGGCTGCCACTTTGCCGCCGCCAATATGAAGTAGGCGGTCGGCAAGTGGTTAAGCTTGCGACTTACAGTTTCATGTGGGTTAAAATGCAAATTCTGGGGACAAAGTTCGGTCCAGATTCTGACAATGCAAGTGGGAAGTGTATACAGTCATTTATAACAGAACTGGTTTGATGCTGATTCACAACTGATGAACGTTCAGGAAAAGATTGAACCTTGGTACACCCATCCAATTTTGAATGGCCAATTTACCACTTCTGTGTAGTATGAGAGCTTACCTATACATACAATCTGTTCATACTATTCAAAATCTGTTGGCCCTCATGCTACATGGGGTGGTAAAATTGGCCTGTTTGTCCATCAAAATTAGATGCGTGTACTAGGCTTTAAATGTCCCATTTTACAATGAGAAAATACTTTGGTCAGCAATCAAAATGACACAGGATCCTACCTAATTGGCAAGTGTCCCTGTGTCCTGTTCATGTGTCAGTGCTTTTGAGCTAGTCAAGCACTGACAGCCGTTGGCACAGGACGCAGGACGAGCGGGCTGGCCAAGCAGGTGCCAGCAGTGATGATAGACCTAGAGCCCATTTTCAAAAGGGCTTAGGTCACTTGCAAGCTTAAAAATAACAGTTTACTTCTTCAGAGGTTTAGGTTTCCATGACACTATTACAGAATACCCAAGCAGCTCAGGGTGACCCATAACCACTAGGAAAATATAGTGGACTAAAAAAAAAAAAAAAAACAGAAGCCCTCCTACTACAAAAGCCAACGCTCAGTATAGTTTACTTTTTTAAACCAGAAGGTATTTGTGATAACTCAGCTTTAAGCGAGCAACTGCTGTCTCCCACAATGCATTACTACTGAATATGCAAATTACCCCTTTATGCACCTGAAGCCAGGCTTACATCCAGAACCACAGGTGTATAGCATTAGCAAGCCTATAGCATTAAAATTCAAAGCTATAGGCTTGCTATACACCAGCCGTTCTGGATGTAAGCCTGGCTTTAATGGCATACAGAGATAATTTGCATATTCAGCAGTGGTGCATTGTGGGTAACCAGTTACACTTAAATCTGAAATATCAATTACCTTTTGTTTCAACTTTCAATAAGACAAACCACACTAAGCATGACACGATTGTAAGTTTTGGTCTTTAATCAGCTAGTTTGGAACATACGCAACAAAAGTACATAGAGATCCGAATACATTGCTATTGATGGATCGCCTCAATCACTTCCAGTAAATGTCACTTATTGGACTGACACTCTAGAACCTAGGTTCTCAACGTGTGGTACGCGTACCCCAGGGGGTACTTCTGATGGTTCCAGGGGGTACTTGGGCTTGATATACATTACCAAGAACAACAAATTTAGAGTTTTAGAAAATGATAAATCTTAAACACCAAATTTGTATTTTAGCTAAATAAAAGCAATAGTAAATGCTTAGAAATTGTTTAGAACTAATTATCATGTACTACGATTAAATATATATTTGTCAAGGGGTACTTGTGATAAAGTTTACTAAGCTAGGGGGTACTTGGTGAGTAAAGGGTTTTAAAAGGGGTACCTACCAATATAATGTTGAGAAACACTGCTCTAGAACACCTGCTTACATCAGCAGCTGCTTCGATCTAGATGTAATAGACTTCTGCATATTACTCTTTAAGCGGGTGTGACGGCATCCAGCAACGCAATATATTTCATTGAGATGTCAAATGCTGGGTATATTGCACAATGGTATAAGCTTGTTACAACAGTGTCATCTACGCATTACTGAAAATCTAACTGGTGTTGGCCTGTATATCCCTAGTGTGCTAAAACGTCACACAGAAGCAATCAGCTCACGTTAATAGTAGCTTACATGAGGATAGGCCACCAGAGAGTGAGAAGATTGATTTCCGATCACTCCTAATCCCCACACCTAGATGTGCGTCTATTCCACACTGTGCATGCAACATCCACACTAACTACTTGCTTTACAACTGCTTGCTTTTTTGCCCTTTCTACCTACGTAATGAAAGAATGCATAAGTGATGCTTTTGAGATCCTATAGTGATGACAACTTCATTTAGGCCCCGTTGACATCAGCAATGTAGAATTGCCATGCGATCGGAACACAACGTGCATGTCCACATGCCATCTGCGCCTCTGTGCACTGTGCTGCTGATCCCATTCACTACATATACACATAAAGAGTCAAAGACTTGTATGGCAATTCCTTGTAACATGCTCAGCACAGGTTTAGACTGCAGGCCAAATCGTCATGGAACCAAGGGGTTGATGTAGGATAGTGCAGCAATATGGCTGTGCACAGACAGAGCACAACAATATTGCCTTTACTATCGGCAGCACTGTTACACTATTAGTGTGACCCACATAACTTGGAGTAACGCAAATATCCATAGCAATGCTAACGCTACTCTAGTACCATGGGTCGCACTAATAGCATAACTCGCGCTACAATGCTGCCGGAACTGTAACAACCAGTTTTTGGACAGTAACCTGCCCTCTTTCCCATCCCTCTTAAAGGGAAGATCCGCACTGGAAATATTAGGGCCAGTTTCCACTATAGCGAATCCGCATGCGGATTCGCATAGGAAATGCAAGTGGATGGGGCGGTTTCCACTTGTGCGTCTGCGAGAGCGTTTGTGTGCGGCTGAAATCTGCACGGCAGAGCCGTCAGATTTCGCGTGCGAGAGGAATGCACGCGAATCGCCGCTAATGTATTTTAATAGGGAAATTGCATGCGGGTTGAGCATGCGGTTTTTGACGCAAATTCGCATAGGTATTAATGTTAATTTACACAGGCAGTGACATGTTAAATTTGCATATACCCTTACGTATGCAGAATTGCATGCGAAATCGCGGGAAAAATGCATGCGGAATCGCACCCGCATGCAATTTCGGCTGCGGTGAAATGCAGGCAATTCCACATCGCACTAGTGGAACCGAGCCCTAAAACAAACTGCACTTACCTGGGGCTTCTTCCAGCTCCTGGCAGTCGATCTGTGCCCTCGTAGCAGCTCCTGCGTCTCCCGGTGTCCAGCGGTGAAGAAGCCGACCTCGCCAGGTTGGCTTCATGTGCGCTCCACGGCGCAGAACTACTGCGCCTGCGTAGTAGTGACCCGATGACGTCACGTACACCACGTGACCCCACGCCGTGGAGCGCACATGAAGCCGACCCGGAAGCCGACCTGGCGAGGTCGGCTTCTTCCCACTGGACACCGGGAGACGCAGGAGCTGCTACGAGGGCACAGATCGACTGCCAGGAGCTGGAAGAAGCCCCAGGTAAGTGCAGTTTTATATTTCCAGTGCGGATCTTCCCTTTAACCAATATGCATATCTACTCCTATGTATACTTCACTTCTGGCTCAGGGGCGTAGCTATGCGTACTACTGTTTACTTACCACCGCCACTCACGATCATCGCCGTCCTGTTCGCATTCGCCGCAATCCTGTCCCTCTGTGACCAGGGAATGAGAAACTGCTGTTCTCAAACCCAATCACTATGCCTGTGATGAATCAGAGCTTCCGGAAACAGAAATGATGTAAACAGCAGGTTCTGTCTTCTATTTATAGAACAGTTATTTTAGCATCATCTTGTGGCCAAAAAGTAAAATTACACCCAAATACAAGACTTTCACATAGAAAATTAAATACATTATTTTTTTAACACCTTCCACCCCTACCCCATAGTTACCAAAATTAAAACAGAAAAAGTTACTTTAGGGAATTTAAGATGCATGTCTTGAGTATATAATTGTTGCTTTTATAAATAAAGGCTTGTAACTATTCTAGTATACAAAGAAAAGAAAAAAAACTAAATGGTAAAAAAAAAATTACCTTTATTTCCAAATAAAATATTACCATACATTATACTTAAACTATACTTAAAACCTATCTAGGGAATAGGAGCACATATCCTTAATGTCCTTCATGGCACAGATAGTGCATCTAACTAATCCTGCAAGGGAGCTGCAAGTACCTGCATATGTACCATGCAAACACACCAGCAAGCGGTGTGTTAAGATCACTAATAGGGGGAAGAGGGAGTGTTTAAATGTCCTAGCTCAAGGTGAGGAGCCTGGATTTTGTGTTTTTTTAAATTGTATTTGATCCTTTGTGGCTAGGATTTTATCTAGTGCTCTCCCCCTCTTCCCCTATTAGTGATCTTAACACACAGCTTGCTGGTGTGTTTGCATGGTACATATGCAGGTACTAGCAGCTCCCTTGCAGGATTAGTTATATGCACAATCTGTCCCAGGGAGGACGTTAAGGATGTGTGCTCCTATTACCTAGATCGGTTTTGATACGCTGAATGCGTGCATGTTTGGGCTATGCATGTTACAGGGCGAGAGTTATGACACATACGACACTGGGCTACCTCTACGCAGTGTATGTGACTACGCAAGAGACTTTATTCTTGTAACGAAGATCCCAGCTTTTAACTTCGCTGTAGGGACAGCATTGATTGCTGCATGATTTTTGTAAGTGGATTTGCCCGAGAATTTGCATGTCATATTATACTAGGGACAATTTAAATGTTGTAATAACCGGGACAAATGGGCAAACATCATGTGTTTCATCAATAGAACATTTAATTTTTAAACTACAATGCCTGAATGCTGAGAAATGGTTAATTCTCATTTTTCTTCTTTGCTGCAAAATGCATATAAAATCCAATTCTTATCAAAAAGTATCACCTAAAGAAAGCCTACTTTGTTCCACAAAAAATATATAGATCATTTCAGTGTGATAAGTAGCGATAAAGTTATTAGCAAATAAATTGGAGGAGCGTGATGTGAAAATTGCCCTGGTTTTGAAGGGGGAAAAAAAAACCCTGTGGTACTAAAGTGGTTAAGATCACTAGGTCAATTGTAAACTACAAATGTACTCATACATATAACGTGTGCATTTATCCCAACATATACCACTGCACTGTAAATAATTACATTCCAGCATAGCTGTCAGTGTCATTAATCTGATGGCTCTAAACAGCTGTCACAGCTTTCTGGAATAAAACATCTCCTCTTGGAGGATTCTCAGGGTTTCCTTTTCAAACTCACTCTCTGAACAGCAGTTGCACAGTACTTACCAGAATACGGTGCACGCGAGTAGGCAGGTTGGCCAGCATCTTTGTATAGGTAATTGCCAGGGCCTGCTTTTGAAAAGAACAAAGGAAAAGTTGAGAATCTCCTGTGAAGAGATGTACTAGTTCAAAAACCTACCTATTGCAACAACTAAAAAAAAACAAAACAAAAAAAAAAACAGTACATTATGTTCTGGAACTAGATATATACTGTACATCTAAAATAAATGTATACCAATATTTTTAATATACTTCTGCATTTCCCCAGAGCTTAAATCCATTTTACTAATCATAATCTCAATATACGAAGGTCATCCAGAAAGTAGCAGCCATTTGCTTTCATCTGCCATGCAAGGTATTTTCTAGGTTATTTGACTTGCATCTGTCAGGATAACCTCCTCTCCCTGCATCACTAGTTGCATATCTAAAGAATGCCATTAACAGTTTGTTCAGCAGCATTAACTTGAAGCTCCTTCCTCAATTCCTCCAACACACAGGTGATGCTACTACTACAAAGGGACTCAGAAACCTTGTAAAAAGGATATGATAAATGCTTAAACAAAGAATGGGAGTAGGTAGATAAATAATCAGAAGATACAGGATGTCTAAAATAAACGGTTTGCTTAAAAGATCCCAAAATGAGGGGTATATGGAGGCTGCCATATTTCCTTTTAAACAACACCAGTTGCCTGGCAGTGCTGATCTTTCTGGCGAGTAGTGTCTAAATCACCCGGGTAATCTTGTCAGACGTTTGTCAGAAACATCTGATCTGCATGCTTGTTCAGGGTCTATTGGTACAAGTGTAAAGCCTCATCTACACGGGTAGATGAGGCTGCGATCCGGCGGCTAATCGCCTCTTCCGCGTCCCCGCGAGTGCCTGCCGCGTCCCCGCATTCGATTCCCCGCTCGTCCCTGCCGGCGCCGCTTATCTTCTGCTCGATTCCCTGCTATTGTCCCCTCACGGGGAGCGAGCAGGGAATTGGCGGAAGCAAGATCCGTCCTGTCGGATCTTATCAATCGAGCCGCATCAGCGGCACGATTGATAAGGAACATCGCGGCCGCATCTACGCGTGTAGATGCAGCTTTAGAGGCAAAGGATCAGCAGGACTGCCAGGTATTGTGCATGGTTTAGGAGGAAGTCATCATGTCCGCCTCCATATGTCTGCCACTTGGGGGGCACTTTGAGGAATTGAAAAAGGCTGTTACTTTCCAGATGATCCTTGCATTTAATTTCAAAACCCTGCATTCTATTAGGCTGGTGTACTACCGCCATCTATATTCCTGTTTTGTCTGCCCATTTTTCATGCCTTATGCCAGTCAACTTCTAAAGCCATACGATTAGCAAGTTGAAGGCATTGTCCCTTTGAAGCACAAGAAAACATTCATTAGCATTAAAAAGTGTACCTGAACTCTTGCACAGGACAGAAGGAAAAACAGAGAAATGCACCCTGGATGCAATTAGAAAATTTAGCCCAGTTCCCCCTCATTTGTGTCTAATCAGAAGTTTCAATCTGATCTCTCCTGTGTCACAAGACTGCCTATAGGCGCGCGTACACGCACTACAAAAGGAAATGGGTCCGCCAGACCCTCCCGCTGAGCGGATCGTTTAGAAACAGCCTTATCAGTCTGCCGACAGCGCTTACACACTCGCATACTGTCGGCTAAAGACCGCCCAGCAGGAGGATCCGGCGGACCAGTCGTTTCCTTTTGTAGTGCGTGTACGCACCTTATGGCAGAGATGGCAAATAAGCTAATTTAAAAGCACAAGATATTAACAATATGTCTGCTTCCATGAATCAGGAAGTAGAAACAGAGCTGATACAAATCCTAAAATAAATCTGCAACAACAAAGAAATGGTTTTGCATGATGCAATATTTGTGGCAACTTTTCCCACAACGAATGATTGTTTTTGTGATAGCAGTTAACGAAAATTTGTTAGGTGTGTGGTGATTGCGACCGTCATTACGGATCACTGAGCCACCGATCATCAGATCCCCATTGCCCGCCGTGATAATTTTACCACATTCGTTTAAAAGATTGTGCCTTCGATTACACGTAGTAAAGATGAATTGGGGAAATGATCGCTGGTTGACACCGCTTGGTGATCATGTGATCAGAAGCCAATGAGCATGGCTATTGAGTGACAGGAGAGGTCAGCTGTGATATGACAGTGGAATCTCCCTCTTCAGGTATGCGCAATCGATGTGGGACTAAAATCAGTTACATCCTATCAGCAGCAAACAGCCAAAAGAAGGACGGAACTCTAACTTCCTTGGTACCAAAGGGGTTAGACAATGCTACATATTTACAAAATCTGTCAGGGTATGTATGAGAACAAATGTATAAGCTCATAGAAAGAAAGGAGGGGGAGCTATATGGCTCAACACTGATGGTAAAGGAGGTAGCCCTTTTGAAAATTAAAACATACAAGCGGAAAAAAAAATTTTGAACAAAAATGTTATACTCACCTTAGTAGTGGGAAGCCTCTTTAGCCCCCGATCCTGCACATGCCCAGTAGAATAAACCATGACCTTTGTGACAGAGCACTAAATTCTACTGGCTATTCATGGATCTTACTCATTTTTACCCAATATGGCTATGCTCTGATATTGACAGGAGCCTGGCCACCAGAAGAAGAGAGTCCTGGGCAGCAAGGGAGGGCTACAGGAGGATCTGGGGAACCTCTGGACCACCCAGAGGCTTCACAGTACTGAGGCAGGTATCCAGCCCCTTCCACTTTACAGGTTTGCTTTTATTTGCCGATACTCTGGATGTAATACATTCTGTGACAAAGCAAGGGCTGGCTCATACTGTATTGGGTCTGTGGTGGACAGGTGATGCACAACTGCAATAGCGGATACACAGTATCCAACTCCAAGGCAGCAATGGAGCACCAACCAAATGAAAATAGAAATGTATACAACGGTGCTCCTTTACAACTTGTCTAAAGAAAAATAGAAACCTACTGATGGGAAAAAAAAATGAAAAAAAAATAATCAAAGATTCATGTAACAATGTGGACAATTTTAATGCAGACACACTGACCAGAACTAAGGGGTCAGTAACACATGAGCAAAAGCATACACGTATGTTGTGCAGACATGTGCAGTTTGCAAAATGATACACAACCAAAACAACCAGCATGGCAGATGAGATTTTTATTACAAGTTGATTAAAAACTGGATGAGATTTTCATAAGCGCATCAGAAATACAGTACATCACAGTGCAGATCAGTGAGGTGAAACAGCAGGAGAAACCCAGCATTTCCAGGAAGAATAGTTTCTTAGAAATAAATGAGAACTCCCCACTTGGAAAAAGATCATCCTGATGCATCTTAAGAAGACTTTGCTCTTATCTTACTGAATGCAATTCAAATTTTTTTCTCAAATTCAGCCAATTCGCAGAGCCCACACTACACACCCAAACGTCTTTCAGGCAGATCTCCTTGCTTCACCCCAATGTTACAAATGCAAGACAGACCATGGAGATTTAGAGCACATGACATGGAATTGTCCCAAACGTCACAGATAATGGATGAGAGTCCTGAAAGTTTTAGATCTGTACCAGACTAAAATTTCCCAGAGCTGCTATTGTGTGCATCTTAAAGTAAACCTGTAATAAAAGAAAAGTCACATACTTACCTCAGTAGAGAGAAGCCTCTGGATCCTCCAGAAGATTTCCACACCCTCCTGAAGACCACAGATCCAGTGCTGGACCCTCTTGAATTTGCGGCTGCACTCCCGTCCATAAACTTGCGCAGATTCCTGGATGAGCTCTCTTCAAGGGGGTTCGAGCGGTCCCTGCACTGGGTGGGTGGAAGCAAAATGGATGGGGGAACCCTCTGGATCATTGAGTGGCTTCCCTCTACTGGTAAGTGCCTATTTGAGTCACTTTCTCCTACATATTTAGTTTAAGAGAGCTTGACGATACGCTTGTATGCTTCCTATTGGTTGCCAGCACAAATTCTGCAATTTTGGGAAAATTACACCTCATATGGTTAATGCTTGTATTATGCCATTTAAGGACTCTGAAGTTTGAGAAGTTGATATATTCGCACAGATTGGAGTCCAATTCCAGAGAATAGCTGCTCCATAATAAGTTCCGGGTCATCCAGACAGAATTTTCTGGAACCTAGCAGGGAGGGCTACCTCTGTGCACATAGATCAACTTCTCAGACTTCTGAGAGTCATTGAGTTGCATAATCCAAACAAGGCAAGACTTCTGACTAAGAATATACTGTTTAAGAACATAAGGCCTTGCCAATTGATGATTGCCAACATGCCAATTGCTACTTCTGCTGCTGCTGTCAGAGGTTCTTTTTACTGTGACATTAATCCAGGGCTGTGGAGTCGGAGTCGGAGCAATTTCGGGTGCCTGGAGTCGGAGTCTGGAAAAAAATGCACCGACTCCGACGCCTAATGAATTTGTAACTAATTAAAATAGAAAATATGATAAAATGTTCTATTTCTCAGATAATAGTCATTAAAAATAATGTATATATACAGTAATAGCTGTGCTCCGTCCACAAAAATGAAATAAAACAATCAAAATTAGTTACTTGTGCTGCATCAATAAAGCAGTCCCCGTATTTTTAAAGTCAGATATACATATCTGATTGTGACTGTATATATGATGTGTACACAGGAATCTCTTATATTTGTTACGGCCAGAACCCGAAGTCTGGCCACTTCGGGTTCTGGCCGGTCAGAATGCGAAGTGGCCGCTCTCTGCGGCCAATACACAAAACGCTGCTGAATTTTGGACTTTGGCCGGCCAGATCGCGTACTAAGTGTGGCCGGCCAAGTCCCGAAGCTCACCTCTCCGCTTTACGTCCCCTCTCCCTGCGCTGTCTCTGGCTGTCTGCTCTGTTCTGTCCCCTCTCCCTGCGCTGTTTCCGGCTGTCAGTTTTACTTACAAGGACCCCTGGGCTGCCCTGACGATGCCGGCTGCTTCATATCCCCTGCTCTCCAATGAGCTGCTGTGCGCAGCTCAGTCAGTTGCCTGTGTCCTGCTGGTGTTCCGCTGTCCCCCGTTCGTCTGCACTCTCCTGTTCATATACCAATACCCCTGCTTCTCAACCCCCGGGTCCTCACAGACTAACGGAGAATGGGGCATGGAGAACTTAGCAGAGGAAAGATGAGCTTTCCTCTGCTAAGTTCTCCGTGCCCCATTCTCCGTTAGTCTGTGAGGACCCGGGGGTTGAGAGACAGAGAATGGAAGGGGGTGGGGGGAGGAATTTGAGAGGAGGATGGCAGTTTATGGATAACTAGTGACCTTATGCTGGATACACACGTTGGGTTTTGCTGCGAGATTTTGCGAGATCGATTTCATCAATTCAATTATTTCCAACATGTTCGTTCGTGTTTCGATGGATCCAGCCGTCGATTTTGCATATTAAGTATGCAAAATTGACGGCTGTATCCATCGAAACACGATCGAACATGTTGGAAAAAATCGAATCGATGGAATCGATCCCGCGAATTGCGCTGCAAAATGCAACGTGTGTATCCAGCATTATCCCGTTTTAAAACGGGCTAGGTCTGTCCCCACGTGCACATGCACACACGGCCTACAGCTATGTCGACACTAATAAAAATGCTAATATATGTTACGGCCAAAACGGGACTAAAATACTGGGAATTTCTGACTTTGGCCGACTGACTTTGGCCGTTTCTAGAACTGGCCGGCCAATGTCAGAAATTTCCAGCATTTTGGACTTTGGCCGACGTCAAATCGGCCAGTTCTAGAAACGGCCGGCCAATTCTAGAATTGGCCAATTTCTGGTCTTGGCCATAACATATATACTAAATCACATCTATGCTGTAAGAATAAATCCTGATGTGTAGCCGTGTCACTAATAGAGATGGAAATAATTCTGCATTGATGCTGGTTTATGCAAATGTATGCACTCTCTTTGCTCATGAAATCAAATAATTTGATATGTTAAAATTTGGTTTGGTGACTACAAAATTAAAGGGTACCTGAGACGGATGAAAAGAAGAGTGTTATACATACCTGGGGCTTCCTCCAGCCCCCTTCAGACTAATCAGTCCCTCACTGTCCACCTCCACCACCCGGATCTTCTGCTATGAGTCCCGGTAATTCAGCCAGTCAGAGCAGTCTGGCTATGTGCCGCTTCCACAGCCAGGAGCATTCTGCACCTGCGCAATAGTGCTGCGCAGGTGTAGTACGCCCCCGGCGGCCGAGTGTGTGCATGCGCACTACACCAGACTGGCTCAAGTACCTGGACTCCTAGCAGAAGATCCAGGTGGCGAAGGAGGACAGCGAGGGACTGATTTGCCTGAAGAGGGCTGGAGGAAGCCCCAGGTATGTATAAAACTTTAATTTCATCTGTCTCATGTTTACTTTGGTACACAGTAGTACTATACTCTACATATGCACTCCCCACAGGAATCCTAAACTGAGGAGTCGGTGGATTTTTGGACAGACTCCACAGCCCTGCATTAATCTGCTGTATAATTGCCAATTTTTCATAATAAACTGCTGTTTTTGTTGATCAAAAAAAAAAAAATTCAGATGCCTAGTTTTCCCTGCAGCACAAAGCCTGCTTGCACTCCTTTTACCTGTAGCCTTGTCCTACTAACAAATCTACACCTGCTCATACTTTGTAATCTGCAGGTATTACAGCTACAATTGCAGAACAGTTTCAGGCCCTGTTCACACTTACGTTTTGAAAAAAGGTTTTGCAAGAATGATTTTTCTGCGATTTCATGCGGAAAAATCAATGAACAGTGCGGCGATTTTTCAGCTATCGCGCTTAACGCTACTATTGCATTGAAACCCGATCACATGGAAATCGCCTGAAAATGGTGCAGGTTACGCATTTGCCGTTTTGGGGCAATTTGCGCAAATCGCCCAAATGAGAACAGGCCCATAGACTTATTACCCTAGCGCTTTAAAAAGCGCTAGCGTTTGAGCGTTTTGCCGAAATCGCAGCAAAACGCTCTAGTGTAAATGGGGCCTCAGTGTGTGTGTGCCTTCACCAGACTCCTATCTGTACACTAATGCCTGGTACACACAATGAGATTTTTTGGCAGATTTACTGCCAGATGGATTATTTCCAACAGGTCTTTACTTTTGTGCCGAATCTGCAATGGGAATGCTCATTTACAGAAGCATAGCTAGGGCTTTCAGCACCCGGGGACAAAGACTATTAATGCGCCCTGTAACGAAGGACCAGCACCAAAAAAAGGGGTGAGGCCATACCAGAATGTGGGCGTGGCAATGGGTGGGGCCAAATATACATGACCTTAGCAGTGGTGTAAGAGGTCTGCCAGGAAAGTTTGAGCTCTGCCATAAGGTTTCTCCCAAAATAGACAATCTGGCAGCAGTTCCCCCAAAATACATGCCCCCAGTACACGTAGCCAGGGGGATACGTGCCCCCAGTACACGTAGCCAGGGTATAGGTGTCCACAGTATATGTAGCCAGGTGTATATGTCCCCAGTATATGTAGCCATGGGTATTGCTGTACCCTGTATATGTAGCCAGGTGTATAGCGGTCTTCAGTATATGTAGGCAGGAGTACATGTGTCCCCAGTATATGTATGGTTATGGATATATAATCGGGTGAGGTCCTTTGAACAGTGAAGGGCCAAAACACAGTCCTTTTTAATAGGGCAGTCCACCTGGCCCACTTATGCTAGGCATACACAGTGAGTTTATGCGCCGGTATCGAGCCAGCAGCTCGATGCCAGCGCGTCACTGCTCGTCCGCGCGGATCGATTCCCGCTCGTCCCCGAAGGCATGCCTCATCAGCCGCTCGATTCCCCGCTATTGTCCACCCGCGGGGAATCTGGCGTGTCATCGGACCTGTCGGATATTATCGAGCCATCAGTGGCTCGATTGATAAGGACACAAACTCACCGTATATGCCTAGCATAAGACAAATATTGCTTTAGGTAAGGACTAATGTGAAAAAGACTAAAATGCAATCTTGTAGTACAAAAAAAAAAAAATCAAAAACTGACACATTGCAGAAAAAATACCTTAGAAGCGGTTCTTCATCAAAAAGAAAAAAAAAAAAAAAAAATCAATCTTCAAACAATCGCATAACAAAGACTAGTATCTTTACAATATGTGTCAACGTTTTTGATATTTTTTGTACTACAAGATTGCATGTTAGTCTTTCACATTAGTCCTTACCTAAAGCAATATATCCCCGGTATACGTGGCCAGGCGTAGACGTGTCCCCGGTATACGTGGCCAGGCGTAGACGTGTCCCCGGTATACATGGCCAGGTATTTCTCTCCCCCACGTCCTTCACCTTAGGGTTTCCCTTCCCCTGCTCCCCCCTCCAGATATGAAAGAAAGATCTGTGCTCCGCTAGACTAGACCAGAGTAGCGGCGCACAGATCTCTCTACTCCGTCGTGAATTGGTTAAGTGTTCTGCCACCCGCCCAGCGCTCATATCTGGAGGGGGGAGCCCTAAGGTGAGGGAAGGGGGGGCGGGAAGACATCCCCCCCCTTTCCCACCGCTGTACCTACCACTTCCCCTTATCTGAGCTCCCGCTGGGGGGTAAGAAGTATAATAAAAAAAAAAAGTAAAAAAAAAAAAAAAAAAAACCTCAGGTCACGACCAGGTGCCCCTAGGGACCCAGCGCCCAGGGGCACATGTCCCACCCCCCGCAAAAAAAAAAAAAAAAAAAAACCCTACAGGGGCCCAGACAGTGAAAGCATCTACCCGGGAACAGACAGCAAACACTTTAAACGGCTACTGAGATCCATAAAATGATTTGAGCTGCATGCTAACTCTTAATAACAAGTTTGACAATTCGAATTTCTTCGCCCTATGACGCTTTATGATTATCACGTGATGTAAATATTAATTTAGCACGCATTAACATTTGTCTTTGACTGCTAACCCTGGCCAGCAATATGTCATAAGTCGTGTATTTATAATTATCACTTACACTCGTTTGGGAAAACTGGGCTGTGCCGGATGCGTTAGGTTTGGAGTTTATGAACTTTGAATATGAAGCAACATTAAAGCGTACCAGAGACTAACTATTATAAAAAGATTTATACATGCCTGGGGCTTCATCCAGCCCCCTCCGCATTGAACATAGAAGCCCCGTAAGTTTGGCGAGTCGGGGGTCAATCGGCACATGCGCAGTGCAGTTTGCCCGACCCCCCCCCCCCCGTTTTCGCTCCCACAGGTAGGAGCTTTCTGCACCTGCGCAGTACTACTGCTACCACAGGAGCACAGCGGGGCTCGTGGCAGAGCATGCGTCCCGACTCGCTAAACTTACGGGGCTTTTACTGGGACCAGAAGAAGGCGGAGGAAGACATCGTGGGGGCAATCGATGTGGATGGAGCTGGAGGAAGCCACAGGTATGTATAAATCTTTTATACTAGTTAGTCTCCGGTTTACTTTAAGCATCTCTGGTACTGAAATACTATATATACACACAAAACTTCCCTTAGACCAGGGAAACCAATTGATTTATCTGATTCTTTACTTATGCACAAGTTTTTTTGTAGACATTAATATGCAAACCCATTAAAAAATGACCTAGAGTGGCCCATATGCATGCACTCAGTCTTTGTAGACATGATTAGAACTTTAATGCTAGGGACACACCATTCAATTTCCTGTCAGATCAACGGGTCGAGCCAATAATTTCTGACATATCCGATCAGCTCCTGGTCGATAACTGGATTGATTTTGTGCAGCTGGGAATCAGAAAATCGATCTCATTATCAAGAGCTGAACAGACTATCTGTTTGACCCATCGATCTGCCAGAAAATTGCACAGTGTGTACCTTGTATAAGAGAAATGCTCAGAGAGTCCATTTAACTCCGCACATTAAGTGGGGATAGCTCCAAAGCATACTGTTCAAGCAGAAATCAGCAGAGACTGCAGCTTTTTAACTATCAGCGAAAGTACAGTAACTTGACTTTGCAATTACTCCCTGCGTTCCCGTGGGTTTCCTCTGGGAACTCTGGTTTCCTCACACATCTGTAAATTCTTTCGTTATCAAAACAAAGCAGATGGGCACACCGAACGGAAGGAAATTAGCCTTTATTAAATGCAAATTAATCGATCTTGTATCAGTGCAATAGCAGAACTGGAAGCCACCAGGCAGGTGGGTGACTGTAGAGGTGGCACTGAACGGCTAACAGTTGTTTCACAAGCAAAAGAGGCTTATTCACAGCAAAAACAGTATTGCAGTGGCATGGAGGCAGCTTAATTTGCATTGAATAAAAGCTCATTTCCCTCAGTGTGGTGCACCAATCTGCTTTGCTTGGACATCACATCCTGGCTTTCACATTATATGATGAGCATATACAGTCATGCTGATACTAGTACATATGGACAGTCTTCTGCGATCAGGAGCAACAGACCACCACATGGTCTGCTCACCATACCACAGCGAGTTGCATTGCCCCAAGTGGTGGCTTTCCTTTCCTCTATGTTACAAAACTCAATCTCTCCACCACACCCTCAAACACATTAAAGCCGGCTGAGGCAGCAAATAACCGGCTAAGCCGATAAGCACGTATATGGCAGCTCCCGGACCATCACACCGCAAGTGAAGCGCCAGGCAGTTGAACTTGGCCGAGCAATGTCAGTTTCCATTGAGCACATTGAGAGGTCATACACATGCCGCTACATTGCCCCTACTCCCCCTCCCCCATAGCAACAGAGCGCATCAGTACACCATCAGCCCAGTCAGGTCACCTGAGGCATCGGGTTCCTATCTGACAGGTGACATCAGTCACTAGTGTGTACGCACCTTTAGACTAGGTTAGGAACATTGAAGGATAAGATTAGGAGCGGCACACCTTGCAGCAAGTATCGGGGTGCTGAACCACAGATGCAAAGCAACATCCAAAACAATTCCAAACAGTCCAAGGATAGGTTCACACACCGGCTTCTCAATGAGCAAAAGTGTCATTTGTTTTTCCATAATGTGTCAAACACTATACATGATAATGGTTTCAGGGCCACCAAAGGTCCCCTTCTTCACAAGTGCAGACAAAGGTTTGTCTGCACTTATCTGAAGAAGAGGACACTTGGTGGCCCCAAAACAATTGTCATGCATAGTGTTTGACACATTATGGAAAAACAAATGACACTTTTGCTCATTGAGAAGCCGGTGTGTGAACCTATCCTTGGACTGTTTAGGTTAGGCACATTGGACTGACTATGGTAGGGATAAGAAACACAAAGGCCCATATGCAATTCACTTTTTCTCCTGGGTTTCCTCCTAGGTGATTCTCCCACCTACTCAATAAAATGCCTTTTAAAATCACCAGCAAGCAACAGAAATTAGCAATTAGAATCTTTTCACCTACTTTTTGGTACTTTAATAGCAAATTGCTGAAAAAAAAATAAAATTCAACAGGAAAAAACTCTGAAGTAAAAGGTTAATTGCATGTGAGCCAAAGTATGTAAACATATGATTAGCCGACCCTCACATATGGTTCCGTTTAGTGTACAGTCTGTAGTGCGTTTTTCTTAGCGAAGCAAAATGTACATTTAAAAAAAAAAAAAAAAATTGTGCCACGTGTGACGTTCTCATATCTCCAACTAGCAGCAAATCAGTGATTTAACAGAGATTCTATTGTCCATGAAAAATAAAGTCAACAATACATATTAAAAAAATCTTGTAATAAAAAGGTAAATGTAAAGGCGTACATCTATATTCTTTGAAAAATGGAAACTACCTGGATGTCATTCTTATCATGGCTAAAGGTGCGTACACACATACGACTATAGTCGTTTGTAATGATTGTTCCCAGATCTTTACCAACGACGATCGTTACAAAAAACCAACCACCGACTATTAAGGCAAACGACGAACGAGCCAAATCGCTACAAAAGAAAGTTCTGTCTCGGCGGATTTTAACCAACGACGATCGTTTGCAAACGTAGTACATCGTTTGAAACGGTCGTTCGTACTAGGCTTGACATGCACATTTCACTATTTCTCCATGTAACTTCTCATTTTTATGCGCAGGAGCAATAGTTACTTTACGTGATGTAACGTTCCTTCTAACAATCAGATCGTTACACACCTTTTAAAACTATCTTTACTTAGGTCGTTCTTTCATCAATTAAGAGTTTGTTAGTCGTTCTCAACGAACGATCGTTGTCGCATGTGTGTACGTAGCATCAGGATGGTCAACTAAATGCAAATAATTCCAAGTTGATGCAAGCTTTCATAATTTATGCAGCTTGAAAAGATATCCATTTTCAATCTGATTGTGCATAACACTTGCATCAAAATGAAAATAGTGTGCATCTCATTGAACAGCCTTCAAATCAGAGCACCTGACTGGAATACTCATTCAGGGCCCCTTTTCCACTAGAGGCAATTGCAATGCTGAATCGCAAATAGCTAGCGATTTTAAAATCGATATGGTTTGCTACACAAGATAGGAATCGTGGTAGGTAATTTCCACTACCGCGATTCGTTTTTTTCTAAAGCCCGAACACGACGCGGAGCAATTTTTGCCGCAATTTTCCTGTGCATTGCATAGCAAAATTGCAATCACCAGAAAAAACTAGGACTTTGCGCTAAACGCTAGCGATTGCTAGTGGAAAAGGGCCCTCAGGGTCAATGACAGTGAAAGAATGACTGACAGTCAGGCAAGTGGTATAAAGATAACCCCCTCACTACAGGTTCTCTTTAACTGCAGAATACCATGCCCTAGCTGACAGCAACATTAGCGCTCAATTTACCTTTAGCTGAGAGTCTTGAAGAATACATATTCCCACGCCATGCAGCAGCTTCTGTGTGATGGCAGATAAACACAATTACCACGTATACTCACTGCTTCCTTTACATCATGTACCAAGACTCTTATTGCCAACAGCAAGCAATCCATTCCCAGAAATTTTCTTGTGAGCAGTTAATACACCATTTTAATTTATGCATAGAAAAATTGTAAGAACATACTTTCTCCAAAAGGAAAAAAAAAATAAAATAAAAAACAAAACCAAGTAATCGCGTGTTCCACCATGTCACAGATCATCAGTGAGTGACAGCTGCCTCTGCACACCCAATCAGTACAAAACCCAACCCCTTCAGTCATGCAGGCTCAAAAGGGACACAAAGATTTCTGTCTCAGGCCTAAAATTTCTCCAGATTTTAAAAGCTATTGCTAATGCAAGGCTATGGGGGAATTTTTACAAAATCACATTGCTCCAGTGTGAACACACACATAAGATAACATTAGCAAGAGCTTTTCAAATCACAAAGCGTTTAGAAAAGCTCTTGTGTGACCAAGCTCTTAGAAAGTGGAGCAAGAAAAGATACTATGGTTCATAACATCTGTAAACTCCCAGCTCATTTACAGGATGTAAATGATTATTAATTGACACAATGGCACCTAACACCACCAATTCATGGATACAACCAGGATTATCCCGACATCTGCTGCAGGTGGTGTGTGGGCAGAGGGGAACACCCCTAACACCTACGGTGGCGTCACCCTAAAAGCTTTCCCTTATGGAGTGAGGCTATTCAGAGTATTAGTAGAATCATGTCCAAGATACGGAATGACCCATGGGTAGTACTTTCCAATAAGATGGATGCCTCAATAAATACATAGACTCAATAAAATGTATAGAAGTGGTCCCCTGTGCCTCTACTTCTCCCAACAGCAAAGAGTTTAGTGCCAAAGTACTGGAGAAAGTAAGACTGTTTACTCATTAGAGGAGAGTAAAAACAAACTAAGGATAGATTTAGAGAGGAACTTTACTGTATGTAACTTAATGTACAAAATTGCTTTTTCTTTTTTACTATGATTTATAAGCAGGGCTGTGGAGTCGGAGTCGTGGAGTCGGGCAATTTTGGGTGCCTGGAGTCGGAGTCGGAAAAAAATGCACCGACTCCGACTCCTAATGAATTTGTAACTGTAATTAAAATAGAAAATATGATAAAATGTTCTATTTCTCAGATAATAGTCATTAAAAATAATGTATATATACAGTATATATACAGTAATAGCTGTGCTTAGTCCACAAAAATGAAATAAACCAATCAAAATTAGTTACTTGTGCTGCTTCAATAAAGCAGTCCCCGTATTTTTAAGGTCAGATATACATATCTGATTGTGACTGTATATATGATGTGTACACAGGAATCTCATATATACTAAATAACATCTATGCTGTAAGAATAAAGCCTGATGTGTAGCTGTGTCACTAATAGAGATGGTCAACGAGATGGAAATAATTCTGCATTGATGCTGATTTATGCAAATGTATGCACTCCCTTTGCTGATGAAATCAAATAATTTGATATGTTAAAATTTGGTTTGGTGACTACAAATTAAAGGGCAACTGAGACGGATGAAAAGTAAAGTTTTATACATACCTGGGGCTTCCTCCAGCCCCCTTCAGGCTAATCAGTCCCTCGCTGTCTTCCACCACCCGGATCTTCCGCTATGAGTCCTGGTATATCAGCCAGTCAGCGCTGTCCGGCCGCATGCCGCTCCCACAGCCAGGAACATTCTGCACCTGCGCAATAGTGCTGCACAGGTGTAGTATGCTCCTGGCGGCGGTGTGTGTGCATGTGCACTACGCCCGACTGGCTCAAGTACCTGGACTCATAGCAGAAGATCCAGGTGGCGGAGGAGGACAGCGAGGGACTGATTATCCTGAAGGCGGCTGGAGGAAGCCCCAGGTATGTATAAAACTTTAATTTCATCTGTCTCAGGTTTACTTTGTTACACAGTAGTACTATACTCTACATATGCACTCCCCACAGAGCTGCAGGGAATCCACTGAGAATGCTGTGCATATTGAACACAGAGGTGTTGTCTGTTTACAATCTCATCATTCCCCTGCAGAGTACCTGCACATCATTCTTACATGTACCCACACTTACATTGCCTAGGGCCTGATAGATGTTCTTTGTTCCGGTTTGTACCTTTTACAAGTACTTTTACCAAGGACTAGTTTTAGTCTAAAGGGAATAAATATAGTAGTCTACATATCCTTCTCACTTCAGTTGTCTTGTAAAATTCCTAAGCGTTGGCAGTTAAGAGACGAATTTCATGTTACATACTTTTAATCAACAAAATTGTAATATGCAAATTAGAGGAGTCGGAGTCGTGGAGTCGGAGGAATCCTAAACTGAGGAGTCGGAGGATTTTTGGACCGACTCCACAGCCCTGTTTATAAGTTGAGTCAATGCAGAAGCGCACGGAAGGGGTTGTTCCGGGTGTACAGAACACCCCCCTGCACCAAGACCGGAAGTCTCCCTCTAAATCTGAGCAGCGGCAGCCACAGATGCACAGCTGCCGCCTGCTCATATCTGTGTGCGGCGAGAAGGACTCTGACTAGAGCGAGGGGCCCAGGGATGCGGGAGCCGGCTTTATTCCTCGCTCCCTCCCTCCCTCTGAATTCCCCTCACCTGCGGTGATTGTGTGCCTGGCTCCCCCATGAGTGTGTGCGCAGCGGAGCGGTAGGTCCTCTTACCGCAGATCAGGCGCACCGGCAACTAGTCTCGATGCTTCCTGTGACGTCATGGTAAACAGGAAGCAGGAGACTCCAGTTGCCGATGCGCCTGATCTGCGGTAAGAGGACCTACCGCTCCGCTGCGCACACACTCATGGGGGAGCCAGGCACACAATCACCGCAGGTGAGGGGAATTCAGAGGGAGGGAGGGAGCGAGGAATAAAGCCGGCTCCCGCATCCCTTATTGGCGCCGCCACAATTTTTTTCTCTCTTCTCTTCCCAGGGCAATCTTCTCCCCACACAGGGGCACCTTCCTCCACCTATCTAGTCTATACTGGGGGCATATACCTATCTAACCTATACTGGGGGGCATATACCTATCTAATCTATACTGGGGGGCATTTACCTATCTAATCTATACTGGGGGGCATTTACCTATCTAATCTATACTGGGGGGCATATATCTGTCTAATCTATACTGGGGGGCATATACCTGTCTAACCTATACTGGGGGGCATATACCTGTCTAACCTATACTGGGGGGCATATACCTATCTAATCTATACTGGGGGGCATATACCTATCTAATCTATACTGGGGGGCATTTACCTATCTAATCTATACTGGGGGGCATATACCTATATAATCTATACTGGGGGGCATATACCTATATAATCTATACTGGGGGGGCATATACCTGTCTAATCTATACTGGGGGGCATATATCTGTCTAATCTATACTGGGGGGCATATACCTGTCTAACCTATACTGGGGGGCATATACCTATCTAACCTATACTGGGGGGCATATACCTATCTAATCTATACTGGGGGGCATATACCTATCTAATCTATACTGGGGGGCATATACCTATCTAATCTATACTGGGGGGCATTTACCTATCTAATCTATACTGGGGGGCATATACCTATCTAATCTATACTGGGGGGCATATACCTGTCTAATCTATACTGGGGGCATATACCTGTCTAATCTATACTGGGGGGCATATACCTGTCTAACCTATACTGGGGGGCATATACCTGTCTAACCTATACTGGGGGGCATATACCTATCTAATCTATACTGGGGGGCATATACCTATCTAATCTATACTGGGGGGCATTTACCTATCTAATCTATACTGGGGGGCATATACCTATATAATCTATACTGGGGGGCATATACCTATATAATCTATACTGGGGGGCATATACCTGTCTAATCTATACTGGGGGGCATATATCTGTCTAATCTATACTGGGGGGCATATACCTGTCTAACCTATACTGGGGGGCATATACCTATCTAACCTATACTGGGGGGCATATACCTATCTAATCTATACTGGGGGGCATATACCTATCTAATCTATACTGGGGGGCATTTACCTATCTAATCTATACTGGGGGGCATTTACCTATCTAATCTATACTGGGGGGCATATACCTGTCTAATCTATACTGGGGGCATATACCTGTCTAACCTATACTGGGGGGCATATACCTGTCTAACCTATACTGGGGGGCATATACCTGTCTAACCTATACTGGGGGGCATATACCTGTCTAACCTATACTGGGGGGCATATACCTATCTAACCTATACTGGGGGCATATACCTATCTAACCTATACTGGGGGGCATATACCTGTCTAATCAATACTGGGGGGCATATACCTATCTAACCTATACTGGGGGGCATATACCTATCTAACCTATACTGGGGGGCATATACCTATCTAACCTATACTGGGGGGCATATACCTATCTAACCTATACTGGGGGCATATACCTATCTAACCTATACTGGGGGCAACTATATGGGCTACCTATACTGGGGGGGGGACCTATAGCTGGCTACCTATACTGCGGGCACCTATACCTGTCTAAACGTTGGGGGCGCATTTTACGCCCTCACCCTGGGTGCAATTTAGCCTAGAAACTGCTAGTATTTGGCTCCACCCACACCATGTTTTGGCCACGCCCACACACCGCTTTCAGGAACCCCCCCCTTGGAAATCCTGGATTTGCCCCTGCAATGTTTGCACATTGTAAAATCTAAGGGCCCTTGAACACTTGCAGCGCTGCGTTGTGTCTCTGCAGCATTTCTGCTGGGTTTACCTTTTGAAAAGGCATTATCACATTCAGCTATGTGTCATTACAGCTCTTCTATAAGTACTAGTACATTAAAGACAAAAAAGCTACAAGCTACCTATGGAGGACAATAGAGTTAGCAGTCTTAGCACAAACAGCTGCTTACTAAAATAAATATAAGCATTACTGACCAGAGTGATGGCCAAAGTCAACGTGTAAGTTGGCAAGAGACTGCAGCTTACAAAAGCCTTTTTTTTTTTTTTTTTTTTTTTTTTTTACTTTACTATTTTTAACCAAGTTACAGAGCTTTACAAATTTCACAAAGCTTAACCCTCCTGGCGGTCTATTAAAATCCGCCAGGGGCAGCGCAGCAGTCTATTTTTTATTTTATTTTTTAAATCATGTAGCGAGCCCAGGGCTATTGTTAAACTCCGCCCCATTGACAAAACCCCCGTGGCTACAAGGCAACATAAGTAGAGGTGGCCACAGAACTTCAGAAACAATTCTGGCAAAAACCACCATGGCAATTCTGCCTATTGGGGGGAGGGGGGATGTTTAAAGGACAACTGAAGTAAGAGATATGGAGGCTGTCATTTGTTTTGTTTTAAACAATACCAGTTGCCTGGAAGCCCTGCTGATCTATTTGGCTGCAGTAGTGTCTGCATAACATGGCAAACAAGCATGCAGCTAATCTTTTCAGAAACACCTGATTCGCTGCAGGGTCTATGGCTAAAAGTATCAGAGGCAGAGGATCAGCAGGATAGCCAGGCAACTGGTACTGCTTAACCTCTTGAGGAGCACAGGTTTATACCTCCCTAGTTACCAAGCCATGTTTTACAATTCAGCACTTCACAGCTTTAACGGTTTATTGCTCTGTCATACAACTTACCACCACAGAGGTGCTCACTTCTGCATCTAGACCCATTGAGTTATACTCCTGTTTGCCTGATGAAGCAGGACCACACCTGCGAAACGCGTTGCACTAAGTGGAGTTAAATAAAACGTTTTTTTGTATTGATATATTGTGACTCAATTGAGTTCTATATTTTTGAGGGAGGTAAGTCCACCTGAACATCCCCCTCTTTTAGACGGTTTTTAAACATTTTTATTCTACTCTGGCGCCTCTGTACACCAAGCCTTGCCAAAAACTTACCACCTAAATTCATTTTACCTCCTTTTCTTTCCACTAGTAGGAGCAGTCTTTTGGTGGTCTACAACTGCTAAAATTAAATTAAAAGTGATTTTATATTTTATTTTTTTTTAAATTCTCTCCCCCCCTCAGATCGCAGCTGGCAAGCTGATCATGGATCCCCGCTAGGTGTCTCGGCAGTGAGCACACATTCCCTGCCAACCCCGCCCACCACACTTATGACGCCAATCAGCGTTAGGCAGTCCCCAGTGAGCCACTCTGCCACCGGTGTGAGGTCATCAGGAGGAGGTGAAAAGGAAATAAATATGGTAGCCTCCATATCCCTCTCATTACAGTTGTCCTTTAACAATAATATTGTTTTACCAGCAAGCAGGTGAGTTACTCACCCATGCAATTGCCAATTCTAGCGGAGTTTAAATTAAATGTCTAAGATTATACAAGGGAACCTGCAGGGAAAGTGCCCAATTTGGGTCCTTACCTTGGGAGAAGGAAGCCTCTGAATTCTCCAGATGCTTCCACCATCCTTCTCTACCAGCCTTTCCAGCACTGGTTCCGTACGAAAACTACCGACAAGAGCTTGTTGAGGAATCACATGTGCGCAGTGGCAATACAGCCAAGCTTCAAGTGTCTCGGTGCTGAAACGGCCAGGCAGAGGAGAACGGGGGAAGTCTCTGGAGGATCTAGACGCTGCCTCCTCCCAAAGTATCTAAATGTGTGCATTGCAAACACAATTGAGGCAAAAACTTAAAGAAATACAGCAGCTGCAGCACTTATTTGCGCAGTTCCTGTAGGCATGCTAGGGGTGACCCAGGGTTTTCCTCTATTATCTGAACTTCCTGTATAGGTGTCGCCCTCAGCATTGGTCATAAACATTCTGAAAGTCACTGTGTTAGGGGATCCTGGGATTCTGCAGCGGGCATTGCCAGAGCCGACTTGCAAAGTAAACTTGATCAGCAGCCTCCATATGAGTCTCTGGCATGTCTATTGACTGCAATGCAAATCCTGCTTTTTAGGACACTAGAGTAAGTCCAATGGATTAAACAGGAGGCTTGTCATGTCTCCCATGGCTAAGGCCTCATTCACACTATAAGCACTGCCATGCGCATTTCCGCAGCACGTATGGTGTGCTATCAGCAAGAACATCAGAAGTGCATAGACGTTCAGACTCCGCAGGCTTTTAGCCAGGTGCCCCACCCGGCTAGTTTTGATGAGCACCCGGCTATCAGCTCACTGACTCCCATACTATAAGCAGAGTTGTGCACAGAAGCACCGGCCCTGCATCCTCTCATATTGTCCCATCCAGCTACTTTTTCATGCCACCCGGCTGGAAAAAGAAAATTTCTGGTGAGAACACGGAGTACGATGCGCTATCATACTGCTGCACGCATTTTTTTTGGCAAACCGCATCGCTGATCCCATTCACTGTAATCAATGGGATCAGCAGCGCAACGCACAGCAATGCAGATTGTGTGCGATCGGTTCAAACTACAAGAGCTTCTTTTTTAGCACTAGCGACTTGAAAAGATCTTGCTAATGCAAAGCTATGGGGGATTTTTATAAAATCACATCACTCAGGTGAGAACACCCATAGCATTACACATTAGCAAGCGCTTTTAAAATCGCAAGCACTTAGAAAAAACGCTTGCCGTGTGATCCAGCCCTTAAAGTGTACTCGCAGATATGTAAAAGCAATCCTGATTCATGACAATGAGAGACAGTACGTTGGCACCCCCGCTAGCCTGCCAACGTACTGTCTCTCATTGTCATGAATCAGGACTTTACCAAGTTTTAGCCTGCCTCTCTGGGTGTTGGCCTCAGAAGCAAGCTCAGAGAATCACGGCTCTTGCGGCCTGTTCTAAACTGCATGCCATTTGTAAGGAAAGCCAGAATGTGTGCAACTTAACAGATCATAGTTTTTGACAAGCCTAAATAGAAACGTAGCTATTTACAATATATATAGATTTGGTCATTTACCCATCGCAAAAATGTTACCTCACCCCAATTTACATTCTTCACTTTATCAGAGATGTGGTTATCTTTAGCAGGGCACTGTTGAATGTTACTAACCCCCACCCTCCCCCCTTTCCCAAAGTGGGCTTAGAACCAGTTACTACTTGTGCCCAGCATGCATTTTCAAAACCCACGCCAGCACTTGTTACAATGTGAATAAGCACGTGACGCCCTCTAGCTCTGCCATGCATGGTTATGGGGAAATTTCCACACAAAAAATGTAATTTTACTGAATCTTTATTAAAAGTAACCCGAGGTGTGAGACCTATAGAAGCTGCCAAATTTATACAATACTAGTTGCCTAGCAGTCCTGCTGACCTTTCTGGTCAGTAGTGTATAAACCACACCTGAAACAAGCATGCAGCTAATCTTGTCAGACATCTGATGAATGATTGTATTATGCTGGGTACACACGGTGCGTTCCCGCAACGAATGCGCAGCTCGATTCCCGACGATTCGATTATTTCCGAGCGCATTTCGATGATTTTTAGGTCGAGTGCCATGTAAAATATGGCAAATCGACCTAACGATCCATCGACCCACGAATCGGACATGTCGGAAATAAAGGAATTGACAGGAGCCGAGCGGTGCATTGACAGGAATCGAGTGTGGGAACGCAACATGTGTACCCAGCATTAGAGGCAGATGATCAACAGAACAGCCAGGCAACTGGTATTGTTTAAAAGGAAACAAACATGTCAGCCTCCATATCTCACTCACTTCGGTTTCCCTTTAAAAGTAGATTAAAAATAAATGATAGCTGGGCCAGGTCTCCATAAGGGCGATTCGGACTAACTGATCCTTTCTCAAGCTGTCAGGCCAATGCACACTGTGTAGTACAAACACTCCTTATATACCAGACAGTCTTAATAATAGCCATTTATATGCAGAATATTAGCACTATATTTGGCTATTTAAAGGTGCTTTGATGCATTTTAGATTCAACCCCATGTAAAATTACTACAAAACTGTTACATTACATAGGAGCAGCACGGTGGTGTAGTGGTTAGCTCTATCGCCTTGCAGCGCTGGGTCCCTGGTTCCAATCCCAGCCAGGGCACTATCTGCAAAGAGTTTGTATGTTCTCTCCGTGTCTGCGTGGGTTTCCTCCGGGCACTCCGGTTTCCTCCCACATTCCAAAAACATACGGATAAGTTAATTGGCATCCCCTAAAAAATTGGCCCTAGACTACAGTACTTACACTACATAGTATAGAGATATGGCAATGGTAGGGATTAGATTGTGAGCTCCTTTGAGGGACAGTTAGCGACTAGATAGATAGATAGATAGACACACTGTGCAGCGCTGCGTAATATGTCGGCGCTATATAAATACTAAATAATAATAATAATAATAATAATAATAATAATAATAATAATACAATTCACGTGGAAGTGTATTAGCTCCCTCTGGTGGCAATATGTGGTTAAGGTGGCAAGAGTTCTTTTCAGATGAACTTCTTCATCATCCATTCCTTTAGTATAAAAAGGAGTGGTGTTTGTACTACACAGTGTGCACTGGTCTGACAGCTTGAGAAAGGATCAGTCTGAAATGCCGTGCTTTATGGAGACCCAGCAGAGTTATCATTTAGGTTTTTAATCTGCATTTAATAAAAGTTACTTTTTATGAAAAGATGGCGTGAAGCCCTTTGCAGACATATTGAATTCTCCGCGTTAACTCTAGGGGTTGGTTCCAGCACATCACATCATTACCATTTGTGCTTAACCCTTTGTTATATAGAGGAACCAGTCCGACGAAGGCTTTTTATAAGTCGAAAGCTCACCGTTTATCCATCTCTAAGTTAGCCAATAATTGGTATCATCCTGATTCAAAACTTCTTGCTTATATAGCCACCTATGCAATTCAGATGGCAACCTTTTGATTTGAATAGGCTGCGTTTCCTCCCCTGGCAAGAGCAGGGCAGGCTCCACTCCTGGCAGGAGCCTCCAGCATCAAGAACTAACAGAGGTGGACACAAGTAGTGGCATCACTAAAATTCATGTGCCTCCCCCCCCCTCCCCCCAAAACTGATAGGGCATCCCCAGTGTTCACACTTCTTCCCTTGCCACCCTTATGACCTTCACAGCCTGGAGGCCCATCTTACAAGGGCTATAAAACAAGTGTGGCCATCATCTTCACACCCATAATGGATATGGCCACAAACCTCTAATCTGGAAGTTTGTCCCCTGTATCAGAGGAAGGAAAGTTTAGTAGTGGGGACCCCACAGCTCTAGTCCCCCTTGTGGTCTCAGGGGATGGTTCCACCATTGTTACATCCCTGCCCACAAGAGATATAAGAAGCTGTCATCAACCCAGAAACAAGCCTAGGTAGACTGGTTCTCTAAACCCCAATGAATGTAAAACTTTAGAAGAATCAAGTTTTCTAGAAATGATGTATGACAAGTAAGAGGAGCGCGAGCCTACCTGGGTTATTGATAATGTTCTTCACTTGTCTAGCAGCAGGTTTGGGGAGTTTGGTTTCAGACAAAGCCAGACTGGCAGCAGCGTGTTGTGCCTTCTTAATGCTCGTGCTCTCTGCTTCCCAGGACTGATCTCCTAATGTCAGCTGTACAGTAAACAACTTGGATAGGAAACAGAAACAGCACATTGGTAAATGGCAACTCACAAATACAGTCTGCACATACTGACGTCAGATAACGATACCAGCACAGCAGAAAGCAAAATCACAAAAGTAAAGATGTTTAATACGTTACCTTTTAAAATGTCATGGTTTGTACGGACGGTTGTGGAAGCATAACTATTGCAGTGAGTGTGTAAATGTGAGACCTCTTAAAGAGGAACTTCAGCCTATGATCCCAAACCCCCTTTCCCACAAGCAATCTTTACCTATTCTCGAACAGACTATCAGCAGGATCTGCATGGCTGATTGTGGTGAAACCCCTCCCACAGTTTGATGTCATGACAGCTTTCCTTCTGTGAACCTGATTGCATTGTGGGAAATAATTACTATTTCCAACTGCCAAACAAGCAATAACTCACTGTGTACAGAACTCTCAGTAAACAAACATTCTGCACAGATAATCTGCCAGAGCTAAAGATGTCACAACCAGTGATACATTTCAGAATGCAAATCAGAGGGATAGTTTTTACAATGGGCAAACACTGACGAAATCTGAAAGTTAGTCATTTAAAGATACTTGTGAAGTTAGTCAGCACATTCATCTACCTCTACATATGTGGTCTTATGCTGGATACACACGTTGCGTTTCCGCGTTCGATTCGCGTCGATTCGATTATTTCCGAGCATTCCAAGCGCATTTCGATTTTTAGGTCGAATGCCATGTAAAGTATGGCAAATCGACCTAACGATCCATCGAACATGTTGGAAATAATCGAATCGACACGAATCGAACGCCGCATCGACACGGAAACACAACGTGTGTATCCAGCATTAGAATCTACCCCACCCCTTCCCATATTACTAAATAGCAGATTTACTTACAGAAAGCCTGTACTTATACCCATAAGTATAGTTATCCATTTGCCCTTAAAGTACATCAAAATACTAAATAGAATTCCCAACATGATGTGAGATCTAACTCCTATGGTGTAGCAACACTCCAATCTAGACTAACCATTCTGAACAACAGTGATGTAATCTCAATGCGTACATTAAACAGCTAAGAGAAAAAAACAGGAGGTGGAGCTTCTGTCTGGGAGGTGCTTCCACTGTTGGTTGTACAGAAGAGATGGGAAGGGGGGGGGGGGGGGGGAGAATCCTATTGGGGATTCACTTCACTACACCCACTAAGTACCTTTAAAGTTTTGAAGAGATACCCAGATAAATGAAAGATGGTCAGGTTAAGGACTGATGTGTATTCATAGTATTAGCATGCACCACATGAGTTTTCTAGTTCCCATTTAGTTCAGAATAAGGCAAGAAATAATTCCGAAGTTATATACAAAGGCAGTGCAAAAAAAAATTAAAAAAAATCCAAATTTATATAAAAAAAAGCAAGTGCTGACAGTCCATTCCGGTCCCCAGGAGGTCCTTTGTCAAGCTTTTAGATTTTCAGAGTTAGTTTGTAAAGGATAAAGCATATTGCATGAATCCTAGAGTTCCAACACTGTGATCCAAGCCATGCCTGCTAAAGGGAGTGCTGTATGGGGCTTCCACTATGACAGCCATACCCTCTTGTATACCTTCTATCCTCTTTAGGAAGGCAGAAGATGAAATGGTCTACAACTGCCAGACTGGATTGGAGGGGCACTAGGCTACATAACCAGCTCTCTGCTTCCAGCAATCCTTGTGAAGAGCTCCAATTTACTTTTCAGACACAGTGAGAGACACAGACCAATGGTCTTATGGTGTTCACAGTACATCACACGTCCTTAAAAATATGACTACTATAAGCAGAATTTCTTTCCTTGTTTTCAGTCTCTTTAAAAGTGAAACTAACGGCTTTGAAAGTTTGTGGCAATGGTATAGCAATGCTCCACAAGACTACTGTTCTTGAGGCAGCACAGAAATGTATTTTCACCCTGCGCCATGGTGCAGGGAGAGGTTCATACGCAAAGGCCACTTCCCCCTCCCTTAGTGACATGCTTCCTGCTGGTGAGGAAGTACATCAATAGGATTCCCGTTGGTCTACGCATGCATGCCCCACACTCACTTGGTCACTCATTAACTAGAATTACTGCATGATCCGTGTGCTAGGACCGAATCATGGGGTAACGTGCTGCAGACATTGCGTATGCAACTGATACTTCCACTGCACAAGTTTCCATCGACTTGGATGTCCCTTGCGGCGGGGATGCGTAACATGGGGCGATGCAGCGTGCAAGTGTGAAAGGGGACTAAACCCATCCTCCCACTTAAACTTGCAATTGTAAAATTTCTATAAAAAAAAAAAAAACCCTGGCTTCTGTACTCTTTTTTGTAGAAACCCATCTTGCTGTAGGGTTAAATACTTAAAGAGGAACTGTAACATAAAAATATCCCCTGGGGGGTACTCACCTCGGGTGGGGGAAGCCTCCGGATCCTAATGAGGCTTCCCACGCCGTCCTCCATCCGTCAGGGGTCTCGCTGCAGCCCTCCGTGGAGTCCGGGCAGCGGTGACGTCATTATTTACCTTCCTGGCTCCTGCGCAGGCGCTCTGACGGCTGTCGGCTCCGAACTACACGGAAATACCCGATCGCCGTCGGGTCCGCTCTACTGCGCAGGCGCAAGTTTCCTGCGCCTGCGCAGTAGAGCGGACCCGAATGAGATCGGGTATTTCCGTGTAGTTCGGAATGGAAAGCCGCCACAGCGCCCCCGCTGGAGCCAGCAAAGGTAAATATTGAAATGACAGTCGGCACAGTCGCCGGCTGTTCGGAGGGCTGCGGAGAGACCCCCGTGGGACAGAGGACGGCGTGGGAAGCCTCATTAGGATCCGGAGGCTTCCCCCCACCCGAGGTGAGTACCCCCCAGGGGATGTTTTGAATGTTACAGAGTCTCTTTAACCATTTACCGCCATCCTAACGTATTAAAACGTCATGCTTACCGCTATTAACAGCAACATGACGTTTTAATACGTCGCGCATTCCCGCCGCTGCTACCGCCGTGTGTCCGCCGCTACCGCCGCCATTACCGTCGGGATCCCGTGCTGGGCGATTGGGGAAGAGGACTGAACAGTCCTCTACCCAATCGCAGTGCCTGGAGTGAATGGACGTGACCGCGAACAGCGGCTACGTCCATTCACATAAACAGGAAATGTAACAGTTTAATAAAGTGTGTAAAAAAAAAAAAAAAAAAGTGAACACGTCCTATGAGTGTTCACCAGCGCCATCTTGTGGCCAAAAAGTATATTACACTTACAAAATACATACATTTTCAAGTATATACACATCATTAATAAAATTACACTTCCAACCCTCCCCCCCAAAAAAAACACTTGTAAAAAAAAAAATCAGCTTAAAAAAAAAAAAAAAAAAATAGTTGCCTTAGGGACTCAGCTTTTTTTATTCTATATTTTATGGGGGAAAATTAATTTTAATTTATTACATAGGGGCTTGTAATTATGGCCAGAACAAACAGAAAAATAACCACTTATATTTCAAAATAATATACTGTCACCATACATTGTGGTAGGGACATAATCTAAACGGTTTAATTATCGGGACCACTGGGCAAATACAACGTGTTTGTTTTATCCACAGGAGAATGTTTAATTTTAAAACTATAAAGGCTGAACACTGAGAAATAATGATTTTTTTTCTTTTTTTTTCTGTTTTTCTCATTAAAATGCATTTAGAATAAAAAAATTCTTAGCAAAATGTACTATCCACAGAAAGCCTAATTGGTGGCGAAAAAAACGAGGTATAGATCATTTTCTTGTGATAAGTAGTAATAAAGTTATTAGGGAATAAAAGGGAGGAGCGCTGACAACTGAAAATTGCTCTGGTCCGTTAGGATAAAAACCCTTGGGGGTGAACTGGTTAAGTAAAAAAAAAAAATAAATAAATAAAAGAAAAAAAAAATAAAATAAAGATTTTTACTCACCTGGGGCATCCCTCAGCCCCCTGAAGCTGTATGGTGCCCTCGCAGCCTCGCTCCTCCTGTCCCCGCCGGCTGCTACTTCCGGGTTCGGCGAAAGCCGCCGACAGGCTGGGAACGCGAGTGATTCTCCGCGTTCCCTGCCGCTATATCACCTTCTATGCTGCTATAGCGTATATTTTCTACGCTATAGCAGCATAGAGGGTGATATAGCGGCTGGGAACGCAGAGAATCACTCACGTTCCCAGCCTGTCGGCGGCTTTCGCCGAACCCGGAAGTAGCCGGCGGCGGGGACAGGAGGAGCGAGGCTGCGAGGGCACCATACAGCTTCAGGGGGCTGAGGGATGCCCCAGGTGAGTAAAAATCTATTTTTTTTACCTTAAGTATTCCTTTAATGAGCTGCAGTGTTGTACCACAATAACCAGTTTCCACACATGAGATAATTCTGCAGCTGGCCAACAATTTGGGACCCTACCATGTCAGAGCGTCTGTGAAATAACAGTTTTCCATGCTTACATTAGAGGAACTGTAGTGGAAATAATTTATATTCTACAATAATCATTTATAAATTAGGTCAGTGTGGCAGGTGATCTCTACTAAATGTTTGAGAATTCAGAAGCCAGTGCAAATAATGCCTGGTTTCCCAGAATGCTCTGGGAGAATTCCACATAGTCAAACAGCCTAGGCTAAGAATCACTGGGAAGGCGGGGCTACATACCAATATAAAGCTATAGGAAGAGTGTCTGATGCTGAAACAAGAAAAAAAAAAAAAAGTCCGTAAAAGTGGATATCCTGAATAATTTACTGCATTCTACTATATGTCACTACAGTGCCTCTGAGAAAAACGAAATTAAGGGTTTCCACGAATTCTTACAACAAACTGAAGAGGCTGCCTCTCAGCAATAGTGGCGTGTCACTATAAAAGATGGCCATACTTCTAAACAAAATAGTACACAATACAAGAACATTGCATACAAAGCCAATTAAATAAAAAAATAAAAAGGCCTGAGATTTGAGCAGAGCTTACCTTGGAATGTGCTGGTCCTCTTTCATCCAAAAGTTTATATTGTGGCTGGATCCTGTTAAAGCGGGCTAACTCATTCACCAAACACATTGGAGTTTTCTCTTTGGGGTTTGTCATGTTTTCATGGAGAGGCACTAAACAGAGACACAGCTGCCTTATTATGATGGATTTATAAAGCATCCACATATTCCGTGGCGCTGTATTAAGTAAGGGCCCTGACACACCTAAAAGTGTTTTGCGGGTCGTTCTCATTTTTAAAAAGGACCACTATCGCAGAAAAAAAAAAAATTTCAAATACATGTAAACACATACAAAATCAGGACTATGTTTCTCCAAGAAATTACTTTTGAGCCATAAATTACTTTTCTCCTTTGTGCCTGACACCTACAGCAGGTAAGGGCTGCCCAATGCGGTGATCGCAATTCACCAGTAGACTGCGGTCTGCATTTTAAAATAGTACGCCAGACGCTGACTATGCAGCACCGGCGTACCATCCAATTGTGCTGCTCTGCGCAGAGCAGCATACAGCCAATTACAAGTAGCAAAGGCAGAGGCGCGGCAAGCTAGAGCCGCATCCTGCCCACCCATCTTCCTCCCCCCTTCCTCTCTGTCAGCTGCTCTCCCCCGCCACGTTGTCGGATCTCCCCTCGCTGACCCTGCACAGAGACCTGATTAGCGGTGATCCGCAGTGGAGAGGAGTGGGTAAGGACGCGTATAGAGGAAGTGCTTTTCCTGTATACACGCCGTTCTCTCCACCGCTAGTCGCCGCTAATCTGAGGTCTCAGTGCTGCATGCCCCTCTGGGCATGCAGGGTCAGTTAAGGGAAGGTGCCAATGGTGGAGAGCAGTGGCTGGTGGAAGAAGGGGGGGGAGGGGGGAACTATGGCTAGCTATTTGTATGTGGGTGGCACCTACGCTTATCTATATGGGCGTACCTACACCTAGCTATATGGGGGCACCTATCTATATGTGGGGTGCACCTATGCCTACCTATATTGGGGGCGCCTATGCCTAACTACCTATACTGGGGGCACCAATAGTTTCATTTTGTCCTTTAAACTTATTAAATCACATGTTGCACCTGAATCCAGCTGGCAGGGTTGGATTATATTATTCAATCTGAGGTTTACAAACTACTATTTTAACTGCTGGTAACTCTCAAGCTCAGGAATTTTCAAAGTAGCCCGCAGGTCAAAAAAGTGTGGGCACCTCTACAGTAGGTAATAAAAATCTGAGAGAACTGACAGGTATTGGACTAGTCCATCTCCTCATGAAGGATTCTCAGCAAGGCTTTTATTCTTTAGAATATTCCCTGAAAACGATTTATAAAATGATGCTGGTCAGCCTCCCTGCTGAAACTAAACAAAACCCTGAAAATCCCCCAGGAGGAGGAGGAGGAGGAGATGTGCTAGTCCAAAATCTGTCAGATTTCTACTACCTACTGTAAGTGACTACAACACAGGAGAAAAATAATTTATGGCTCATTTTACTCTGGAAGAAACTTACTTCTTATTTATAACTGTTTACATGCTTTTAAATATTTTCACGATAGTGGTACTTTTAAAAAACGCGACTCCATTGACCTACATTAAAGAGAACCCGAGGTGGGTTTGAAGAATGTTATCTGCATACAGAGGCTGGATCTGCCTATACAGCCCAGCCTCTGTTGCTATCCCAAACCCCCCTAAGGTCCCCCTGCACTCTGCAATCCCTCATAAATCACAGCCACGCTGCTGACAAACAGCTTGTCAGAGCTGGCTGTGTTTATCTCTATAGTGTCAGTTTCCTGCTCTCCCTGCCTCCTGCAGAACTCCAGTCCCCGCCTGCATCCCTTCCCTCCCTGCTGATTGGAGGGAAGGGACGGGGGCAGGGACCGGAGCTATGCAGGAGGCGGGGGAGCAGCTGAGACTGACACTACAGATGTAAACACCCCTCACAGCACGGCTGTGATTTATGAGGGAGTGCAGAGTGCAGGGGGACCTTAGTGGGGTTTGGGATAGCAACAGAGGCTGGGCTGTATAGGTAGATCCAGCCTCTGTATGCAGATAACATTATTTAAACACACCTCGGGTTCTCTTTAAAAACACAGCAAAATTGCAGTGATCCGGATTGTTTTGAAAAATCGCAATCGTGGCTATTTTGCTGCAATTTTAATTTACGTCAAGCATTTTTTTTTAAAAAAGCGAAAATGGCCAGCAAATCGCTTTTTGGTGTGTCAGGGCCCTAAGAAACGAACAAGGAGTACATAATACAGACCATGGTATACACAAAATAGACATTGGTACATAATACAGAACTGGTAGACTTCATTACAGTGACAGAGGTAACATGATGAGCAAAACGTATAGCAAATTCCGACACACAAAAGGGTGAGAGAGCCCTGCTCTTGTCCGCTTACAAATTCTTATTCTAAAGGAATATGGAGGCAATGAAAGGTGTGGGTAGTATACAATATGCATACCAAGAATCGGGATTATTAGGTTATATTTAGTAAGGAGCACAACTTGCCCAGAGAGGAATAGTCTAAGGTAGAGTGTATGCTTGTTAGAAAAAGTGAGTTTTGAGGGAGCACTCACAAATTTTAAAAAGTTTGGAGTGTGACGGATGTGTTCTGTAAGGGGATTCCAGAGGAGCGGTGAAGCTCGTGAGAAATCTTGTATACAGGAATATGATGAGGTGATTCTAGAGAATAATAGGAGGAGGTTGCATGCAGAGCTGAGATTGCGGTTGGTCTCTGGAAACTAGTGACGAGAGGTATAGGAGAGAGATTGTGGAGAGCTTTGTAAGTTACAGTTCCTTAGGTTAATTGAGCTTGACAGAGAGAAGCAGCAGAGGAAGAGTGAGAACAAAGATGGACAAAAATATTAAAGCATAACTTTGATTTTCCTCTCTTGTTCCTATCCCAATTCTGCAAAGTTAAGTTCTGAAGAGAAAAAACACACACACACACACACACACACACACACACACACACACACACACACACACACACACACAACACACACACACACACTTTAGCCCACCATATGTGAAGCAGACATCGACCCTTAAAAAAAAAAAACGACACGCAAACCTGTGAGTAAAAATATAAATACTTAAAAATACAACCACCCTTCTATGCAACTGGGTTAGTTATTTTAGGTCTACCGTACCTTCCAAGAATTTCTTTTTTCCTTCTTCAGGAGTCACACTTGGTGAGCTTACAGAGGAAGAGGAATCCACCAAACTCTCAGGGGAGCTGCCTGTGGCTGTTTCTGGAGTGGATCCATTCAGGGAGCTTTGCACACTCATTTGACTGGTATTGGTGGCAGGAGCGGGTAGCACAGAAGAAAAAGAAGAGTCACACATGGGTGTGGATGATGGTGCCTTGATGTGTGCCATTCTCTTGCTCTGCAACATGGAAACACAGACAGCTCGTAAAATACAGTAACTAAGCCACTTTTTTTTTAATACTATGAACAGATTGTATAAGTGAGTTCTTATACATACTACATTAAAGTGGTAAAATTGGATGTTTGTTTAGAGTGTGGGCTGCCTGCAGCTCCAGTATCAGGGCTCCTGGTGCACTGCACAGACTGACCACACAGGGAACCCCCACCCCACAACAGCTTCCCCCAGGCAGGTACAACACAGCCATCCACTCCCCTATAGTACCCTTCATCTGAAGAGGTAACAGCGAAGAACTCTACTGACACCATTTCATAAAAGGGGAAGGAAAAGCACTGGGGACGCAGTGTGAGGACGACTTACACTCTGCTGTGCTTCCTGCCTCTTTCAGGTGAGAGGAGTTCTCCCCACCCCCTTTTCTGGAGGATAAATGGAACTGCTGATTACCCAACTGCTAAATCATTTGACTTCTGAATCTTATTAGTCCTGTGTATAGATAATTCTTGAGTTGAGTGGCCAGATAGTGTACTGCCTCTGACACAGGAGACCAAGCTTTGAATCTTGGCTCTTCCTATTCAGTATACCAGTACCTAGTCAGTAAGAAGTCCTTGTCCAAGACTCCCTAACACTGCAGGATAACGCTCTGACCGTGCCCTTAGTGGCTGCAGTTCTTAAGCGCTTTGCGTCCATCAGAAAAAAAACACTATACAAATGTTAGAGTTGTTATTTATGCAGTTGCTGCATCTGATTGGTCCATTTTTTTTTTTTAAGGTTCATACAATTCGCATGCAAGCTGGAATTATTAGTGCCTCACTGACTATCTCTAATAAGCAAGCCGGTGTTAAGAAGTAGAGTATTATGTTATGGAGAACAGACACCACTAGTTTTGTAGAAGGTTGAAAAGAACCTAGAAGTCTTCCACAATAACCATGACAGTTCTTCTCACAACTTACCCAAGTACTCCACAACATTTCTATCTCCATGGACCCATAGCAATGCTTACCTGTCACTGAGGAAGGCCAAACGACCTGCAGCAAGAAGTACAGTTTTAAAAAGGCAATGTTGCTGGATAGTGTACTGGTTAAGGGCTCTGCCTCTGACACAAGAGACCAAGGTTTGAATTTCGTCTCTTCCTGTAAAGTAAGCCAGCACCTATTCAGTAGGACCTTGGGCAAGACTCCCCAACACTGCTACTGCCTATAAAGCGTGCACCTAGTGGCTGCAGCTCAATCGCTTTGAGGAGAAAGGCGCCATAGAAATGTTCTGTGTCCTGTTGCGAGTTGCTGGTTTCTGTTCTGCTCTGTCTAGGAACGTGGAAAATGTGTGTACAGAGTTGGTGTATCCTGTAAATAAACCTAGTTTCAGTTATCCTGCCTCTGAGACTACTGAAAAGACCACCAAATGGGCCCTAGACCGATATATACACTCCATCAGGGGTGCCCATTAGGTAGTACCTGTAGATCACAAAGGGCTTCATGGTAGATCCCGACCCCATTACATTTCCATTCTGTATACACAAGTGGGCTCCTAAAATTGTACATAGGTAGATCATTTTGACTTGCTAATTTTTTAAAGTAGCTCACAAGCCGAAAAAGTGTGGGCACTTCTGCACTTCACGATACATACATAGACATTAGGGCTGCACGATTTTGGGTAAAAATAGAAATTGCGATTTTTCTCTTAGAAATTGCGATTGATTTATTCACGATTTTTTTTTCAAACCAAGCTTTAGCGAGGGGCGGGGTCAGGAGCCTAGCTATGGCGGGCTCTGTCAGAAAAATTTGCCGTGCATTTGCATTGCATTTCAGGCAATGCACATTTATAAAGCCTGAAGCCCTCTATGATGACCCCTCAGCTGAAAGTGAACCTTAAGTGAACAAAATAAATTGCGTTTTACTCACCTGGGGCTTACCTCCGCCCCCTGCAGCTGATCGGTGCCCACAACGAGTCGCTCTGATGCTCCGGGTCCCGCTGGCAGCCACTTCCGGTGATCAGTTGCAGGGGGCTGAGGTAAGCCCCAGGTGAGTAACACAATTTATTTTGTTCACTTAAGTGAACAAATGTGCGGCTAATGTGGTAGTACTAATGTGCGGCGTACGGGACTCTTACGAGCCGGGCAGCGGGGGGCGGATCCACAGAAGCAGTGCATATTCATGATAGCTAATGAGCCGGGCGGCGGAGGGGCGAATCCAGTCCGAAGCGGCACACACAGCTTCACCAATCACTGGATAGCGATGGTATGACGGCAGCGGTAGGCGGAGCTGTACAGAGCGTACAGCTCCGCCTACGTCATTCCATTGCTTTCCAGCGATTGGAGAAGCCCTGTGCCGCTCTGGACTGGACTGGCCCCCCCCTCCCCCGGTTCATTAACATATGAAATATGCACTACGGCGTCTCTCCTCGGCGCGTAGCGGTAGGCGGACCATGCGGCCAAGCACGGGCACTAAAAACCGAAAACCGCCTGATACTGACGATCCCCAGATCGTCTTTACAGGAACCGCGGTTTCGGTTTAAAACTGGAAAATCGTGCAGCCCTAATAGACATATCACTATGGTAGGGATTAGATTGTGAGCCCCTCTGCGGGACAGTTAGTGACTAGACTACATATTCTGTACAGCACTGCGTAATGTGTTGGCGCTATATAAATAAAAAATGTTGTATTTTACATAAGTAGTCAGGGAAAACAGTTACAAGTATGCTGGTGCCACCTGCTGGAAAAAAAGTTGTAATGCAGTCTTCAGATAAAGTACACCTGACCTGAGTCAAAGCCATCTAAGGTAAGCACAGAGGTATGTGTATGCTGGATCCATGCACATCTTGAGGGGAGTGGATGGGGCGGGAAGAGGAGGAACTGAGAGGGTGATAGGTGGGAGCATCACCACTATGCTGCCTCTTCCTGTTGGAAATTTTGACTTTACCCAAAAGTTAATTTTTTTAAGAGGGGAATCACAGAGACCGATAAGGACAAGGAGAGGAATAGATAATGCACAGAGGTATGTAGGCCCTGCATGAAAATGCTTCTGTGCTTACCTTATGAAGCTTTGACTCGGGACAGATATACTTTATGTGGAAGCAGTATGTGACCATTGGGGTCGAGAAACAATTGTTCGGATGGACACTTCAGTATTCCTAAATGCAGAGGACCACCCCAGTAGCTGCAGATAAACTTATAAAGTTGTCTTGACTGCTGGCAACTAAGCAAACTGTTCTGTTAGGTATGTGGAGTCTGAGGATGCGTCACTAGCCGTGCATTGCCAGGCCTTCCTGATAATAACCAGTAATGTCCCCCACACGTATTATAATTCTGACCTTTGTCTGTTAGAATTCAAGCCTCCTGCTTACCAAGCATTACTTCCTGTCGATACTGACCTTTGATGACAGACTCCCATCTCATGTCTCTTGCCAACATTTTCATACTGACTGCACTGCTTATACCAAGCTGTGACCATTTTCTCATTTGCTCCAATCCACTTAAAGTGGACCCAAATTAAAAATACAAGATTTCAGAAATAAAATCTATTTTCTAAATTGTAATAATAAACAGCAGCCTTTTTTTCAGCGGCATGACGACAAATATAAAATATTTTACATTTATTGGAGGAACCCCTCCCTTCCTTTCAAATTGCCAGGATTTTTCCGGCAAACTGGTGGAGTAGATGGTGTCCGGCAATGGAGGAATTGCTAATGGCTGCCCCCAGTATAACCCTAGCTATGAAAAGAGAAGGGTGAAAAGCATGCACTGAAATGATCATAGGCTTGAAGGAGTGTTTATCTTTGTATGTGTCAGAGTAGTGCAACTAAATATTTTTAAATAAAAAAAATTGTTTGGTTTGGGTCCGCTTTAAGTGATAAGCGACTTCACACAAAATCCAAAACAAAAACTTTCAAGTTAACAACCTTCTTAAAAAAAAAAACAAAAAAAAAAACACTTTTCTATTTGGATAAGTTGGAAAAAGAACCACTGTCAAGCCTAAGGCCTGGGACCCACCTGCGACTGCAAAATGCTCTCAAGAAAACACTGCCTCTTAAAAGCAGAGCTATTTCAGGTAAGGAAGTTTTGGGCCCTGCTTTCCCTTATGAAATCATGCCAAAAATGCTGCATGCAAACCAACTGCCAGAGAAACTGCAATCGCTCCTGTGAGATCATGACCATTCCCTTTCAGCAGCAAAGCACTTTTTGGAATAACTGGCGATTCCTAGAAAGCATACATCACTGCTGAAAGCTCTACCGGGTGCCAGGCCGTACCACTGTCCCCAAATGCACTGCCTCTTCGAGCCCTTGTCACCAAAATTACGAGAAGTCTGCACCACAGATACCATAAAACAATTAACAGATGTCCTAAACCTTCCTCACAGTACCTAAAACTAGAAAAACAAACTTCACTTGAATATTTTAGAACATGATTGAGCAGATCATTATTTATCATGCCATCATCAGAGTCAATGCACTTAAAGTAAACCTGAAGTCACAAAAATAGATAGTGATCTCAGCAGGGGCAAGCCTCTGGATGGTCCAGGACCTTCCTCGGTCTTGTAATAACTCTCCGATCCTGCTCAGGGACCCCTTTTGCAATTTGACATTAAAGTCAAAGATTGCTTGCGGCTGCGTTCCACTCCGTGTACCAGCATACAGCCTGTGCAGTCTCACGGAGAGACTCTTGCGCTGCTTTCCCCTCATACAAGAGCGGCTCCGTGGTACTGCACAAGCATGGCCATCCACGCCCCTCTGCAGCGTGGCTGCGGTCGTAGGAAGAGGAAGTACATCGCAGCCAGCTGCGGAGGAACTGTGGACTTTGGGGAAGCCTCTAAAGCATCCAGAGGTTTCCCTGTATTGACCTTTTCTTTTTAAGCTCCATGTGTCCTTTGAAGAAAGCCTGTGTCCAAGTGTTTATGAAGTGAGGCTCAGACTTGACTTCAAACATCACCAAGCTGCTTCCATCACCAAGCTGCTCCCCCTAGCCAAATGTCTTCAGCTCTAGTCACATGATGCTGGTGACAGAATTAGTGGGCACTGGTTTAGTGAGAGTTGGCCAACGTGAGCAGCTTGGCGAGTAGGGACAGCCACAATTAGCCACTCAGATTGGTCAAAGAGATAAACAATTCTGAGTTCATGCTGAATTATGCAAATTTTTCAGCAAATTTATGCAGAATGAAAATGGACCAATCGAGCCCCACTCAGCTTCAAACAACTGGTCCAGAAATCAACATACATTTGTACAAGGCAGAATGTTTTGCATCTCCTTGACAGTTTGCTTTGAAGCAAATCAATGAGAGAAATGTGCTCTACGTACTTGTTCTGTTTTCCAGTGTGCAGTCTGAATCTTATTATTTCTAACATTTGTAGATCGCTTTTCTCCTGTCAAGCTTAAAGCGCTCGAGAGCTGGAGCCAGCCACTAAAGCTGCGCTCAAGAGGCCACCCTGCAGTGTTGGGCACTGTTCACACTTTTAATCGCAAAATGCTAGCGATTAGCAGTAGCGTTTTGTTGTGGCAATTTTTACGCAATAAACGCACTTTTTTACTGGACATTTTTAGAGCGATCCAGATTAAAATACATTGAAATCATGATCGCTCAAAAATTACGAAAAATGCTGCATGAAGTGCGTTAGGGTTTCACGCTAATAGCAGAAGAGAAATCACTGCCATATAAATTACATTGCACTAATGCTTAAAGCTTTAAAAAGGGCTAGCGATTCCCAGCAATTTGGCGATTAACAGTAAACACCCCGCTAAAGTGTGGATGGGTCCTTAGGGAGTCTTGCATAAAGACTCCTTATAGAATAGAAGGTACTGACCCTAGCCAGGATTAGAACCCTGGTCTCCCATGTCAAAGGCAGAGCCCTTACAGGGTCCCATACTTAACTGGGTCTTCCTTAAAGGGGAACTGAAGAGGTATACGGAGGCTGCCATATTTCCTTTTAATCAATACCAGTTGCCTGGCAGCTCTGCTGGTCCATTTCTCTGCAGTAGTATCTGATTAACACCAGAAACAAGCATGCAACTAGTCTTGTCAGATCTGATTAAAGTCTAAAACACCTGATCTGCTGCATGCTTGTTCAGGGGCTATGGCTAATAGTATTAGAAGCATAGGATCAATAGGGCTGCCAGGCAACTGGTATTGCTTAAAAGGAAATAAACATGGCATCCTACATATACCTCTCTTCAGTTCCCCTTTAAAGAGACACTGAAGCGAAAAAAAAATGATGATATTATGATTTGTATGTGTAGTACAGCTAAGAAAAAAAACATTAAGATCAGATACATCAGTCTAATTGTTTCCAGTACAGGAAGAGTTGAGAAACTCCAGTTGTTATCTCTATGCAAAAAGCTATTAAGCTCTCCGACTCGTGGAGAGGGCTGTTATCTGACTTTTATTATCTCAACTGTAATTGAACTGTTTACTTTTCCTCTGCTAGAGGAGAGGTCATTACTTCACAGACTGCTCTGAAAGAATCATTTTGAATGCTGAGTGTTGTGTAATCTGCACATATTATAGGATAATGCAATGTTAGAAAAAACACTATATACCTGAAAATAAAAGTGTGAGAATATTTTCTTTGCTGCTAATCTTCTAGTAATTATTCATAGTACACAACCAATTCATTATATCATATATTTTTTTTCGCTTCAGTGTCTCTTTAAGCCCCCTCATGCCTCGCTGTCTCCCCGGATGGCTGTGGCCCCAGGCAATTCAGCCCAAAAGCCTGGCCGAGTCACACTTTGTTACGCATGTGCGGCTCGCTCCCCAGCCTGGGAGTGTTCTGCGCTTGCCCAGTACTACTGCGCAGGTGCAGAACGCTCCTAGGGACGGGAGATCACGCATGTGTGACAAAGCACGACTCAGTCAGGCCTTTGGGCTTAATTGCCAAGGACCAAAGCCACCTGGGAAGACAGCAAGGCACGAGGGGGCTTAAGGAAGCCCCAGGTAAGTATGGTACCCGAGACGCTTCTCACCTCAGGTTCCCTTTAACACTATCCAGCCACATCTAATACATGTATGCTCAGATACTCACAGGGAATTATTAACATAGGAAGTATGTGTCCTGGCCTTCCTCTGTACAGATAATACGATTGGATGCTATGACATCCCACCCATGAGGCTCTGGTCACCAGTTTTACCTCTTATAGAAAAAAAAAAATCTTCCATGTTAATTGAAGGCAAATACCTACTAAGCCTGTCACTGGAGAAAGTAAATGAAATGCAAATAATTCTTAGAATTAAGACAATCAAACGCAGCAGGAAGTACAAATGATTAGCCTACTAGCAAGTTACATACAGAATTATTAGCAGATCATTGGCCATCTCTACCTGACACAAATATCACATGACCAGAGATGGTGACAGTTGGCCAATTGGAGCAGCTTTTCAAAGCAGGAAGGGGCGGGCACCATTGACAACTCAGGCCTGAGCGTCATGCTATACATAAGTGCAGATAAACAGGTTCTGAGCAAAGAAAAAGAACATGACATCAAACATAAAGCAATTACAAAGTGGCAACCAGTATAAGGTCTTCACTGGTTTGCTTTACGTCACACGCATTGGACACAGGTTTACTTTGAGGAGAAATTCCATTTTAGTTGAGAAAACCACAGTGCATTTAGTTTGGCTGAATGTATTGCAAATATCAATGACAAACATGTATTTCGGCACTTGTGTACTTTAAAAAAGGACCCATCAGGAAACCTCATAGGGGAATTCAGCTAATGTGATTGATTGGGTGGGCGGCACCTTCTTTAACTCCTAGGTTACCAATAGGCTGTAGCAAACTACACCCACACTATTTGGCCAATCACAACACTTTGTGCTGTAAGGTGCTGCGATTGGAGAACTGTCCCCTATGAAGTTTCCTGCTGGGTCCCCTAAAGAAGACTTGTGCCTGCATTGCAGCTTGCTTATTTTGTGTACAAACCATCCATTCCATAGTATTTCTAATACAAACTAGAAGATCAGTTTGCTGCCAAGGAAAAGAAAAACATTGCAGGTGTTGTAAGGCCTCCTACTATGCAAGCTATTAGCTTACCAGCATTGAAGGCAGCTAAACCAGATTTTTGCACAGGAGTTTTCAGTTTGAAAAGCTAATAAATAGTTAATGCTTCTAACTGTCAAATAATTATTCATTACCATTCTGAATCTGTGCAGCTCTGAGCAAAGTTTTAGTTTAGCCCATGTGAATACTGCTTCCTATAGAGAAAAATAAAAATTACCTAAAGTCAAGACTTCAAGCTCATCTCTCACAGCCAATTACGCCTGCATGGAGTATCTGGTCAGTCTGAACTACAGAGCACTGTTGCCATAGTTGCACAGAAGTGCCATTTAAGGTAACATTGTTCCGTTTTCAAAAGGACAGATCAATATTCAATTGCAAAAAATACATTTGCAGTAAAGCTAGTGTAGTTGAGGTGGCCCACTCAGACAACTGATGCTCCCTGCAATAAATCATAGCAAACTTGCCGCCGCTAAAATCAAAAGTACCCAAACAAGTACATATAAAACACTAAATTAGTAAATTCTAAAATTGCGCACCAGGAGCCTCACCCTTCACCCATTGGGCATCAGACACGGCGCTTGCTTCTGTCTCCGCTCACACAACTTCCCTAACCCTATTCTATAGGTGCCATGAATAGGGTTTAATGAAAAGGGCATATTAATGGTGTATGTATAGATGTACTTGTTGGGCACTTTGCTTTTCACAGCGGCAAGTTTGCAGCAAAATATTGCAAGGTGCAGCAATTGGTCAACACAGTGGTTAATGAGATTTCCCAGTGGGTCACCTTAACTAGACTAGCTCCTCTGCAGCACCCACCTAGACATGCAGGAATGCTATAAGGTGAGTGGGATGAGCAGGTCCCCAGCTCTCACTGGCCATGCTGCACTAGGGCTGTGTGTCTGGCATGGCTGTAGCCGGTAGCTGGGGATGTGCTCAGTGCTGCAGCATCCCCACTGACAATGCATGGGATGCAGGATGCACTAGGTAAGGAAGCCATGCAGCAAGTGAGGCTGGATGATGTCAGGGAATAGCCAGGCCTCTCCTGTGCTGCAGCTGCGGCTCCCTTCTGCCTGTGTGATGTGTGTCAGCATGATGGCCGCCTTTCATGTTGCAGCGCTCCATTACCTGGCTGTCCCGGGCCGGGCTGCTCACACCTCCAACATTGACAAACACTAAAGAGAATGAAGAGCCACGCACCGCCTCCTCCCCTGACAGCAGCGGGCTAAACCAAGTCACCCGGCAGGGGACGCCTCCCTCTCCCTCAGTCACTACATTGATGTTTCACGGCTGATTTTAATACCGGCAGGTTTGAAAAACATTTCGTTACGCTATTAAACTGTCCTGGTTTACGCAGCGTGATGTGAATTTGACTTTTATCCCCGCTCCACCCACACCGGCCGGGCTGGCACGCCGGTCTGAACAATGGACCGGACCACCGCCCTCACGCTCTCCGGCACAGAGGAGCAGCCATTACTCGCAGCACTAGCGGCCCCGTGTGGCTGATGGGGGTCACTGCATCGAGATAATGGCTCATAGCAGAGTGAGGAAGCAAAGCATAGAAGCAGCGGGATAAAGGAAAAGGGAGGAGGGGAAGAAGTTACTGGAAGCCGGCTGAGCTTTCACATGTATCAAAGAATTTAGAATGGATTTAGTACAGAGAGAAGGAATAAACTTTAGGAAAGGGCAGTAAACTGTAACTCGTGGGGATAAAAGGAGCAACAGAGATAACTTATTATTATAAAGAGGTCATGAACTATGGGCATATCCTGTGGGCAGCACAGCTGTATTGCTATAACAGTCTATATACAGTAGATTTGGCCTTATTATTATCATCATTATTTATATAGCACCATCATCTTCTGTAGCACTATACAAAAAATACAATATAATGGGCAGTGTAGAACAGAGTCGGTGTAGTGAAATTTTTTGCAACATTATCAGATTTTGCAACCGGTTGCACTTATTTATACTAGCTATAGTTATCAGAAAGTGCAACCTAACCATTGACTTCAACCGATCTGTATCAGAAAATGCAACCCAACCAAACCCTATTCTCACGCAGAACCCTCCTCTATTGCTCAACTAATAACCCCCCTTGAGCGAACAATCCCCCCTCTTGCTCAACTAATACCCCCCCCCCCCCTCCCGGAGGGAACAATCCCCCCTTCTTGCTCAACTAATAACCCCCCTGGGGGGAACAATCTCCCCTTCTTGCTCAACTAATAACCCCCCCCCCTGGAGGGAACAATCCCCCTTCTAGCTTAATGGGATCTGTGGTTGCAAAAATTACAGGCGTGTTAACAGAGAGAAGCCGCGCCTACGCAGTTATACACTGTCTGTCATGATTTGACATAAGGATTGTCCATAAACAGGGAGCAGACATGGGGCCTGATTCACAAAGCGGTGCTAACAGTTAGCACCCTGGTGAAAAGCCCTTTATCATGCCTAAACTCAGTTTAGGCATGATAAGTTTAGGTATGATAAGTTTAGGTGTGATAAGTTTAGGCATGATAAGTTTAAAGAGAATCTGTATTGTTAAAATCGCACAAAAGTAAACATACCAGTGTGTTAGGGGACATCTCCTATTACCCTCTGTCACAATTTCGCTGCTCCCCGCCGCATTAAAAGTGGTTAAAAACAGTTTTAAAAAGTTTGTTTATAAACAAACAAAATGGCCACCAAAACAGGAAGTAGGTTGATGTACAGTATGTCCACACATAGAAAATACATTCATGCTCAAGCAGGCTGTATACAGCCTTCCTTTTGAATCTCAAGAGATCATTTGTGTGTTTCTTTCCCCCTGTTCTCATGCACTGAAGTTTCAGGCTGCTCTTTTCTTCCTGCAAACAGCTTTGCCCTTGTCTGTAATTCTTCAGTATGTGAAAGCCCAGCCAGCTCAGAGGACGATTTATCCAGCTTGTAAAAGATAAGAGAGAAGAGAGAAGCTGCCCTTATCTAAATAATACACACACAGTGTGCAGAGATGGGCCTGGAGGGGGGAGATGCATCACAGAACCACAACACTGAAGAACTTGGCAGCCTTCCAGACACAGGCTGACAAGTCTGACAAGAGAGAGATAAGTTGATTTATTACAGAGATGGTTATGGTAGAACGTGCTGCAGTAAGCCAGAACACATTAGAATAGCTTTTGGAACTTGTAGGATGATAAAAAACAGGATGCAATTTTTGTTACGGAGTCTCTTTAAGCTCCAACTGCGTTAGCACCGCAGTGCACAGCTGATCAAAAGTTTTACGCTAGCAAAGACTGGTGCACTTCGTATAAAGATTAATGGCGCTGCTTTGCGTGCGGGACTTTGCAAGCGATCTAAACTTATCTAAACTTATCATGCCTAAACTTATCACACCTAAACTTATCATGCCTAAACTTATCACACCTAAACTGGCTTTTCACCAGAGTGGTGTAATGGCTATCATGCCTAAAGTCTCTAACTGGGTTAGCACCGCTTTGTGAATCGAGCCCATGGAATCCAATGATGAACACTTTATTCTGAAGCATTTCTAAGCAAAGTTACATCCGGAGAGCAGCATACAGCTTTTACCCAGCTGTCTCACACCAAAACTAGAGATGTAGCGAACGGTTCGCCGGCAAACGGTTCCAGGCGAACTTTTGGGGTTCGCGTTCGCCTGGACCAAGCGAACTTTTGCGGAAGTTCGATTCGCCCCATAATGCACTATGAGGGTCAATTTTGACCCTCTGCATCACAGTCAGCAGGCACATTGTAGCCATTCAGGCTACACTAAGCCCTGGAGCCCCACCTTATATAAGGCAGGTTTGCCGGTCATTACACTCACTCGTGTGCCTGCTAGAGACAGACTAGGAACAGCTGCTGCAGACTTGTTCTCCTAGGGAAAGATTAGTTAGGCTCTTGGTCTTGGCTTGCTCCTGGCTGATTCTTATTGCTAAAATAGCACCACTTAACAGCTCTTTTGAGAGCTAATGTTTCCCAGATGTGTTTTTTTTTTTTGTGTGTGTGTGTGTGTTGCTCACTGACATTATACAGCCCTATCTGTTGCAGCTGGACCTTGGTAATTGTTATTACTGTGCCAGCCAGGCCCTGCCTAACTATCTATACTGGGACACTTACCTATGCCTACCTAACTACTGGGGCACCTACTTACCTATACAGGGACTAGTGTTGGGCGAACATCTAGATGTTCGGGTTCGGGCCGAACAGGCCGAACATGGCCGCGATGTTCGGGTGTTCGAGCCGAACTCCGAACATAATGGAAGTCAATGGGGACCCGAACTTTCGTGTTTTTTAAAGCCTCCTTACATGCTACTTACCCCAAATTTACAGGGTATGTGCACCTTGGGAGTGGGTACAAGAGGAAAAAAAATTAGCAAAAAGAGCTTATAGTTTTTGAGAAAATCGATTTTAAAGTTTCAAAGGGAAAACTGTCTTTTAAATGCGGGAAATGTCTGTTTTCTTTGCACAGGTAACATGCTTTTTGTCGGCATGCAGTCATAAATGTAATACAGATGAGAGGTTCCAGGAAAAGGGACCGGTAACGCTAACCCAGCAGCAGCACACGTGATGGAACAGGAGGAGGGCGGCGCAGGAGGAGAAGGCCACGCTTTGAGACACAACAACCCAGGCCTTGCATGCGGACAAGAAGCGTGCGGATAGCAATTTGCTTTTTGTCGGCATGCAGTCATAAATGTAATACAGATGAGAGGTTCCAGGAAAAGGGACCGGTAACGCTAACCCATCACAGATGTTCATTGTTCATGTTTCTTGGTTGGTGTCCGGGAGTGTTGCGTAGTCGTTTCCAATCCAGGATTGATTCATTTTAATTTGAGTCAGACGGTCTGCATTTTCTGTGGAGAGGCGGATACGCCGATCTGTGACGATGCCTCCGGCAGCACTGAAACAGCGTTCCGACATAACGCTGGCTGCCGGGCAAGCCAGCACCTCTATTGCGTACATTGCCAGTTCGTGCCAGGTGTCTAGCTTCGATACCCAATAGTTGAAGGGTGCAGATGGATTGTTCAACACAGCTACGCCATCTGACATGTAGTCCTTGACCATCTTCTCCAGGTGATCGGTGTTGGAGGTGGATCTGCACGCTTGCTGTTCTGTGGGCTGCTGCATGGGTGTCAGAAAATGTTCCCACTCCAAGGACACTGCCGATACCATTCCCTTTTGGGCACTAGCTGCGGCTTGTGTTGTTTGCTGCCCTCCTGGTCGTCCTGGGTTTGCGGAAGTCAGTCTGTTGGCGTACAACTGGCTAGAGGAGGGGGAGGATGTCAATCTCCTCTCTAAAGTCTCCACAAGGGCCTGCTGGTGTTCTTCCATTTTGACCTGTCTGACTCCTTCTTCAAGCAGTTTTGGAACATTGTGTTTGTACCGTGGATCCAGAAGGGTATAAACCCAGTAATTGGTGTTGTCCAGAATGCGCACAATGCGTGGGTCGCGTTCAATGCAGTCTAGCATGAATTGAGCCATGTGTGCCAGAGTCCTGCCAGAATCCTCATCATCCTCTTGTGAGCGTTGTGATAGTTGTTGTGATGCATCATAGTCATCACCTTCTTCCTGGTCTGCTTCTGCTGACCATTCGCGCTGAATTGTGGAAGTCCAACGTGCACCGCTCTGGCCCTCGTCAGTGGTGGCATGAAATTCCTGCTCCAACTCCAGCTGTTTCTCCTCCTCTTCTTCGTCATAGCTGCTGGGGCCAGCGTTTCCTAAAGCAGATGGCCTGATGTTGGTATCATCACGCTGATCGTTTTCTCCTTCAGATTCCCCCAGTTGCATCATGACAGCTGTTTCCTTGATTTTCAACATTGACTTCTTCAGTAAACACAGCAGTGGTATGGTAATGCTGACTGAAGAGTTGTCACTGCTCACAAGCAACGTGGATTGCTCAAAATTTTGGAGAACTTGGCAGAGGTCCAACATGTTGGCCCAATCGGATCCACAGAAGCTTGGCAGCTGTCCGGATGCGCCTCGGTACTGCGCCGTCATGTACTGGACCACTGCACTCTTCTGCTCGCAAAAGCGGGCTAGCATATGCAGCGTAGAATTCCAGCGCGTAGGGACATCACACAGCAAGCGATGGTGGGGGAGATTGAAGCGCTCCTGCATCTTGGCGAGTGCCCCCGAAGCAGTACTGGAATTTCTACAATGTTTGGCCACTCGTCGCACCTTCAACAGAAGATCGGCCACGCCTGGGTATGTCCTCAGGAACCGCTGAACTACTAGGTTCATCACGTGCGCCAGGCAAGGGATGTGTGTCAGCTTAGCCAACCTTAAAGCGCGAATGAGATTACTCCCATTATCACACACAACCATGCCTGGTTTCAGGTCCAGCGGTGCCAGCCACAAATCCATCTGTTCCTTTATTCCCCTCCAAATTTCCTCCCCTGTGTGCTGCTTATCCCCAAGGCAGATCAGCTTCAGCAACGCTTGCTGACGCATGCCAACAGCTGTGCTGCACTGCTTCCACGATCCTACTGCTGCTGGGTTAGCGTTTCCGGATGAGGTACAGCTTTGAGATGCGTTGGAGGAGAAGGAGTCAGAGAGGTAGGTGCTGCTGTTGTTATCCAGTGGGAGGGACGGCGGTGCAGCTGTTTGCGGCGTGGGCAACACCCGCGCCGTAGCAGGTGAGGAATCGCTGCCAGGCTCCACAAGGTTCACACAGTGCGCGGTAAGGGAGATGTATCGACCCTGGCCGAACGCACTCGTCCAGGTGTCAGTGGTGAGGTGAACCTTGCAGGCAACGGCATTCTTCAAGCTTCGGGTTATTTTGCTGACCACGTGCTCATGCAACTCAGGCACTGCAGAGCGCGCAAAGTGGTAGCGGCTGGGAACCACGTAACGTGGGATGGCCACTGACATCATGCCCTTGAAGCTGTTTGTCTCCACCACTCGATATGGCAGCATTTCGCAGGCCAGAAGCTTAGCTATGCTGGCTGTTAGTGCCACGGCCCGGGGGTCATTTGCTGGCAATTTCCTCTTGCGCTCAAACATCTCCGAGACAGACAACTGAACCGTAGGGCTGCACACTGAAGGGCTGTTGGTTGTTGTGTTTGATCAAGACTGGGAGACCTCAAGAGCACTATTCCGGAAAGTGACAGTGTCAGCGTCGTCTGATGTTTGTGAATGTTGTTGTGAACCACGCAATGGCTGGGCTACTGCTGCTGCTGAGTAGGGTCTGGTGGTGAGTCTGGGGACCCCAAGGGAGGCAGTGTTGCTGGTACCCTGTCCTGGCGCCCACAGAGTGGGATGTTTGGATACCATGTGGCGGGTCATGCTGGTGGTGGAGAGGTTGTTAATATTTTTCCCCCTGCTCAGGCGGGTCTTGCACACCTTGCAAATCACCATGGTACCATCCTCACTGCAGTCTTCAAAGAAAGGCCAGACTTTGGAGCACCTGCCTTGCTGGCGATTTCTGTTTGCGCCTCTTTTGCATCTCACTTGAACTTCCACGCTTGTGGTGCCTGAAATTTCACGCCGCCTACTTTGTGGCACAAGGCGAACTCGTGCAGCAGTGGGTTCTTCAACAGACTCATCTGTGCTGCTACGACGGCGATGTTCTCCTTCACATACAAAATCTGGGTCTCTGTCAACATTGTCCATACCCTCCTCCTCTTCCATCTCCTCAAACTCGTCATATGTGATTGTGGGCCGCCGCCGTGGAGTAGAGCTCCCCAGAACAACCTCTGCGCAGCTCACTCCAACGTCGTCTTCCAGATCTTCTCGGCCGACCTCCTGCAATTGAAACCCCTCCTGCCCAACTTGCTCTGGGATTTGGGTTTCAAAGTCCTCGGACTCGCCTTGCATTTCAGTGCGCGGTGCATTTCCCACAGTCAATGTTTGTGAATCCGGGCACAACATTTCTGGCTGTTCCATTGACCTTTGAAAGGTGGAAGTTTGTTGGGCTGGGAATAGCTCCTGCGAATACCCCATTGTGTCCTGAGGAAATTCTTCGGACTGGTTATTTGGCAGTTGTGTGCGTGGTGTCGCTGCCGGTTGTGTCAGCTTTGTGCCCACTGGCTCCTTGTAACTGGCTGAGGACTCGGACCTCGTGCGTGATGTGCTGGTGCTGCTTAACCCACTGCTGGACGCTTGAGAGGTCATCCAATTAATTATCTGGTCCTGGTCTTTTGGATTTGTGAGGGTTGATTTCCTGGACAACATGGGCGGTATTGAGTGGGTTTTCTTCGGTGCTCCACTGTGGCCTGTACGTGAACCGTCAGGGGAAACACCTCTTCCCTTGCCCCTCCCTCTTTCACAGGATTTCTTCTTCATTTCACTTATCCTTAAAGTACACGCTGACTGGCAGCAGTACAGTGGCAGTACAGAAATGCTATACAGTGGCGGGTGAGCGGTGTACTACTATTCCCAGCAGCGACACAGAGCACAATGCTATACAGTGGTGGGTGAGCGGTGTACTACTATTCCCAGCAGCGACACAGAGCACAATGCTATACAGTGGTGGGTGGGTGAGCGGTGTACTACTGTTCCCAGCAGCGACACAGAGCACAATGCTATACAGTGGTGGGTGAGCGGTGTACTACTGTTTCCAGCAGAGACACAGAGTGGCAGTAAACACAATGCTATATAGTGTGGCTGAGTGGTGTACTACTGTTACCAGCAGCGACACAGAGCACAATGCTATACAGTGGTGGGTGAGCGGTGTACTACTGTTCCCAGCAGTGACACAGAGCACAATGCTATACAGTGGTGGGTGAGCGGTGTACTACTATTCCCAGCAGCGACACAGAGCACAATGCTATACAGTGGTGGGTGGGTGAGCGGTGTACTACTGTTCCCAGCAGCGACACAGAGCACAATGCTATACAGTGGTGGGTGAGCGGTGTACTACTGTTCCCAGCAGAGACACAGAGTGGCAGTAAACACAATGCTATATAGTGTGGGTGAGCGGTGTACTACTGTTCCCAGCAGCAACACAGAGCACAATGCTATACAGTGGTAGGTGGGTGAGCGGTGTACTACTGTTCCCAGCAGCAACACAGAGCACAATGCTATACAGTGGTGGGTGAGCGGTGTACTACTGTTCCCAGCAGCGACACAGAGCACAATGCTATACAGTGGTGGGTGAGCAGTGTACTACTATTCCCAGCAGCGACACAGAGCACAATGCTATACAGTGGTGGGTGAGCGGTGTACTACTGTTCCCAGCAGAGACACAGAGTGGCAGTAAACACAATGCTATATAGTGTGGGTGAGCGGTGTACTACTGTTCCCAGCAGCGACACAGAGCACAAACCTATACAGTGGTGGGTGAGCGGTGTACTACTATTCCCAGCAGAGACACAGAGTGGCAGTAAACACAATGCTATACAGTAGTGGGTGAGCGGTGTACTACTATTCCCAGCAGCGACACAGAGCACAATTCTATACAGTGGTGGGTGGGTGAGCGGTGTACTACTGTTCCCAGCAGCGACACAGAGCACAATGCTATACAGTGGTGGGTGAGCGGTGTACTACTGTTCCCAGCAGAGACACAGAGTGGCAGTAAACACAATGCTATACAGTGGTGGGTGAGCGGTGTACTACTATTCCCAGCAGCGACACAGAGCACAATGCTATACAGGGTGAGCGGTGTACTACTGTTCCCAGCAGAGACACAGAGTGGCAGTAAACACAATGCTATATAGTGTGGGTGAGCGGTGTACTACTGTTCCCAGCAGCGACACAATGACTGGGGGGACCCTGGCTAGCCTGGCTGGAGAGAGAATTACCCTGCCTGCCTACCCAAAGCTAAACCCACAGACAAATGGCGGAGAAATGACGTGGATCGGGTATTTATTTACCCGAACCACGTGACCCGTTCGGCCAATCAGAGCGCGTTCGGGTCCGAACCACGTGACCCGTTCGGCCAATCACAGCGCTAGCCGAACGTTTGGGGAACGTTCGGCCATGCGCTCTTAGTTCGGCCATATGGCCGAACAGTTTGGCCGAACACCATCAGGTGTTCGGCCGAACTTGAACATCACCCGAACAGGGTGATGTTCTGCAGAACCCGAACAGTGGCGAACACTGTTCGCCCAACACTAACAGGGACACCTACCTACCTATACTAGGGGACCTACCTATGCCTACCTACCTATACTGGGTCTCCTACCTATGCCTAGCTAACTACTGGGTCTCCTACCTATGTCTAGCTAACTACTGAGGCACCTACCTATGCCTACCTACCTATACTGGGACTCCTAACTATGCCTACCTACCTATACTGGGACTCCTACCTATACTAGGACTCCTACCTATGCCTAGCTAACTACTGGGACACCTACCTATGCCTACCTACCTATACTGGGACTTCTACCTATGCCTAGCTAACTACTGGGACACCTGCCTATGCCTACCTACCTATACTGGGTCTCCTACCTATGCCTAGCTAACTACTGGGACACCTACCTATGCCTACCTACCTATACTGGGTCTCCTACCTATGCCTAGCTAACTACTGGGACACCTACATATGCCTACCTACCTATACTGGGACTCCTTACCTATGCCTACCTACCTATACTGGGACTCCTACCTATGCCTACCTACTTATACTGGGACTCCTACCTATGCCTACCTACCTATGCTGGGACTCCTACCTATGCCTAGCTAACTCCTGGGACACCTACCTATGCCTACCTACATACAAGAAGATAATAAGGTCGTTGCTTCATTGTGGACAGACCAAATTTGATCAGCTGGACAGTCACTGTTGTTCTATCATTGAGCTACCACAGCCCGGCGGCCATATGGGCTTGAAAACCGCCACGGCCTACACTCTCGCCACGGTGCGCACCAGTCCAGCACGGCCGTCACTACGCAAACAGCTGTTTGCGGTGCGTTACACAGTGAGTTTGGTGCGTCAGTGTGAAGCAGAACTCTAATTACACTCCCTGATTGATGTATACACATGCAAGATGTTTGAAAGCACTTTAGGCCTGCAATTTAGCATTCAATGTCATTTCTGCCCTTAAAACGCTGCTTTGCGTCACATCCAGATTTTTCCCCGGGACTTTGAGCATGTATCCCACTCCGCCATGCCCCCCTCCAGGAGTTAGACTCCTTGAAACATGTTTTCCATAACTTTTGTGGCCAGCATAATTTTTTCTATTTTTCAAAGTTTGCATCCCCATTGAAGTCTATTGCGGAAAATCGGAGGTTCGCGACATCTCTAACCAAAACTGACTGTTTCTCCCTCTCTACCAGGCAATAAATTAGGATTGTCAAAAAACGCACCTCCAATGTAATCAAGTGATAAGGACAAGGCCAGTCTGCTAACACACAACAGAACAATAGTATATCCCCCACCTGACTCCAGTAACAAAATACAGAGTCCAATCACAGCAAACAAACAATGCAGGAACAAAATACATTAAACAAAAAATACAGTTATTACATATCATACATCACATTCCTCCCCCCATACATTCCTGGACCCCCAGGTGAACCCATTAGTTGGGTGAGACTGAGTTACAGGTACGTGGCAAATCTGTCCATCTGCTCCTTCTCAATCTAGGTGGGAGTTCATAATTAATTGTTCTTGCTTTCGTATATGCCAGTTCAACTTTGACTCGATGTCCACATACAATTTATCTATTCCCTTGCTGCATCTTCTGGATTCTCAAACGCCACAAAAGCGAATTCAGGTGGACTCCTCGCAACCCAGATATGACACACAGGTCCATAGCGGCCAAACACTCGCCCCAACTCCCATGAGCTGCTTTGTCTTCCTAAGTGTCCAATGTACACTATGGAATTTGTCCTGTGAGCTCCATGGGATTGGGTAAGGTCAGATATATTATTGCTCAAAACATTATTTGACAGACGAACATAATTAATCCCTCTGGCATCTTCTCTTTTTGCTACTGTTCTTAATGGCCCATACTCACGGGCTACAATTGTCGCCGCAACCACGTGGCACGCGCGTGTTGCGGCGACAGGTCGCCCGTGACTATGGCGCACGCACCCCGAACCATCGCTCGTCACTGCTGTCGCCAGGCGATTGGCGCGGTTAATCGCCTGGCGACAGTTGCCGCAACTTCACCGCAATGGTCGCTAGTCCGCGTGTGTATGCGGACTAGCGACAGCAACCTATAGGCATCACACAGGGCTTCCGGCAGGTGGAGAAACGTCGGCGACAGCTTCCATCGCACCACTAATTCCTCTTCCGCAGTGTGTATGCGGAGGGACCCGGCGACGAGCTGTCGCCGGTCTGTCGCGCACACGCTCCCGTGTGCTAGCGACTAGCGACAATTGTAGCCTGTGAGTATGGGCCATTAGAGTGGGGAAATGCCTGAGGAGTTGGTTGTCGCATTCCTTCCATCAGCAGGCTGAGGAAGCAGGGCAACTCCATTGTCTCTGCTGGCATGTGGGCATGCTGCTACCAGGTGCTCAGTCGACCCACAGCCAAAACACGACTTCCTCACCCTGTTCTTTGTAACACCTGAAGTGGCAGACCTCCTCATTGGAGTGGTGGGCCTGGGCTCTACACACGATGCAGTCCTGGATGCTTCACAGACACACGAATCCTCTGGAAGATGATACACCTGGGACCGGTTCCCCACAAACTGATCGGCCAGCTTTGAAGCATCCCTCATTGTTGGAGGGTTCCGATCCAGCACCCACATTTTCACCTCTGGAGGACAGCAGCTCAGGAATTGTTCTCTCAAACACAGTTCTTTTAAGTCCTCCAAAGTCCTGACACCATTGCCCTGAATCCATTGCTTGAAAACATGATTCAGCTTCACTCCAAACTCATTAAAAGAGGTTTGTGAGGTCTTACAGAGGGATCGGAAAGACTGTCTGTATGCCTCGGAAGTTTTGGCATACCGAGCCAGCAATGCCCGTTTCACTTCCACAAAGTTCATACTTTTCTCCAGAGGCAAGGACTTAACAGCATCACTGGCACGGCCAGTCAGCTTTCCTAACAGAATGCGATGCACTCACTGTTTGGAATACAATGTGTCTCATATATCAGTTCAAAAGTTTCCAAGTAGGCATCAATTTCCTCTTTAGATTCATCAAACATGGGGAATAAGGAATACAGTCTGACAATGTCCATATGTGGCTGTGACATTCCACCCTGAGCAGGGCCGGCCTTTGCTATGAGCGACCTGTGCGGTCGCTCAGGGCACCATGCTCTCAAGGGCGCATGCGCCGTCGCCCCTTGCCGCCCCTCGCTGCCCCGCTGTCTCCCTGTGTCCTCTCCGTCTATATGTAGAGCCGGACTACAACAAAATGGCCGCCGATGTCCACAAATGCAGACAAACGGTGGTCATTTTCTTGTAGCCTGCTCTAACTACAGATGAGTGGAGGCGGGGAGAGAAGAGTGACGTCGGCGCTGGATGTCAGGTGAGTCAGTCTCTGCCCGCCCCGCTAACACATAAAGGGGGGGTTACCTGGGGCAACCTGCCTACACTGGTGGCAAACTACTTACACTGGGGGCAAACTACCTACACTGGGAGCAAACTACCTACACTGGGGGGCAAACTACCTACACTGGGGGCAAACTACCTACACTGGGAGCAAACTACCTACACTGGGAGCAAACTACCTACACTGTGGGGAAAACTACCTACACTGGGGGAAAACTACCTACACTGGGGGCAAACTACCTACACTGGGAGCAAACTACCTACACTGTGGGGCAAACTACCTACACTGGGAGCAAACTACCTACACTGGGGGCAAACTACCTACACTGGTGGCAAACTACCTACACTGGGGGCATACTACCTACACTGGGGGCAAACGACCTACACTGGGGGCATACTACCTACACTGGGGGCAAACTACCTACACTGGGGGCAAACTACCTACACTGGGGGCATACTACCTACACTGGGGGCATACTACCTACACTGGGGGCATACTAGGGCAAACTACCTACACTGGGGGGCATACTATCTACACTGGGGGGCATACTACCTACACTGGGGGCATACTGGGGCATACTACCTACACTGGGGGCATACTACCTACACTGGGGGCATACTGGGGAAAACTACCTACACTGGGGGCATACTACCTACACTGGGGGGCATACTACCTACACTGAGGGGCATACTACCTACACTGGGGGCATACTGGGGCATACTACCTACACTGGGGGCATACTACCTATACTAGGGGCATACTACCTACACTGGGGCCATACTGGGGCAAACTACCTACACTTGGGGCATACTGGGGCATACTACCTATACTGAGGGCATACTACCTACACTGGGGGCATACTGGGGAAAACTACCTACACTGGGGGCATACTACCTACACTGGGGGGCATACTACCTACACTGGGGGGCATACTACCTACACTGGGGGGCATACTACCTACACTGGGGGGCATACTGGGGCATACTACCTACACTGGGGGCATACTACCTATACTGGGGGCATACTACCTACACTGGGGGCATACTACCTACACTGGGGCCATACTGGGGCAAACTACCTACACTTGGGGCATACTGGGGCATACTACCTACACTGGGGGCATACTACCTACACTGGGGCAACCATGCTACTACACTGGGGGAAACTGTACTAGCTACACTGAGGGCAGCTATGCTACCTATATGGGGCAACTATACTACCTACACTGGGGGCAACTATGCTACCTATATGGGGACAACTATGCTACTTATGGGGGGGGGCAACAAAATCCGGTTTCGCTCAGGGCACTGTGAAAACTAAGGCCCTGAGATCTATTCACATTCTGTGCCATCATCTCACAAACCATCCTGAGCAATGTGTGAAGCATGTCCTCACCTCTGGCAACACCTTGCTGGGCCTGATGCGAAGACTGTTCCTCTGAGTATCTTGTCATTAGCAGTTCCACAAGCTGAGGTTTTTTCAGTCCATCAGAATGTAAGCCCCTCTTACGGCTCAACTTCTGAAGGGTAGCAATTTCCAGCTTCCGCAGCATCTTCTCCATGCTTCTGGTGTTCCATTGTCTGCTCTGTCCCACCACAGCTCACCAATATGTCATGATATATCGATCTCACCAAAGCTAACCTAGAAGGGAGAGTCGTGTTATGACATGTAAGCATTGGGAAAGGAAAATTACCGATAGGTAAGTAACAATTTTCAGTTTTCCCTATGCTTCCATGTCATAAACACTTGGGATTTAACTAGGAAATAAATGAAGGGAGGGATAGTACTGCTTAACACACAATTTAATTATGAATTCGTAGATAATACAGTTTTGCCAAACATAAGAAAACTCTGCGCTGACAGATCAACTCTGTAGTGGCGCATGAAAGTATGAATACTTGACCAGTTAGCAGCTTGGCAGATTTTATTTGCCGGCACTCTATTATAAGCTGCCCATGACGTAGTCATGCTACGTGTTGAATGGGCCCTTATTTGTTGTGGTGGTTCTAGGTTGAGAGTCTTATAAGCTATCTGGATGGTTTAAACCAACCAAGAGGATATAGTTCTAGCTGAGGGCGCTTCTCCTTTTCTGTATCCTGACGGTATGACCCATAGTCTGTCAGTGTTCCTGAATTCCAAAGTTACTTCTAAGTAAATTTTAAGGGCTTGAACTACATCCAGTGGGTGTAATTCGAGTCCTCTTTATGAAAGGAAGGGAGTGTCCAATCCTGATTGAGGTGGAATGTCGATGTGACCTTATAGGTATAGGTGAATTGTCCAGGGATTTAGTCTCCTCTGGTTTGAGTGGATAAAGCTTCGAAATCCTGTTATTTAGGGGTGATCTTTTATCAAGCTTTTCCCATTCATCCTTTATTATTTCAGAGATTTCATTCATTAGTGGAAATGTCGTAGTTTTTTTCTTTAAATGTGAGAAGTATTCCTTTTGTTTAGCCGTACTAGTGGAAGGTTCCTCTGTGTCTTCAGTGTCCCACTCTATGGTTTTTCTAACTGCTTGAATATAGAGTTGGACCAATGTGAAGTCGAAACCGACAGCTAAATCCTCTGTGTCAGTTGATGGTTGCGTTTGTTGTTGTTTCATAGGCTGTGTAGACATATTAGGTAATGATGCAAGGTATTCCTTCATGGAATCCTGCACCGCTTGTGTTATCATTTGGGAAACATCTATTGGCATTTGTTCAGTCTCCTTTGCCAATTCCTTGAAGCATTTCCTGCAAACTGACTTGTCCGGAAGAGCTTCTCTGTAACATGCCCAGAATCTTTTATAGTGAGGAGGAGGTCTAGATTTACTTCTATGTCTGTGTGCAGAAGAAGGACTTTGCCTTCGAAATCTGGATCTTGATCAAGTACTTTTCTTCTTATGATGTTTCCTTGGACTAAAACTAAACAGATAAAAAGAAAAAAAAAATGTGTCAAACGTCAAAGCAAAGGCACTGGGTAAGACCCTACCTTTCAATCCGATGCTGGTCTTTTGGGGGAGCAGTGGGAGCAATAGGAGCAGCAGAGGTAGCTGACGAAATGAAAAAATAGAACTTCAGATTAGAAACAATAAAGCATGGCTAGAAGTAATCCACCCTGTATACTTAACCATCTGTCCACTTACATTGCTGCGGTAACTCAGGGGTAATCGCTGGATCAACTTCCATAATGGTAGAAAGTGTCCACCAGTAGCAAAATATAGGCAGCTATCAAGACTTGAAAACGCTAACAAAGCGCATGCAGCGTCCAGATTGCAGCCGCCAGACGCCATATCCATGCCTGTTTAAATATACTTCTGCCCGATAAGGTCTCCGCCCCTTCTATCCGCTCCTCCAATCAGAGCGCGGACAATGCGACCTCAGCATACGCAACCTCCGCTGGTCCAATCATTGTACAGGGATAGCCGGCCGGAGGTTAGCAGCCGGAAATACGTCACCGGAAGTGACAAATGCGCTCCATCCTGGAGAAGCCGGAAGTGTAGTTAGCGTGAGGCGTCCCGGACATCGAAGAAAAAGAGGAAAGGTAATAAACTGCCACTGCAAAATTGATAAGCAGCATATTTAATGCTGATGCCAAGCACATAAATGTATTAAATCAGGCGTTATAAAGGGTAGAATAATAAGCCATTTAGACTACATCTACCACAACGCCTACCTCCAAGACCAGCAGGCCCGAGGGGACCCTGCTAATTTATAGCATATAAGGTCAAGAGGAAAAAATCAAAATAGCTACTATTTAAGCAGCCAGGCAGGGCAAAATATGAAAAAGTGACAGGCAAATCATGCCCCCCTTGAGATGGTCCCATGAGGTGAGGTCGAGGTCAAAAGACTGGGGGGAACAACCAGAATTTATAATTATATGGTCCTATGGGGTAGGGGGGGCGGGGCATCTACCCAAGTGTTTATGACATGGAAGCATAGGGAAACAGCTTTAACCCAGCTGTCTCACACCAAAACTGACTGTTTCTCCCTCTCTACCAGACAATAAATTAGGATTGTCAACAAACACACCTCAAATGTAATCAAGTGATAAGGACAAGGCCAGTCTGCTAACACATAACAGAACAATAGTATATCCCCCACCTGACTCCAGTAAAGGGGCGCATACACCTAACGATTTTCCCGCCGATATACAGCCGATCTGATCACAGTGATCAAATCGGCTGTGAAATCGCCACGCACACCGCTGACAGAACGATCGATTTCCATCCAAAATCGATCGTTCCCGTCAATTCCGGTCGATCCGGCCGTGCGGAAGATTTTTCTCGATCGCCGGCGGGTCGGGAGTGCGTCGATAGCGGCGTTCGAATGCCCGACGACCGACGCAATGTAGCAGCGGGTATACATTACCTGTTCCGCCGGCGCAACTCCCCTGGTCCACGCTGTCTTCTTTCCGCACTGGGTTCCGGACCGTTCCTGCAGCTACACAGAACTTCCTGTCCCGGCAGGAAGTTTAAACAGTAGAGCGCCCTCTACTGTTTAAACTTCCCCAGGACAGGAAGTTCAGTAGCTGCAGGAACGGAGCCCGGAGCGGAGAAGAAGACAGCGTGGACCAGGGGAGTCGCGCCGGCGGAACAGGTAATGTATGCAGGGGGGGCGGCAGCAGCGGTCGCTCCACAGATTGTGATCGGTTTCAGGCTGAAATCGATTCACAATCTGTTTGTAGTAAAGGTGGCCATACGATCCCTCTCTGATCAGATTCGATCAGAGAGGGATCTATCTGTTGGTCGAATATGATGGCAAATCGACCAGTGTATGGCCACCTTAACACAATCAATACAGAGTCCAATCACAGCAAACAAACAATGCAGGAACAAAATACATTAAATAAAAAATACAGTTATTACATATCATACATCACATTGTCCTCTATGGCAAGTTGCAAAATATAATGAGTTGCAAAATTTTTCACTACATCGGATCATCCACAAGGCAAAACTAGGCAGCTGCCTAGGGCCTGGAGATAGTCTAGGGGCCTTGTGGTTGCTAGCCCCCACCAAATATAACTCAATAAGCCAGGTGACCATCAGCGGTGGACAAAAAGTGCAATCTTGGTTAGGTCCCCATTTTGTCTTAATCGTTTACTGGTGTAGATACGGAGTACAGCAGTTCAACATACTGTACAATCGGGACAACCAGTGATTCAAGTACCGACACACACAACTGATGTGTAGTTTGAATAACACCACCAAGACTGATAGATGTTCACTTGATAAAATGCACAGAAACAGGAAACACAAGGGGGAGGTCCCTGCCCTTGCAGGCTTACCATCTAGAGCAGCGCTGGGTAAACTACGGCCCACAGGCTGGCTGTGAATCCGGCCCACCAATAGGTGGTCGGATTCCTCTCCATGCAGAGTCACGGGCGATAAGAGTGGGTTAAATCTCACCTGATCGCCAGTTCCAACGTCACATCTCCATGGCCTCAGGGCATCACGTGACACGCCATCAGAACGTGCCAGTGTATTACACATTGGTATATCCTGATGGCACGTCACATGACACCCCGTGGCCATGGAGACACGCCACTGGAATTGGTGATCAGTTGAGTTTTAACCCAATCTTTTCACCCGCTCACAACTCTGCAGGGAGAGAGGAGGGAAAGTATTTTAGGATTGTGGCCACATAAAGTTTGCCCAGGCCTGATCTAGAGGGTAGTGGATTTGATACACTGGGAGAGTAGACAAAGGGGTTAAGGCATGAGGTAGTGAGTTTTAAATTATATCTATAACAAATTATAAGCTTGTTGGAACAAGTGTGTCTTGAGGGTACATTTAAAAATGTGGGAGAGAGTTACAAAGGAGAGGTGACACTCGTGAGAAGTCCTGGATGGGAGCCCTTTTGACACATCAACACTTCCCAATTAAGTGGTAAATAAGTCCCCTAGTGACAGACTGCTCAGCAAGTCATACAACCCTCATTCAGAGAGACATATCCCAGCATACCTTGCAAACCTAAGAAGGTTTACATTTTACATCCATGCACTACTTATTTCTTGAGTTAGTGTTTGCCCAGCAAGCTCTATTTCTTGTGTACTTGTTTTGCTAATATAAAAATATAAAATATGTCCATGTATCTATTAACTTCTGTAAAAGCTGCATTACCTATTCAATAAGGAGTCCTTGGGCAAGACTCCCTAACACTGCATGGTGGCCTACTGAGCACGCCTTTAGTGACTGCAGCTCTCAAGCACTTTCAGTCTGCCAGGAGAAAAGCGCTACACAAATGCTAGGATTATTATTATTAAAATTTGCCACTTGCTCATGAATTCTTTGCAGGTTTTACAAAATGGAAGTGTGGTGGGTGTATGTCTAGGCTTAAAGGGGTTCTCGGGGGGGGGAGGGAGGGGTTGACAATAAAAACAGACACTTACCTGGGGCTTCTATCAGCCCCCTGTAGCTGTAATGTCCCACGCCATCCTCCTCCGTTCCGTGCCGCCGGCACCGGGCAATTATTTGTCTAACAAGATGAATAATGCGCGCTCCCGCTCGTGTCATCGGTAGCTTACTGCGCAGGCACAGTACGAAGTTTTCTTGTACTGCGCCTATGCAGTAAGCTTCCGATAACGCGCAGGAGCGAGCACACCCGTGGCCACAGCCGCGCAGCCACAGTTGGATGGGATGCCGCACTAGACCGGGGCCGGCGGCAGGGAACACCAGATCTGAGGAGGACGGCGTGGGACATTATAGCTACAGGGGGCTGATAGAAGCCCCAGGTAAGTGCCCACCCCAAACACCCACCCCGGAGAACCTCTTTAAATATATTTTTACAGTTTAAAGTGGCCCTTTTCCCCTATTCTTGACTGTTGGGTAGTATGCCCTCTGTGACAGACTTCATTAAAGGGAACCCGAGGTAAGAGGGATATGAAGGCTGACATGTTTATTTCCTTTTAAATAATGAACATTGCCTGGCTCTCCTGCTAATCCTCTGCCATACATTAACCACTTTACCCCCGGCGGTACGAATTTCTCCGTCCCTTTTTTCCCTCCTAAAAAAACAGGGACGGAGAAATCCGTACCTTCCGCGCTACCGCCGCTCGTGCGCGCGCACCCGCCGCTCGTGCACGCCGCCGCCTGCTTGCCCGGAGATCAATGAACGGGAAAATCCATTCCCGTTCGTTGATCTAAGCCCCCGCAATGATCTGCTGCTTCTTTCAGAAACAGCGCGATCATTGTGAGTCTCCCAGCCTCCTACTGCTTCCTGTAAGCGTCCTTTCGGTCGCTTACAGGTCGCATGTAAACATACTCACTGTGGCCAAATAGTAAACTACACCCTAATGCATTTTACACATACAAATAAATTGTTTTACATAATAAATTAACTCATTACCTCCCACACTCCCCAATTTTTTTTTTTTTTTGTAATTTAAAAAAAAAAAATATATATATATATACAATAAAAAAAAAAACATAAATAGTTACCTTAGGGACTGAACTTTTTAAATATTTATGTCAAGAGGGTATAACACTGTTACTTTATAAACTACGGGCTTGTAATTAGGGATGGACGCAAAACTGAAAAAAATGCACCTTTATTTCCAAATAAAATATTGGGGCCAAACATTGTGATAGGGACATAATTTAAACGGTTTTATAATCGGGAATAATGGGCAAATAAATTTCATGGGTTTTAATTACAGTAGCATGCATTATTTAAAAACTATAATGGCCGAAAACTGAAAATAATAATTTTTTCCCACATTTTTTCCTATTTTCCCCATTAAAACACATTTAGAATAAAATAATTCTTGGCATAATGTCCCACCTAAAGAAAGCCTAATTGGTGGCGGAAAAAACAAGATATAGTTCATTTCATTGCGATAAGTAATAATAAAGTTATAGACGAATGAATGGACGGAGCGCTGAAAGGTAAAAATTGCTCTGGTGGTCAGGGGGTAAAACCCCTCAGTGGTGAAGTGGTTAAAGTAAATGGGAACCGTGGGGTTAAAACAAAGCCAGATACTTACCTAAGGAGAGGGAAGGCTCTGAGTCCTAATGAGCCTTCCCTCTCCTCTCCAGGTGCCCTCGGTGCAGCGCTGTCCCCAGGAGCAGTATTTGACTAATTTGGCCAAATACTGCTTGCTCCGCTGGCGAAGGTGACTTCGGAAAGTCTTCGGGAGCCCCAGTGCTCCTGAAGATTGGCCCCTCTCGCGTGTGCGCAGTATGGAGTCGTCTGTCTTCAGGAGGACTCGGCTCCCGAAGACTTCCCAAAGCCCCCACAGCGGGAGAAGTGGGAGATGGGACAGATAAAGTGGCAATTGTGCCACAGAGATAGTGACTAGGCCACAGGCACCAGCCTAGGTTGCCGTGTGGATGATGCTGCTCTGCAACCAGCCCATAGCCTAATATTTCCAAACCTGCCTCCATGCAAATCAACTGTTTCCTCCTTCCGCTTCTGTGTCCATGTCTTACCCCATCTTGCCTGTCCAATCATAGAGGATGAGCATCATTTTATGCTGTTGTATGCCGGCCGACGATTACATACTGTGAATAACCGTGAGTTGAGGGAACTGAAGCTGCATGTAGCAGTGAGTCTGTCTGCAAGCGAGTCAGCCCCTCTCACTATCAGTGCACTGACCTGTCTAGCCTTATATGGACTGTGAACCATGAGGTAATATCTGCTCAAGGAACTCATGGTTCCCTCATGGTATAAAGGCATAATGATAATAAACTCCCAGGAATACATAACATTGTTTAAAGGGGGCCCCACAATGCTGCATTATATTATAATGCAATGTGAATACGTGTATGAATGCGCAGGCATGAGTGTGCTGCTAATATAACCCTATGGATAAAACATGCTAATGATAGATTATTTTTAGGTGATTGCTGGGAGATTATTGAATTTAAAACTGGTGGCAGACCTAATTCGCCAATTTTCATTGATTTTAGTGTATGGGGTCCTGGTCTGGCTTACTGGCAAATTTGAGACTGTGGATGTATGTCTCTAACTTTTTGTGCAATAAAGTTTTGTATTACCTGTTAACATCATGGCTCATGTGCAATTTTATTTATGATCACCTCCAGATCTCGACAGATCTCTCCAGTAGAAATAATCAATGAATTGCACATTTTCTATAATTCTGGTTCAAATGTTGATGCTGTTACAGCTGTGGTAATGGGAGTACACTTGCTTCAATGTATAAAGTTGTGTATAGGCTCGTGCGCACCAAGAGCGGTTCTGAGCGTTTTTAAAACGCTTTCTGAGGGAAAACCGCTTGGCTAATAATAGTCAATGGGCTGGTGCACACCAGAGCGGCACGTTTTTTCCCCCAAACGCAAACCTGTGTCCTACAGCATTTTTTATATTTTTGAGGTGTTTGCCTCAATGTAAAGTATAGAAAAGTGGAAAACAGCTCTGAAAAACACTAGATCAGAGCGGTTTTCCAAGCGTTTTTGTTACTGTAGCTGCTCAGATACAGCTGTACTGTAACAAAATATTATAAACACTAAACAAAATTGTTCCAAAAAACGCTAGGCATGTTTAGAAACTCACCCTAAACGTGCCTAGAAACGCTCTGAAAAAACTCTTCAAAAACCGATAGCGGTTTTTGGTGTGCACTGGCCCTATGCCCGTGAATGAGGTTGTGCACAGAGAAGGCCCGAACCTCCGATTTTAGGTTCGCGAACCTCCCGTGAAAGTTCGGTTTGTGCGAACTTTCGCTAACCGCAATAGACTTCAATAGGGAGGCGAACTTTGAAAACTAGAAAAATTTATGCTGGCCACAAAAGTGATGTAAAAGATGTTTCAAGGGGTCTAACACCTGGAGGGGGGCATGGCAGAGTGGGATACACTCAATTACAAGAAAATGTATGCGTGCTCTACGCCAAGCTTAACCCTTTCAAGTCTAGCTGTGCAAATCTGGCTAAAATGGCTTATCATGAGACATGCTCATGCAGAAATGCATCTGCTTTCGCATGCCAAACTTTGCAGGGTCAAAAACCAATACCGCGAAGCGGTTGCCCTGCGGGAATTAGTTCATGCTATACAGCACTATCTAGGAGCGCCTCGGGGAGGCTTCCCATTGCCCCCATACAACCGGGGGGGCTGTGGGGATACACGCCAAAAGTCCCGGGGGGAAAATCTGGATTGGGCACAAAGCAGCGTTTTAAAGGCAGAAATCACATTGCAGACCTAAAGTGCTTTAAAACATCTTGCATGTGTATACATGGATCAGGGAATGTAATTAGAGTACTGCTTCACACTGACACACCAAACTCACTGTGTAACGCACTCAAACAGCTGTTTGCATAGTGACGGCCGTGCTGGACTGGTGCGCAGCACAAGTGAGATTGCTCTTCCTCACTTAGTGATGTCAGGTAATGTCTGACTGCCTTATCAACTTTCTGTACCATTGTTAAAAAGAACCCGAGGTGGGTTTGAAGAATGTTATCTGCATACAGAGGCTGGATCTGCCTATACAGCCCAGCCTCTGTTGCTATCCCAAACCCCACTAAGGTCCCCCTGCACTCTGCAATCCCTCATAAATCACAGCCGTGCTGTGAGGCTGTGTTTACATCTGTAGTGTCAGTCTCAGCTGCTCCCCCACCTCCTGCATAGCTCCGGTCCCTGCCCCCGTCCCTTCCCTCCAATCAGCAGGGAGGGAAGGGATGCAGGCGGGGACTGGAGTTCTGCAGGAGGCGGGGAGAGCAGCAGACTGGCACTATAGAGATAAACACTGCCAGCTCTGACAAGCTGTATGTCAGCAGCGTGGCTGTGATTTATGAGGGATTGCAGAGTGCAGGGGGACCTTAGGGGGGTTTGGGATAGCAACAGAGGCTGGGCTGTATAGGCAGATCCAGCCTCTGTATGCAGATAATATTCTTCAAACCCACCTCGGGTTCTCTTTAAAGCTTACATCTATTTTTTTAAATGCTTGTTCTGCTTGCTGTTTAGTACCTGCATCGAGAATCCTTTATGGAGGGCAAGTCTGCCATTGCGAGTGACCACGGGTAATGGCCGCGGAATCCTGGTTTGATTCCGGTCCGGAGTGGGAGCCTAAGAAACGGCTACCACCCCCACACATCCAAGGTATGCAGCAGGCACGCTGTGGGCAAAGGAGCAGGAACGGCTGCCACACACATCCAAGGAATGCAGCAGGCATGGCATGCACGACTTTCGAGGCCCTGCTGTATATGTGAGATGAATCAACTTTAAATCCTTTAACGAGAATCTGTTATGGAGGGCAAGTCTGCCATCCATTAAAGTGAAAGGTATGCACTGACTGACAGGTATAATACAATGTGCAGTCAAAGATGCAGTGAAAGGTATGCAGTGACTGCAAACAGCTGTTTGTGTAGTGACGGCCGTGCTGGACTGGTGTGCACCATGACGAGAGTGCAGGTGATGGCGGCTTTCCAGCCCATATGGTCGCCGGGCTGAGGTAGCTGAATGACAGAACAGTGACTGTCCAGCTGATCAAATTTGGTCTGTCCACAATGAAGCAACGACCTTATTATCTTTGGTGTGCCACCCCCCGAGACACTCATATAGCCGGCGGTCATTGCTTCTTTGTGATACGCAAGCCCCTTCATCGCGGCAAGGTAATGATCACGAAGGGGAATGGGCACATGTACATGCCTTTTGTTTTGTTGTTGCAGCCGCAGTGCAGCCAGAAAAATTAGGCAGGCATGTCCACACACCAGAAAAATTATTATAGCGGCCGCTAAAATTCAGGAATCCGCCTGGAGTCCTGGACCCTGTTGGTGGCGGAGAAGACAGTCAAGCGGCCTACGGGAAGAGTTGCTATGTGGGGAGCGACTTAGTCTTGGGGCAGGCAGTCAGTCACATGGCGTGCAGGCAGAGATGCTGTGTGTGGGGACTGACTTAATCTTCGGGCAGGCAGTAGCCATCCGGGATCCATGCCTCATTCATTTTGATAAAGGTGAGGTACTGAACACTTTTGTGACTTCTCTTCTCAGTGACAATGCCTCCAGCTGCGCTGAAGGTCCTTTCTGACAGGACGCTTGAGGCAGAGCAAGACAGAAGTTGGATGGCAAATTGGGACAGCTCTGGCCACAGGTCAAGCCTGCGCACCCAGTAGTTCAAGGGTTCATCACTGCTCACAGTGTCTAAATCCACACTTAAGGCCAGGTAGTTGGCTACCTGCAGGTCCAGGCGTTGGTGGAGGGTAGATCCGGAAGCGCTAAGTCGAGGTGTTTGAATTAAGAATGTCCGCATGTCTGACATCACCATGAGATCGCTGGAGCGTCCTGTCCTTGCCTGCGTGGACATGGGAGGAGGATTACTGGCAGTGGTACCTTTATTGCGTTGTGCTGTGACATCACCCTTAAACGCATTGTAAAGCATAGTTGCCAGCTTGTTCTGCATGTGCTGCATCCTTTCTGCCTTCTGGTGAGTTGGTAACATGTCCGCCACTTTGTGCCTATACCGAGGGTCTAGTAGCGTGGCCACCCAGTACAGCTCATTCCCCTTGAATTTCTTATACGGAGGTCCCTCAACAGGCTGTACAGCATGAAAGACGACATCTGCACAAAGTTGGATGCAGACGTACTATTCATCTCCTCTTGCTCTTCCTCAGTGATGTCAGGTAAGTACTCCTCCTCCCCCAGGCCACGAACAATACCATGGGAACATCGAGCAGCACAAGCCCCCTGCGACGCCTGCTGCGCTTGTTCTTCTGCCGCCGCCTCCTCCTCCTCCAAAGAAACACCTCCTCATCATCCAAGTCTCTTCCCCACACGACTCTTCCTCCTCCCCCCCACCCCCCCCTCTGTGCTGCCACAGGTGTTGAGGAAACATCTGATTCTGATGTAAATTGCTCCCACAACTGTTCCTGCCATAACTGTTTCTCTTCACGCGCCTCCACAGCTTGATCCACCACTCTACGTACGGCACGCTCCAGGAAGTAAGCGTACGGGATCAAGTCGCTGATGGTACCTTCATTGCGACTCACCAGGTTGGTCACCTCCTCAAATGGCTGCATGAGCCTGCATGCATTTTGCATCAGTGTCCAGTTTGGGGGCCAGAACATCCCCATCTCCCCAGATTGTGTCCTTCTACTTAAATTCTAGAGGTACTGGGTGACGGCTTTTTCCTGTTCTAGCAGGCGAGAGAACATGACCAGGGTTGAATTCCAGCGAGTCGGGCTATCACATATCGAGCGTCTCACCAGCAAGTTGTTTCTCTGCTGAGTGTCCGCAAAGCGTGCCATGGCCTTGCAAGACTGCCTGAAATGTCTACACAACTTCCTGGCCTGCTTCAGGACGTCCTCTAAGCCTGGGTACTTTAACACAAATCTTTGACTAGATTTAGTACATGTGCCATGCAGTGTACATGTGTCAGCTTTCCCAAATTCAAAGCGGAAAGGAGATTGCTGCCGTTGTCACACACCACGTTGCCGATCTCCAGCTGGTGCGGGGTCAGCCACTGATCCACCTGTTTGTTAGGAGCAGCCAGGAGAGCTGGTCCAGTGTGACTCTCTGCTTTGAGGCAAGACATGTCTAAAATGGTGTGACACCATCGTACCTGGCATGCAGCATAGGCCCTGGGGAGCTGGGTCTGTGTAGCTGGAGAGGAGATCGCAGCACCAGTAGAGTTGAACTGCCACTCAGCCAAGGAGGAGGACGACAGCGAAGATGATGTAGCAGGAGGAGAGGAGCTGGCAGAAGGCCTGCCTGCAAGCCGTGGAGGTGTCACAAGTTGGTCTGCTGCACAGGCACGTTCTCCCTGCTTGCCATCAGTTACAGGTTGACCAAACGGGCAATGTAATGTAGGGTAATGTAGCGGCCCTGACAGTGCTTGGCAGACCAGGCATCCGTGGTCAGGTGGACCCTTGACCCAACGCTGTGTGCCAGAGATGACACCACTTGCCTCTCAACTTCATGGTACAGTTTGGGTAACGCCTTTTTTAGAGAAATAATTGCGGCCTGGTATCTTCCACTGCGGTGTCCCAATGGCCACAAATTTACGGAAGGCCTCAGAGTCCACCAGCTTGTATGGTAGCAGCTGGCGAGCTAACAGTTCCGCCGTGCCAGCTGTCAGACACCGGGCAAGGGGGTGACTGGCAGAAATTTGCTTCTTCTGCTCAAAGATTTCCTTCATGGACACCTGGCTGCTGTGGGCAGAGGAGCAGAAACCATTCAAGGGCAGAGGCGGAGTGGAGGAGGGTGGCTGTGAAGGTGCAAGGGAGAAAGCAGCTGAAGACGCTGCACCTGAAGGAGGGTGGCTTTTCTTTTGTGTGCTGCTTTTGCTCAGGTGCTCTTCCCATTGCAGTTTGTGCCTTTTTCTCCAGGTGCCTTTGTAAGGCACTTGTCCCTACGTGAGTGTTGGCCTTTCCACAGCTCAATTTTTGGAGGCAGAGACGACAGATGGCATTGCTCCGATCTGAGGCAGACACATTAAAAAATGTCCAAACCGCTGAGCCCCCCTGGGGTGATGGCACTATGGTGGCATCAACAGCTGACGTTGAAGGGCATGCTGGCTGGCTGTACATAGGTAGCGATACATGGCACCGGACATTGCCACCAGCTGTTTCTGATGACGAGCTCCCCCTGCTTCTTTCAGCAACTCGTCTCCTCCTACTCCTCTCTGACTCCTCCTCTGAACTGTCCCCCTGTTCATCTCCTCTATTGGGAACATACGTGGGATCCGTATCATCGTCATCATCCTGCCCAGCTTCGCTTGCCTCAGACTCCACAAAAACTGCACCAACAGCAGGTACTTCATCATCTTCACACGTTACATCCATAGTGTCGCCGCCTAACTCAGACATACACAGACAGGTAGCGGACAGGCACAGTAACACTGCGTGCGCTCAACTCACGTAGGTAGGTAGGTGGGTGCACTGTGAACAACAGGTAGGTAGGTATATGCAGTACTGGGTATTACATTGTGCACCTGTCACACACAGACAGGTAGCGGACAGGCACAGTGACACTGCGTGCGCTCAGCTCGCGTAGGTAGGTGGGTGCACTGTGAACAACAGGTAGGTAAATATATGCAGTAATGGGTATTACAATGTGCACCTGTCACACACACAGGTAGTCACTAAATGTGCTGGGCCTGGCAGTGGCACACACACAGTATGAATTATCAAGTGTGTCTATGCAATAGTGTTGGGCGAACATCTAGATGTTCGGGTTCGGGCCGAACAGGCCGAACATGTCCGCGATGTTCGGGTGTTCGACCCGAACTCCGAACATAATGGAAGTCAATGGGGACCCGAACTTTTGTGCTTTGTAAAGCCTCCTTACATGCTACATACCCCAAATTTACAGGGTATGTGCACCTTGGGAGTGGGTACAAGAGGAAAAAAAAATTTAGCAAAAAGAGCTTATAGTTTTTGAGAAAATCGATTTTAAAGTTTCAAAGGGAAAACTGTCTTTTAAATGCGGGAAATGTCTGTTTTCTTTGCACAGGTAACATGCTTTTTGTCGGCATGCAGTCATAAATGTAATACATATAAGAGGTTCCAGGAAAAGGGACCGGTAATGCTAACCCAGCAGCAGCACACGTGATGGAACAGGAGGAGGGTGGCGCAGGAGGAGAAGGCCACGCTTTGAGACACAACAACCCAGGCCTTGCATGAGGACAAGAAGCGTGCGGATAGCATGCTTTGTACCACCATGCAGTCATAAATGTAATAAAGATAAGTGGTTCAATAAACAGGGACCACGCGGCAACGCTAACCCAGCAGCAGCACACGTGATGGAACAGGAGGAGGCGCAGGAGGAGAAGGCCACGCTTTGTGAGACACAACAACCCAGGCCTTGCATGAGGACAAAAAGCGTGCGGAGAGCATGCTTTGTACCGCCATGTAGTCATAAATGTAATAAAGATAAGAGGTTCAATAAACAGGGACCACGCGGCAACGCTAACCCAGCAGCAGCAGCAGCAGCAGCACACGTGATGGAACAGGAGGAGGCGCAGGAGGAGAAGGCCACGCTTTGTGAGACACAACAACCCAGGCCTTGCATGAGGACAAAAAGCGTGCGGATAGCATGCTTTGTACCGCCATGTAGTCATAAATGTAATAAAGATAAGAGGTTCCATAAACAGGGACCGGCAACGCTAACCCAGCAGCAGCAGCAGCAGCAGCACACGTGATGGAACAGGAGGAGGCGCAGGAGGAGAAGGCCACGCTTTGTGAGACACAACAACCCAGGCCTTGCATGAGGACAAAAAGCGTGCGGATAGCATGCTTTGTACCGCCATGTAGTCATAAATGTAATAAAGATAAGAGGTTCCATAAACAGGGACCACGCGGCAACGGTAACCCAGCAGCAGCAGCAGCAGCAGCAGCAGCACACGTGATGGAACAGGAGGAGGCGCAGGAGGAGAAGGCCACGCTTTGTGAGACACAACAACCCAGGCCTTGCATGAGGACAAAAAGCGTGCGGATATAGCAGCAATGCTTTTTGCCGCCATGCAGTCATAAATGTAATACAGATGAGAGGTTCAATAAACAGGGACCGGAAACGCTAAACCATCCCAGATGTTCATCGGTCATGTTACTTGGTTGGGGTCCAGGAGTGTTGCGTAGTCGTTTCCAATCCAGGATTGATTCATTTTAATTTGAGTCAGACGGTCTGCATTTTCTGTGGAGAGGCGGATACGCCGATCTGTGATGATGCCTCCGGCAGCACTGAAACAGCGTTCCGACATAACGCTGGCTGCCGGGCAAGCCAGCACCTCTATTGCGTACATTGCCAGTTCGTGCCAGGTGTCTAGCTTCATGCCCGGTTTCAGGTCCAGCGGTGCCAGCCACAAATCCGTCTGTTCCTTTATTCCCCTCCAAATTTCCTCCCCTGTGTGCTGCTTATCCCCAAGGCAGATCAGCTTCAGCAACGCTTGCTGACGCATGCCAACAGCTGTGCTGCACTGCTTCCACGATCCTACTGCTGCTGGTGCTGGGTTAGCATTTCCGGATGAGGTACAGCTTTGAGATGCGTTGGAGGAGAAGGAGTCAGAGAGGTAGGTGCTGCTGTTGTTATCCAGCTGTTTGCGGCGTGGGCAACACCCGCGCCGTAGCAGGTGAGGAATCGCTGCCAGGCTCCACAAGGTTCACCCAGTGCGCGGTAAGGGAGATGTATCGACCCTGGCCGAACGCACTCGTCCAGGTGTCAGTGGTGAGGTGAACCTTGCAGGCAACGGCATTCTTCAAGCTTCGGGTTATTTAGCTGACCACGTGCTCATGCAACTCAGGCACTGCAGAGCGCGCAAAGTGGTAGCGGCTGGGAACAACGTAACGTGGGATGGCCACTGACATCATGCCCTTGAAGCTGTTTGTCTCCACCACTCGATATGGCAGCATTTCGCAGGCCAGAAGCTTGGCTATGCTGGCTGGCTGTTACTGCCACGGCCCGGGGGTCATTTGCTGGCAATTTCCTCTTGTGCTCAAACATCTCAGAGACAGACAACTCAACCGTAGCGCTGCACACCGAAGGGCTGTTGGTTGTTGTGTTTGATGAACACTGGGAGACCTCAAGAGCACTAGTCCGGAAAGTGACAGTGTCAGCATCGTCTGATGTTTGTGAATGTTGTGAACCACGCAATGGCTGGGCTACTGCTGCTGCTGAGGCGGGTCTGGTGGTGAGTCTGGTGAACCCAAGGGAGGCAGTGTTGCTGGTGGTACCCTGTCCTGCCGCGTTTGCCCACAGAGTGGGATGTTTGGATAGAATGTGGCGGCTCATGCTGGTGGTGGAGAGGTTGTTAATACTTTTCCCCCTGCTCAGGCGGGTCTTGCACACCTTGCAAATCGCCATGGTAACATCCTCAGTGCAGTCTTCAAAGAAAGCCCAGACTTTAACTGGCTGAGGACTCGGACCTCGTGCGTGATGTGCTGGTGCTGCTTAACCCACTGCTGGACGCTTGAGAGGTCATCCAAGTAATTATCTGGTCCTGTTCTTTTGGATCTGTGAGGGTTGTTGTCCTGGACAACATGGGCAGTATTGAGTGGGTTTTCTTGGGTGCTCCCCTGTGGCCTGTACGTGAACCGTCAGGGGAAACACCTCTTCCCTTGCCCCTCCCTCTTTCACCGGATTTCTTCCTCATTTCACTTATCCTTAAAGTACACGCTGACTGGCAGCAGTACAGTGGCAGTACAGAAATGCTATACAGTGGTGGGTGAGCGGTGTACCACTATTGTCAGCAGTGACACAGAGCACAATGCTATACAGTGGCGGGTGAGCGGTGTACTACTGTTCCCAGCAGACACAGAGTGGAAGTAAACACAATGCTATATAGTGTGGCTGAGCCGTGTACACAGAGTGGCATTAAACACAATGCTATATAGTCTGCTATATAGTCACCCCGAACAGGGTGATGTTCTGCAGAACCCGAACAGTGGCAAACACTGTTCGCCCAACACTACTGGGAGGGAACGCAGATTTTAGTACCTAAACACACGATACAACATGTTTTCCGGGGTCGGACTCTGAGGCACATACAGATGGTCCCGATCATCATCCTCATCATACAACTCTTCTCCTGAGTCTGACCCACCCACCACCTCTGCCACCCCAACATCCCCAGACACAGACCCCTCATCGTCCTCAACATTAACTTGGGATGCTGGCCTGAGCCAGACCTCCTCCTCCACATCAGGCCCCATCATCTCCTCAATGGCAGCCCTCATTAATCGCTCTGGCGACGGACTGATGGACACAACGTTCTCCTCCGGGGAGGGCTGCTGCTGACCACTGGCTGCTGGGGTGGATGTTATAGCTTGCGTGGGGCGTTGGCTGTTGCTGTTGTTGGGAGTGCTGCTCACAGCGGAGGTCTCTGGGGAACTCATGTTGAGCTCATATAGTGGTTGACGGTGAGTGGAGTATTACTGATCCCAGCAATATACACACTGACTGGCAGAGTACGCAATGCTATATAGTGTGGCTGAGCGGTGTACACAGAGTGGCAGTAAACACAATGCTATATAGTCTGGCTGAGCAAGCGGTGTACTACTGTTCCCAGCAGAATCAGAGTGGCAGTAAACAATGGTATATAGTCTGGCTGAGCGGTGTACACACAATGCTATATAGTCTGCTATATAGTGTCAGTAAACAATGGTATATAGTCTGGCTGAGCGAGCGGTGTACTACTGTTCCCAGCAGAATCAGAGTGGCAGTAAACAATGGTATATAGTCTGGCTGAGCGGTGTACACAGAGTGTCAGTAAACAATGGTATATAGTCTGGCTGAGCGAGCGGTGTACTACTGTTCCCAGCAGAATCAGAGTGGCAGTAAACAATGGTATATAGTCTGGCTGAGCGGTGTACACAGAGTGTCAGTAAACAATGGTATATAGTCTGGCTGAGCGAGCGGTGTACTACTGTTCCCAGCAGAATCAGAGTGGCAGTAAACAATGGTATATAGTCTGGCTGAGCGGTGTACACAGAGTGTCAGTAAACAATGGTATATAGTCTGGCTGAGCGGTGTACACACAATGCTATATAGTCTGCTATATAGTGTCAGTAAACAATGGTATATAGTCTGGCTGAGCGAGCGGTGTACTACTGTTCCCAGCAGAATCAGAGTGGCAGTAAACAATGGTATATAGTCTGGCTGAGCGGTGTACACAGAGTGTCAGTAAACAATGGTATATAGTCTGGCTGAGCGAGCGGTGTACTACTGTTCCCAGCAGAATCAGAGTGGCAGTAAACAATGGTATATAGTCTGGCTGAGCGGTGTACACAGAGTGTCAGTAAACAATGGTATATAGTCTGGCTGAGCGAGCGGTGTACTACTGTTCCCAGCAGAATCAGAGTGGCAGTAAACAATGGTATATAGTCTGGCTGAGCGGTGTACACAGAGTTTCAGTAAACAATGGTATATAGTCTGGCTGAGCGGTGTACACAGAGTGTCAGTAAACAATGGTATATAGTCTGGCTGAGCGGTGTACACAGAGTGGCAGTAAACACAATGCTATATAGTCTGGCTGAGCGAGCGGTGTACTACTGTTCCCAGCAGAATCAGAGTGGCAGTAAACAATGGTATATAGTCTGGCTGAGCGGTGTACACAGAGTGTCAGTAAACAATGGTATATAGTCTGGCTGAGCGGTGTACACAGAGTGTCAGTAAACAATGGTATATAGTCTGGCTGAGCGGTGTACACAGAGTGGCAGTAAACACAATGCTATATACTCTGGCTGAGCGAGCGGTGTACTACTGTTCCCAGCAGACACAGAACAGTGAACAGAATGCTATATAGTGTGGCTGAGCGAGCGGTGTACCACTATTCCCAGCAGACACAGAACAGTGAACAGAATGCTATATAGTGTGGCTGAGCGGGCGGTGTACCACTATTCCCAGCAGACACAGAACAGTGAACAGAATGCTATATAGTGTGGATGAGCGAGCGGTGTACCACTATTCCCAGCAGACACAGAACAGTAAACAGAATGCTATATAGTGTGGCTGAGCGAGCGGTGTACCACTATTCCCAGCAGACACAGAACAGTGAACAGAATGCTATATAGTGTGGCTGAGCGAGCGGTGTACCACTATTCCCAGCAGACACAGAACAGTGCACAGAATGCTATATAGTGTGGCTGAGCGAGCGGTGTACCACTATTCCCAGCAGACACAGAACAGTAAACAGAATGCTATATAGTGTGGCTGAGCGAGCGGTGTACCACTATTCCCAGCAGACACAGAACAGTAAACAGAATGCTATATAGTGTGGCTGAGCGAGCGGTGTACCACTATTCCAAGCAGACACAGAACAGTGAACAGAATGCTATATAGTGTGGCTGAGCGAGCGGTGTACCACTATTCCCAGCAGACACAGAGTGGCAGTAAACAGAATGCTATATAGTGTGGCTGAGCGAGGTACACAGAGTGGCAGTAAACAGAATGCTATATAGTGTGGCTGAGCAAGCGGTGTACTACTATTCCCAGCAGACACAGAGTGGCAGTAAACAGAATGCTATATAGTGTGGCTGAGCGAGGTACACAGAGTGGCAGTAAACAGAATGCTATATAGTGTGGCTGAGCAAGCGGTGTACTACTGTTCCCAGCAGTGACACAATGACAGGGGGGACCCTGGCTAGCGTGGCTGGAGCGCGAACTACCCTGCCTGCCTACCCAAAGCTAAACCCACAGACAAATGGCGGAGATATGACGTGGTTCGGGTATTTATTTACCCGAACCACGTGACCGTTCGGCCAATCAGAGCGCGTTCGGGTCCGAACCACGTGACCCGTTCGGCCAATCACAGCGCTAGCCGAACGTTCGGGGAACGTTCGGCCATGCGCTCTTAGTTCGGCCATATGGCCGAACGGTTTGGCCGAGCACCGTCAGGTGTTCGGCCGAACTCGAACATCACCCGAACAGGGTGATGTTCTGCAGAACCCGAACAGTGGCGAACACTGTTCGCCCAACACTACTATGCAAGTGTCAGTGGGACACACAGAAAAAAAAAATAGATCACAGCAGCAGATATGTCTGTCCAGATAGGATTAATTGGTTAAATAAGTGAAAAAATCAGCTGTACACTGGTCAAATAATTTATCAGTATGTTTTTGAGATGTAAGTGGGAACCAGAGTGCTTGGTGGAAAACTATGCATATGTGGGAAGGAAATACAAACTTCATAGAGATATGCCCTGGCCTAAATCTGCACCTGGGGCCATAGGCTGTAAGGCAAGAGTTCCACCCCAACGACTGATCACTAGCCATTCCCTGTACTCTGCATTTGTTGAAGTACTGATAACGAGTTTAGAGCTATAATACAGCAGTGGGAACGTCAGCATGAGCATACAGTAACCATTTTTGCTTTATGTACAGTACTGGGGTAACATGCCAGTAATACAAAATAAGCTATATTTTGCAGCTTAACTAAGCAGATTTTACATCAGACTGTCATAGCTGCTTTTTCAAATGCAGGCTTAAAAATCAAGCCATTTAAAGGGACACTGTAGGGGGTCGGGGGAAAATGAGTTGAAGTTACCCGGGGCTTCTAATGGTCCCCCACAGACATCCTGTGCCCGCGCAGCCACTCCCCAATGCTCCGGCCCCGCCTCTGGTTCACTTCTGGAATTTCAGACTTTAAAGTCTGAAAACCACTGCGCCTGCGTCGCCGTGTCCTCGCTCCTGCTGATGTCACCAGGAGCATACTGCGCAGGCCCAGTATGGTCTGTGCCTGCGCCGTACGCTCCTGGTGACATGAGGGGGAGCGAGGACACGGCAATGCAAGCGCAGTGGTTTTCAGACTTTAAAGTCTGAAATTCCAGAAGTGAACCGGAGGCTGGGCGGAGCATCGATGAGTGGCTGCGCGGGCACAGGATGTCTGCGGGGGACCATTAGAAGCCCCGGGTAACTTCAACTCATTTTCCCCCGAATCCCCTACAGTATCCCTTTAACTGAAAATAAGAAATGAGACTCAACATGGGCGTAACTAGAAACCACTGGGCCCCCCTGCGAAACTTTGGATGGGCCCCCCTCCTCAATTTCTACACAGGTAAACTGAGAACTAATGTTGTTCAATTGGCAAGCACAGACTTAAATGTGTTTTTCCCATGCAGATAAAACAGCAGAAAAGCACTGTGCAGGCATTTTCTCTATCAAATACATTAGCTTCTGTGATAAAATGTGCATGTTTTCACACATATAGACACACATGGTGTGCAGAAAATACATACAGAAAACTGCCAGACGAGTGTGCTCCCAGCTTCAGCTTATTACACTCACTCTGTCCATCTCTGATGGAGCAGAACTGGCTCTGCTGATTTCTCCAACATCACTAGAGTATAGAGCACTTGGGGAGAGGGTGGAGGGGCAGGGCGCTGTACACAAGTCCCAAGTGAATAGGGACTGTCTGCATCTTTGTCTGCAAAACTTCAAATTATTTGTTATCAGTGGCTGAGTAGATGCAGTCATTAGTACAATTGTGCAGAGAGCAGAAAGCTTTTCTCTCCGTGCCCAGACTCCTCAAGCATCACTACAGTACACAGCACTTAGGGAGGGGTAGAAATGCTGAAGGTAGAGCAGCACGGTACACACTGAATAGGGACAGTCTACAAATCTTTGTATGATTCCTTATCAGTACCTGAGCAGATGCAGTAATTAGAACATTTGTGCAGAGAGCAGGATTTTTTCTCTCTGTGCCCTTAGTTGTCAGTCTCTCAGGACAGGAAAAAAAAAACGTCTCCCCCCACGAGGCCCCTTGCAGCCCCGGCAGCTGCATCCCTCGCAGAATCTATTGTTACACTCCTGAGACTCAGTTCTATGTTACTAATGTGCTATTTACCATTAGTACTGCACATACAGTTAATCATCTCATGTTTATTTTCACCGGTCCAGTAAAAAAGGGCGCACAGGGATAGTGGACAAAAAGGGCGCCGCCATAGACTGCAATGCAAAATATCGGCTATTTGGCGCCCGACAGGAAAAAAGGGCGCCCGAGAAATAGCAGTTACAGGGATCGTGTTAACAAAAGTTTTCGTTTACAGAATAAGGTTTATAACAAATATTGTTTACAAGTTCATTTTGAGTTTGTGTTATACTTATTTTTTCGTTTTTAAATTTCGCTTATATCAGTTTTTACTTATTTTTTTCGTTTAAAAATTTCGCTTACAAAGTATAACAACTAAATTTTCGTTTACACTTCTTTGATCATTTAAAAATTTGTTTTCATATGTATAATGCGTAAATACCGGTTTCAACCTTATTGTATTATAAATACATCGCTTTTGGTAATAACTTTGTTTTTACACTTATAATGCGTTGATTATAGTTACTAAAATATCGCTTTTAATATTACTGTTATTTTAAGGTTGTTTTTACACTTATAATGCGTTGATTATAGTTACTAAAATATCGCTTTTAATGTTAGGCTTCTTGCACACCAAGACGTTGTGTTAGGTGCCACGTTAAGGTCGCATAACGTGCACCTAACACAACGTATGGTGCTGCAAAAGCCGACGGTAGAGTGAGCCGCGTTCGGCGGCTCGATTCCTATAATGTCTCCCAGAGTGGCGCTGATTGGCCAGCGGGACCACGTGATGCGGAGCGAGACACTCCGCATCACGTGGTCCCGCCGGCCAATCAGCTACCGCCAGTGCAATGAATATTAAGTAGCCATGTGCGCGGCTACTGTAGCTGGCTCTCCCCGCCTCCTCTCCGCCCCCCACTGCGCATGTGCAAACAGTCTAACGCGGCTATAGCCGCTCCAACGCCGTAGCATGCTGCACTTTGCACCGAACGTGCAGCGTTACATGTAACGCAACGTGGGCTGTGTGAACAGCCCACTTGTGTTACATTGCTGTGCGTTGGGGGAGCGTTACAGGCGCACTAACGTGCGCCTGTAACGTCTTGGTGTGTAAGCAGCCTTACTGTTATTTTAAGACTTCTAATGCTTGTAAGGCTATCTATTGTATTATATATATTTATATATACTTTTCTCTATTTATAATATTAATGTATACGTGATTTTAAGGCTATTTATTCTAATACAAATATATAAATTATTTTATTCATGTTATTTGTAGAGAAGTATTTTAAGGATTAAATATATTATTGTTTATATGTGTTTAGGGTGTTTGTGCGGTGGGGATGGTTAGGTTTAGGCATTACCAGGGGGGTCTATGGGTTAGGGATAGGTACAGGGAGGGTTAGGTATAGTTACAGTATAATATACGCAATCAGGGGGTGGTTAGGGTTAGGCACCACCAGGGGGGTCTTAGGGTTAGTCACCACCAGGGGGGGTCTTAGGGTTAGGCACCACCAGGGGGGTCTTAAGGTTAGGCACCACCAGGGGGGTCTTAGGGTTAGGCACCACCAGGGGGGTCTTAGGGTTAGGCACCACCAGGGCGGTCTTAGGGTTAGGCACCAACCGGGGGGTTTTAGGGTTAGGCACCACCAGGGGAGTCATAGGGTTAGGCACCACCAGGGGAGTCTAGGGGTTAGGGATAGGTACAGGGAGGGCTCTGTGTGAGAGTAAGGTTAGGTATAGTTACAGCACAATATATGTAATATATACAATTTATTAAATTATATATATTTAAACAAAGAGGGGTCTATGGGTTAGGGATAGGGAGAGATCTGTGTGAGCCTACAGTTTGGTATAATTACAGTAAAATATCTGTAAAACATACCATTGCATTGCTATGCTTAATACAAGTGTAAATATCGTTTTTCTTATAGACGATATTTGACGTTTCTTTTCAGAATTCGTTTGTTGTTATAGACGGTATTTTGCCATTTCATTTCCGTTTATTTAACCTATTTAGCACTAAATTTTCGTTTACAACCCCTTAAAAGAAAAATATGGTTTTGCATTAAAACTTAAAATTTCGGCTATACCCCGCGCCCTTTTTTCCAGGCGCCCTTTTTTGATACACGCTATTTTCACATCCCCTTCAAAGGGAACCTGAATTAAGTTTAATAAAAAAAAAGGTTTCACTTATCTAGGGCATCTGTTAGCCCCTGCAGCCACCCTGTGCCCGCACCGGTCCTCAACGATCCTCCAGTCCCCTGCCGCAGCTCAGTTTCGATTCTGGCAGTTGATGGCCCCTGCCGGTCCTCATTCCCGCTCCAGTAGCTGGGAGCGCCATGCGCAGGCTAAGTAAAGATTTTGACATACTGCACCTGCACAGGACGCTCCCAGCGTCAGGAGCGTGAATGAGGACCTGCGTGGCCAGGGCCTGCCAGGTACAGCGGCTGAAGACTTGAAAGTTGGCAGTAATGAAACTCAGACGTGGTTGGGGGCCGGAGGATCAATGCAGGACAGCTCCAGGGGGATGGCAGAAGCTCCAGGTAAGTGAAACACTTTTTAAAAAAAACTTATTTCAGGTTCCATTTAATTTGTATCGGAAGCGCACATATTTTTACAATACGGAAATGTGAAAGAACCGTGACGGAAGAAAAACAATCATTTGATAATGTTGTAAATTTCAATATTACCATAAGAGGGCAGCATTTGCTTCAGTAAAATGTAGAATAGCTATGAGTTTTTCTGCTATTTTTAACCCAGCAGAATAGGAGGTAGACTTAAAGGATAACTGAAACCAGAGTGCTATTGAGGCTGCCATATTTATATTAAACCATACCAGTTTTCTGGCTGCCTTGCTGGTCTATTTAACTGCTGTAGTGTCTGTAACTGTAACTGCTGTAGTGTCTGTAACTGCTGTAGTGTCTGAATAACACCAGAAACAAGCATGCAGCTAATCTTGTCAGATTTGACAATAATGTCAAAAAACATAGCAATGAACTATATCAGCGCAACCATACATAAAAGTCCCATAAGAGACAAGCTGCTAAAGTCCAACACTCCAGTATTATTGATTACGCTTGTCACTGTTCTGGGTCCCTGTCACAAAGGCCCATATGTGAGTGTTTTTAACTTACTGTTTTTAAAAAGCATGGTTGCTAAAATTTTAAAAGTTGATACGCTTAAGGTGGTCACTAACGGTCCAATTTCTAGCGAAAAATCGTTTGAGCGATCAGAAATTCTGATCGGAAGTAAAATATTGTAATACATCGTTCACTTACTGTCCCTCAAAGGAGCTCGCAATCTAATCCCTACCATTGCCATATGTCTATATTATGTAGTGTAAGCACTGTAGTCTAGGGCCAATTTTAGGGGGAGCCAATTAACTTATGCGTATGTTTTTGGAATGTGGGAGGAAACCGGAGTGCCCGGATGAAACCCACGCAAACACGGAGAACATACAAGCTCTTTGCAGATAGTGCCCTGGCTGGGATTCGAACCAGGGCCCCAGCACTGCAAGGCGAGAGAGCTAACCACTACGCCACCGTGCTGCCCAATACTAATGTGTATATTCATCTTCACTATTATACTAGTACAAAGCATACAAACAGGCTCCAAATAACTATTATAACCCATAGGGGGAGGGGGTAATTAGGTAATATGGGTGCTGCTTAGTGAGTAATTTAGGTGTTGGCAAAAGACTGAGCCCAAATTACAGAATAAACCCCTCCAAGCAATAGCTGGAGAACTAATTATTATTATTATTTAGTACTTCTATAGCGCCGACATATTACGCAGTGCTGTACAGTGTATATATATATATATATATATATATATATATATATATATATATATATATATATATATATATATATATATATCTTGTCACTAACTGTCCCTCAAAGGAGCTCACAATCTAATCCCTACCATTGCCATATGTCTATATTATGTAGTGTAAGTACTGTAGTTTAGGGCCAATTTTTAGAGGGAGCCAATTAACTTATCTGTATGTTTTTTGGAATGTGGTAGGAAACCGGAGTGCCCGGAGGAAACCCACGCAGACACAGAGAGAACATACAAACTCTTTGCAGATAGTGCCCTGGCTGGGATTCGAACCGGGGACCCAGCGCTGCAAGGTGAGAGCGCTAACCACTACGCCACCTTGACATTTTACCCCACTGATCGCCGTTTTCAGAGGGGAAATGGTATTTAAAGTGGACCTGAACTTACTTCCTCTCAGCTCTAAAAGATAATCAACAGCATAATAACCTTCAAAGAAAAACATTTATTTTTTACAGCTGATACAAATCCTGAAATAAATCTACAGTATTTCTACCTCCTGCTTTCATGGAAGCAGACATATTAACATCCTGTGCTTTCAAATTAGCATATCTGCCAAGGCAGCCAGCTGAGAGATCAAATTACAAATTGTGATTAGACACAGATGGGGGGAAATAGGCTAAACTCTCTAAATACATACAGGGTGCATTTCTCTTAAGTTTTCCTTCTGTCCTGTGCAAGAGTTCAGGTCCACTTTAATGTCGCTGGGAAATTTGCCACAGCAGGGCGAGTTATTTTTCAGCTTCACACCGTGCCCACATTTCCCAGCATCCTCATGTATGCGAGTTAGGGCCTTCCACACTGAAAACTGCAATCAAAGTGCATGCATTAACCCTCTGGGCGATACAATTATATCGCCCAGGAGGTGGCGCAGCACTATTTTTTTTAATTTTTTATTTTTTAAATCATGTAGCGAGCCCAGGGCTCGCTACATGATAGCCGCAGCGCAGCGGCATCCCCCCACACACTCCGATCGCCTTCGGCGATCAGAGTAAGCAGGAAATCCCGTTCAGAACGGGATTTCCTGCTGGGCTTCCCCGGTCGCCATGGCGACGGGGCGATATGACGTCACCAACGTCATGGAGTCAGAGGGAGTTCCGATTCACCCCTCAGCGCTGCCTGGCACTGATTGGCCAGGCTGCGCAAGGGGTCGGGGAGGGTGGGGGCTACGCGGCACGGCGGGTAGCGGCGGAGAGCGGCGGCGATCGGAAGTTACACGCATCTAGCAAAGTGCTAGCTGCGTGTAACAAAAAAAAAATTATGCATATCGGCCCACCAGGGCCTGAGAACTCCTCCTGCGCGACATACCCCGAGCTCAGCTCGGGATTATCGCCCAGGAGGTTAAAGAGTAAGTGGCAGGCAGTGGGATGAAAAACAAAACTGTGCTCAGTCTGGCAAGCAGCATTGTGTATGTGTCAGCAGCCAGTCACGCTTTCACAATAAAATAAACTTTTACCTTCTTCTGCTCTAAATTCAATATATGGCACAAAGGGGAGCAGGCTGACAGAACGGGACAGAGTGACCTGCGTGCGACTGCAGGAGGGGGAAAAATGCAAAACATGCCGAAAATAAGCCAGTTTTTAAAGTGGAAGCATAATGCTGGATTAGTAAAGGTTTCCTTCTTTCTCCCGGCCTCTGATTGGAGATGAACTGCTTTAATGTAGCTGTAGAGGTCAGCTAAATGAACTGCTATGAAAATGGAGGCATTTTACGAGTTAAAGGGATACTGTAGGGGGGGTCGGGGGAAAATGAGTTGAAGTTACCCGGGGCTTCTAATGGTCCCCCGCAGGCATCCTGTGCCCGTGCAGCCACTCACCGATGCTCTGGCCCGCCTCCGGTTCACTTCTGGAATTTCAGACTTTAAAGTCTGAAAACCACTGCGCCTGCGTTGCTGTGTCCTCACTTCCCCTGATGTCACCAGGAGCGCACGGCGCAGGCACAGACCATACTGGGCCTGCGCTGTACGCTCCTGGTGACATCAGCTGGAGCGAGGACACGGCAACGCAGGCGCAGTGGTTTTCAGACTTTAAAGTCTGAAATTCCAGAAGTGAACCAGAGGCGGGGCCAGAGCATTGGTGAGTGGCTGCGCGGGCACAGGATGTCTGTGGGGGACCATTAGAAGCCCCAGGTAACTTCAACTCATTTTCCCCTGACCCCCCTACAGTGTCCCTTTAAGTGTAAATGATACGCTGCCACTAAATGAAATGCTGAAATCTAAAACACGCTAGATGTTCGTCGCCTGAAGAACCCTGATAACAACAGACTCCTTTTCAGCAATTAAAGGGTACCTGAGATGAAGTAAAAGAAGAAATTTAATATATACCTGGGGTTTCCTCTAGCCCCCTTCAGGCTGATTGCTCCCTCTCAGTCCTCCTGCGCCACATGGATCTTCCGCCTGGTAATCCAGCCTGGTGGCACAAGCGCAGAACTCTCCCAGTGACGTGAACAAGATTGGGGTGTGTGCGCGGCCACGCATGCATCCTACACCCAACTGGCTGGATTACTGGGACCCATAAAGCAGGATCCATGTGGAGGAGGTGTACGAGGGAGCGATCAGCCTGAATGGGGCCGGAGGAAGCCCCAGGTATGTATTACTATCTTCTTTAACTTTAGCTCAGGTTTACTTTAAAGAGGACATGAACTCAGAACTTCCTCTGCTCTAAAATATAAGAAAACATACTAACCCTTAAAGAAAAACATTTCTTTGTTACAGCTAAGACAAATCCTGTAATAAATTGGCAGTGTGTCTACTTCCTATGGAAGCAGACATATTGTTAACATCCTGTGTTTATCAAAAAGCTGTTCTGCCATGGCAGCCAGCTGACTCATCAGATCAAATTACAACTTGCGATTAGACAGGCTAAACTCTCTAAATACATACAGGGTGCATGTCTCCGTTTTACTTCTTTCCTGTGCAAGAGTTTAGGTCCACTTATAACATCCTGCATCTCACAACAGGGGGGTCTCCTAAGCCTACCCTCTTAATGGCATAAACTAGGCTGCTCAGCGGAGAGACAAGCAATGGGTTTTGCACAACAAAAAAGGTCACTTTTTGCACAATTGTAATCATTTTGGGCTACACAAATCTATTGTCTGTACAAACAGATTTGCACAAACATCAGCTTCTCATTTAAAACTGGTGCATGCAAATTTAAATTTAGCATCCAACATGGTATAAGAACTGAGCCCTAAAGGACCATAATCATGAAAAATTGTAAAATACGTATACACACATTTATAAGTACATTTCTCCCACATTTAAATGCACTTTAAATTAATTTTCTCTTATGTTGCTGAAGCTTACAGTAGGCAATAGAAATCTGACAGGTTTTGGACTAGTCCATCTTCTCATGGAGGATTCTGTGTTTTCAAAAGCACTTACTGAACCACAGTTGACTAATTCAACTTCCAGGATAGTGTGCAAATGAGTAGGGTACTAGCCGACATCATTGTAAAGATCCTTTCCAGTGATTGCTTTTGTAAAGAATAAAGAACATGCTGAGAATCCCCCATGAGGAGACAGACAACTCCAAATCATGTCAGATTTTTCAGATTTTTACCGCCTACCCTAAGTAATAGCAACACAAGAGAAACAATTTAAAGTGCATGTAATCTGGAAGAAATGCACTTCTTAAAAATATGTGTAAAGATGTATTTTAAGTATAAACGTTTTTTGGGATAGTGGTCCTTAATTTACAAACCAAAGAAAATATATAAATATAACATTGTAGTTAAACATGTTTTCCTCTATAGATAAAGGTTCTGCTGGTTTTGGTTAAAACTTGATAATCATGAAACACAACTTGGAAAAATGGACTGAGAAGTTTCTGCATATACTCTGCAGACAGCAGTTAAAAAGGAACTATAGCCAAGTCAGTAGCTGATACCCCTTTTCCCATGAAAGATCTTTACCTTTTCTCATATTGTCAGGGGGTCTGTATGGCTGATAGTGTGGTGAAGCCCCTCCCACAGTGATGTCATGACCAAGGTCCTGACAGCTCACTGTCTGCGAACCTCGGTGCATTGTGGGAAAGAATGGCTTTTTCCACCTACCAAGCAAGCAGCATCACCCTCTGTGCGTAGAACTCTCAGTGGCAAACATTCCATACAGATCACCTGGCAGAACTAAAGATGTCACCACCAGTGATACATTTCAGAATGTAAATCAGAGAGAAGAAATATTTTTCAACAGGCAAACACTGACTAAATAATCTATAAATGAATATTACAAGCAATAAGAAGCGTTATTCATATTTTCATTACAGTTCCTTTTTAAGTACAAGCTAGGATTTACCATAGTATGTACCTCTGAACTGGCTGCAGATGTCTTACCGTCCAGCTAACAATATCTTTGAACTTGTATTGATCACAATTCCACACACCAGGCACATTTATAAAGTTGTAAAGTGACTGTTTGTAACTTGTAACCTGCTCTTCTGCAGTACTGTGTCACATCATCATGCCTTCAAGAGATTGTGAAGCTGGAAACCATTCAATTCAAATCAACAAGGCCAATCTGTTATGAGAGGAATAAAAAGTCTCACCTTGCTCTTGCAAAAGTCCTATTGCTGGCGGCTGAATTACACCCTTTTTATAATAATATGGGCTCTGTCTTTCGACGGCACCTAAATTACTGTTTAAGTGCCGCTATAGCCATAATTCACATTACGGCCCTAAATGACCCTGTGCCGTTTGTACCTGTCTTATGCTGTCAGTGCAACTGATAATTAGAGATGTCAGTGCTTAGGAGAACTCACGGAGAAGCGTGTGATCAGTTTGATCAACTGATAGATTTGTAAGGTTCTGATTTGTTGGTCATGATCATGTGTTAAACTAGTAAGTCACCATAGCAAATCAGAACCTTACAAATCTATCAGCTGATCAAACTGATCACATGCTTCTCCAGGAGTTCTCCTAGGCAAGGCCATCCCTACTGATAATCAGTCAGATCTCTGAAAAATACTGGGCAGCAGTAAACCAGGTTAATGGAGATTGCCAATGATAGACTCCTTGTGCCCAAATGACCCAGCGCAGTTTTTGCATGTATGCTTACAGCAGGCCATAGACACATCAATCTATATTGCACATACAAAACCTAAAGCGCAACAGGTCACATCAATTGTAATTTTTATCGATTTGAGAGAAAAATCGATCCAAATTACAATTAGCCTCAAAGAAAATGTTGGTAATTTGGACGCGGCTGGGAGCAGAGGTAGATTGACAACCCATAGGGTTTCTTGTATGGAAGAGTGCAATGCTGCAGTTCAAAATTCTGTGTGCAGTAAATGGGGGGGGGGGGGGAATTCGATCCCTCTCTGACCACGTTTAGATCAGAGAGGGGTTAATCAATTTACTACATTGGGTGGCAATGTAAATGTGTATGGGCTTTGTACAAGTTGAAGCAGCATTATAGCTAATCATCGCATGCAATTCCACATGCTTTTTTTTAAGTCTGCGGCAAAACGCTACTGATTTCCTCAAGTGTCACCACTCCCTTAACCACCCTGGCAGTAATCCTGAGCTAGGGTCGGGGCGGAAAACCGCAGCTAAGAGTGGTAATCCCGACCTCTGCTCGGGGTACCCAGGGATCCCGAGGTCAGCCGCCATTCTTCTTCCTCTCCTTTGTGGACCTGCTTCCCCCTGGTGAGATCGCTGGCTGTCGTCATGACGACAGCCAGCAATCTCACTTTAGAGTTGCAGCGCCACCCGCAGGATGGACGCATAACTGCAGTGCTGAAACCAGGGAGTGATTGCTGGGGTTGTGCAGATCTCCCTGGCATGATTTTTTTCTGGGTTTTAGGGTCTGAAAGGGTGCAAAAAATGGTACTGCTTTTAGACCCTAAAATCCGGAATCATACTACCAAGAGGGTTAATGACTGGATTTTCTTTAAAGAATCTTGTCCTGGTTCCATACTGCTCTCCTTAACTTTTACAGTCGGCATTGATTGAAATACAAGCCCTGTTTGTGGCCACTTATTCCTGCCAGGGCATAGATTTCACTCACAAACACTGCACCATCCGCTCTCCTTGTTCCCGCTACAGTTCATGTCACTGCACAACAGCTTCCATATATCGGGCAGGAGCCAATTTCACTGGCTCCTGACCCCATGATTGCCATGAGCCAATCACATTACTTAAAAGGGCACAGACAGCTCTGGTCTTAAAGGGACCATAGCTGTCCAGTCCCAGTGGTTAATAGATCAATATGAGAAGATATACAAAAGGTAAACATCACAGCCTTCCAGCTTGCCTAATTGGATGAGAACAGGAATGGCAGCCCACATACTCCTCTAATTATATGACTTTTAAAATAAATCTTCACCTGAAGTGAGAGTGATATAGAGGCAATTTATTTCCTTTCAAACAATGCAAACTGCCTGGCTGTCCTGTTGATTCACTGCCTCTAATAGTATTAGCCATTAGGGATGATCAATGAGATGCAAATGTATGAGGTTTGAAAATGGATCAATCAATTTAAACCCAGGTTTAAAATGATTGGTCCATTTTCAAGCTGCATATATTTGCATAAAAATTTGCATAATTTTGGAAGAATTTGCATCTCATTGATCATCCCCATTAGCCTTAAGGTGGGTACACAAGTCAGATAAAAGTCTTTGGAAAACGAAAGATCACAGACCAATTTTACCCCCTTCCATGTAGTATGAGAGCCATACCTACACAGTCTATTCTATGGAGCTGAACTCCCCACCAGACAGAAATCTTTGCAAGATGCTGCACACACAGATGCTGTACACATGCAACAGATCAGTATCTGCAAAAGATCTGTTACTGCAAAAGATCCGCTCCTGCAAACCGCATTCATAGTCTATGATATCTGCAGATCTCATACACACCTTGTTTAACGGACAATTATCTGTAGACCAGAACCACCAGGTTGGATCTTCAGATCAGCAGATAATTGTCCGATCTGCAGATGAATGTCCATTAAACAAGGTGTTTATGAGGATCTGCAGATGTCATAGACTATGAATGCACTTTGCAGGAATGGATCTTTTGCAGGGATTGATTTTTTGCAGACACTGATCTGTTGCATGTGTACAGCATCTTTGTGTGCAGCATCTTGCAAAGATTTTTATCTGATGGGGAGTTTAGCTCCATAGAATAGACTGTGTAGAGTATGCTCACGTACTACATGAAAGGGGGTAAAATTGGTCTGTGATCTTTCATTTTCCAAAGACTTTTATCTGACGTGTGTGCGCACCTTTACACCCTGAACAAGCATGCAGATCAGATGTTTGGCTCAGATTTGATTGGATTTGCTGCATGCTTGCTTCAGGTGTGTGATGCACTAAAAATCTGCAGAATGCCAGGACATAAATTTAGCCTCCATCTACCTCTCACCTCAGGTGTCCTTTAAATGAAAGGAATGTAGAGGTCGCCATTGCTTTCTTCCTCCTTGCTTTGCTCATCCTCTTTAGGTTTACATGTGTGTTGTAGAGGAGTGGCTCAGAATTCTGAAGTCCAAAGATCAGAAAGAGAGCCATGCGGCAGACAAATGTAATGAAGATGGTGGTCTTCAATACGCATCACACTTTGAGGTGTGACAGTTTCAGGCATCAGTGCAGTTTGTGATCCTCTTCACCAGATAACCAACACATCATCTTTTTCGGAAGCTTGTGACTGCAATGTGTGAAGGCACCAGAGCTCACAATTGTCACATGAGGGCAAGTGAGCGACGTCTGATGAAGACACAGACAACATGCAGGAGGCTCCTTTTCCTCGATAAGCAGGCTTTTATATTTCCCGAACCTTCAATGGCACCACATCATGAAGCCTAAATGACATGCACTGTTGAAGAGAGATTAAACTGCATGAAAGTAAAGCCAGCCATACGCTGGTTGATGTGGCCCTACAGATAGATCCCTCTCAGATCATTATCTGAACAGTGAGGGATCTATCTGACCCGTCCACACACTACACAAAGATTTCCAATACATTCCAGAATAAAATCTATCGAAAATCTGAGCGCACTGCCTGCCGGGTCCCCAGGTCGGCAATAGGCGGTCCTGGGGCTGCCACCTTCCCGACTCTTATCGGTGTTAGGCGGTCAAGAAGGGGTTAAACCGCTCATATATCAATACAAAAAAACAAGACCAGTTTATGGCCACGTTTCCACTAAAGAAATTAACCACCATACATTCGCCTAACGCTGATTGTCAGCCGCAAGGTGGCTCCCCCTGGCTCTGTCAATGAGCTGTCCCCAGGAGAGACTCACAAACAATCGTCTGGGAAGGATAAAATATAAAGAAAATGTGTTTTTTTTTATTTTCTTAAAAAAAGGCTTTGCAGCAGCAATCAGATGCCACCAACCGAAAGCTCTGTTGGTGGAAAAAAAAAAAAAGGGGGGGGGGGGTGGAGTCATTTGTGTGCTAAGTTGTATGGCTCTGCAGTGAGCCGTTACACCTGAATTGTCAAAAATGGCCTGGTCACTAGGGGTTGTAAGCCTGTGGTCCTTATGTGGTTAAATGAACACCAATGTTTAAAGCACACCTGAAGTGAAGATAAACTTATGATATAATGAATTGCATGTGAAGTACAGCTGAGAAATGGAACATAGAACATTAGAAGCAAAGAAAAGTGCCATGTTTTCCAGTACAGGAAGAGTTGAAAAACATCAGTTATCAATGCAAAAGCTTCTCTGGGCTTTTCGACCCACTGAGTTGAATACACTCCTGTGTGTTCTGAAGCACTTACAGAGGAACTCCAGTGAAAATAATGTAGTAAAAAAAGTGCTTCATTTGTTACCATAATTATGTATAAATGATTTAGTCAGTGTTTGCTCATTGTAAAATCTTTCCTCTCCCCGATTTACATTCTGACTTTTATTACATGGTGACATTTTTACTGTGGGCAGGTTATGTAGCTGCTCCTAGCTGTTTTGGCTGTTAGAGACAGCTGTAAACAGCCAATTCCTGTCTGTGAACATTGTTACATTGTGGCAGTTTGCCCAGAGTACCACGGTACTCAGAGCTTCTTGTGGGAGGGGTTTCAGCACAAAATGAGTCATACAGCGCCCCCTGATGGTCTGTTTGTGAAAATCATTATATTTCTCATGTAAAAGGGAGTATCAGCTACTGATTGGGATAAAGTTCAATTCTAGGTTGGAGTTTCTCTTTAAACAACAAAGAAACAGAGAGCATGAGATAAGGTTTTACTGCAGGAATGTTCAAATGGTTGTTATTTCTGCTTTGTTTTATAGTTTAAAAGACAGAGTGTGGTTTCTAAACTGCAACTATGCCAGAATGATGCAATGTTATAAAAAAAGCTATATAACAAATAAAAAATGAGACTTTTCTTTGCTACGAATGCTCTATTCCTCTTGACGACCAGCTAACGCCGATTGGCGTAAACTGGTCGTCTGCGGGTTACCATGGAAACGGCCGCTCGATCGAGCGGCCTTTCCATGTCAGTTCACGGAGGGTGTCTCCGTGAACAGCCGGAGAGCCGCCGATAGCGGCTCGCCTGCAAAATGTAAACAGGCGGGGAAGAAATCCCCGCTGTTTACATCATACGGCGCTGCTGCGCAGCAGCGCCGTAAGTCAGATCGGCGATCCCCGGCCTCTGATTGGCCGGGGATCGCCGCCATATGATAGGCTGAAGCCTATCCCACAATGCGCAGGACGGTTATCCGTCCTGCGCAGCCCAGCAAGGGAGAGGGAGGTAAGGGGAGGGAGGGAGCGCACAAAACGCTGCGGAGGGGGGCTTTGAGGAGCCCCCCCCCGCTACCCACTAATGGCCGGCGGCGATCAGACCCCCCCAGCAGGACATCCCCCTAGTGGGGAAAAAAGGGGGGTAGTCTGATCGCCCTGCTGCACTGCTCATCGGTGCTGCGGGCTGTAGAGCCCACGCAGCACCGATCAGTGAAAATTCCCCTGGTCGGCAAGTGGTTAACCGTACCACACAGACTATTCATTATATCATCAGGTTTTTTTGCTTCAGTTTTGCTTTAAGAAACTATACTTTTATACAGTGCTCAGTACAGATCTTTGTATTTATTTGTGGAGTCCCCTATTTCCAGACATCAAGAATAAAATAACAGTCGACAAGTTTCTCTGTCTAAATAAAGTTTTGTATTAATTCATCATGACTTACAATTTTGACCAGAAACAAAAAAAAAGTGACAAATGTGTTTGTTTTTTTTTCCTTTAAACAAATACATGAAATAAGAGCATTGCTCAAGCTGATGGTTAGGAAAAATTAATTGAGCGTCAACTAAGAAGCGATAGGCCTATGTCAAATCTGCAGCAATCCTCAATACCACTCTTCTTGATATGAAGCCCTGAATAGCGTTACCCTCACCTATTTACAATGGTGGCACCATTTTGCAGGCTGGACATATACTCATGTAAAAGCACTCTAATAAATAACTACTCTTTCGCTGATGTCCCTAGCTGCTAGACCATGGACAGGATGAAGACACCGTAAGAGCAACTCCACCCAAACTGTATGTTGTTTAGCGTGGAAGGAGGCACAAATCAGTCTTGCATTGAGGAGAATCTGGTATGAACCAAATAGATATGCAAGAAAAATAAGGAAAGAAGCTGCTTTTCTCATACTACTCAGCTCTAAACCAGATCAAGGGCAGCGATATCACTCCCAGTTACATAAAACCAGTTCAACTTCACTGCTACAGGCCATGAACCAGAGTGGCACCTAAGAACTGAAGGGACATGCACGTTTAGCCCAACCATTTCTGTTTAGGCATTGGAGGAACCCAACTGAAGACCTCTTCTAATCATGTTACAGCTGTCAGAGTATCCAGTTTTCTGCTAACCAATAGCATTAGTAGGGACCTGGGCCTCGATTCATCATTGTCTTTGAGATAACTTTTTCCAGTTTGTTAAATTACCGAATTCAAAGTTTATCGATTTCTAGTTGTAGTCATCAAGGTTTTTTCGCATTCGGTGTGAATTCAATAACAATTCGGTAACCTTTCGGTAACGTGTCGCTATTTCCATTTTACAGCGGTAATGTAACACAAGGCCATAAGATTCCCATGGAATTGTGGGTAAAAGGCAGTCCTTTAAACACTACATAGCAACATTCTGAATAGGGCTTAACACCTGGACCAGGATTCTGGAAGTGGCTTGGCACAATCCCACAATTTCGCCAGCTGCGGCTTGATAGGAGCCTTTTCTAAAAAAAATATAGTACAGCTAGCAAATTAGTTATCCCTGGCACTGCCTGTGTTCTCTTACAAGATGATTCAAGAGAAATGCAGATGTCCTGTTATAGCAAATAAATCCATTCTCTTACAAATTGATCTGGTTCTAGACCTTATTCTTGCCCTACTAAGCCTTTGAATCACTCTCAGCTGACACATAACTACTTCAAATGGCTCCATCTTCTCTGTCAGCAATGATCTGACAGGAATAACGACAGAGCAGTGAAGGAGATAACTAATCCTATATTTAACGCTAAACCACACCCACTTTCATTTTCATGAATTGCACTTTCTTCCGTTTTAACGCATCATTAATGAATGATTACCGAATTATTACCGAATGCTCGCTAACAGCTGTAGATAAATTTGATGAATCCTGAAATCAACTTAACGAATTCGGTATTTTACCAAACTGTTGTTAACCAATTCGATAAGTCTTGATGAATCGAGGCCCTTGTTTTTTAAACGAAGTTCTCCAATACTGCATGGATGAAGAGTGTTCTTTGGTCTGCAGTTCTACCCTGGGCAATGGGTATTCACCAGGTGGTAAGTGGCCATCAGGGTCTAAAATGCTTCTATTGCTGCCTGTGAGAGCAACTTCACTCAAGCGCTGCAAGTCAATATGGCACTGTGCAGCATAATCTTGCAACTGCCCAATACTGTCAGTGATGCCAGAGTCAGAAGCCAGGACTTCATTCCCACCAACCGAGCTGCTAGCAAACACTGGGCTGGGGTGAGGAAGGAGTGCACAGTGGGGACACAAAAACCCTATTAAAAGTCTTTACTTAAGGTGTGCTCTCTACACTGCACGTAAAGCCATGTAGAGCTCTACACCATTATTTTCCAATGCTAGAATTCCCATCTGCGTCCTTTGGTGTACTTTTGAAATATGTACTAAAAAAAAGCAAAAACAGCAGCTGTGTTACATTGGAGGAAGTGTGATTTATAAATTAAGAGATAAAAGTATGCCACTTATAGAGCAGATGAAAAGTGCATGTGATTAGTCTGTTCAGTTTATTGGACTGCACAACTGTGTTTTAACCTCTGGAGTGTCTGCTGAACTTTACGGAGCAATGCATGGATGTAGGCCTAGATGGTCCTCAGCATCTGTGACTTCACTTAGAACAGGCTGGGCCATGGAACTTGGAGGACCCCTGGCTATAGAAAACAAAAACAGATAATGTTAACCCCTCAGACACCTAAATAAATAAATAAGGCCCAAGTGTCATTCAACCCAACTTGGATCCGTCATTCTCCAAAGGACACTACAGTCAGGTGACAATGACTAGCAGTGAATTTCTCACTGGTTACTGTCTAGATCAGGCATGGGCAAACTTGGCCCTCCAGCTGTTAAGGAACTACAAGTCCCACAATGCATTGCAGGAGTCTGACAGCCACAGCCATGACTCATAAAGGCAAATGCATTGTGGGACTTGTAGTTCCGTAACAGCTAGAGGGCTGAGTTTGCCCATGCCTGGTCTAGATTCTGCATAGGAACATGCAGCTGAACACCTCCATGTAATAAGCTTATTCTACATAAAGCTGAGCAAGGCTCATCATAATTGGAAAGATGTCCTGAAGACCCGGTAAAAGGATTCTGGCATGATAGTAATTCAGACGCTCCCATTGTGTATGGATTTAAAAGTGCAAGCTCCATGGCTGTCATCTTTAATACTTACTTCAATGTTAAATAACTGACTTAGAAAAAGCATGTAATGTATACTGACTCCTGATCAGCAAGCTTGTCTCATATCCGTAACTCAAAGGGCACTGAAGCAAGAATAAGGTTGACAGTCTTGGAGTTTATTATGCCTTTTAATCAAGCTGATTGGCTTTCATAAATAACTGGTTTGGATACTTGACCCATTACCCATCAAACCAAAGCAAAGCAGTCCACGATGGGTGTAGTTGGTGGTTAGGTCCACAAAATGGTTGTGTTAGCGGTGTACAGGCAAAATGTCCACCTCCAGTCACCTAGAACCTAGCAGATCTCACACATTTTACTCTAAACTAGTATATACAACTTATATAATTTTTACCACACAGGACTGAGATTTTTGTACCTGTTCATTGCACTCACTCACAAAATAACCTGACAAAGGAAACAAGTTAATAAATATACAGAGTTCCTGTTTCGCAGTCCTTCAGGTCAAGCGTGTTCAGCCGCTCTCATGATCACAGTGCGTAATATCCCGGTGTCATGGATGGCAATGTATTGTTGGAAGCGTTCCTTCTTATCCGATGCATTTGGTAAACATATCCAGGACGGCCGCCCATGCATATATCATTGTTATTGCACAATACATGAGGACCTGGGAAATCTTGGAAAGCATAAGACAGAGTTAAATGGAATTTCATCCTGATGCCTGCATTAATCCAGTATGACTAACAAAGCATGTCAGCTGCATGTGCTGAGACAGCTGTCAACATGCGCCACAATGCACACTAGTAAAAATGCAGTGTAAAGGAAGTAGTTTATTTCGTTGAGTCACCTTCAGTCAAAAGGTTAAAGTTCAAAGACTGGAAGGATCAAAGTGCTCATGTAGTCAGTAGGATAATCATCTTCTAGGAGGTCTTCAGACTGGCATCAACATGTGTCATCTATATGCAGAAATGGGAGAGAAAAGAATCACATTAGAAAAAGAGGCACTTTTTACTAAGACTAGGGATGACTAATGAGATGCAAATAATTGAAAGTTCATGCAGGATTTTGTATGCAAATTTATGCAGCTTGAAAATGGACCAATCAAGTCCCACCTAGGCTTAAACGGATTATGCTGCTTGAAAATGGACTAATCAATTTAAACCTTGGTGGGACTTGATTGGTCCATTTTCAAGCTGCATATATTTGCATACAAAATTTACATAACCCTGCATGAACTCTGAATTATTTGCATCTCATTGACCGGGATAACAGTATAAACTTTCTATAAACCGTGAATGACAGCTAAAGTTTAAATCTATGCAGGTACATATTATGCCTGGTACACACAATGCAATTTCCTGTCAGATTGATGGGTTGAATCGATAATTGCCAACATGTTCAATCTGCTGCCGATTGAGAACGGGATCGATTTTGTGCAGTACTAATCTGAAAATTGATCCCATTCTCAATCGGGAGCACAGGGGACATGTCAACAATTATTGATTCTACCTGTTTTAATGGGAAATTGCATGGTGTGTACCAAGAATAATATGCAAGTATTGTACCAGTGTCGATATTTGGTGTACACCATTGTCTTTATTATTATGTACCACAGGTTTGTTTGTTAGTTTGTACAGCGCCATGGAAAACGTTGGCACTTTAAAAATCAATAATAATACTGTAATAATAAATTGTGTGTACCAGGCATAATTCAGGCCTTGTCCACACATGCAGATCTCTAACTAATAAGGCACACGACAGGATTGCCAATCCAATGTACACAAATGTGCATCGGCACATCCATCTGACTTTCTGTTCCCGACAAGCTGCACCCATTTTCCTGCATCTGTCATATGCAATCAGTAGTTCGCGCTTTGGTTACATGAACTGATCGGCATTTACATGCACTCCCAATCACTTACTAAACAATAAGACAATTGTTTATTGGCCTTCTCCCAATCCTACAGCAGACAAACTCGCATGTGATTAACACACAAGCGAATCATTTGTGATCCGATCTTTAGTAGACTGTGAATACGACAAGCCCGACATGTCAGACACAAAGAACAGAAACTGTACAGCGTGCTGCTAGTGGCCGTCTCTGCTAGTCATTTAGCGTCAGTCATTCATATTACATCGTACCGTAATTCAAACCTGCCTAATCCTTTCTCATCCAATATGAGGTTTTAAAGGGACACTTGTAGGGGGGTCGGGGTAAAATGAGTTGAACCTACCCGGGGCTTCTAATGCTCCCCCGCAGACATCCTGTGCCCGCACAGGCACTCACCGATGCTCCGGCCCCACCTTTAAAGTCTGAAAACCCCTGCACCTGCGTTGCCGTGTCCTCGATCCCGCTGATGTCACCAGGAGCATACTGCATAGGCCCAGTATGGTCTGTGTCTGCGCAGTACGCTCCTGACGACATCAGCAGCATTGAGGACATGGCAACGCAGGCACAGTGGTTTTCAGACTTTAAAGGCTGACATTTCAGAAGGGAACCGCGGGGCCGGAGCATCGGTGAGTGGCTGCGCAGCCACAGGATGTCTGCAGGGGACCGTTAGAAGCCCCAGGTAAGTTCAACTCATTTTCCCCCGACCCCCCTACAGTATTCCTTTAAGAACTCTATCCAAATACATTATTTGCTAAATAATGATGTCTGTAACGCAATGCGATTTCCACTGTCTCACCAGTTCCTACTGGGGCCAACCCTGCATATCGGACTTGTTTTACAGTGTGGTGTCATGTGTACGGTCATAAACAAGAAAGGGTGTGTGCGTGCAAAAGACTGCCAAGAGAAGGTCTGATACTGCTCATAGAAGTGGTCATGTGACTGAAAGTCATAAATGCTTTACTTTTATCAAAAACTTTGCAAATTAACTCGTAGTCACTTGTACATGACTGCTGAATTCCTGGAAGTCAGCAAAAGGGTGACTGAAATGAAACCGATATAAAAGGAAGTCTTTTGACTCACTCATGCTAGGCCGTTATACGGATCCTCTGCTTATGACCCTCTCTTCAGGTCTCCTTGAAATGCAGACCATTTTAGTTACTAATCAATGAGAAATGGATTAAGGCATCTAGCTGCTACATTCTTGTACATGTTACCTGTCCCTGTGCTGCTAGAAGTGAAAATGTATCCTTTCATCTTTCATAACACAGTGGTAAAGGGGGGGGGGGGGGGGGCAGAGAGCAGCAGTGGGGGGACAGAGGCATGTCATGAGGCAGAGAGCATGCCTATGTATCCCATCTAACACACCACCCCCCCTTTGCAGGCAATCCAGCGCTGGCTCCCCCAAAGTGTCCCTGAATCCTCCCTCGACAAGCCTGACAAGCGCTGATTTATTTACCTTTCCTGGCTCCAGCGGAGGGGCTGTTGTGGCTCTCCGCGCGGAGATAGGCGAAAAAAGCTGATCTCTGTCGGGTCCGCTCTACTGTGCAGGAGACCTGCGCGTGCGCAGTAGAGCAGCCCAACAGCGATCAGCTAATTCTGCCTATCTCTGAGCGGAGAGCCGATACTGTGCCTGCGCTGGAGACGGGAAGGTAAATATTTACATCCCCGCTGTTCGGGGAGCTTTATTGCCGCTGCCGTGGGACTGAGGAGGTCAAGGGAATCCCCTCAATAGGATCCGGAGGCTTCCCCCACCTGAGGTGAGTACCCCCCAGGGGAGTTTTTTTTCGTTACAGGTTTTCTTTAAACTCCTGTGCTTTCAAATGGCCATATCTGCCATCTCTGCCATAGGCAGTCATGTGACACGGGAGAGATCAGATTACAACCTGTGATTAGACACAAATGAGGGGGAAAGAAACAGGCTAAACTCTCAATACATACAGGGTGCAATTCTCTATGTATTTCTTCAGTCCTGTGCAAGAGTTCAGGTCCACTTTAAGCACATTTTTAGGAGAAAAATAAATATATTTACATAGATCTGCACCTCAGTCCTGAAAGAGTGACAAATAAGGAAGAAGGAGGGACAGAGAGACTGGGTTTCCAAAGAGGGACTGTCCCTTCAAAGGACAATTGGGAGCTATTAGATGTCACCAGGCAGAGGGCAGTGGGCGCTGCACTCTGATATTTTAGCTTGCACCACAGTGATCAGTGTGGCAATAGAGATGTACTCAATACGTGTGTTCAGTCCTGACCCGCCTGGCATAAACTTTCATTGCTTTTGCTGAAAGGGAGACTTGTTCCCATTCATATAAAATGAGAAGTCATCAGTGAGAGAAACGCACTGTGAGCAATTCTCATGTGGATACTAGACCTGCTATTCTCCCTGCTAGCAAATGAGTAGGTTGCTGCTGCTGTGTACATCGACCAAGCTGTATCTGCCCATTACTGAAATATCCATCCTGGATGGACTTATCCGGCAGGATAACAAGCCCTAATCCACCATCTCATTTTCCCAGCTTAGAAGAAAATTATCATAAAGATTTTTTTTTTCTGTGCTAAAAGTAGGACAATGCTGAGTGGCTCAGGGTCATATCATGTGTTTTCAGTATTACTCAGAGCTTCTGGACAGAAAACACATCCCTTACAATGACTTTCCTGTTATTTGGCCTTTAATGTCAGGAAAGAAATGCTTCTGAAAGGGTGGGAACATACTTCTCTATCAAGGGATTCTGTGAAACAACTCAGCACCTCTAGAATGGTTTAGCCTGTGAGAATGGCTAGGGCAGGGCACTGGCTGTAGGACAGATGGGTGGGCAAAGACCACGCGTGATGGCTGGGGGGGGGGGGGGGGGGGAGAGGGGAAGCGAGGGTGGCTGGGAGAGGGGAAGCGCGGGTGGCTGGGAGAGGGGAAGCGCGGGTGGCTGGGAGAGGGGAAGCGCGGGTGGCTGGGAGAGGGGAAGCGCGGGTGGCTGGGAGAGGGGAAGCGCGGGTGGCTGGGAGAGGGGAAGCGCGGGTGGCTGGGAGAGGGGAAGCGCGGGTGGCTGGGAGAGGGGAAGCGCGGGTGGCTGGGAGAGGGGAAGCGCAGGTGGCTGGGAGAGGGGAAGCGCGGGTGGCTGGGAGAGGGGAAGCGCGGGTGGCTGGGAGAGGGGAAGCGCGGGTGGCTGGGAGAGGGGAAGCGCGGGTGGCTGGGAGAGGGGAAGCGCGGGTGGCTGGGAGAGGGAAAGCGCGGGTGGCTGGGAGAGGGGAAAGCGCGGGTGGCTGGGAGAGGGAAAGCGCGGGTGGCTGGGAGAGGGGAAAGCGCGGGTGGCTGGGAGAGGAAAAGCGCGGGTGGCTGGGAGAGGGAAAGCGCGGGTGGCTGGGAGAGGGAAAGCGCGGGTGGCTGGGAGAGGGAAAGCGCGGGTGGCTGGGAGAGGGAAAGCGCGGGTGGCTGGGAGAGGGAAACCGCGGGTGGCTGGAAGAGGGAAAGCGCGGGTGGCTGGGAGAGGGAAAGCGCGGGTGGCTGGGAGAGGGAAAGCGCGGGTGGCTGGGAGAGGGAAACCGCGGGTGGCTGGGAGAGGGAAACCGCGGGTGGCTGGGAGAGGGAAAGCGCGGGTGGCTGGGAGAGGAAAAGCGCGGGTGGCTGGGAGAGGGAAAGCGAGGGAAAGCGCAGGTGGCTGGGAGAGGGGAAGCGTGGCTGGGAGAGGGGAAGCGCGGGTGGCTGGGAGAGGGGAAGTGAGGGAAAGCGCGGGTGGCTGGGAGAGGGGAAGCGAGGGAAAGCACGGGTGGCTGGGAGAGGGGAAGCGAGGGAAAGAGCAGGTGGCTGGGAGAGGGAAAGAGCAGGTGGCTGGGAGAGGGGAAGCGCGGGTGGCTGGAAGAGGGGAAGCGAGGGTGGCTGGGAGAGGGGAAGCGCGGGTGGCTGGGAGAGGGGAAGCGCGGGTGGCTGGGAGAGGGGAAGCGCGGGTGGCTGGGAGAGGGGAAGCGCGGGTGGCTGGGAGAGGGGAAGCGCGGGTGGCTGGGAGAGGGGAAGCGCGGGTGGCTGGGAGAGGGGAAGCGCGGGTGGCTGGGAGAGGGGAAGCGCGGGTGGCTGGGAGAGGGGAAGCGCGGGTGGCTGGGAGAGGGGAAGCGCGGGTGGCTGGGAGAGGGGAAGCGCGGGTGGCTGGGAGAGGGGAAGCGCGGGTGGCTGGGAGAGGGGAAGCGCGGGTGGCTGGGAGAGGGGAAGCGCGGGTGGCTGGGAGAGGGGAAGCGCGGGTGGCTGGGAGAGGGGAAGCGCGGGTGGCTGGGAGAGGGGAAGCGCGGGTGGCTGGGAGAGGGGAAGCGCAGGTGGCTGGGAGAGGGGAAGCGCGGGTGGCTGGGAGAGGGGAAGCGCGGGTGGCTGGGAGAGGCGGAAGCGCGGGTGGCTGGGAGAGGGGAAGCGCGGGTGGCTGGGAGAGGGGAAAGCGCGGGTGGCTGGGAGAGGGGAAAGCGCGGGTGGCTGGGAGAGGGGAAAGCGCGGGTGGCTGGGAGAGGGGAAAGCGCGGGTGGCTGGGAGAGGGGGGAGAGGGGGGAGGGAGTGCGGCTGGGAGAGGGGAAGCGCGAATGGCTGGGTGAGTGGAAAAGCGGGTGGAATCGGATGTATGTAATGGAGTGTGGCTGCGGGGATTGGTAGATCAGTTAGGGCTGGGACGCAAAAGAAATTGCAAATCGCATCAAAACTGCTAGCACTATTTTATGGGAATTTGTACACAGAACATTGAAAGCTTTCCGAAGCGATTTTAAGTACAGGTAGTCCTCGACTTACAAAACACCAGACATTACGATCAGCACAAAAATGGGTACAAGTTAAAAAAAAATTATAGTTTTTGAGAAAATCAAAGAATACAAATAAAAAAACTAGTAAGAAAAATGTTTTTTAAACTCAGTAAAATTACGTTTTGCTGTGTTACACTATACTATATAGTGAGCTCAAAGTTCTGCATACACATTTTACATATTTTAAAGAAAATCTGTGATCCAGCCCTGGATAAAGGGGGACAACGCAGAGGACCGGGCCTGCGGTGAGGGACTGAGACTGCTGCTAGGGGCTGGAAGAAGTCCCATTCGTCTCGGAAGTCCTTTAAACTGAACCTAAAGTGAAGGTAGGAAAAAGAGTTTCACTTACCTGGGGCTTCTTCTAGCCCCCTGCAGCTGTCCTGTGCCCATGTCGGTCCTAAACGATCCTCCGGTCCCTCGCTGCGGCATAGTTTAGTTTCTGCCTACTGATCAGTCGGTGGGCCATTGCGCCTGTGCGACCCTGGCTGTGCGCAACATCCTTGTTCGTGCCTCCGGCGGCAAGATCATCCAGCGCAGGCGCAGTATGAGGTTTTCTCTTACTGTGCCTGTGCAGGGCGCCCTTATCGCCAGGAGCGCAAAAGAGAATCCACACGGCCAGGGCCGCACAAACGCAGTGGCCCGCTGACTGACAAAACTAAGTCACTGTTTATATAATTTTATAGTTGATATAATTTTAGAGAGCTGGAGCTAATAAGATTTGGAAGGAACATACACTGTTGTAGAGCAGATTTCTCCACTAAGGAACATGGGCTTTTATTGTGTTTGTTAGTACATATACAAGTCATTGTCCAGTGTGTGGGCAGCTGCAGTCTGCACCATTCAGTCTGGTTTTGCTAAAATGACAAAAGTACCACAAACCACAGATCCTCAAAACTGTACACAGCCACTTCAGACTTAACAGGATAATAAATCATGCATAATCAGTCCCTCTATCTGGTTTCATAAGACTGTGCTTTTAATAAGCTTCTCAGATCCACAAATCACCCGCTGAACTTATCAGTGACACATCCGGGGTTAGTATATAGTGATAACATGTCCCACATCCCATAAATCACTGGCACAGCATCGCCCACATGCATGTACAGTGAACACCTAATAACTAAGCAAAAGATTGAATATGTCGCCCATGCAGCTAACAGTATGTACCACTCAGCAGTACAGACAGTGTGAATAATAAAGTTCATTTCACGCCACATAGGCTCACGTCACGTGACCTCTAAGCATTATAAACAATTACACGACCAGCTTGGTTTTGTTATCAGGACATAAATGGGTTCCCCCTGCAAAAGCACAGCAAGATCACCCACACACCCCCACCCCCCAAAAATGCATTGGAAAGGTTTAAAGTAAGCGGAGAACAGGGCAGCCAGGCAATTGACATTGTATAAAAGGGAATAAATATGTTGGGGGGGGGGGGGAGGGGAGGGGCTGCTATACACCCACAAGAGGGAGCATATATGAAGATGGGAATTTCTGACTTTAAAGTCGGAAAACCACTGCGCCTGCATGGCCACGGTCTCACTCTTGCTGGCGTCACCGGGAGTGTACTGCACAGACACAGTACTGTCTGTGACTGCACAGTACGCTCCCGGTGACGTCAGCGGGAGCAAGGATGCAGCCACGCAGGCGCAGTGGTTTTCCGACTTTAATGTCGGAAATTCTGGAAGTGAACTGGTGTCGGGGACTGGTGCATCGGTGAATGGCTGCGCAGGCACAGGACGTCTCCAAGGGAACGTTAGAAGCCCCAGGTAAGCTCAACTTCCCCCCCCCCCCTACAGTACTCCTTCAGAGCAATACTGAAGCGACTGTGGGGAAAAAAGGCAGATACTCACCTATAAGCCTCGTACACACGCCTGAGGCATCCGCTAACGACCCCCAACACCCAAACATGAGAGTGATCCACCCGGTGGATCTACTCAACTTCAGAGACGCCAATCCCATTCTTCACGCCACTCCCCGCATGACACCACACACGCGCCGCTTGCCGTCCCTCCTTCGCGCCCCCCACCCCCATATAGCAACGCAGCATGTCGCGGTTACACAGCTAACAGGCTAGTGTGCAGCCCGGCCCAGCAATGTCACCCAAGGGGATCAGGCCCTGATCCCCGATGGGCGACATCAGTTGGAAATGCGTAGGCGGCCATAGAGAAGGAAGGCTCTGGCTCTCAAAGCCTACCTGGATCCTCTCTTGTCCTCATTCCAACGCACTCCCCGGCTCAAATCTGAAACCTCTGGGAACCCACGGAAGCACTCAAGTCCCTGAGTGCTTCTGAAGATGAGGGGCTCCATACTGGGAATGGAGAGAGAGAGAGAGCGAGAGCGAGAGCGAGAGCGAGAGCGAGAGTGAGCGAGAGAGAGAGAGAGAGAGAGAGAGAGAGAGAGAGAGAGGCTTCAGTATCACTTTAAGGGGACAAACAGAAAACACCGATCCCTGTCTCCCTAGGATATGGTAAGAAAAAACCTTGAGATTTGCTTTATCAAGTAATATTTGCATAAAGCTCAAATCCAATCTGATCAGTTTTATCAAAAGTTGTTTCAAGTTAAAAAAAAAATATAATAATGATACCCCTGCTCAATGTAGCTTGGAAGCGGATGCACTTACCGTGGTACCACCATTTCGTTTTCTTTGGATTTTTGTTGCACGTTCTTACATAAAAGGAATTATCTGGAGGTCTTCTCTAAAAGAAAAAGAATAAAATGTTAACGTTAGGACTGCTGCGACTTTTAGTCTTCTGTGCTTTGAAGCCAAAATCCAGGCAAGTATGAAACATCTGTATGTATTCTAATTTGGAGCAACATTTTAAATGCAATAAAGCAGCCACATACCTATGCTAAATGCTTCTAAGACCGTATAAATGGACACTGGTCTCGTGTTCTTATATCACACCAAGTGTAACTGAGAAGGGTAACACTTTACCACTGCTGTGCCCCTCCAAAAGCTCGCCCACTAGACTAGTTGCAGGCTGCAGGAATTTTGGGCTCCGCCATTGGCACGCATGTTAAAATGAGAAATTACCACCTACAGTAAGTGCCAGAAAAACCCAAAGAAGATAGAGGTCGCCCAAACAAAATAACAATGGTGGAGTACCGCTAATATGTGGACAGGGACAGCGCTGGGTGTGGGGTTTTTGAGCGGTTATATGGCTGCTTGTTTAGAGTAGTAGTGCAGAAGAGTTTAGCTACACTGTCCTTAATCATAGCCTGGTGATGGGAAATAGCATTGAGTGTACCAAGATTAACCAGTTAAGATTCCAGGACGTGAATTTCATGTCCGAATTAGCCCCCTGTGCATTTAAGGACGAAAAATTCACGTCCTGCTCTTTCAATTGCCGCCAGCCGCACTTGTGCGCGTGCACGCGCTCCCGCACGTTCTCGTGCACTCATTTGAATGTGAATGGCTGCTGCTAATAGCAGTTCTCATTCACTGTAAAAAAAAAAAAATAATAATTAAATGGACAGTGTCACTATTAAAGAATAAATTGTTTATACCCCCCCCCCCCCCTCCCTACACACACACACACACACAAAGTATTAACGCCTACTTAACTAATTAACTCCTTGTGTCCCCTATACTTAGCCCTAAGGTCAGTGGACACCTGTAATGGCTGCCGACCGTAGCGATCGGATGTGATCGCTAGCGCGACAGTTCTGAGACCAAACGCTGTACAGATACTTTGCTAGCTGTTGCCTAGCAATGGAGTCGCCAAACCGTACGCCATAGCGATTGGATCCAATCGCTACAAACGCACAGGCTGGCGATAATGGTAGGCCATTCTCAACTCTAAGTGAAATATGGCAGGTAGCGTATCATTTTAACCGGAACAAGATAAATAATATATTTTGAGGTGTGATATAACTGTGGCACTTATGTAAAAATTACATAGGGTGTAAAATAGGAAAAAAAAAGGTTTTTTTTTCCATTTACGCCTAATTCATTTCTATAAAATGCTTATAAAATTAAATTATTCTTGGAAACAAATATTATCCGAAGAAAGCCTAGATTGTTCTTAAAAAAAAAAAGTGTGTATCACTTTGATGGCGCAAGTAAAAAAAAAAAAAAGTTATTGGTGTATTATTGCGACACAGCTAATTTGCCAAAATTGTCAGGAATCTTAAGGGGTAAAAACCCCGGAATGCAAATGATTAAGAATAATCGGTATAATAACCAATATTCTGCCATCAGGGACAGTAAAATCTAGGTAAAATTACCAATACTCTATCGATAATGCTTGGCACCCATTTTTCCTTGTGTCTCTATTGCATTATGCAGGCACAGAAATAAGGAAAATGAAACCCGGTGTCAAGAATCCTACACAGGTAATCCATTGGTTTGGACTTGCCGTGCTAGAGGAACGTAGCAATTCAACAGACTAGATCCTCCCCCTGATCACTAACGCACTCATCTGCAGTAGGAGGTCCCTGGCTCTCCACTCCCTCCATGGAGAACATGCATGTTTGGCTGAGGGAGTGCCATAAAGGGCTCTTGCACACTACATGCCATTCCGATTTGAGGCGATTTTACATGCAGTTCCGATTCACAATTTTTAATCCGGACTGCATGCTGCGTTTGTCTTCTTGTTTTGATAGCATCCAGGAAAAATTTGAACCACATTTCAGAATCGCAAATTGGATTTGCAGTGTGCAGGTTGCCTAAAACCGTGCAGGAGATTTTGGCGCAGCTAGCGCCACCATATGCAGTAACAAGAATTACGGCTATAGCGGGGCTCAGTGAGTAATTTACCGGTAGGCACCAAGCTCAAATTACGGAGCTCAAATTACCTTTAAAACACTGGAAGCTGAATGACATCTTTCCCCACCATCCACGTGGACCTGGAAGAGGAATAGTAATTATCGCCACTGGGACTTGTGCAGGAGCAAGGTAAGCCGTATATATCGGCTATATCCTGCACCCAAATCTCCCGGCGTCTATTTCATAGGTATGCTGGCTGACAGGAGCCAAATCCCCATTTAGTAACATAGGATCGCGCTTTACCAAATATATAAAATGTTTAATAAAATAGGTTGATGACAAGTTAGATGGCTTATCAGTAAATGAAGCTGAGAAATCTCACATTAGGCCATGTGGATAAAATCTAGGTTACATTCCAGGGCCAGGAATGACAGGACCTCATTTAATCTTCCTGAAGATAATCAAGCAAACTTGCCTGCATCACACAGTGCTCTCATTGTAGCACAGCTGATGTTAAATTGTTATGTAATGATCCCAGATGCCTTCCTAGATACCATCCTGAAATAGATGGAACACACTTCATTCCACTACACTTTAATCATAACATTGTTTTGGGTAAAATAACCAGTATTTGTAATTACACAGTATAACTAAAATCATTATCAAGGTTTCTTGAGATTCAAAGTTAAAATGTGTTTTCATTATAGTTGTTACAGATTACCCAGCAAACTCATGGTGAACCAGAACTTCTAGAAGTTTGTAAGGGACTACAAAGGACCAAAAAGCCCTCTTACTAAAATGTTATGCAAAGCAAACGTTTGCCTTCTTAAAACAGAATGAATTTGCACTAATTCAGGTTGGAGTGAGCATATGATGTCTCCGATGCATCACTGCTGAATATGCAAATTATCCTTTGTTGTCCCAGTAAGCTAGCTACACCTCCAGAACCACTGGAATGCAATGATGTATCAGCCTGTTACTTGTACAGAGCCACACTAATCCAACATACAGGATCTTCTCAAAAAAATTAGCATATTGTGATAAAGTTCATTATTTTCTGTAATGTACTGATAAACATTAGACTTTCATATATTTTAGATTCAAATACACACAACTGAAGTAGTTCAAGCCTTTTATTGTTTTAATATTGATGATTTTGGCATACAGCTCATGAAAACCCAAAATTCCTATCTCAAAAAATTAGCATATTTCATCCGACCAATAAAAGAAAAGTGTTTTTAAAACAAAAAAAGTCAACCTTCAAATAATTATGTTCATTTATGCACTCAATACTTGGTTGGGAATCCTTTTGCTTAAATGACTGCTTCAATGCGGTGTGGCATGGAGGCAATCAGCCTGTGGCACTGCTCAGGTGTTAGGAAGGCCCAGGATGCTTCGATAGCGGCCTTAAGCTCATCCAGAGTGTTGGGTCTAGCGTCTCTCAACTTTCTCTTCACAATATCCCACAGATTCTCTATGGGGTTCAGGTCAGGAGAGTTGGCAGGCCAACTGAGCACAGTAATACCATGGTCAGTAAAGCATTTACCAGTGGTTTTGACACTGTGAGCAGGTGCCAGGTCGTGCTGAAAAATGAGATCTTCATCTCCATAAAGCTTTTCAGCAGATGGAAGCATGAAGTGCTCCAAAATCTCCTGATAGCTAGCTGCATTGACCCTGCCCTTGATAAAACACAGTGGACCAACACCAGCAGCTGACATGGCACCCCAGACCATCACTGACTGTGGGTACTTGACACTGGACTTCAGGCATTTTGGCATTTCCCTCTCCCCAGTCTTCCTCCAGACTCTGGCACCTTGATTTCCTAATGACATGTAAAAGTTGCTTTCATCTGAAAAAAGTACTTTGGACCACTGAGCAACAGTCCAGTGCTGCTTCTCTGTAGCCCAGGTCAGGCGCTTCTGCCGCTGTTTCTGGTTCAAAAGTGGATTCATGCTTCCATCTGCTGAAAAGCTTTATGGAGATGAAGATTTCATTTTTCAGCACGACCTGGCACCTGCTAACAGTGCCAAAACCACTGGTAAATGGTTTACTGACCATGGTATTACTGTGCTCAATTGGCCTGCCAACTCTCCTGACCTGAACCCCATAGAGAATCTGTGGGATATTGTGAAGAGAAAGTTGAGAGACGCAAGACCCAACACTCTGAATGAGCTTAAGGCTGCTATCGAAGCATCCTGAGCCTCCATAACACCTGAGCAGTGCCACAGGCTGATTGCCTCCATGCCACGCCGCATTGAAGCAGTCATTTCTGCAAAAGGATTCCCAACCAAGTATTGAGTGCATAACTGAACATAATTATTTGAAGGTTGACTTTTTTTGTTTTAAAAACACTTTTCTTTTATTGGTCGGATGAAATATGCTAATTTTTTGAGATAGGAATTTTGGGTTTTCATGAGCTATATGCCAAAATCATCAATATTAAAGCAATAAAAGGCTTGAACTACTTCAGTTGTGTGTATTTGAATCTAAAATATATGAAAGTCTAATGTTTATCAGTACATTACAGAAAATAATGAACTTTATCACAATATGCTAATTTTTGGAGAAGATCCTGTATATACAGACTGTTTCAGATTGGTTGATCCTAATCAGTGCATGGCATGGATTAATGTGACTATTGCATAGGACTTGAAGCACCCAGAGTTACAGTTTAGTTGTGAGAGATAGACTAGCACACCTAAACCAGTCTAATGAAGGGAACATTTGTCCATGGCCAGATGGCTGCTCATCAGGTCTCCTGTTACATCAAGCCAGTAATTGCACAAAATGACTGAAATTAGAATGCTAAAAAAATATAGGCAATGCCCTAACCAGTTAAAACTCTGCCCTGTATTGTTCCCCACTGCTATTTCTCAGCGGTGGCGGGGATTAGGCCTGCACGATTTTAGGAAAAAAATGAATTGTGATTTTTTTTTTGTGTGTCAAAAATTGTGATTTCGATTTTTTCACGAGTTTCATCAAATCAAGTTTTAGCACTAAAGTCACAATGCCCCAGTATAGTTTAGCCAGGTAGGTCCCTCCAGTATAGTTGCTCCAGTATAGGTGATGCTTGGTAGGTGCCTCCGGTACAGGTAGCCAGTACAGTTGCCCCCAGTATAGGTTAGCTAGGTACTGTAGGGGTTTCCAGTATCGGTAGCCAGTAATAGTATAGTTGCCCCTAGTAAAGGTTAGCTAGGTAGGTGCCACCAGTATAGTTGCCTTCAATATAGGTTAGCTAGGTAGTTGCCTCCAGTATCAGTAGCCAGTATAGTTGTCACTAGTAAAAGGTTAGCTAGGTAGGTGTCGCCAGTATAGTTGCCCCATAGGTTAGCTAGGTAGATGTCCTGCTGTATAGGTAGCCAGTATAGATGCTACTAGTAAAAGGTTAGCTAGGTAGGTGCTACCAATATAGTTGCCTCATAGGTTAGCTAGGTAGGTGTCTATAATATAGGTAGCCAGTATCATTGCCACTAGTAAAGGTTAGCTAGGTAGATGCCTCCAGTGTAGGTAGCCAGGCAGTGTAGGTGTAGCAGCAAGGAAGAGCGGCTATAGTAACAACTCTTGCATTAGTACTAGTGCTCCCTGTGATGACATGCGGTTAATATAAGTTTGTGATTTCGAAATCATCGTGCCCCATATCGCGATTTCGATTTTCAATTGTGCAGCCCTAGTGGGGACTGAGGCTGCCTCCACCTCCGAAGCACAACACACAGTCCTTAGGCTGCATTGTCACTACCTAGTTCTAACGAGTCATCCACAGAGTGACAATAGGCGGTGTGCCAAGTAGCGGAGAGGCAGGAATTATAGAATTCAGGTCAAAAGTGACAGGCAGCCAGGAGGGAGGAGGCTGCATACCCTACTACTAATGAAAAATAGCAGTGTGAAGGAATGGAGAGCAATGCTGAATTACTCAACACTAGCCCTGCTGCGTGCGTGCGTTTTTATTCCACTTTTTAGTCATTTTAATCCAATGGAAGAGAAAGGTCAATGCTAACATGAGACCATTTACAAACTATTCACTGAATTTGTTTCATACAGGCACAACAGTTAAATATAAAGGCAATAGCTCCCCAGTGAATAGGCAATATACATAGGCAAGACGATCATAATGGTTTTAAGCCTTGGATAGCACGTGAAAGGTGTTAGAACTTTTTCATTGCTCAAAAGCCTAAGGGCTGGTTAAAACAGGAGTCTGCCTGGCTTTCGCAGGCGTCGCGTTCGGGCCTTCAGTTGCGGTCGACATTTTTCTTCCCCATAGGGGGACATTAGCGGCGCCAGTTAACCACCCCAGGACGCTAAATGTAGCGCCCAGGGTCGCCTTGAACGCCAGGATCAGAACGCCACGTTCACGCAAACGTTGGTGAAAGCCCAGTAAAAACACTCCCATTCACTTGAATGGGAGCATTTAACTCAGAGTCCTGAACGCCAGCGGTAAACGCGGGGCAGACGCCCGTGTGAACCAGCCTTTAAGAAGGGGAAATCTCATATTTAAAGCAGCATGGACAGCCATACTATCACAGGAAAAAGAAACCCATATATAAGTAGTTAAATACAGTGGGTTGCAAAAGTATTCGGCCCCCTTGAAGGTTTCCACATTTTGTCACAGTGGGTTGCAAAAGTATTCGGCCCCCTTGAAGGTTTCCACATTTTGTCACATTACTACCACAAACATGCATCAATTTTATTGGAATTCCACGTGAAAGACCAATACAAAATGGTGTACATGTGAGAAGTGGATCGAAAATCATACATCATTCCAAACATTTTTTTTTACAAATAAATAACTGCAAAGTGGGGTGTGCGTAATTATTCGGCCCCCTGAGTCAATACTTTGTAGAACCACCTTTTGCTGCAATTACAGCTGCCAGTCTTTTAGGGTAAGTCTCTACCAGCTTTGCACATCTAGAGACTGAAATCCTTGCCCATTCTTCTTTGGAAAACAGCTCCAGCTCAGTCAGATTAGATGGACAGCATTTGTGAACAGCAGTTTTCAGATCTTGCCACAGATTCTCAATTGGATTTAGATGTGGACTTTGACTGGGCCATTCTAACACATAGATATGTTTTGTTTGAAACCATTCCATTGTTGCCCTGGCTTTAAGTTTAGGGTCATTGTCCTGCTGGAAGGTGAACCTCCGACCCAGTCTCAAGTCTTTTGCAGTCTCCAAGAGGTTTTCTTCCAAGTTTGCCCTGTATTTGGCTCCATCCATCTTCCCATCAACTCTGACCAGCTTCCCTGTCCCTGCTGAAGAGATGCACCCCCCAAGCATGATGCTGCCACCACCATATTTGACAGTGGGGATGGTGTGTTCAGAGTGATGTGCAGTGTTGGTTTTTGCCACACATAGCGTTTTGCATTTTGGCCAAAAAGTTCCATTTTGGTCTCATCTGACCAGAGCACCTTCTTCCACATGTTTGCTGTGTCCCCCCACATGGCTTGTGGCAAACTGAAAACGGGACTTCTTATGCTTTCTGTTAACAATGCCTTTCTTCTTGCCACTCTTCCATAAAGGCAAACTTTGTGCAGTGCACAACTAATAGTTGTCCTATGGACAGAGTCTCCCACCTTAACTGTAGATCTCTACAGCTCGTCCAGAGTCACCATGGGCCTCTTGACTGCATTTCTGATCAGCGCTCTCCTTGTTCGGTGGATGGCCTTGTCTTGGTAGGTTTACAGTTGTGCCATACTCCTTCCATTTCTGAATGATCGCTTGAACAGTGCTCCTTGGGATGTTCAAGGGTTTGGAAATCTTTTTGTAGCCTAAGCCTGCTTTAAATTTCTCAATAACTTGATCCCTGACCTGTCTTGTGTGTTCTTTGGACTTCACGGTGTTGTTGCTCACAATATTCTCTTAGACAACTTCTGAGGCCCTCACAGAGCAGCTGTATTTGTATTGACAATAGATTACACACAGGTGCACTCTATTTAGTCATTAGCACTCATCAGGCAATGTCTATAGGGAACTGACTGCACTCAGATCAAAGGGGGCCAAATAATTATGCGCAAACCACTTTGCAGTTATTGATTTGTAAAAAATGTTTGGAATCATGTATGATTTCCGTTCCACTTCTCACATGTACACCACTTTGTATTGGTCTTTCATGTGGAATTCCAATAAAACTGATTCATGTTTGTGGCAGTGATATGACAAAATGTGGAAAACTTCAAGGGGGACAAATACTTTTGCAAGCCAATGTACTTGTTCTACTTACATAACAAATGTATTGTATTGTCCACGCTTTGATTTCAGTGAATTTCATATAGTAAATAAAGAGAATTCGGTCCCTGCCGTTTGCCTTCTTGATTACCTCTGACTGAAGCCAATCCCTGATGTCACTTCCCCCCTTACTTTTTTTCTCCTAGAAATTGCCACATCTTGATATTGTCATATGTAGCTTGTTTTGTAAACACGCGAGCACAGCATAGATCAGCTGCTCAGAGCTTCCCTTAGCCAATCAGTGAGGAGGAAGAATGTGGGAGGGGAGATGAGAAGCTTCCCAATCTTCAGCGATGGCGAAAATAGTGCCAGGCTGACTGAGAAGATTTATTACAGCAGAAACATTTCTGATTAGATTGGAATGCTTGCAATGCACGATAAGGCTGCAGGGTGCATAATAAACACAGAGCAGTGGGTAAATTGAATTTAATTTTGTGGCTGACAAACCCTCTTGAAAAGGGAACTCGACGTGACAGGGATAGGGAGGCTGCCACATTTATTTCCTTTTAAACAATACCTGTTGCCTTGCAGTCCTGTTGCTCTTTTGGCATCACATGGGGGGGGGTTTGATGGATGACTATATGCCAGGGTGGGCACTGTACACACACTAGATGTGCGAATGACTGTCGGGCAAAGCGGTAATTATTGGTCATTTCGACTGATTTATCTAGTGTGTGTACGAACTTTTAGTCAGTCTTGCAACCTACGGTAAGCACGGCCATTGGAAGAGGTCTTCAAGTGGCAGCTCAAGATGGACAACTGGAAGCACGAGATGGGAAATGTAAAAAGGGCAAGATTCAACTCCTCAGACGAGGCACTGACCCTTTTCCATAGCATGCCTCAGAACAGAAACCCAAGCAAGCTAGGACCATGTGGTCTGGATGATGACACATACTGCTTTACTTCTGGCATTGGGTATATGTTCAGCCTAGGGTAATGGACTAGCCCTAAAGGCTTTAAAAGAAACCTGAAGTGCGAGAAATATGGAGGCACACATTTATTTCCATTTAAACAATGCAGATTGCTTACACCTATCCTGCTTCCTTTGCCTCTAATAATGCAGATCTGAAGTTTGTGACTGAAGTCTGACTGGATTTGCCCAATGCTTTTTTCAGGTGTGTGTGATTCAGACACTACTAATTCCAGAAGGATCAGCAATGCTGCCAGACAACTGGTATTGTTTAAAAGAGGAAATAAATATGACCATATCCTTCTCACTTCAGGTTCCCTTTAAGATATTTCATGGTGTTGGACAGAGCTTGTTATGCAGTGTGAGATGTCATTATCAGGTAACCTAATATATATATCCAGTGGCTGGATAGAGTACTGGTTAAGGGCTCTGTTTCTGACACAGAAGACCTGGGTTCAAATCTCTGCTCTTCCTATTCAGTAAGAAAGGCCCTATTCAGTAAGGAGTTCCTGCTACTCCGTACTGAGTGTGCTCTAGTCTGTGCTAACTTTTATTTTAGTATTTTAAGTATCAGAAAGGCCAAAGATAGTCATTGTGGCACGGTATACCCATTTCTTCCCTTTTGTGTGATTTATGGTTTGGTTGCACCATGAATGGTTGTTCTTGACCTAAAGGGCCCTGGGCTTAATACTTACACACCACACCAATGCTTTATGTCCTTTATTTATCCAGACAGAGAGCTTTTCCAGTACCTTGCAATCGGTAATGGATCACAAAACACAGTTAAGCCAATGGAAACAGCGATGCCCGTTTGAATTTGAGAGATGCAACTGACGCATTATTTTCTCCCAAGCACAATCTTCGCCTTCATTTTACGAGCGATTGAGCTCCTATATGGAGTATAGCGGCTCAATTGCAATCACAGTTGTGGAAATGAGGAAGAAACGCATGACAGCATTAGTGCTATTGCGCTTCCTAGTGGAAAAGGACCCGAGGCATTAAACCTGGAGGAATGTGTGCGGACATTCTCACCTTTCCTCACGCACCAAAAATCCCTTGTTCATCCCTGAAAGAGAATGGCCGTGTCTCCCTGGTTGTCCACTCAATGTAACTCCATATACAGAGCCCAGAGTAGAAGACAAGAAATGTTGGCTGAACTTTGCTGAAATGATTGTTGTCCAGTTCTGCACAACAGACCACCAAAAGTTACTGGAAATTCGGCTTTCACAAACAGTGATACTGAATTATTTATACAAATAAAGAAAGCCAAAGTCATGGTTTTGTCTGCAATTGATATCTCTATGTTTAATTACCTTCAGTGACGTAATTTAAGAGTTGAGCTCAAGGATCCTTTTAGTTCTGTAATTGTTCAATTTCCCCCAAGCACGTAGCTCCTCCAAAGCAAGTTATGAAGTGGTCTGAGCAGACTCATTACTGTCATTAGCGGTGCTGAAGCATCCAGCAATAATTTGGTTGTGAAGGAGCCATTTATGCATTGCTGCTGCCTACTATACACTGCACCTAAAAGGTAGAGATGAGAGCTTCCATTCTGCTCCGCATGTTTCAGAACAGTTAATAATAGTGAGGCCAAAAATGGGCGCCCGCTATGGGAACTACAGCTACTAATATCGGGTGCTAGGTTGCAGGCCCTATTTTTGCCCGGGGGGGGGGGGTATTAGTAGTTGGGTGGGGGACGTTATTAGTTGGGGAGAGGTTATTACTTGCCTGGTGAGGGAGGGTTATTACTTGCGGGGAGGGTTCTGAGTGAGAGTAGGAAGAGCTTAGGTCATAGTGAAATATTGGCAAATATAGCTGATATTTTACTATATTAAGGAGGTTGTATAATAATAACTTTATAGAACTTTTCTCACTGGGGACTTAACATTCTACTACCGCAATAAAATCCTTAGTTACATTTTTTTTTTCTTCTTCTTAACGCCATGCCTAAATTAGTGAACAACGTTTGCAATTGTATGCCCCATGTTTACCTGCTACTGTAGAAGTTCAATCTTAAATGCTTTCACTGTATAAGTTTAATTACAAATGATTTCTTTGCATGACTTGAGATTCCTCTGCAGCTATGTGCAACAAACGTTCCTGATATTTGTTAAAGTAAAAGACAGGTGACATTGCAAATCTGATGAGAGTTGAGCAGGGGATCCATATAAAGTACATATTCATAAGGTTTACCTTTTCTTTGCAGCTGGACAACATGCTGATTATGCTAAGACACACGGATTGCACAGACAGTGCAGGAGACCAATCTTCCGTTAAAATAGATAAACAGATATGACCGTTGCTATAAACATGAGGATGGATAGGGATATTATCACCAGTGAACATGACCTGTGAGGAAGAGAGATTACTAGCGTTAAAACCTCAGCAATAACGTACACAAATATAAATAAATAATGAGAACAGAGATGATCTGGATTAAATGTCACCACTGATGCTCACAATCGTTCAAAGTCACCCACAGATGCGTTCCCAAGGGTCACTTATGAAGCTGAGGGATTACACACTGTGGTCCCATGACTTAGTGCTGTTGCTATCACCTAGACACAAGGTATATGTATTTCCCTGGGTAATATCTGGGCCAGGACTCTATCTACATGAAATACATACATCCTCATGTAAGTGTGGGTTTCCTCTGGGTATTCCAATTTCCTCCCACATCCCCAAAAAATATACGGACAAATTAACAAAAAAACTGGCTATTGACTATAATAGGACCATAACACAATAACTGACTACAGTAGGAATTAGAATAAGTGCTCCTCTGAGGAACAGCTAGTGACATGACTATAAAGGGCCATCAGGCTTTCTCTCTGCATCCACCATATACTGTCGATATGTCGATGCAGTAATTGACACCTGCATATTACGAATAAAAGGATGGCTGTTTTGCAATACTGCAAGTTTCTGTGCCTTTTAGCCATATTCAAGTCCCACGGTCCTGTCTCAGAGCACCACGCAAGGAGTATACCGTCACTCGCTTCAACCAACACAGTCTACCTTTTCCTACTGCACATCAACAATTGCAATGATATAGCCAGCAAGCCGCAGTCACCGCTCTACCTTTCACCTCCTGTAGTCCTACAGAGCTTCACACAAAGCCTATAATTTTCTCTAGGTTGCACTGAAGGCACACTGCCTCACCCACTAACCCGTGTTTCCTCCCCACTACCCTCCAGATTGTAAACTCACAAGGGCAGGGACCTCCTCCTAGTGTTTCTCATACTGCTGTAATTTTAACATATGCACATGTACCAACTACACATCAACTATGTATTTGTATTTCTACTATTCAAAGTCAAGACTGCACAGTGTCTTGTATTTCTTATGTATATTTGTTCCCTATTTGTTTTGTACTACGTACAGCACTATGGAAGATGTTGGCGCTATATAAATCAAAAATAATAATAATAATTTTAGCGTTCGCTATCATAAAAAAAAAGCCCCCAGTGTACACACTGGTAAAAATATGTCTGCAACTGTGGACTCCGGCGGCCATATTTGTAGTCCTTTAGCCAACACGGGACTACAGAAAGCGGAGGCAAATCGGTGACTTTGGATGATAGGAAAGCGGTGGCTTCCTGGAAACCTAATACAGTAGGTTCCCTTTATAGTAAACTCCAAGGGACCAGGAAAAGTAGTTTACTATATCAGAGGTTTACTATATCAGAATGGGTCATACATTGTATGTTTCTACAGACACAATTGCTGGGACCTGGAGACTGAGTTTAATATATCCAGAGGTTTACTACTTTATCACAGTTTACTATAATGTGATTCTACTGTAATGTGGCTCCCCGGCAACCTCATTACAACTCCTGATGCATGCTGCGTCACAGGAAGGGCTGGAGGACTACAAGGAATTACAAATAAAAAGAGCTTTGGGGGGCACTAGAAAAGTCTCGTCAGGCTGCAGATGTCCCATGGGCCAGACTTTGGACACCCCTGCTGTACACCAAGACATGACCTAACCACACCCACTTCCCTCTGCTCCCTCCCATGGGCAGGGTTATCTCTATATTCAGAGGGAAAACTGATGGATAGCAACTCCCAGCTTCCCCGATTTATGTGGCTGATAAGAAGGAGGAGTTTAGATAGAGTAGAGACACTGCAGTTCAGTCAAACTGTATCTAATATTAGCATAGAATGTTAGCTTTGCAACACCAGTCAGTCTTTAAAAACAAAATATATATGTACAGGTAGTGCCCGGTTAATGAATGAGATAGGGACTGTGGGTTAATTCTTAAAGAGACTCTCTAACAAAATGTTCAACCTTATTTCTTCTATCCTATAAGTTCCTATACCTGTTCTAATGCGGTCTGTGTTACTGCAGCCTTTTCTAGTTGCACAGTGGCTGTGTTATCTCTGTTATATGATCTAATCTTTCTTCTGTCAGCTGAGCCTGGATTGTGTGGAATGTGCTGCACTGCTTGTCATTGGCAGAAGCTATACACACCCTCTCCAAGCTCTGTATGAGTCACAGACTGAGCTACTCTCAAGCCTATCACACTCTAGTTAGAAGCCATGTCTTTTGTTTGTAAACACTGCCTAAAAATGGCAATTACAAGCCAGGATTGCAGCAGGGAGTGGCAGAAACAGCACAGAGGGGCCCAGGAGAACATAATGAATAGAATGGTATGCTTTTTATTGTAAGAATTTAGAGTACAGATTCTCTTTAAGTTGGAACAATGTGCCATCTCTGTCCCCTGTACCACCTCTTTGCCCTCATTTGCATCCAGCATGGGGGTTGGCCCTCAACCCCCATGCACCTCCCTTCCCCCCCCCCCCAAACTCTACCCACACACCCCCTTGGCATAACCTTATTCCGATCCACCCTATCCCTAGGCATTCGCTCCCTGTTTCCTGTGGCCTCTGGAATGCAAGGTCCACCCGCAATAAGCTGCTCTCTGGAAATCGCTCCCTCCAGCCACCAGACTCGCCCCCACTTTTAATACCTTCACACAAGATCTCAAGACTCACCCTTTCATGCTCACATACCCCCCTACACCAGCACCATAATATGTTCTGTTAGACACCCTCTCAACAGATGCACCTATTGTCTCCACCCCCACCCTTTAGATTGTAAGCCTCTGGCAGGGCCATCTCCCTTAGTGTTTCCAGCTTGATTATGCAATTTTACTGACAATCACCCCTCTTGTGGACTAGAACAGGCTCTATTTTGACCTATGACACTGTATTATCAAATCATTTGCATGATCTTGTTTTGTTGTGAGTTTCCTGTATGTCCTACCTTGTATGTTAACCCTTTTATCTATTGTGCAGCGCTGCGTAATATGTTGGCGCTATATAAATACAATAAATAATAATAATAATAATAATAATAATAATAATCCAGTGCCCCCCTCTGTGCCAGCTCTGCCCCTCCATATCACCTCTGTTCTTACGCTCCCTCAGTGCCCCACTTTGTCCCACCTCTGCCTCTACTGTGTCCCTCTGTACCACCTCTGTCCCTCTTTGCGCCTTCTGTCCTATTGATGACTGTAATGTGCAAATTTGGCTCATGATTACAATTATATGTAATTACTGTTTTGAAATTGAATTGATTTCACGTAATGCATGCAAACTTACAGAGGATCTCAGCACTGGATGACAGGTTTGCTTTACAATGTGTATGCAGAACTTGAAATTCACTATATAGCATAGTGTACAGCAGCAAAGTGTAATTTTCCCAAGTTTCAGAAAAAAAGATTTTTTCTTTGAATACTTTTAATTGGTTTTCTCAAAAACTACAAGGTCTTTTTGAAAAGAAAGTTTTAACTTGTTGCTATTTTCAGGCCGTTTGCATCGGCAGGTTGTTTGTAAGTCAGGCATTTCTAAATTAGGGACTACTTGTACACAAAAAAGGTTTAATTGCAATGAAAAAAAAAAACCTTTGTGCAATGCAAATTATGATACATGCCGCACATCACGCGTAAAAACCACATGCCTAAACCAGGGCCTTCAATTTTAGGCTTTAACAATAACCCAATTATTCATCAACTATGAATAGGATCACAGTGCCCTCTGAGCATTTACACAGCACAGGTGAAGCAGTATGCGATGTAATAAAGCAGCCAGCTGTCCATACACAGGTGGTGGTGAAGGTGTGGCTGCAGGCATAGCTACATAACACCGGCTCGTAATAACTGCCATCTGCTTTATTTGCTTTTGGTAACAGGTGATAATCTAAGTTAAAAAATTTTAATTGCTTATAATTAAACCCTGGAAAGCGGAGCTTGCATGCATCAGTTTCTGTAAATCCCCATATAAACCTTGACTCACAATCCTACATGGAGACCAATAAACTCTGAAGCTGCTCATCTCTGCAACCTCAATATAGATGTACACTAAACTACATCTGTGTTAGTTTACTGCTCACTTATAACAAGCGTGTCAATCAGGTGATTTGCCTTTAGCTCAGTGGGAAGCTTAGCAAGTACTACAGCTGGAGAATCTAAGTAGCTATATGAAAACAATGGAGAAAAAAAAGATGGTCAGCTAATAGGTTTCTTTCATTACAAGAATGCAGATCGGCAACATTTAACAACTCTGTATACTTTTAGAAGTGCTAATTATACTTAAAGCGGATCAGAGATGAAAAACTAACTGTAACAAGTACCTTGTCTATATATAATATCTAAAGTTTAGATAGTTTACACAGCAAATCTAGCTGCAAACAGCTTTAATAGAAAATTATTATTTCTTCCTGTGATACAATGACAGCAGCCATGTTGTTTGTAAACATTACACAGAGGCAGGCTTATCTGTATCTTGAGCAAAACAAAACTAATCCTCCCTCTTCCACTCTGCCTCTGAAATCTCTGGCTAGTAATACCTCCCCCTGCCCAGACTGAGCTCCCATGAGCCCTTGCTACTGTCTGAAAGTGCCTTGGCTCTCTGAAAACCTGTGGGCGTGGCTGGTTTCGTTTATAGGTAATTAGAGTACTAAAACAAAAAAGTATGTGGCTTGTGGAATGCCCTATAAACAATAGGAAAGGAACACAATTATGCAATGAGTAAAAGTTCATCTCGGATCCACTTTAAAAAGAGTCTGAAGCCATTCAAAATTCTTTTTACAGGCTGTTTATGTTAAGCAATATGAGCAGTGCTGAAATGCCGCATTCCTGCGGCAGAACGAGGGATTTATACCCCCCCCCCCCCCCAAATCCCGGTGCAAAATTCCACGACTTTCCAGGTCGTTGATTTTGCTGCCCGGGGAGGCAGAACTTTACGCTGTAGCTCTGCCTCCAGTGCAGTAAATCTCCGCCTGTCCCCGCCCCTATCAGTGAAAAAAGACAGAGGGGCGGGGAGAGGCGGCGATCAGTGGAGATTGACTCCAGTAGGGGCAGAGCTACAGCGCAAAGCTCTGTCTCTACCAGGAAGCGCTCCCCAATTTTTTTCCACGGGGATTTGGGGGGTATAAAGCCCTCATTCTGCCACGGGAATGCGGCGTTTCAGCACTGCTCATATTGCTTAACATAAATAGCCTGTAAAAAGAAGCATTTTGAATGGCTTCACACTCTCTTTAACCGGATCCGGACCGACGTAGGTTGAATCTACGTCCAGCAGGTGGCGCTGCAGCCCTGACTGGACGTAGGTTCAACGTCCCATTAACCACGCGTCCCCGCAGTTACCGCTGATCTCGCCGTTTTGACCCCGCCGCAATTCGTTTGCCCTGCCGTCTCTGTGACGGCAGAGCACTGTGTGCAGGTCAGGAGCAGTTTTCATTGGCACCTGGCCCTGTCATCACTGTAAGCCAATCCCATTGGCTTACATTGATTGACAGGGTCAGGAGCCAATGAAAGCGACTCCTGACCGGCGGACAGCGCTGTGCTGTCAAAAGAGATGGCAGAGAGAGGAAGCCTGCGGCGGGGACAGAGCGGCATGACTGGCGGATTTTTGTGGCGATTCGTTGGGAGGCAGCGTTTTAGAGTACCAGCAGCCTCTGGTCCTTAAAGAACAAGCGACACCCATGCTAACCTAGAAATAAAAACACATATATAAGTAGATAAATACTAGTTCTACTTGCATAACAGATGTATTGTGCTATCCACGTAATGATTCCTGTGAATTTTATAAAGGAAACACAGAAAATACTATTCTAGGCAGTGGCCATCTTGCTAAGCTACCTCTGACATATCCTACCTGACTCTTCCCCCCCCCCCTCCCCCCTTCTTTTGCTCATTGTGTATTCATTAGCTGCCCTCCTCCTAGAGTCTTCAGACACTCTTACTGAGGTGTATAATAGGAACTGCACTGTCTTTTTTCTTTTCTCCTCCAATCGCTGAGTCACCTCAGCCTTGCTTGTAAACACAAGTGCACAGAGGATCAGGTTTCAGATAGGCTAGGCAGGGAAATAAATAGAAGAGGAGGAATATAGTATAGATAAAAAGAACCCCCAGCATTAAACTGTTTGGCACTGACTACTAAAGGGCCATAGCTCATAAAGTATGTGATAACTCCAAATCCTAACAACAGAAAAAGTTTTGCAAGTTTTGAATGCATCTTTATCACTTAATAGACTCAGACCAGTTGCTGTTAAAATGTGATGTTTATGGTGACAATACCGCTTTAAGAGGGCAGAGGCTGCTGGTACCGAAGTGGTTAAAGACAAGCCGAGCAAAAGCTCAGGTTCAGAAACGCTTACCTAAGGAGAGGGAAACCTTTGGATCCTCCAGAGGCTTCCCACTGTCCTCCGGTCCTTCGCCGCTGCCAGAGACCCTCCAGCTGATCGGGCCCGCTCTCCTCTTTGGCATGGGCACGGCCGTGCTGTCGTCACAAGAGTACAGCCGCGCCTGCACAGTAGCACAGGGCCGCTTGTGCATGAGCAGCTCGGCTACGCTCTGCTTGAAGAGGTGTGTGGCCCTGCTCAGTTTACTGATAAGCCCTTGTCAGTAATCTTTGGAGGGTCTGTGAGCTGCAAGAAGGGACTGGAGGATGCTGTGAGAAGCCTCATTCGGATCCAGAGGTTTCCCTCTTCTTAGGCAAGTATGCGACTTTGTACCAGAGCTTTGGCCTGGATCCCCTTTAAAGTAACACTGAAGCGAAAATAGAATAATGATTATGAATTGTATGTGTAGTATGGATAATTAATAGAACATTAGTAGCAAAGAAGAGAGTCTCATATTTGTATTTTTTAGTTATATAGCTTTATTTATAACATTGCATCATTCTGTCCTATTAGCAGTTAAGAAACCACACTCTGTATTTTAAGCTGTAAAATAGAGCAGAGCTAATGACCCTTTGAACTTTCCTGCAGTAAAACCTTGTCCCAAGCTGTCTCTCACCGTTTCTTGGCTGTTTAAGTGTTTCAGAAAACAGGACTGAGTTCGACCAAGCTGGTCGTATAGCTCATAGAAGCTCTTTTGCATAATTAACAACTCCAGTGTTTTAACTCTTCCTATACTAGAAAACAACAGGAGACACTTTTCTTTGCTACTTATGTTCTATTTATTATCCGTACTACACATACAATACATAATATCATACGTTTATTTTCGTTTCAGATTTGCTTTAAAGCCCTATTCCACCTCTCCAGAATTCTTTGCGTCTAAAAAGGTGCTCAGGGAAGTATGTCATTATTCACCCCATTTTCATACCCCCTATTCCCTTAGCTAACTTTTGTCGGCAGGCTCAGCTTTCTATTCAAAAGGGAAAGACTGGCGGCTAATGAAAAGGTAGTTGGAGTTTGGACTTTTGTTCAGCTTAACCAAACACTATTGCAAACTCAGAATTCAGAATTTTTTAAAAAGAAATTTATATGCAAGGTGAATTACAAGATATTCCATGTGCAATAAAAATACTAGCCTAAACTAGTGCTTTACGTGAGATATTGCACATTGTTGACACACACTCACGACTTTCATTTTTATGTTCTATATTCCGAACACTGATGGCAAACTCTTCTGCTAGTTCGCTCTGTCTTTATGTGTACATGAAAACACAGCCATTCCTCAACATTCAATGCACAAGCTGATGTGTCAGTTTGCTTCCAGAGAATGGATTTGTCCAAGTCACAGGTGTCAAACTCAAGGCCAGTAAACCGAATGCGGCCCTTCCTTGACAGTCTATGTGGCCCTCGAGAGCTTAAAATGTCCAGCAAAAGAAAGACAGCTCACTGCTTGTCTTTCCGGAGGAGCACACTGGTGACGGTGTTTCTGATTGGAACATTGTTAGTTTGAGTTGGGGTGCAACAATAACCCAGGGACACCCCCAAAATAATTAACACGGGGCCCCTTCATGGAACCAACCCCTCTCTTCACAAACCCCACCCTGGTGGCTAGTAAAACACATGCACACCTATACACCTCACCCCCGCAACACCATTTTCCCACATAGCAGTACAGTGTAATATTTATCTGCTCCAGCGATGTGCTGAGTCTCTTGCAATCTTCCTGGCAGTCGCACGCTCTTTGCTTCCTTACTTCCTGCTCCCGATCATGTGACATATCTCAGGAGCCAGAGGTATGCAGCATGGAGTGTGTGGCTGTCAGGGAGGTCAGAGGAGACCCCAACCAGCAATGTAGTAGGTAAATATTAAACTGCTCCATTATGCTTCTCTGGAGAAGGAGTTGGAGCGGGACCTCCATGGCCGCTATATTGACAACGCTACTCTACACAAAACACACGGTACTGTTAAGATAGCAAAGCAGTGCAATTTGTGGCAGTATTGTAAATTCTCAACTATCTGCAGTTTAAAATTGAAATATAATTTTTCATAATTTTAAATACAATTTTAAATTTATGACAAAGTGGAATTTCCCTTTAAAGATAACCGAAAGTCAAAAAAAAAAAAAAAAGAGATGAACTCACCTGGGGCTTCCCTCAGCCCCCTGCAGCCTATCGCTGCCCTCGCAGCTCCGCTCCGATGCCTCTGCACCCGCCGGCGAACACTTCCGGTTTTGCCGTCACCGGCCGACAGGCATGGGAACGCGAGTGATTGTTCGCGTTCCGAGCCTGTATATCGCCCCCTATTCTGCTATTGCGACCAGGAGGCCGCAATAGCAGCATAGGGGGCGATATACAGGCTGGGAACGCGAACAATCACTCGCGTTCCCATGCCTGTCGGCCGGTGACGGCGAAGCCGAAAGTCGTCGCCGGCGGGTCCAGAAGCATCGGACCGGAGCTGCGAGGGCACCGATCGTCTGCAGGGGGCTGAGGGAAGCCCCAGGTGAGTTCATCTCATTTTTTTTTTTTTTTGCCTTTAGGTTCACTTTAAAGCGGTATCGTCACCATAAAAATCAAATTTCAACAGCAACTGGTCTGAGTGTATTAAGTGATAAAGATGCTAATGCTGCATTCAAAACTTTTTCTGCTGTTATGATTTGGAGTTATCACATACTTAAGGACCACTGACCCTTTAGTAGTCATGCCAAAGAATTGCATGCTGGGGGTTCTTTTTATCTATAATCTATTCCTCCCCTTCCCTTTGTTTCCTTGCCAGCTGCTTATCTGAAACCTAATCCCCTACTCACTTGTGTTTACAAGCGAGGCTGAGGCGACTCAGCGATTGGAGGAGACAAGAAAAAAAGTAAAGGGCAGAAATGACATCACGAGTTAGCCTTAACTGTCGGCAAAAGACATGGCCCCCACCAGGAACAGAACTCTCGTCATTTACTATATAACATTCACTGAAATCAAAATGTGGACAGTATAATACATGTGTTATGTAAGTAGATCAAGTATTTATCTACTTATATATGTGTTTTTTTTCCCTGGCATAGTATGGCTGATCTTCCTGCTTTAAGGTGAGGGTCATTAATAATGCAATGTACTTTTATAACTGACTGTTTCTGTTCTAAATTATAACTCACCACAGCCAATGTTACCATTACAAAAATAAGCCAGAAGCAGCTGCCACGCCCAGAGTTGACAAGGGCTGGCTTACACTAATTTACACTATGCACGAGAAGAGGTTGGTATTTACCATATACTGTACACTATTCCATTACTTCACTGTATTTATTGTATGACAGTACCTGAGGGGAATCAAAAGGATACCGGCTGCTGAACTTAAATAAAAGTTGGAACTTCTCTCCTTCATATAAGGTTCCAGGTGCTCCTTCCATATCCACTATCCACCTGTCAAAATAAAAAATAAAATTCACTGTTACCACTTGCAACAATGACATTATTAAGCCATGCTACACCAGGATAGATTTATAACGAGACAAAAAATGCCAGCTCAAGTCCAGAGATGCACATAAGGAAATATCAAACAGCACCTGTGACTAAATATCCCCCTCAAAGAAGTCAACAAGTAACAGAATGGTGAAATCACTTTTTCATTGAAGTAGTTATTGACACATTTGATCCCATCTGTGCACGGTAAATAATGGCTTGTCAAAATTAATAAATCGCAAATAGCCTATCAGACCCAAAACAGGCATATATTTAGTATAGAAGAGTTAGGCCAGAGTAGCCAGTTTTATTATTGGTAATTTTATATTGCTGATATTATACTATTAATCACATTCTACTTGCGTTAAACGTCTTTCCTACTCCTCCCTCTCACACTAACTCTTTATGATAGTACGTGTAGTGGTGCCACCGTGCAAGTTGGGCGCTGGGTAGTAAAGCTAGTAAAATTATTGTTATTTTACTAGCGACTAACCCAGTCTTTTTACCCGTTTTGCCCTAATAATACTAACCACCCCCTCGTAATTGCTGACACTAATTCTGGCAAATGACTGCTAGGTGTTGCTGGTCGATTGCGATCAACTGCAACCATTATTTCCTATGTAGCAGTCAAACTGCTATTATCCTCATCTGGAGCCAAACAACACCTGGGCACTTGATTTCTGATAATTTACACAAGCGTCTATTAGTTGCCTACCGATCCCCGCACTCAAATGACCTGATCCATTTCATGGCGCCATTACACCTACCATCCTCTTGCTTTCGCTACACCCTTCCACTGTCGCTGCACCTCACTACCACTACTTCCAACACTAACCTCACTACCACTACTACAAACATTAACCTCACTGCAGTTACACCTAACACTACCCTTCCTGCTCCTACATAAAACACTAACTGTACTTATTGATTTCTTCTCTTTTTTTCTTATCAAATGTATTGCCGTCTGCTGCCAAATCTATGCACCCTGGCACTCTACAGCCGCAATTAACCTTCCAGGCTATGGTGCTGCTGAAGAGGTCGTTTACGCCATAAGTAAGTAAGCGCTTCTCCAAAACAGAGTTCGTGAGGAGTGTCCTGACTGTAGTGTGACATGTGGGGAAGTGGCAAGATGTATGGCCTCCTCACCACTGATTCTCTCTGCAGGAAAATCCCCCTCCAGTCTCGAGGGGTTAACGTGCCTGTCCACCTACTTTTGCTTTTTAAATGGTCAGAGGAGGCATTTTCTTATAAATAGTATGAAAACACAAGTGGGAGATCATGTTAAACTAAACTAGAGCATTCCGCAGACATCAGAATTGCATAACAGTACTGGTCACTATGAAAGCTGTAACCAAGGAACCTGCACCTAGATTGAGACACGCATGCACAAGCGCGCGCACACCCCCCTTTGCTTTTTGACTATAAGACCTCATTCACGTGAGCACAAACAAATTGCATTCAAATCGACAGTCCACCACCATGTACTGTGTCTGCGTGGCAGAGGAACTAGCACAATAGCGAATGCTGGAAAACAGTTTTTCGCCAGGCAAATGCAACGCACATGTAGGAAGTGGTTGCCACTCCCAAAACATTGCATAAAGGGCTTTTTTCCCCACCGCACAGGCATTTTCCCCAGCAGTAAAGCAACAGGAAAACTAAGGCAAAAGTGTTCATATGAATGAGCTCTAAGCCAGGACTTTGTAACGGCAACAAGTCCTACCAGTTTCTAGTGTTATATTAAGCAACTACTAACAGCTATGGGCTAAATCATATTGACAGTAGAACTGCGCTTGTTGTGTGGTTAAGCACCTATCTGCAAAATCAGTGGCAGGGTTTGTAGCCACACGTGTCAATAGTTGACAAACGGTACAGCTGCTGTTCCGTAGAAAAGTGCATGTAAAGTCTTGGAAGTGGCTGCCACCCGCTTAGGTCTATATGCAGAGGATGGAAACTAACCCACTGGCCATGCCAATGCCTTGCAGTTGCCTGCACATGCCAAGCAGATCCAAAAGAGCAGGCGACGAGAACAAAAATCTTTTCTAAAGTTGTCTTTCTCTGTTTCCTTGAGGTATAAGTGCTTCAGAAAAGAGCACTGTTTTCTGACTAAATAAGTCGGAGAGCTCAGAGAGGCTCTTTTGCATAGATATAACAAGTGAAGTTCTTAACATCCTGTACTGGAAACAATATGAGACTGTTCTTTGCTACTAATGTTCTATTTCTTAGCAGTACTACACATACAATTCATTATGTCATTAAGTTTATTTTCACTTCAGATTCCCTTTAACTATTTTGTTCAACAGTTCGAGTCTAACTCTAACCTGTGGTGGCTGGAATCTGATAGTTTCAAACCAACCACTATATATATAGCACTGTCATAAAGCAAACTAGAATCACAAACAAGCTGTTCCACTTTCTACTGGTTATAATAGATCAGTATTTCTAGTAAACGAAGAAGATAAATACTCAAAGTTGAAATAAAAAACAAGTTTATGCCAAAAAAAAATCCCTTTTCACAAAGCTATATATTTTACAGCCAAGTTAAAAATAGATTGTAGATTACTAATAGATTACTAAAGAGCATGCCAATAATAATCCATTTGTGTTAAATCTGGCTAATTAACATGCGCATAGAGACTCGCTCTCTGTTATATATTTACAGCTTCATAGTTTCTGAATTTCCGTGAAACGCTGGTGCTAATAATGGAGTGTGCAGCTGTTCCAGTATGCTGTAGAGCAGATTCTTCATATACATTGCGTTAGCAGGGCCTGTATCACCACAGAGACACACTCACTGGTAGAGAGGGAACCAAATCAATTAGAAGGCTGTGTACACACAGTCACTGGGTGCAGAAACACACCCAGCCCCTGCGGGAAAACGCTGGCTTCATCTTTGCATTTAGATTAACAATAAAAGCTTCACAATTTATCAGTCACAAGTAACATTTCTGACTGCACCATTCGCTTATAGAGAAAGGGAAAGTATAATACTGTATAAGTGTTGTGCCACACTGGAACAGTTTTAATTTACGGTACACAGTATAACTCTGCTGCCCTCTTTGGTATGCTGCGCCAAAGGAGTAATTAGGTGCCAGGTTTTCATACCGGCAATGCGTTAGTAATTTAGTGGCACTGTATTATCGGGTTAGTGTTATGCATATACGGGGGGAGGATAGAGTTAGAAGTAAGTGGGGAAGGTTTAGGTTAGGCGTAGATGGGGAGGGTTCGTGTGAGAAGTAGATTGCAGAGAGCAATAGTAGAATATCAGCATTACCTCACGCCCTTTTTGCTCAGCGGCAATATTAAAGGGACTCCGAGCAGTGCAGAAACTATGGAAAGATGCATATCATTTTAAAGTTCTCTTTCTCCTCTTTCCAATTATATATAAACCGCCACCCTACGCATTTTAGTTTTCGCTATTTTCGCAACTGAAATTGCCGCGGCCGCAATTTCAATCGTGAAAAGAGAGAAAACTAAAAGGCGTAGGGCGACGATTTAGGTGTCACCAGAAAGAGGAGAAAGAGAGCTTTAAAATGATATCCATCTTTCCATAGTTACATTGTATTACACAGGGCGACTTTTTACTAAAGTCAGCAGCTCCATTCTGCTGAATGGAGCTGCTGACACTGGGGAAAGTGTCGTCCTGTGTAATACAAGTAACTATGGAAAGATGGATATCATTTTAAAGCTCTCTTTCTCCTCTTTCTGGCAACACCTAAATTGTCGCCCTACGCCTTTTAGTTTTCTCTATTTTCGTGATTGAAATCGCAGCCGCTGCAATTTCAATCGCGAAAATAGCAAAAACTAAAAGGCGTAAGGTGGCGATTTATATATCATTGGAAAGAGGAGAAAGAGAGCTTTAAAATGATATGCATCTTTCCATAGTTTCTGCACTGCTCGGAGTCCCTTTAAATGTTTGCCAGCTGGACTGGGCAGTGTTCCCGATTGTTCTCTACTCACGCCACTGGTAAAGTGCTTGATAAGTGGAGCAGAAGTGTGCCTTAGCAATGGAGACACATCCACTTTCTGCTGGATGGCGTACAAGTAGGTAATATCCAGTATCACAATGGACTTTCCTAGTGCAAATGGAAAAGGTCTGTAGTAAAGGAGGGGTCTGTTCTACATGTCTGCTGATCCCCATTTCAGTAAAAATTCCAAAGAAGACCAACTGTGAACAACTATTGTGAAAAACACAAAAACGGGGTAGTGAGAAAATCACCAGGGCTGTGAAGTCGGAGTCGGAGTAATTTTGGGTACCTGGAGCCGGAGGTAGGTTTCATAAACTGAGGAGTCGGGAGTCGGATGATTTTTGTACCAAATCCACAGCCCTGGCAAATATTAGACTAAAGGTGGCCACTAACGGTCCAATTTCTAGTAAAAAATCGTTCAAGCGATCAGAAATTCTGATCGGACGAAAAATCGTTCACTACACCATCAACTAACCAATCATTGCTTCCTATCACGACCACCAAAAAAACCCCAAATTTTCAGTAGACGAAAATTCATTCGGGCAACATTTTTTTCACTCATTCATAATCGATTCTGTCCACCAATGGAGATTATTTACAACCAATCCGATCAGAATTTCTGATCGCTCAAACGATTTTTCGCTAGAAATTGGACAGTTAGTGGCCAGCTTAAGAAATCGGGAGTCAAGGAGTCTGAGCCATTGTGGGTACCTGGAGTCTGTGGTTTCATAAACTGAGGAGTCGGATGATTTTTATACCGACTCCACAGCCCTGCTATTCACGCCATACATGGTACAGAGTGATGAACACATTGCTACACCACTGCTGCCCAGAGATTCCCTTCATGGACATTGCAGCACCTCTAAATAATGGACCTGGATGCCTTTTTAAGAGGTGAAGACAGGTGGCCTCATTTACTTGTATAGAATTAGGCTATATAGCTCTGTGCTGCACCATGGCCAGCAGCAGTGCCAACCTGTATGGGTTTGATCAGTTTGCTCTTTGTCTACACAGCCCCACGTTCAGCAATTAGAAATCCCATGCTGACCCCTGTGCACTGCTCAAGGCTGCTACAGTGGGCGCATGAGCATCAGAGCTAAACCATGGGGGAACATGACTGGGTCTATTCATCTTTTATTTGGTCTCCAAATTGCTCAGAACTTAACTTTGGCTAAAAATATTTAGCATCACCTGCTACTGATCACTACTACTTTACCAGGCTTTTACCACACCTGGCAAAATAGAAAAAAAAAATCAAGGTAAAACTCTTTGAGTGATGTGATTAATGTACGTGGAGTCCCTGGATCATTAAAGCAGCTTACACAAACACATTTTAAAAGAAATCTTCATTTTGACATTAATTCTGAGAACCAAATGATCATTTGTGTCCAGAATACAGCTTTGTGGTTTACTGGAAAATTAAGTTTCAATTTTAAAAATAAACATGATCAGCAACGGCTACTGATTCTAAGAGTAACATTTATTATACGTCTACATAATTAGCTGGCATTTTTTAGCATGGTTAGTATTAACTGTATTTTCTATTAATGTACCATCTGCAATAGCGTTTAATCTACAATCCTGGCATCTGCCTAATCCAGGGAGCTCTAAAAATGGCTGTGATTTCTATTTTCAGAAAGCATGCGAGGACATTGAAGGACACAGGGTTTGTTAATTTAAAGAAAAATGTATCTACAGGCAAGAAAGACAGTCCTTTAAAATGTTAGTAATCCACAACACAGAAAAGGACAGTCAAAAAAAATGTCCCCTGTGCAGGTCAGATGATGTATGAAGTCACTGAAACTCCTGACCGTACAAAATAATTGTCTGCATTTCCATATTCCCTTTACTCTCATGGTAGGAGGAAGACTATATAAACACATACTAATGGTTCATTTAAAGTGAAACTAAAGCGGGTAATAAAACAAACAAAAATGTTTAGATACTCACCGATGTAGAGGGAGGACTCTGGATACCATAGAAACTTCCCAGTCATCTCTCTAGTTCCATCGATGTCCCCTGTCAAATCATTCACCTTTGGGACCCCTCAGAAGGCTTTGAAAAATAATTGCATGCCAAGTGCTTCCTGAGACTGGTGTGCACAGTACAAATCCACTCAGAAGTACTCGGGGAGGCAAGTACTTCAAAAACCTGCACTAAGAGCCCCAAACTTCAATGGGGAAGAGCAGTGGAAGGAGGAGACAAGAGTATCAGGAAGACTATAGTACAGGTGTCAAACAAGGCCCGTGGGCCAAATGTGGCACTTCTTGCCATTTTATGTGGTCCTTGAGAGCTCCAAATGTGTATCATTGTAAGTAGTAAAAGAACAACAGCACACTGACTTCCCATCCAGAGAGACACACCGGTGACAGTGTTTCAGACTGAAACATTGTCAGTTTGAGCTGGGCTGCAGCAATAATCCAAGAGATCGCCCCATAACAGAAATGGGACCCGCTCTGGAATCCACACCTCTCAACCCAGCATGTGGCTGGTAAAACACACACACCTCCTCCCAAACCATCTCCCCACATAGAGTAGCGCAGAAGAGCAGTGTAATATTTACTTGCTCCAGCGATGCATTGTGTATCTTCTGCTCTTCCCGGAAGTATTGCGCTGTAAGTTGCATACCTCCTTTTCCAGATCACGTGACATTCCTCGGGAGCCAGAGGTATGCAGCACAGAGCATGTGGCTGTCAGGAAGAACAGAAGAGACCTGCAGCAGTGCTGGGAGGTGGTAAATATAAAACTCCACTGTGCTACGCTGCAGAATGGGAGGAGCAGCCACCTATGGTTAAATTCCGACTTATACTAGGTTATAGATTTTAGGCCCTTACGTGATTGAGTTTGGCACCCCTGCCCTATGGGATCCAGAGCCTTCTCTCTATGTAGGCAAGTATCTAACTTTTTTTATTGCCTGCTTCAGGTTCACTTTAAAACGTAAAAGAAAACCATAGGATATCTAAAAAATAAAAACAATTTGATACTGTATGGACAAAAGTCATTTTTAGTAATAGGAGGATTGATAGAATTGTTTCTCTTATCAGTTTTATTTTCACCTCTGGCTCATTTTAAGCAAAAGTACACCAAAACTTTAAACCAAACACCAAGTAACAATGTGTAGTCTGTGTATATTTAATGGCTCCAAAACAAGGCGACTTCCTTGTTATACAAGGCGTAACTATCACTTCTATTGTACTGCATAGTTATTCCATGTTCAACAATCACCTATTTACATTGTAAAATCTACTCCTGGATTTATTGCATTATACTTACTGTGTAATGGAATTCTGAACACTCTTTTCATTTAATGTCATTCCTGGTGGTGGCTCATTTTGCAAGGCCAACAATTCCTTCTGCAGCCGTTTCTGTGAAATACATTACAAATTCAGAATGACTAATGCGAGTCTAGAAAAGTATTACATTCACAAAACAAGAAACTAAACCTGAGCAACCATCAACAGCAAAGGCAAGCACAGAGCAATGTGACAAGTTAACCCACATTGGCTATCATTCATAAAGCGTTCCCCGCAGGCGGAAATGCTAAAAACAGCCGACTTTACCGACCAGCAAGCAAAATGTGTATTCATAAAGGCTGTTTCCGCATGCGAAGCGGACTCTCCCGAGCAGAGTGATAAATCACCGCATTATGCGGTGATTCCATGCGGAATTGTAACAAAATATCAATTCATAAAAACTAACGCAGGCGGTATGTGGACGGGGATTACCGCTCCCCTGGATGTAGCGATAGGCATGCGGAGTATATGTAAGTGAATGGGACAGACCTCCCAAGCAGCAGCAGAGAGAACACCGCATGGAGGGACTCCACCAGCTTTTCCTGTTTCCGCATGCCTACCGACAGCCTACAGCTGGATATCTCCGCACTCCTACCGCAACAGGCAACATTTTTTTGAATGACCACCCAGAAGGCGGAAATACCGACATCGGTGTTTCCCCGCATGGATTTAATTTACCGACAGCTCTTCTATGAATGATAGCGATAGATGGTAATGATGCTTGGCACACACTCACTCATACATAGATAAGTGTTTCCCAAATGTGTCCTGAACTCATGCCAATAGTTGATGTTCTGCATTTAACCTGATGTCTCACAGGCATATTTAATGGGTCATTATTATTATTATTGATATGCAAAGCACCAACATATTCTGTGGCGCTGTACAAAGTAAGAAACAAACATAAGATACATAAAAATACAAACGGTATACACCAATAAACAGAATTGATACAAAATACAAAAATGGCAATGACAGTGACAAAAATAACATGACTTTATGAGAGGTTAATCTGAAAAGCAGAATAGTAGAATAGGAAGAACCCTGAAAACTCTGCCTGGATTTATTAAAGGGACCCTGAACAGTCATTAAAAATTAAATTGTGACTTACCTGGGGCTTCCTCCAGCCCACCGTAGGTCACAAGGTCCCCCCCACGTCATCCTGGCTCCTCTCCTGGTCCCGCTGGCGACTCCGTTATGGTACGACCTCGGGCTGAAGTCGTCAGGGCTGCTTCTCGCTCTGCCGATATGCGTGATCACGTCGGCCAGCTACGCGTCATGATGCCAGCCGGTGTGAGAGTCTTGCGCATGCGCAGTTCTCCAATACTGAACTACGCGTCATGATGCCGGACGGCGTAATGACACATATCGGCAAAGCAGGAAGCAGCCATGACGATTTCAGGCCGGAGTCGTACCATAACGGAGCCGCCAGTGGGACCAGGAACGGAGCCAGGAGGACGTCAAGGGACCTTACGGCCTGTGGCCATGACGACTTCAGGACGAAGTTGTACCATAACGAAGACACCAGCGGGTGCAAGGGTCACTGATGCTAGTGACCCTTGCAGCCTATGGTGGGTTGGAGGAAGCTGCAAGTAAAGTCACAATTTAATTAACAGGGCTGTGGAGTCGGAGCAACTTATGGGTACCTGGAGTCGGAGTCGGGAGAAAATGCACCGACTCCAAATGAATTTAAACTATAATTAAAAGAGAAAATATGATAAAATGTTCTATTTCTCAGATAATAGTCATTATAAATAATTTATATACAGTAATAGCTCTGCTTAGTCCACAAAAATGAAATAAACCAATCAAAAAATAGTTAGTTGTGCTGCTTCAATAATGCAGTCTCTGTATTTTTAAAGTCAGATATACATATCTGATCATGACTGTACAGTATATATGTGTACACACAAATCTCTTATATAAACTAAATAACATACTGTATATACTCACATATAAGCCTAATTTTTCAACATAAAAAATGTGCTGAAAAGTTACCTCCTCGGCTTATATGTGAGTCAGTGAAGCAAAACAGATGGTGGAGCAGGTTTTGTTACTGGCCGAGGAGCGTAAGGATTGTGCACTAGTGATCCTGCTCTCACCAGCTTGCACCCTGCTGTGTCCATGTCCCCTTCCCCTGCAACATGGTGTGCAAAGTGAGCTGCTCAAGACTACCTGTGTCCCCTGGCTTGTGGAGCAGAGCGTGCAAGCAGCGTGTCAGAAGTGCAATGATCGGGGATTCTTCCTATGTGGCAGTCACTATGTCTCATAGCTATGACGCCATCTAGTGGCTTCTTCAGACAGCTATATGATCCTGGGGCACATCTGGCTATAGGGAGGGGAGCTGACTTGTGCTGGGGGAACATCTGGCTACTGTGGAAGAGGCTATATGGGAGTCAATCACTTTTTCCTGGTTTCTGAGGGAAAAGTGGGTATCTCAGCTTATACACGGGTCGGCTTATATGCGAGTATATATGTTATATGCTGAAAGAATAAAGCCTGATGTGTAGCTGTGTCACTAGTAGAGATGGTCAATGAGATGGAAATATTTCTGCTCTGATGCTGGTTTATGCAAATGTATGTACTCCCTTTGCTCATGAAAATCAAATAATTTGATATGTTGTTAAAATTTGGTTTGATGACTACAAATTAAAGGGTACCTGAGACGGATGAAAAGAAAAGTTTTATAAATACCTGGGGCTTCTCCAGCCCCCTTCAGGCTAATCAGTCCCTCGCTGTCCTCCTCCGCCACCTGGATCTTATGCTATGAGTCCTGGTAATTCAGCCAGTCAGCGCAGTCCAGCCAGGAGCATTCTGCACCTGCGCAATAGTGCTGCGCAGGTGTAGTGCGCAGGTATGTATAAAAAAAAAAAAAAAAAACACTTTAATTTCATCTGTCTCAGGTTTACTTTGTTACACAGTAGTACTATACATATGCACTCCCCACAGAGCTGCAAGGAATCCACTGAGAATGTTGTGCACATTGAACACAGAGGTGTTGTCTATCACCCATAAACCTGGTTCAGATTGTACATGAAGAATGCATAATAGAGGAAGAATCCCCTTATTCCCCTGCAGAGTACCTGCACATCATTCTTACATGCACCCACACTTACATTGCCTAGGGCCTGATAGATGTTCTTTGTTCCTGTCTGTACCTTCTACAAGTACTCTTACCAAGGAGTAGTTTTAGTCTATGACTAAAAGTATTAGAGGCAGAAGATCCGCCGATATCCAGGTAACTGGTATTGTTTGAAAGGGAATGAATACGGCAGCCTCCATATCCCTCTCACTTCAGTTGTCTTTTAAAATTCCTAAGCGTTGGCAGTTAAGAGATACATTTCATGTTACATACTTTCAATCAACAAGATTGTAATATGCAAATTAGAGGAGTCAGAGTCAAGGAATCGGAGTCGGTGGATTTTTGTACCAACTCCATAGCCCTGATTTTTAATAAGTTCTCACGGTCCATTTAAATACAAGCAAATTAATGCCCGATGAGCATGGCACAGGGTGTAGGATAGGTTACAGTGGGAGAGATTAGGACAGACGTGTGGTGTAATATTTTATTATAGCTGTAAATGGACGAGGTGTGCGTAGATTAGTGGCCTCTCCCACATAGTGGGCAGTCTTGTGGTAAACTCCCACAGGACGTTACCAGCTGTGGGGAGAGGGTAGGACATCGTATGCAGATGTCCTCCAGGCCCTCACTCTCGTTATAGTCAACTCTGATATAGTAAAACTTCGGGTTAGTAAGCTAAATGTCCAGGTCACGACCAAGCAACATTATGTATATTGGTAAAAAAAAGGCTCGTCCATTAAATAACGGGCACTAGGCCAAAGTGTGCACGGCCACAACTCCCCCCTCAACACACACACGGTCGCGAATCAGGTGCTTTTTCACGACTGCTGCCCGAAGTCCTCCTGAATGCCGTGCATGCGTGTCAGGCACAACAGACGCACAGGGACACAGGACGACACAAAAACAGGGAAATTATTATATATGATAGGCGTAATGCCTGGTATAGTAAACCCTGAGATAATAGAACTTCTTTTATAGTAAACATGTTTTTTGGCCCTTGCAGTATTCAGTATCCGACTATAGTGGAAAGTGGGTGGGCACGCGCATCATACGTCAGTCGGAGACCCATAAGCTGTGGTCAGTGGGTGGGCTGGCAGCCACTTGCAGCCTGCTCACTTTCTGTACACTACTCTGGGCCTGCGTGGAATACCTCAAACAACAGCCAGTGAGACCTAAGCTTCTTGTGTAAGCTGCTGCCTGATTACTGAGGGAATTGCCTGTCATCTGTGACTTGCTTGTGCATGGCTGCAATGCTATAGTATCATCCAGGCTGCACAGAAATGTGGACAGAGGAGCACACTATCAGTACTATATTTGCATAAACTGGTGAGACCTACGCTTCTAGTGCAAGCTGTTTCAGGACTATTGCATGTAAATCCCTGTATACTGAGCACTGTGCATTTTGATCTAGCTAGGAGGCTGTGTGTTGGCTTGCTGAAGCATTAAAAAGAAAAAAATAATGATTCCCAATTATTGACTGGATTAGGATACGGTACTACAGTATACTTTATATGCTTGAGAATGACAATTTCCAATTTAGTGAACTACTTTTCCAGGTCCCTTGGAGTTTACTATAAAGGGATTCTACTGCATATAATATGTAATATCTATAGAGATATGGATAGTCTCACATTATTGTAAGACAGCTAAACATTGTTCTTGTTTTGACTAAAGCTGTTAAAGAGAATCTGTACTGTCCGATTTGTAAAATAAACATACCAATCGAGTCACTGTGATCTCCTGGATCCCTCTTTTAATCGCCAGTTTTAGGCAGTGTTTACAAACAAAAAAACATGGGCGCTAACCAGGAAGTGATGTATACTACAAGTTTTTATTACATAGTGAATTTTCTGCACTCCAGTCAGGGATTCTCAGCATGGGCAGCTCCCTCCCCCTTCATACAAGCTGGAACTGGGAGCAGAGACCTGTCTGTGAGGGATAAACAAAGCACACACACAGAGCCTGCAGGGGGCGTGGAGGAGGCGTGCATAACTTCTCACTATCACAGCAGAGGCAGTGAATTCCTCTCTGGGTCGACAAAGCTTGACAAAGAAAAGAAGATTAGATATATTACAGAGACAGTGCAACTAGAAAAGGCTGCAGTAATTCAGACCACATAAGAACAGCTATAGGAACTTATAGGACAGAAGAAATAAGGCTGAAAATTTTGCTACGGAGTCTCTTTAAGTCTGCCCCTTTTTCAACATAAACTCACACATATCCTGACGATCGCCATACACAACAGATCATATCCCCCCCAAGTGTAAAAGTGTCTACCCATGCCAGTGTGCAGTATAAAACGTCTGCCATCACTGCGAGCACCTGTACGACTTGGCACCAGGTGCATTTGAGACATCACTATGCATGCCTGGTGCCATAAGGTGCAGCTGCTCGTGGTGATGCCGAAAACCGGAGAAGGCTAGGAGTCACGCCGGTGGACAGCTGAGACATTACTGAGCACGGGCACCTGGGAGACACTTTAGGATGAAATTATCGGAAATCGGCCAGTGGAGTATGGGCAGGCAACACAGGCCTCTCTGATCCGATTAGAGAGGGATATGTCTCATGGTCCATCTGCCCATACAGTATATACATATACTATATATACATATAGTGATGTATGGCTACCTTTAGGCTATGCTGACAGTGACACGTTGCATTAGACAATAAAAACAAAAGTTTGCTTTCTTAAAACAGAAAGAATTTGCGATAATTCAGGTTGGAGTGAGCTTGAGATGTCTCCCAAGGCAACACTGCTGAATACATGCAAATTAACCATTGTTACCCTTAGAAGCTAAACACATTTCCAGAACCGCTGGAATGCAATGATGTGTCAGCTTGTTAATTTGTACAGAGCCATACAAATCCAACATGCATACAGACTGTTTCGGATTGTTTGATCCTCATCAGTGCATGGCATAGATTCATTTGGCTCTATGCAGTAGGGCTTGTAACACCGAGAGGTACAGACTAACCAGCAAGCATTGGACAATACAATCACATTGCCAACGTTATGCAGTTACATCGGCACATTAGCACTGTGGTGGAATCCGTGGCTCTAATGCAGTGCATGTAGTGCAGTACCACATAATGCGCACAATAACAGGTGCAGTGATGCATACTTTGTATGTACTGAATGCATCACGACTTCACCCGTGTTGCGATCCTTCTTTTTCAGGATACGCAACACCCCACTGTGAATGTAGCCTCCGAGAAGCACCGTGCAAGGAGGCTCAGGGCGCAACTCCAACGTCATCCAACAAAGGGTGGGTGTGTGAGTGTTTTTTCCTAACTTCTTGCTTCTCCACAAGGGGTTAAAAATGTATATTGTTTGGCATTACTCCACTTCACCCCTTACACACAGTGAGATTAAAGAGACTCCGTAACAAAAATTGCATCCTGTTTTTTATCATCCTAAAAGTTCCAAAAGCTATTCTAATGTGTTCTGGCTAACTGCAGCACTTTCTGCTATCACAGTCTCTGTAATAAATCAACTTATCTCTCTCTTGTCAGACTTGTCAGCCTGTGTCTGGAAGGCTGCCAAGTTCTTCAGTGTTGTGGTTCTGCTATGAACTCCCCCTTCCAGGCCCCTCTCTGCCTGTGTGTTATTTAGATTAGGGCAGCTTCTCTCTTCTCTCTTATCTTTTACAAGCTGGATAAATCCTCCTCTGAGCTGGCTGGGCTTTCACATACTGAGGAATTGCATACAGGCAGAGCTGTCTGCACTCTGCAGGAAGAAACAGCCTGACACTTCAGTGGATGATAGCTGCAGGGGGAAAGAAACACACAAATGATCTCTTGAGATTCAAAAGGAAGGGTGTATACAGCCTGCTTGTGTATGGATGTATTTTCTATGTGTGGACATACTGTACATCAACCTACTTCCTGTTTTGGTGGCCATTTTGTTTGTTTATAAACAAACTTTTAAAAACTGTTTTTAACCACTTTTAATGCGGCGAGGAGCGGCGAAATTGTGACAGAGGGTAATAGGAGATGTCCCCTAACGCACTGGTATGTTTACTTTTGTGCAATTTTAACAATACAGATTCTCTTTAAAGATCACAACTGAATTTTAACCCACCTGTGAGCACTGAGCAGGGGAGACTTTGTACACAAGTAACGGATAATGTCAAGCTAAATATTACAGAACTACAAAATCCCAATAAATGCAGGTAGTACAAACCCCAATAAATGCAGGTAGTACGAACAGAACCAAAGTACCAATAAAACAAAAAGGAGAAACCCTACACCAAGGGAAATCTCTGTGGTGACCGCTGTACACACAGATCACCATATCCTACCATAGTAGTGCTTAATATCCAGCTCTAGTTCAATGAAGCACATAAAAGCCAGTGTCAGAAAAGCATGTTGTTCTCATCACAAGCTATATTGACATAGTAAATAGAAACCATTGAGGCAACACAGGAACATTTTTCTCAGAAGCCACGATATTTCCTGCAATAATTTACATATACACAACTGTACATTGGACTTGTAGTCAGCAGGCAGACAGGAGAAAGGTTCATTCAGTATCCATGTAACATCCTGCAACAATGACACAGCTGTAGTGTCTTGTAATAAACAGCAACATGTTAATGAGATTATCTCAGGACATAGTGGGAAAATATTTCATCAGGGCATGTCATATGACTGCTCATCTTCCAGACAGAAAGCAACAATTGCTGATTGTGCGATTCCTATGAATGTTTAGCCAATTAGCATGCAACTCTACCGTAACCTAAATATTGTGCAAGTTTTATGGCGGTATAAATATATTAGGAATCTAGTGGACCCAATAAAAGTTTAACTCCCACTCACAGCTGTGGGATATAAAAGCTGTCATTGTGGCTAGGTCAAAATTCAATCAGCCGTTATTACTAGGGATGCTCATTCAGATTTCGCGGAATTGAAACTTCCGAGTTCCGATCAGAAATACGAATTTCCGATCAGAACTCAGAAAATGGAACTCGGAAATCAGATTTCTAGGGAAATACTGCATTACCGTAATTCGGTAATTTTAGCCCAATCACAGAACTCGAAATGAATGGACCAATCAGAGAGTGCAGAAACAACTCGGAAGTATCTAGCCAATCAGAAAATGCAAAAAATGACAAAGAGACACTACTCGGAAATCTGAACTCGGAAATCGGAGTTCTGTAGTAATACTGCATTACCACAACTTAGTAATTTTAGCCCAATCACAGAACTCAGAAGCATTGGACCAATCAGAGAATGCAAAAAAAAAAAAAAAAAAAAAAAGACCCCCCAAAAAAAAAAAAAAAAAAAAAAAAAACACTACTCGGAAATCCAAACTTGGAAACCGATTGGAAATCCGTAAAATCAGTAATCGCCAATGGCAATTTCTGACCATCCCTAGTTATTACACACAATTCTAAGTAAGTCTACCAATTCTATGTTGTAGGCCACTGTACCCCTAGTGCAGTGGTGCCCTTGGGCCAAATACGGCCCTTTCCCAGTTGTCCCCTGTGATCCTCATACCGTTTAACTGCATGTGGCGCACTGGCAGCAGAGAGAAAGAAAATAGAGGAGTGGGAGGAAGACGGAAAGAGGGGACACCAGATGAAAATGCACAGAGGGGAACAAAGGGAGGCAAAGAGCATACCTCCCAACTTTTTGAAGTAAGAAAGAGGGACACTTTAAGGCACGCCCCGCTACACTAACCACACCCCCATCACACGCCTCGTAATGCATACCACAAAGAATTTCGAAGCCTAATGGCCCATACATACGGGCTACAACTATCGCTGCAACTACGTGGCACGCGCGTGTTGCGGCGACAGGTCGCCCATGTGTATGAGGCGCACACCCCGAACCGTCGCTGCTGTCGCCAGGCGATTGGCGCAGCCAATCGCGGGCAAAAGCTGTCGCTGCAACTGTCGCTAGTGCGCCATGTGTATGTGGACTAGCGACAGCAACTCTATACACAATGTATGGAGCTTCCGGCCGGGGAGCGGCGGGGGGGGAGGAACCTTCGGCGACAGCTTCCGCCGAATCTGTGTCCCTCTGTGCGCCGTGTGTACGGCTGTTGCACAGAGGGACCTGGCGAAGAGCTGTCGCTGCTATTTTGTTTTTGTTTTTTTTATGGCTCGAGCCACCGCTGTGGCTCATGTGCATGAGCCATAAGAGGTAGTTGTATCATTCAAACCATACCATAACTCTATCATCATCAGTTTTCCTTCATTTTAGCATTTAAAAATAAGAAATATATCAATATAATTGATGGGACTAAAGTTTATAGATCTGTATATCATTCCTGAAAGAGAGACAAATGAGGAAGAAAGAGGGACAGAGGGATTTGGTTCCCAAAGAGGGACAGTTGGGAGCTATGAAAGAGGGAGCACAGGGGGAGAGGAGGTACCTGATGGAGAGGAGAAAGAACAAAGGGGGATAGAAGAAGACAAAGAGGAGACACAGGGAGAGCGCAAGAGGCACAGATGGAGAGAAGGGGGCACAAGGAGACAAGAGGGCTTGATGTGACACAGGGGGACAGGAGGGTACACTGAAGGACAGAGGGGACACAGTGTGTCAGGAGGAGACACAGAAGGACACGAGGAGGTGGCACCAGGAGACTGGAGGAGGCACACAGAGCACAGTTGGAGTGGAGGTGGGACAGGGGGGGAAAGGAGGTGACACAAAGACAGAAGAGGGCACAGAGGTAGCACTGGGTGACAGGACACTGGAGGCACAGGGAGACAGTGGTGGCACAGAGGGGGGCACAGTGGGACAGGAGTCACAAGGCACAAAGGAAGCCAAAGAGATACATGAGCAAGATAAATAAATAAATGGTGATCTACTTACCTGGGGATTCCTCCAGCCCCTTGAAGTCTCTGTGTCCCTAGTTGCAGCTCCGCTGGCAGCCACTCTTCTGTGGACCCCTCCGCAGCAGCCGCTGACCCGGCTAGGTCGGTGGTTCCCAGGCACATTAGTGCAAGCCCTGAGTGGTGCGTGCGCGCACTTGCGCAGTAGCTCGTGACCTGGACGGGTCGGCGCCCACTACGGAGGGGACCACAGAAGAGTGGCTGTTGGCAGAGCTGCAATGAGGGACACAGAGACTTCAAGGGGCTGGAAGAAGCAACAGCTAAGTAGATCACCATTTATTTTTTTCGCTCATGTATACTTTATAGCGACCTGAGCGCCTCTTATGTGCAAATATTTAGAATGAGGCTTGTAAATGTGTGCTTTGTGGGAGGGGGGGGGGGGGCAGTGTTAAACTAACTTACCTATGGGGGCTGCTCCATAACCCCCTGTCTCCAAGGGCTGCTTCACACTACAAGAGCTTTTTAACCACTTCCGGATTCTCGGAGCGTATATACACGCCCCTGAATCCTGAAGTGTATACCATGGGGCCGTTCCATGTCAGTTCACGGAGGGTGTCTCCGTGAACACCCTGCGAGCCGATCGGCGGCTCGCAGGGTAAATGTAAACACACGGGGAAGATCTTCCCCGGTGTTTACATGTATACGGCGCTGCTGCGCAGCAGCGCCGTAGAGGAGATCGGCGATCCCCGGCCTCTGATTGGCCGGGGATCACCGGCATCTGATAGGCTAAAGCCTATCCCATCAGGCGCAGGACGGAAATCCGTCCTGCGCCGCTCACAGGGGGAGGGAGAGGGAGGGAAGGGGAAGGAGGCCAGGAAGCGCTGCGGAGGGGGGCTTTGAAGAGCCCCCCCCCCGCAAGCGCAAGCAGCCGGCGGCGATCAGACCCCCCCAGCAGGACATCCCCCTAGTGGGGAAAAAAGGGGGGAAGTCTGATCGCCCTGGCTGCTAGCTGATCTGTGCTGTGGGCTGGAGAGCCCACGCAGCACAGATCAGCACAAAATTTCATGGTGTGGAAGTGGTTAAACACTATTGATTTGAAAAGCTCTTGCTAATGCAATGCTATGGTTTTTTTTTTGGTTTTTTTTTTTTTTTTTACACAAAATCACTCCAGTGAGAACACTCACATAGGATAACATTAGCAAGAGCTTTTAAAATCACAAAGCTCTTAGAAAAGCTCTTGCAGTGTGAATTAGCCGTAAAAGGGCATCTATCTTGCAGCTGTCAGTGCCGCAATGCCGTGCTTCAAAGTACCCACAATGTCCGGCGTGTCCCCGGCCACTATTGCATGCCAGGAGATGTAGTGGCCTTGGCCACTGGTGCATGTCGAAGGATGTAGCGTCCCCAGTCACTAGTGCTGTCGGGAGAGGTTAAGTCATGAATATCTTTTCATCTCCCAGCCAGGAGATGTAATCTATCACAACTCCCAGGATGCACTGGTGGGCAGAGACAGGCTGGACAATTTAACGCCATGCCCCACCCCCCTTCAAAAGCACACACCATTTAAAGGGAACCTTAACTAAAAAAAAAACATGAGTTTCACTTACCTGGGGCATCTACCAGCCCCCTGCAGCCATCCTGTGCCCTCGCAGTCACTCATGGCTCCTCCGGTCCCCCGCTGCCAGCTAGTTTCGTGTCGGCCGGCCGCCATGCATACATTTTTACGCATTCCCGCTTGTACAGAAAGCTATCGCGGACATTAACAAGTACATTTTTATGCGTTATGGGTGCAATGCGTAAATTTGTGCTTATTGCACCCGTAACGCGTAAAAATGTACTTGTTAATGTCCGCGATAGCTGTCTGCACAAGCGGTATTGCGTAAAAATATACGCATGGCGGCTGGCCGACTCCCAGTCCTCAAAAACAAAGCTAGCTGGCAGCGGGGGACCGGAGGAGCCATGAGTGACTGCGAGGGCACAGGATGACTGCAGGGGGCTGGTAGAGGTCCCAGGTAAGTGAAACGCATGGTTTTTTTTGAGCGGAGGTTCCCTTTTAAGAAGCTCTCTTAGGGGGAGGTTTGTTTTAAATATTTTTAAGGTGGTTCAGATGTTCAGGTTGCTTTAAAGTAAACCAGAGATCAAGCTTTACTAAGATTTGTTACTTACCTTTGGATTCCTCCCTCCCCACAAACAAGTGAGTCCCTCTCCGTCCTCCCGTGGTCTGCCGTTCAGCCCCGGTAGCTTGCTCAGTGACATCAGTCCGAGTCTACTGCGCATGCGCAGTAGGTCCACATAAGGGCAGAAGACCCAAACTGGACGCGACTGAACAAGTTGCCGGGGCTGATCGCGTCTCAACGGCGAGGGACTCACACGTGTTTATGGGGCAGGAGGAAGCCCCGGGTAAGTATCAAATCTTAGTAAAGCTTGATCTCTGGTACACTTTAAGAATAAACCTACAGTATTTTAACATTTAATACAGAGTTAATGGTATGTATATAGAGTGGGGTATAGTATTGTATTAGCTAGGCCTATTTTTAACATGGAGTTTCAGGAAAGCACTTCACTTATCCAGCATCAGCCAATCCCTGTTGGTCATTGAAAACTGAGAATCTACAGTATTTATACAGAACCGTGCAGCAGCCCTGAGAGAGAGACAAAAAAGAGGAAGAAAGGGATTAAGAGAAAGAGGAGGATTAGGATTCCAAAATGGGACAGTTCGGAGCTATGTGAATGGGACAACAACACTGCAGACCAAAATGCCCGCAGCAGTGTGTTGCCACAGTGGCATCATCAGACAGTGTAGTGTATGCAGATAGTGGAAGCAAGCCATTATACATCTTTTAATCACTATGCATGTCCGCTGATAGATTCGGACTGGCATACTGCCTGTATTGTGTGCAGGCCGAGCCCATTGTTGGCATGTCTGTATAGAACACAGCCCTGAACTGCTGCCCGAGGGATGGAGCCCAATCCCTGGTAGCGACAATAATAGTGTTTATGTATGCAACTTAGCTACTTAAGTTTCCTTGTGTGCAATGAATAGCAGATCTCCCACATTCATCTGTCCATCAGTACAAGCTGTCAAGATCAGTTGCAGCAAACACACAGGTGATCACTTTCAACCATAATAAGGGCCTTTTTCCACGGGCAGCTAAACTGCGCGCTCAGTGAGCAGTTACCAAGCAGCAGCGAGCAGTTGCCAGGCAGCAGCAAACAGCTGTGAGAGTTTTCACTGCCTATGAACTGCTCGTGGAAAAGGGCCCTAAATGAACTGTAGCATATGAGGAGCCCTGCAAAACAAATATTAAAGAGGACACCTTGCCTTGGTTGCTAAGCATGAATACAGAGTAAATTCCACAGCAATGAAAGATCACTGTCTGGAGATGCACAGCTACTCTATAATTAAGTAAACTGAAGGATGACAATTCACTAGGCATTATTTCTTTTAAACTGACAAAAGGAAATAAACAAACCGAGCAAAGGTCACCATTTCATAACACTCAAATCATGTATCTTGTGCCAAACTGGGGATTTTTCTGGCCAGCACTCGGAACTCATCATAAGTTCAATGTAAAATCCCAGTTTTTTTTTTTTTGAAGGCACTCTAGAATAGTGTAGTAAGGGGGCAGACTGTATTACTTTACTTCTTCAGAAACGAAGTGGGGAAATCTCTCCATCAACCCATTAATAAAACTACATACACTCCAGCCAAGCAACACAATCTGTTGCTATTGAAAGGGGAGTAGGGATTTATTATTAATTTATTTATATAGCGCTGACATATTACGCAGCGCTGTACAGAGTATATTGTCTTGTCACTAACTGTCCCTCAGAGGGGCTCACAATCTAGTCCCTACCATAGTCATATGTCTATGCATGTATCATGTAGTGTATGTATCATAGTCTAGGGCCAATTTAGGGGGAAGCCAATTAACTTATCTGTATGTTTTTGGAATGTGGGAGGAAACCAGAGGGCCCAGAGGAAACCCACACAGACACGGGGAGAACATACAAACTCCTTGCAGATGTTGACCTGGCTGGGATTGGAACTAGGAGCCCAGCATTGCAAGGCAAGAGCGCTAAACACTATGCCAATGATGGCATGGTGTGCAATGGAGCTGCTTCTGGTGGGGTAAATAGGAAAACAATGAGATCGGCCAAGATGATCCAGCACTCAATCTTTCAGTGATGCTTTGAGCAAGCTGTACACATACCAAACTCTTACCAGAGACAGCCAGTGCGTGTATGAGGACCAAATCACAATCCCCAACAAACTTTATTGCTGTCCATTTCCTGTCCCCAGGTCCATGATTTATATTCTATAAATGATTTTTTTTGCAGGCAGGATTTAAGGTGAGATGTGGGGGAGGGGTTTTAAAGGGACCCTGGGGAATGCAAAAAAAAAAAAAAAAGAAAAAAAAAAAAAAAAGGACTTACGTGGGGCTTCCTACAGCCCATAACCCTACTTACCCCACCCCCGGTAGCGTGAGGTTTTCTGGCACCCTCTTGGTCCCTTCCATGGTTCTGCTGGTGGCTCCGGTAATCTGGTGATTTTTGGCTGAAGTTGCGCATGCACACCCCCGGCACATCATCACTCCGGTCGCCCTAGGTGTCCTGCGCGGTTCTTTAAAGACTGAACCACGCATTCGCAGGGTGCTTACGGTGACAGGCATGACGACACACCTGGTGCACATGCGAGGAAGCCTCAGGTAAGTGCAGATTTCCTTTTTATTGCACTGCTTAGGGGCTCAAGATTTGGTGTTTGGGGGGTGTATAGGAGTCATAGGTAGGGGGTTAGGATTAGGGGGAGGGGTTGGGGTAAGTCAACAGCAGGGGATGGAGTATTTAGGCAGAGGTAGAGGAAACTATTAGTAGCATTTACCAATATTTTACTATTGAATTTTGCACTTCATAATAGTAGAATAGCTGAAATTGAAATCAGCAGGAAAATGTGGGTGCCTAAAATATCATCTAGTCAAATATAGTCGATATTTTAGGCACCCAAATTTTCCTGCTAATTTCAATTGGCTCACTTTGAGCTGAAATTCAATTTGAACGCAAGTCAAAATGATATGCATTTCATTGACCATCTAGGATCAATGTACAGTACTACAGCACACTCCTCCTCCCTAATAATGCACTGGTCTGTGTGTAAAACACTAACATTGTTTGGCACAGTAATTTTAAGACACAATGCACTTACATTAGCATTTCCAACGTGCGCATTTTGCCAAAGTAGCTAATGATTATCAATGAGAAAGTGCAAACAATGAGAAAAATTATGCTTTCTGCTGTAAGTTTTTGTGTGAATGATCCAATTACTCTCAGGCCCCGTTCACAGTAGGGCATTAAATTCAGGGCTGTGGAGTCGGAGTAATTTTGGGTACCTGGAGTTGGAGTCGAAGGTTTCATAAACTGAGGAGTCGGATGATTTTTGTACCAAATCCACAGCCTTGGTAAATAATAGACTAAGGAGTTGGGAGTTCAGGAATCAGAGCTATTTTGGGTACCTGGAATCAGAGGTTTCATAAACTGAGGAGTCGGAGTAGGAAGATTTTTGTACCGACTCCACAGCCCTGATTAAATTTGCACGTTCAGAATGCATCCGGTGCAATGCTATCCAAGAGGCTCCAATATCCCAATGCAGTGTGTTACCGCACTGGGTAACAGTGGCAGTGAAGCATACTTTTTATTGACTGTATGCGAAGCAACAGTCTAATGTGCCGTGTGATTTTTTCATTCTGTTGCGCTGCTGTTTTTACAGGGAACGCACCGCTCACTGTGAAAGGGACCTCATAATTGTAATGCAAATTCACATGCATGCGATTTTGACAGATGTAAAAGCCTGCATTCAGTTTCATTGCTAGTACATCTATAACAAACTATGGCTCAAGGCAGAACAAGACCAGACATGCAATCAGCTGCTAATTATTAAAAGACAATAAACCTGAACATAATAGATCTATTAATCTCTGAAAGCACATCGGTCACCATGCAGCTGATTAAGCGTCTGTTTCCACTTGTGCGGAATACACAGCGGTTCCCCGCATCCAAGCTGTACGAGGAAGCACTGTCTATTTTGTTAATAGCATGCCGTCCGACTGCATGGCAGTGCGATTCTGGATGGCATGCTGCAGTTTACCGCCTGACGCATCAGAGTGCCTATCTGCGGAGAAATTGCAGCAGCACAGGTGCCTTGTCCGATATGGAAACTGAGGCAGCACCAGAGTGGAAACAGGGCCTAAAGCCTTGGCTGGCTAGCAATGTCCTGCTGCTATGGAGGGGGTGGATGAAGTGTTGCATTCGTGTTGTCACGCAGGAGGCGGGTGAGTAGGTGGATGAAGTGTTGCAGGAGTGGTGTCACGCAGGAGCCGGGTGAGTAGGTGGATGAAGTGTTGCAGGAGTGGTGTCACGCAGGAGCCGGGTGAGTAGGTGGATGAAGTGTTGCAGGAGTGGTGTCACGCAGGAGCCGGGTGAGTAGGTGGATGAAGTGTTGCAGGAGTGGTGTCACGCAGGAGCCGGGTGAGTAGGTGGATGAAGTGTTGCAGGAGTGGTGTCACGCAGGAGCCGGGTGAGTAGGTGGATGAAGTGTTGCATTTGCGTTGTCACGCAGGAGCCGGGTGAGTAGGTGGATGAAGTGTTGCAGGAGTGTTGTCACGCAGGAGCCGGGTGAGTAGGTGGATGAAGTGTTGCAGGAGTGGTGTCACGCAGGAGCCGGGTGAGTAGGTGGATGAAGTGTTGCATTTGCGTTGTCACGCAGGAGCCGGGTGAGTAGGTGGATGAAGTGTTGCAGGAGTGTTGTCACGCAGGAGCCGGGTGAGTAGGTGGATGAAGTGTTGCAGGAGTGTTGTCACGCAGGAGCCGGGTGAGTAGGTGGATGAAGTGTTGCAGGAGTGGTGTCACGCAGGAGCCGGGTGAGTAGGTGGATGAAGTGTTGCAGGAGTGGTGTCACGCAGGAGCCGGGTGAGTAGGTGGATGAAGTGTTGCAGGAGTGGTGTCACGCAGGAGCCGGGTGAGTAGGTGGATGAAGTGTTGCAGGAGTGGTGTCACGCAGGAGCCGGGTGAGTAGGTGGATGAAGTGTTGCAGGAGTGGTGTCACGCAGGAGCCGGGTGAGTAGGTGGATGAAGTGTTGCATTTGCGTTGTCACGCAGGAGCCGGGTGAGTAGGTGGATGAAGTGTTGCAGGAGTGTTGTCACGCAGGAGCCGGGTGAGTAGGTGGATGAAGTGTTGCAGGAGTGTTGTCACGCAGGAGCCGGGTGAGTAGGTGGATGAAGTGTTGCAGGAGTGGTGTCACGCAGGAGCCGGGTGAGTAGGTGGATGAAGTGTTGCAGGAGTGTTGTCACGCAGGAGCCAGGCGAGTAGGTGGATGAAGTGTTGCAGGAGTGGTGTCACGCAGGAGCCGGGCGAGTAGGTAGATGAAGTGTTGCAGGAGTGGTGTCACGCAGGAGCCGGGTGTGTATGGACAACAACGCTCTCAGTCAGCACTCAGCCAAGCTGTTTGTGGGGCTGCTGTACACACAGATTATCGGCAGAGGCAATCATTATCGACTGCCTCAGACAAGTTTCATATAGTATATATATATATATATATATATATATATATATATATATATATATATATATATATATATATATATATATATATATATATATATATATATATATATATATATATATATATATATATATATATATATATATATATACATATACACAGCTTTAGGCCCCCTGCACACTGCAAATCTGATTTGCAATTCCGATTTTCCCTGGTTGCTATTAAAACAAAAAGAAAAATGCAGAAAAAATGCAGTACAGATTAAAAATTGTAAATCGGAATCATATGTTAAAATCGATTACAAACCGAAAGTCAGAATTGCACGTAGTGTATTTTTTATACGTGCGATTTTGGATTCCGATTAAAAAATCTTAGCAGCATGTAGTACGTTTTTTTAATCGGGATCCAAAAATCTGATCGGATAAAAAAAAAAAAAAAACGGAATCGCATGTAGTGTGCAAGAGGCCTTAGTATAATTGAAGAACAGTAAAGAACACAGGAGGCATCAATACACTAAATATCAATACAACTGGGTCAACCGTGCCAGTTGGGCTCTTCTGCGCATGCGTAAAGGCCGCGCATTTGCAGAAGTCCCCGACTGATGCAATTAAGCAAGATTGCCAGAACTGATAGCAAGGTAACTGAGGCACTTGGGAGGACAGCGAGGAACTCAGCGATGCTTATGGGGCTGGAGGAAGCCCCAGGTAAGTATCAAATCTTTCTTTATTAAACATAGCAAAGAAATGAACAGCACTACTTAAAAACAGATGAATGCTTACCTGCAAAAAAGTGCAGACCCCACTCATGGTATACAAATACACAATGAGCACACATACAACCTGTCTACCACTTGGAGGATGTTAGTTTCCACTAACAGTTTGCATGCAATTTGTTAGGTACTTGTCCCTCCCACTGTCGAAGAAGTCTTTCCTCCATGGGAGGGGACCTAACACTAACTAAATCCTACCTATGCATATGCATAGCCTGGGCGCGCTACCAGTAAAATTAAGAATTGCGCAGAAAAAGTGGGATCAGCGCATCACCAGGCCGCCTCTGAATGGCCTCAGCTCAGAGATGCGCTGAGCCCCCCCAGAGACTACAAACGCACCTTGAACCCAAACAGAGGCTCTGCATATACACCAAAGAAAAACTAACAAGTGGGAGCAGCTGACCAGAATTAAATCAAACATAGAAAAGAAATGAACAGCGCTACTTAAAAACAGATGAGTGCTTACCTGCAAAAAAGTGCAGACCCCACTCATGGGATACAAATACACAATGAGCACACATACAACCTGTCTACCACTTGGAGGATGTTAGTTTCCACAGTTAAGTAGCGCTGTTCATTTCTTTGCTATGTTTGATTTAATTCTGGTCAGCTGCTCCCACTTAACAGTTTTGCCTTTGGTGTATATGCAGAGCCTCTGTTTGGGTTCAAGGTGCGTTTGTAGTCTCTGGGGGGGCTCAGCGCATCTCTGAGCTGAGGCCATTCAGAGGCGGCCTGGTGATGCGCTGATCCCACTTTTTCTGCGCAAATCTTTCTTTATTGTCAACTAAAAGGAAGAACAATACCTGGCACCAAACGCTGCAGGGGCAAGAAGCGTGCACATCCAACCGACTGTGAACATCTGATGTAAGGAAGAGGCAAAGTGGGGCACCACTTAAATAAAATCCCTTTATTCTGGTTTGGGAGAGCAAGGTACAAAGCAGTGGGGGTATTCTAGTGGCTGACAGCCGTTTCGCTGGCTAAACCAGCTTCTTCAGAGGCAGAATATACTTGCTCTCCCAAACCGGAATAAAGGGATTTTATTGAACTGGTGCCCCACTTTGCATCTTCCTTACATCTTTCTTTATTGTATAGTGCAACACCTTTCAGGGTGGAAGGACAACACCCCCCAACATTACTGCCTACATTATAGTGTTGCCCCATTAAAATGCCGCTTGGTATAGTTCCCCCAATATACATATAGCTCTGCTGCAATTACAATGTCCTCAGTACAATGTCCCTGCTGCTCATTATAATGCCAGTTATTGCCCACTGCTGCACCACCTCACACCTTGGCCCCTATTCAATTAACTTTTCTCCTGAAATACAGGAGAGGTGGTCACATCTTACCTATAGAATACATTTTAAGCCACCAGCAAGCAAAATACTCAAACTAAATATGACTACATACCAAATACACATGCTACATGGAAGCTGTAAAATTGGATGCGTCAGCCTAAAGTGACGTACACACACTATATGAGTCGTCCGACTTGTCCAATAACGACCACTTCGGCCAATGATCGTTTGCTTATCTAGTATCCATACAGTGACATGTTGGATCCTAAGGGCCCTTTCTCACTTGGGTGATTAGCGGTGATTCCCGCTAACCGCTGAAGCGCTAGTGCTGTTTAAAGCGCAAACACAAGATAAACATAATGGCAGTGATCTCACTGCCGTGATTGCCGCCAATCGTGGGTGTTTCGCAATTAGCGGCAATCGCAAAACACGTTCCCCGCAGCATTTCCTCGCAAATCTGGAGCGATAGCAATACAATGCTTAAAGGGAACTTGAAACGGGTAAAATATTAAAATATTTTGTCAGAACTGAAATATACCAGTTGCTGTCAGTTATATATCAGCAGCTGTCAGTTACAACTGAATGTGCAATAAAATGTCCATGTTTACCTATGGCTCAAGTGGCCGATATTACAGTTTAACAGTGTGCTGACCAGGAAGCTGGTATGGGGTATTGGCCATTTTTAAAATGGAGGACGGAGAATTCCATTGATCACAGCGGACAAATGGGACGCAGGAGAGGAGAAAGAGATTGAGGAGTAGACTACACAGGAGGTAAGTATGACTTGTGTATGGTTATTTTGACACTTTATGTTCAGTTCAGGTTCTCTTTAAAAAAGCGCTTAATTGCTTGGAATCGCTAGAGTGTACAGTGCTCTCTCCCCTCGCAGTCAGCAAATTTACCGCTGAGGGGAAGAAGCTGTTTTTGTGTCTCGTGGTCCTTGTAGCGATGGACCGATACCTCCGCCCCACGGGGAGCTGACTGAAAAACTTGTGGCCAGGGTAGGAGGGATCGTTTGCAATCTTCAGTGCTCTGGAGCGTAGTCTGGCATTATAGAGGGAGTCCAGGGCAGGAAGTTGGTTCCCGATGATCCTTTCCGCTGACCTGATGACCCTCTGTAGTTTGCGTCTGTCACTATCAGTGGAGCCAGCATACCAGACAAGGATGGAGGAGCAGAGGACAGATTCAATGGTTGCGGTATAGAAGCTCCTCAGGAGTTTTTGGGACATTCCGAACTTCCTCAGTTGGCGGAGGAAGTAGAGCCTCTGCTGGGCTTTACTCTGGGTGGAGACAGTGTTTGCCTTCCACTTCAGGGTATTGGAGATGGTGGTGCCCAGGAGACGTACACAGGGCACTCTTTCCACCACCATCCCTCCAGTGTGCAGTGGAGGCAGGGTGGAGGCGTGCTTCCTAATCATGGTAAAATCACCCGCACAACTTGCGTTTTGCTTTTTCAAGTGTGAATGGGCCCTTAGCGACTCCCAATCTCACAGTTTTTTCCAATACCCAGCTAATCCGCCCCCCCCCCCCCCAGGAAGGAAAGCAGTACAGGATATATATGAAGGGGGGTAATAGGAAAGGAACTCAGAATGTATAGAAGGGAAATACTGGAGTGCAGACCTATAAATGAGAGGAATATTGGGAGAAAGGCAGATCCTGTAAGATAGGATTATTAGTACAGGCTGTATGCCATAAGAGGATCAGGACAGATGGGCAGGCTGTACACCAGAATAGAATCAGGACAGAGGGGCAGGCTGTACACCAGACAAGGATCAGGACAGAGGGGCAGGCTGTACACCAGAAGAGAATCAGGACAGAGGGACAGGTTGTAAACCAAAAGAGAATCAGGGCAGGGGGGCAGGCTGTACACCATAAGAGGATCAGGGCAGGGGGGCAGGATGTACACCATAAGAGGATTATGGCAGGGGCAGACTGTACACCATAAGAGGATGAGGGCGGGGGAAGCAGATCAGGCTGTACACCAGAAGAGGATCAGGGCAGGGGGGCAGGATGTACACTGGAAGAGAATCAGGGCAGGGGTTCAGGCTGTACACCGTAAGAGGATCAGGGCAGGGGCAGGCTGTATGCCATAAGAGGATAAGGGCAGGGGGCAGGCAGTACACCAGAAGAGGATCAGGACAGAGGGGCAGGATGTACACCAGAACAGAATCAGGGCAGGGGGCAGGCTGTACACCATAAGAGGATCAGGGCAGGGGGGCAGGATGTACACCATAAGAGGATTATGGCAGGGGCAGACTGTACACCAGAAGAGGATGAGGGCGGGGGGGGGGGGGGGGTGGCAGATCAGGCTGTACACCAGAAGAGGATCAGGGCAGGGGGCAGGATGTACACTGGAAGAGAATCAGGGCAGGGGTTCAGGCTGTACACCGTAAGAGGATCAGGGCAGGCTGTATGCCATAAGAGGATAAGGGCAGGGGGCAGGCAGTACACCAGAAGAGGATCAGGACAGAGGGACAGGCTGTACACTAGAAGAGAATCAGGACAAAGACAGGCTGTACACCAGAATAAGATCAGGGCAGTGGGATAGGATGTACACCTGAGAGGATTAGGGCAGGGGCAGACTGTACACCGGAAGAGGATCAGGGCAGGGGGCAGGATGGACACCATAAAAAGATTAGGGTAGGGGAAGACTGTACACCACAAGAGGATAAGAGGATTAGGAGTGGGGGCTGGGGGAGATCAGGCTGTACACCAGAAGAGGATCAGGGCTGGGGGGGCAGGATGTACACTGGAAGAGAATCAGGGCAGGGGGCAGGAAGTGCACTGGAAGAAAATCAGGGCAGGGGGGCAGTATGTTCACCAGAAGAGGATTAGGAGGGGGGCAGTATGTACACCAGAAGAGGATTAGGAGGGGGGCAGGATGTACACCAGAAGAGGATTAGGAGGGGGGCAGGATGTACACCAGAAGAGGATTAGGAGGGGGGCAGGATGTACACCATAAAAGGATTAGGGCAGGGGGCAGGCAGTACACCATAAGAGGATAAGGGCAGGTGGGGTAGGCTGTACACCAAGCCTGGGCAAACTTGGCCCTCCAGTTTTTAAGGAACTACAAGTGCCACAATGCATTGCAGGAGTCTGACAGCCACAGTCAGAACTCATAAAGGCAAATACATTGTGGGACTTGTAGTTCCTTAACAGCTGGAGGGCCAAGTTTGCTCAGGCCTGCTGTATACCATAAGAGGATAAGGGAAGGGGGGCAGGCTCTACATAGGAAAAGGTTTAGGATAGAAGGGCAGGTTATACATACAAATAATCGGATATGTTCAGTGGGGCCCTGCACAGTACCGGTAGGCTCGTGGATGGAATGGAACAGGAGCTTCTGAATTCACTTTAATTTTAGATAACATCTCTAAAAGGGGGAAAAATAGGGAGACAGAGTGCAGGATGTACCTGAAGGATTATTAATACATGGGTGCAGGCTACAGATGACAGAAACATCACTATAGTGTAGGTTACAAACCAACATACTATCAGGACAGTAAAGCTAGGTTCACACTGAAAAGTTGCAGTGTGTCGGATAATACAATTGCATTACAAACATGATGCAATTAAAATGCAATGGTAAGTTCACAACGACGCATCACCAGTATGGTGCAATCCATTGGCATAACGTGAGGCACACTGTGTGGCATTAGACAACATGCGCGTTTACAGCTACAGTGAACCATACTTCCCAATAACTGTATGGCTCACTGTTTGTGTCACATAAGGGCTGGTTCAGACTGGCGTTTGCGAAGCGTTTCCCACCAGTGTTCGGGACTTAGCGTTAAATGCTCCCGTTCAAGTGAATGGGGGCGTTTGCACCAGGCTTTTACGGGAGTTTACACGAAGTTCGGGTCCCGATTTTCCCTGGTGTTCCAGGCGCCCCTGGACGCTACATGTAGCGTCCTGGGGTGGTCAACCACCACGGGTAATGTTGCCCTGGGGAAGAAAACCGCCGACCGCATCCGAAAGCTACGTGAAGGCTGCTGAAAGCCCGAACGCGTAGCCGCAGCAACGCCGCCAAACGTGACGCCACAGAAAGCCGGGCAGACGCCCGTGTGAACCAGCCCTAACTCAGAGTGTGACTTTTCCCCTCCACTGCAATCCAGTTTTTACAGTGTGAACCTAGCCTAAGGCTGTGTCCAAGTGGAGTCGCAGTACAAGATATGTATGAAGTGAGCATCAGGAGTAAAGACTTCGTCCAAAATTAGTTTCAAGGATTTAAGCCGTGTCTGAGGTTTTGGGCTATAGGTTGTACGTTTTGGAACTCTTCAGAAAAGCAGGACTTGTTAATTTGCAGCGATAAACCGCACGGTGGCGTTGCCGACAGCACTCTCGCCTTGTAGCACTAGGTCCCTGGTTCGAAGCCAGGGCACTATCTGCTAAGAGTTTGTCTATTTTCCCCATGTCTGAATGGGTTTCCTCCCATATCCCCCAAAATATACAGATAAGTTAATTGGCTTCCCCCTAAATTGGCCCTAGACTACAATACATACACTACACGATACAAAACAGACATGACTATGGTAGGGATTAGATTGTGAGCCCCCTCTGAGGGACCAATATACTCTGTAGAGAGGTGTGGAAGATGTCAGAGCTTTATAAACACTAAATAATAATAATAATAAGACAATATTTCAACATTCTCTATGATTTTTAAACCAGAATAAAGCTGAACTGGAACTTCGCATGGGGCTAATTGGATTCGGTAGCAAATGATTAGCTGACAACTTGATTAATTATTTGCTCCCAAATCTGATTACTGAAAGAAAGACAAAACACAAGCACTAAAGGCCCATACACACGTCGGATTTTTCCGAACGACGGGTCGTTTGAACGTCCCGTCGTTCAGTCGTCCGCACGCCAAATCGGGCGTGTGTACAGACTGTCGTTTGGTCTTGAGCTCAAAATCAGTCTTATCACCCGAACGACAGTCTGTACCCATGCCCGATTTGGCGTGCGGATGACTGAACGACGGGACGTTCAAACCACCCGTCGTACGGAAAAATCCGACGTGTGTATGGGCCTTTATATTGCGCTTTTCTCCTGACGGACAAAACGCCAAAGCTGCAGCCACTAGGACGGAGTACATTTGAAATCGGCGCCAGTAGACTTGGGCGCAGGATACAGCAGTATATAGCTGATCCTGCTTCTGCACAAGTCCGGGCCAATTTAATTACTATTCCCCCTCCAGGCCGACATGGATAGTGGGGGAACGAAATAATTCGGCTTCCAGCGATTGCTGGAGGCCGAATTTTTATGTTTTTAAGCAACTTCGGCTCCGTCTTCTGACGGAGCCGACGTTACTCACTGAGCGCTTCAATAGGAATGATTCCTATTGAAGTCTGCGGAGGCGCCGGCTGCGCCCAAATCTAGCAGCGCTGAAAAGCACTGCTCCGCTAGGACACGCTCCATAGGCAGTTGCAGACTTGCCTAAGGTCTCCTACTGAATAGGTGCTTGCTTACTGAACAGGCAGAGCCGAGATTCGAACCCTGGTCTCCTGTGTCAGAGGCAGAGCCCTTAGCCATTACACTATCCAGCCACTCCTGTGCAAAGTTCACATTCACCCTCTGTTAATTCCAGTAACTGTAAATTAAATTAAAAAAAAAAAAAATAGCAAGCTTTTATTTCAGACCACATCGGTTTTAAGATGGCTAGTTTAATTTTGGATGAGCTGGCGGGGATGCAGGCCACACATAGCATGATTGGAGAGCATGCAGACAGTGACTGGGCCGAGTGGCGATATGTAGGGGGTGTCTGGAATGTATATAAGGGGTAAAAGGTAAGTTGGGTTAAGAATCCAGTATGTCTGACATGCCAAGGATACAAGCTGTGTTAGGAGTATAATAAGTGAACGCGACATGTGGCAGGAGCACTTAGGCATTATGGTAGGTGGTGGTGGTGTTCGAATTCAGCATTACACTGTTCAGAACCCAACAGGTTGGGGTGACAGGCAGGGGTCGGTAAAGGTCCATATGGGATGTAAAGGCAGGGGTAACTAAGGCTGCACATGGTGTAACAGTCAGGGGTGGCACAGCTGGCATATAAGGTGACAGTCAGGGGTGGCACAGCTGGCATGAGGTGACAGGCAGGGGTGGCACAGCTGGCACATGGGGTGACAGGCAGGGGTGGCACAGCTGGCATATGGGTAACAGGCAGGGGTGGCACAGCTGGCATATGGGGTGATAGGCAGGGGTGGCACAGCTGGCATATGGGGTGACAGGCAGGGGTGGCACAGCTGGCATATGGGGTGACAGGCAGGGGTGGCACAGCTGGCATATGGGGTGACAGGCAGGGGTGGCACAGCTGGCATATGGGGTGACAGGCAGGGGTGGCACAGCTGGCATATAAGGTGACAGGCAGGGGTGGCACAGCTGGCATATGGGGTGACAGGCAGGGGTGGCACAGCTGGCATATGGGGTGACAGGCAGGGGTGGCACAGCTGGCATATGGGGTGACAGGCAGGGGTGGCACAGCTGGCATATGGGGTGACAGGCAGGGGTGGCACAGCTGGCATATGGGGTGACAGGCAGGGGTGACACAGATGGCATATAAGGTGACAGGCAGGGGTGGCACAGCTGGCATATGGGGTGACAGGCAGGGGTGGCACAGCTGGCATATGGGGTGACAGGCAGGGGTGGCACAGCTGGCATATAAGGTGACAGGCAGGGGTGGCACAGCTGGCATATGGGGTGACAGGCAGGGGTGGCACAGCAGGCAGGGCTATGGCTACACATGGGGTGACAGGTAGGGGTCCAGGTATGATTAGGGTAACAGATGAGGGTGAGATCAGGGAGGTGACCAGAAACAACACGCAGTTAGCCTCAATTAGTCTTTTATGGACACAAACTGCCAATAAAGTAATAAGAGGAAAGCCTCCGGAGGTCTCCAGCCTCCCGTGCCCGGCCCGACCCCTCACTTCCTGCGCCACTGGGAACCCAAACATACAGGTCATCCTGATGTACATCCGCACAGCACTCACCTGCATTGACGCCATGATGGGAACCCGCCCCCTCCCTCCTGTAGTAACGTCACATGTCACATGACACAAACGGCAGCCTGGGCACGCGTGCGCTGAAGCGATAACCACCAGTGTCCTAGACCTAGAACGCATGTGCAGAAGTGGCTGGCGATGACTGGCTGCCGGTGGCTCGGCTGTCTTGTGGTGCAGCGCAGCGCTAATCAGTCTATGTGCACAAGTTATCCTGTGCTGCAGCTTGACCTGAAGCACATTCAGTTGTCAAATGTCTCCAGTGTTCTCAGCCACTCAAGGTCTTATCTTTTTCTGTGCTGAGAGATGTATCAAGATTTAAAGGAGTACTGTAGGGGGTAAAAAGAATTGAACTTACCTGGGACTTCTGATGGTTCCCCACAGACGTCCTGTGCCCAAGCAGCCAGTCACCGATGCTCCAGTCCCCGCCTCCGGTTCACTTCCGGAATTTGCGACTTTAAAGTCGGAAAACCACTGCGCCTGCATGGCCGTGTCCTTGCTCCTGCTGACATCACCTGGAGTGTACTGCGCAGGCCCAGTACAGTCTGCGTCTGCGCTATTCCCTTCCCGGTTACATCAGCAGGAGCAAGGACACGGCCACGCAGGCGCAGTGATTTTCCGACTTTAAAATCGCAAATTCCGGAAGTGACCCAGAGAAGGGGACCGGTGCATCGGTGACTAGTTGCACGGGCACAGGACATCTGCGGGGGACCATTACAAGCCCCAGGTAAGTTTAACTCTTTTTCCCCCTACCCCCCAACAGTAGTCCTTTAAGTTGTCCATAAATCAGGCGACTTGGCGCCCGATCGACCATCCAATTTGATTATTATAATCAAATTGGATGAAAATCGGTGCCGCCAAGTGCAACCCATCGGGACGAAAATTGGCCGCATTGTTGATCGCGCATGCTGCAAAATGTTGGACCGATTTGCTTGATCGGGTGCGCGGCGGGAACGGTGTACAATATTGCAACAATCGCTGAACGTAGCAAAACCCCTGGCACTGTCACCCCAATGATAAATGTCCCCCCCATGCCCAGTTCAAGGTATACATTACCTGTTCGCAACCTCTGCTTGTCTCTCCGCTGTGCATTATGCTGTCCATACACGCGCACCCCATGTGGTTTCCTAGTAAGGGCACGCGTGTGACATCACATGCATGCCCTTACTATGAAACCACTTTGGGGATCGTGTGTATGCAGAGGAGGAATGCTGGAAGCTAGATGTATGGGTACCTTTAGGCTAGGAGCACACTAGGCAGCGCAGAAATCCATGCATTTTTTGCGTTTTAGGTGCATTTTTGTTTCGAGCCAGGTCATTTCAGGCTAGATTCACAGTGGGACGTTGCGTTTTGATGCAACGTTAAAGTCACAACGCAAACTTACAATGCAACGTGCCAAAAAAGTCGCAACACAGCGTTACCATCACATACAGGAGATACAGTAGAAAATACAGGCAATGAAAAGTATGCTTCCAAGTCATTGCTGAGCATGTACAAACAGTCTAAAGCTGCTAATAACGGGTATAACGCACTGCATGCAGTACTTTCACTTAACGTGCAGCGTTAGAAACCAACGCAACGTGTGCACTGTGAACAGGGCATTGATTTTTCATTGCAGTGCGTTATTCTGCGTTACATGTTGTTTTTAACGTGCAACTTTAACGTCCCACTTTGAACTTAGCTTTAGTGCTCAGCACCAAAGTTGGGTGCCGCTACACTAATGCCATAGTGCTTGCCCCGTACAAGAGTAATTAGGGGTTCCAGCGATCGCTAGACCCCGAATTACAACTCCCACTGAGTTGTCCCTCTGAGTTGCTACTTTAATGTGACTGTGATGTTGTAATTGTAAGCGTGCGTTGTGTGGGAAGGACTGGAGTGGAAAGCTGTGCGAAAATCGCAAACGATTGATCGCGACAAGCATTTTCATTGAGGCTATTGACTTCAATAGCCTGTAAAATCGTGTGAGTTTTGCCATCTGAGGCAAATTGCGCACAACCGCATCTAGTGTGTTCCCTGCTTTCCACTGCAAATCGCAATGCGATTCTGCTTTTGATGCGATTCCGAGGCGATTTTCACTGGATGTTAGATACACAAGGAAAAAACGCAGCATGCAGAACTTAAAATTGCAACAGAATTGGATCAGAATCCTGTGTAGTGTAAAAGAGCCCTTATTTACAGTGGGTTGCAAAAGTATTCGGCCCAGTTGAAGTTTTCCACATTTTGTCATATTACTGCCACAAACATGCATCAATTTTATTGGAATTCCACATTAAAGACCAACACAAAGTGGTGTACACATGAGAAGTGGAACAAAAATCATACATGATTCCAAACATTTTTTTTACAAATAAATAACTGCAAAGTGCAGTGTGCATAATTATTCGGCCTCCTTTGATCTGAGTGCAGTCAGTTGCCTATAGACATTGCCTGATGAGTGCTAATGACTAAATAGAGTGCACCTGTGTGTAATCTAATGTCAGTACAAATACAGCTGCTCTGTGAGGGCCTGAGAGGTTGTCTAAGAGAATATTGGAAGCAACAACACCGTGAAGTCTGAAGAACACACCAGACAGGTCAGGGATCAAGTTATTGAGAAATTTAAAGCAGGCTTAGACTACAAAAAGATTTCCAAAGCCTTGAACATCCCACGGAGCATTGTTCAAGCAATCATTCAGAAATGGAAGGAGTATGACACAACTGTAAACCTACCAAGACAAGGCCGTCCACCTAATCTCACAGGTCGAACAAGGAGAGCGCTGATCAGAAATGCAGTCAAGAGGCCCATGGTGACTCTGGACGAGCTGCAGAGATCTACAGCTCAGGTGGGAGACTCTGTCCATAGGACAACTATTAGTCATGCACTGTACAAAGTTGGCCTTTATGGAAGAGTGGCAAGAAGAAAGCCATTGTTAACAGAAAGTTTAAGAAGTCCCGTTTGCAGTTTGCCACAAGCCATGTGGGGGACACAGCAACCATGTGGAAGAAGGTGCTCTGGTCAGATGAGACCAAAATGTAACTTTTTGGCCAAAATGCAAAACGCTATGTGTGGCGGAAAACTAACACTGCACATCACTCTGAACACACCATCCCCATTGTCAAATATGGAGGTGGCAGCATCATGGTCGGGGGGTGCATCTCTTCAGCAGGGACAGGGAAGCTGGTCAGAGTTGATGGGAAGATGGATGGAGCCAAATACAGGGCAAACTTGGAAAAAAACCTCTTGGAGACTGCAAAAGACTTGAGACTGGGGTGGAGGTTCACCTTCCAGCAGGACAATGACCCTAAACAAAAAGCCAAGGCAACAATGGAATGGTTTAAAACAAAACATATCTATGTGTTAGAATGGTCCAGTCAAAGTCCAGATCTAAATCCAATCGAGAATCTGTGGCAAGATCTGAAAACTGCTGTTCACAAACGCTGTCCATCTAATCTGACTGAGCTGGAGCTGTTTTGCAAAGAAGAATGGGCAAGGATTTCAGTCTCTAGATGTGCAAAGCTGGTAGAGACATACCCTAAAAGACTGGCAGCTGTAATTGCAGCAAAAGGTGGTTCTACAAAGTATTAACTCAGGGGGCCGAATAATTACGCACACCCCACTTTGCAGTTATTTATTTGTAAAAAATGTTTGTATTGATGTATGATTTTCGATCCACTTCTCACATGTACACCACTTTGTATTGGTCTTTCACGTGGAATTCCAATAAAATTGATGCATGTTTGTGGCAGTAATGTGACAAAATGTGGAAAACTTCAAGGGGGCCGAATACTTTTGCAACCCACTGTATTTACTAAAAAAAAGGCAGTCCTCTGCGTCTCCATTAAAATACATTATGTGCGTTTTACATGTTTGTTTGTTTTTTTTAGAAATATCCAACAAGTCATGCGTTTTAAAAACCCACATTGTAAAATGCAGATATTTGCATTTTTTTCTTATGGCCCATTATGAGGAAAAACGTATGCGATTTCCGCAATGCTAGTGATCCTGTCTAGTGTGTTCCTAGCCTCAATTAAATCCCCATTAGGGCCTTTTTCCACCAGCGCGTTTGCGCTGGCTGAATCGCAAAACCGCAAACCGCTAGCGATTTTACAATCGCTACGGTTTGCTTTTTAACATAGGAATCGCGGTAGGTCATTTCCACTACCGCGATTCGCTTTTGTCGGGAACGCGAACGCGCGGCGGAGCGATAATTGCCGCGATTTTGCTATGCAGTGCATAGCATAGCAAAATCGCGGCCGCAAACGTCGGGGGAATCGCCGGTTTTGCGATTCAGCAATCGCTAGCGTTCAGCGTGAACGCTAGCGATTGCAGGTGGAAAAGGGCCCTAAGAGAGGTTAGCTTAACTTGACTTTTTCTTTTGACTTTACGGTAACAGAAGGTTGCAGAGGCTGAAAGGGAACCCGAGGTGAGACATATGGAGGCTGCCATATTTATTTCCTTTAAAGGAACCTGAGACGGGGTTAGAAGAAATGTATTCATACCTGGGGCTTCCTCCAGCTTGATCGCTCCCACGCCGCCATCCTCCACCTTCTGCATCCTCTGTAACGGTTCCTGTAAGTTTGGCCAATCAATGCTTACTGCGCATGCCCAGATGTGCACCCCCCCCCAACCCCCCTTGCGCTGAAGTGGCTGGGAGCTTTCTGCAACTGTATATATACATTTATTCTATCCCTCCTCCCCCCCCCATCTCTGGTACACTTTAAACAATGCACATTGCCTAGCTGTTCTGCTGATCCACTGCATTTGCATGTTACATAGTTGGTAATAGAAAGCTGTATGGTATGCATGGCATACAATGGGTTAGAAAAAAATAAGATGAGAGAAGTTTAATGCATTAGTAGTACCAATACTGTATATATATTGCTGAGATGACTCAGAGAAAAAAAAAGGTTCATGACAACCTCTGATTTTGAGGCACCAATATTTAAATGCTAGTTTACTGAAGACACGAGGTCAGGCTGTATCAAACCTGCCATGCAACATAAATTCCACCAGAAAGTCTGGAGCCCGAGGGAAAGCTCAAGCAGAAACCAACTTTTAGAAGAGACATTACAAATTCCAAGTACTGATATTGTCCCAGCACATTGTACACCTCAAACACTTCTCTACCTCCCAATCTTCTAAGATGAGAAAGGAGGACATATTTGCGCACAATGTGGTCACAAGACACACCTCCAGCCCATGAATAATTTGTGCGCAATTTTTCAGATTGTATTGGTGTTTTGTTCCACATTATATTAGTACTAGTATAAAGGCCCGCCGTTAACAAACGGGCGCTAGGCCATGGCTGCTAGCCCCCTCCCCCGCAACGCGCGCACAGGCGCGGCCCGCTCGCCCGTCCCCACCACTGTCTGAAGCAGATGCACACAGTTGCTTGCTTGGCAGTTGGAAAAAGCTGTTATTTCCCACAATGCAAAGAGTTTCACAGACAGAAAACTGTCAGGTCTAGCAGCACGGACATCGGGACACAGGAGGATGCAGGGACACCTGCAGTTTTATTATATAGGATATGGAAATTTAGCGATGGGCAAATTAATAAACAGAACTGATAAGTCCATTTAGTGACAGCAGAACCCAGGCACATGACAGGCAAGACTAGCTAATTTTCAGCTGTTTCAGCCACATCTGTCAAATACTCAGTGATCCCGGCATTATACAGAACTGGATCAAAAGCGTACAATTGTACGGTTCTGATCCAGTTCTGTATAATGCCTGAAGAAGAAACTTAACTTTTCGAAAGCTTGCAATAAACCATGTACAGTTAGTCATTAAAGGTATCATCGGAATCAATGTTTGTTGGTTTGATGTCTGCATTTCCACTCAGTGATCGTAACGCTCTGTGGCCATGTCTGTGGCTCACTTAGTGATTGCCTGGTTTATGGGGTTAGGAAATAGACAGTGTAGTATGGCCATAGTCACAGACACAGCCTGATAAAGTTTCCAAGCAGTTGAGAGATATAGATAGAACACTGAAAGGTGAGCTGGTACGGGTCACTCTGCTGTCACTTAATGGGACCCTCTGTCAGGGGTGCAGCTAAGGTTTTGGTGGCCCCAAGCAGTCCATAACTTGAGGCACCCATCCATGAAAGAAAAAAAATGGACAGCCACACCTCAAAACAAAGCAGCGCGCCGCAGAAAAAATGGGCGTGGCCAAAACATGATGTGGGTGGAGCCAAATACTAGCACTTTCTAGGCTAAATTGCACACAGGGCGAGGGCGTAAAATGCTCCCTCAACGTGGAGACAGGTATAGGTGCCCGCAGTATAGGTAGCCAGCTATAGGTCCCCCCCAGTATAGGTTGCCCATATAGTTGCCCCAGTATATGTTAGATAGGTAGGTTCCCCCATATAGGTTAGATAGGTAGGTGCCCCCATATAGGTTAGATAGGTAGGTTCCTCCAATATAGATAGCCAGTTTATTTGCCCCAGTATAGGTTAGATAGGTAGGTGCCCCCATATAGGTTAGATAGGTAGGCACCTCCAGTATTGGTTAGATAGGTATGTGCCTCCAATATAGGTAATCAGCATAGTTGCCCCCAGTATAGGTTAGATAGGTAGGTTCCCTCCAGTATAGGTTAGCTAGTATAGTTGCCCCCAGTATAGGTTAGATAGGTAGGTGCCCCTCAGTATAGGTTAGATAGGTATACGCCCCCAGTATAGGTTATAGTTATATGCCCCCAGTATAGGTTAGATAGGTATATGCCCCCAGTATAAGTTAGATAGTAGGCCTGAACGACTTTAGAAAAAAATTGAATTGAGCGATTTCTGTCTGAAATTGCGATTTCGATTCGATTCACAATTTCCTTCAAATCAAGCTTTGTTCCCCCTCTGTCCCCGTCTCTCTTTGTGCCCCCTTTGCCTCTTTATGCCTCCTCTGGGTCTCTATCTTGCCCCCATTGTGTCTCTGTGCCCGCTCTGTTTCTCTGTGTGTCTCTCTGTGCCTCCTCAGTCCCCCAAGCTGCATCAGTACTGGACATAGCTTCAAGCACGAGTCCAGCGATGCCCGTCTATCCACTCCAGCCTCCTGCGGGCTCTAATGCACGGAATACTTCCTGTATATCATTTGACATACAGGAACCCAGAGTTTTGCCAAGCACAAGAGCCGGACAGCGTTGGACTCGTGCAGAAAGTATGTCCAACGCTGTTAGATAGGTAGGTGCCCCTCAGTATAGGTTAGATAGGTATATGCCCCCAGTATAGGCAGAAGGGTGTGCGCAGTGGCGGGGGCAGAAAGAAGTTTCCACTTACCTGCCTGGATCCCCGCACGCAGCGTCTATCTTCAGCCTGTCCCGGCGAGCCTCGCATTGGTAAGCGCTCCCCCTGTGATGACTTGCGGACACATCATCACAGGGGGCGCTGTAACCATAGCGACAGACGCCGGGACAGGAAGCAGATAGAAGCTGCGCACAGCCTCCTGCCGCTCCACCTGGCGCCCCCACCTGCACGCCCGCCACCAGCAGCAGAGCGAGGCCCCCCGCAGTGTGAGGCCCCAAGCAGTGGCATGCCTTCCCTGTATGCTGGCAGTGCCCCTGCCCTCTGTTAGCTGATTAGTGGGGTAGATGCACCAGGGCACCGCTGCCCAGCACTTGGAAATCCTGGGGACAGAGGATAGGGTGGTTAGCAGAAGTGGAGTTGATGTCATGCAGTGCAAGCGGATGGTGAGGAGCGAGTGAGGCAAACATTTTTCCTGGAACTCTGGGCGCACTACCTGCCGCCATAGGCCTCAAAAGGAATTACGACTACAGCATGCTCAGGCAGTAATTTGGGCCGCCAGTAATAGCTGGCAGGCAAATTACATTTTACCCCACAGTCCACAGTGGCCTGCAGGGAGAATAGTAATTAATGCCTGCTGGACTTTTGCCGACTTAATTACATGTACAAGGTGAGGAGGCTGGCATGGTGAAAGTATAGATCACCTCACCTGTACTGCTCCACACTGTAGTGCCTCACATTAAAGACCTCTTCATTATGGTGCTGCCAGTTACAATGACCAGTTCATCTCAATCATAATAGCCAGTTATAGGGGCCTTATTATAGTGCCTCCTATTAAGCCCTGGTGTAGTGATCTTTTGGTTTCCTTTGTCCTAATTTCCCCATCACCAGTGCAAGGTATGGACTGGACCTAGATCTTGTTATCGATCGATAGTGGTCATGTGTGAATTCGGCAATGCGTGGTTCAGAACCGGAACACACGCATTCAGCACGGAACAGCAGGACGGGAGTGTTACTTCCACCTTCCACCTGTCCTGCTGTTCCATACTGAAATGGGGCTGAATGCGTGTTGCAGTTCAGCACCAGAATTACTTTTTGAATCAGGATGACACCATTTATTAGGTGACTTTAAATTCAGAATAAGCTTTCGGTCTTAGGCCTCAAATGGACGACTAAACAGTGCCCTTGTTTAGCCTCCGATCTGCCAGCCACAAGCCCGTTTCTGCTGCAATTAAATACAGCTGAATGGCAGATTCTGTAACTCCATGGCCTCAATTCACTAAGCACTACCCAATGCAGAAACCAGCTGATTTTACTAATCACCTTGCCAAATGACAATGCACTAAACCTATAACCGCGCTAAAAAGTAAAAATACCCACTAGTGAGGTAAATTACTGACTTTTACGGTAAATACCTCAAGAAATGTCAGGAAATTGCAATTCACAAAGATTAAAACTTTTGGTAAATCAAATAAAAGTGTTTGGTAGCTTTAACCAGCTAGTAACTCGCAACCTCCATGCGGTAAAAGTTGACAGATGTAGCAGACAGCCAATAGGGAGAGCCACACAACCCTGCTTCTGAACCCATTTGATCCGATACTCTGGCGGGCGGCTCTTCAGAATGGCAAAGCAGGAGGAGACATTTAAAAAGGATTTTCTTTATCCCTTTAGATGTGCATATCTGTATAGTGGTCCACAGAATAGCTCTCTCTCTAGTTAGAGATGCACTGGACAGAAACTAGAACGGCTTGTGCTCAGACTTGTAAACGATAGCTTGCTGCCTGAATTGCTGGTGAGACTACCGAACAGGGCATAGTGAATTGAAGTTTTTTCAGTATATAACCAAACTTATACCGCCTGTGGGAAATATTAGTAAATTGGGGAAAAAAAAGTTTAAAATACCAAATGCAGTATGGGCCAATATGTGAGCTGTTTTACACATACACACAGGGAGCCGGGGCTGTGGAGTCAGAGCAATTTTAGGGTATTTGGAGTTTGAAGAAAATGCTCCGATTCCTAATAAATTTAAACTGTAATTAAGAGAAAATATGATAAAATGTTCTATTTCTCAGATAAAAGCCATCATAAATAACTTGTATATACAGTAATAGCTGTGCCTAGTCCCCAAAAACTAAATGACCCATTTAGAAAACAAGTTATTTGTGCTGCTGCAATAATGCAGTCCTATTTTTAAAATCAGATATACATATCTGATTGTGACTGTATATCTGATAAGTACACAGGAATCTTATATATAAATAACATCTCTTTTTTAAAAATAAAGCCTGACGTGTATTTGTGTCACTAGTAGGGATGGCCAATGAGATTCAAATAATTCTGCATTGATGCAGGTGTATGCAAATGTATGCACTCTTTACTCATTAAAGCAATTATTTTGATATGCTGATATGGTGTTATATTTGGGGATGGTGATTACAAATTAAGTTATACAGTACAGTTGTACTATTTATACTCTACATGTGCACTCCCTGCAGAGCTGTTGTGAATCCACTGAGAATGTTGTGCACAGTTATCGCAGAGGTGTTGTCTATCAGCCATAAACCTGGTTCAGATCATGCAAGAAGAATGTGTAACAGAGGAAGATTCCTGCAGGCATACATATGAAATCGGCGCCGGTAGACTTGGGCGCAGGATACAGCGGTATATGGTTGATCCTGCTTCTGCACAAGTCTGGGCCGTGTTAATTACTATCCCCCCTCCAGGCTACCATGGATACTGGGGAATGATATAATTCGGCTTCCATCTATTGCTGGAGGCTGAGTCATTGGCCTCGATTCATAAAGCATTACCTCATGCGGTAATGCTGAAAACAGCAGACTTTACCGACCACTTAGCAAAATGTCAATTCATAAAGGCTGTTACCGCATAAAAAGCTGACATTACCGACGAGGGAGCTAAATTACCGACTTGGCTGCAGTTACCGACAACACATGTCAGTAAATTGTCAGCAAATGTCAATTCATAAAGCCTGCAACATGCGGTAAGCCTGGCGGTAGTTACCGACACCTCTGGTGAGGTCTTAACAAGTTACCGACAGCTCTGATTAATGCAAAGTGCAGAGATCCGAAAGTCTGTTTGATTCATCTGTGGAGAGAGCCGGAGAGACGTCTGTGTGAATCATTTCAGCAGGCAGGGAAAGACTGTGTGACTCATCTGTCTGAGTCATCAGTGGAAAGAGTCGGCTGTGTGAGTAATTTCTGCAGGCAGGGAAAGACTGTGTGACTCATCTGTCTGAGTCATCAGTGGGAGAGCCAGAGAGAGCTGTCTGTGTGATTCATTTCTGCAGGGCAAAGAGGGAATCGGGACACTGCTCTACTCTACCGCTCAATGGGCTGCGGTAATTTACCGACCTCCAAGGGCAGCTGGGGAAATGTTTATGAATTAGCACACAGACCGGGAAAATACCGAGTGCGGTATTTTCCAGACAAGATTTTTGTTATCGCACTGCTGTTTATGAATCGAGGCCATTGTGTTTTAAAAACAACTTCAGCTTCGTCTTCTGACGGCGCCAACGTTACTCACTGAGCGCCGCTATACAAGTGATTCCTATTCCAGTCTATGGTGGCGCCAGCTGCGCTTAAATCTACCTGCACTGAAAAGCACTGCTCCGCTGCAGAGTACCTGCACATCACCCTTAAATGTACCCACAGTTGACTTGCCTAGGGTCTGCTCAATGGGCAACACAGTGACACAGTGGTTTGAATCCCAGCCAGGGCGCTCCGGTTTCCTCCCACATCCCAAAAACTTTCTGGCTGGGAACACACTAGGTAGAAGCGCTAGCGTTGCGTAAAACGCAGCTTTATGCATATGTTACTCAATGGGCCGCATAGAAAAACACATAAGTATGCCTTTTCAAAATTGCTGGTTTTGTTGCATAGTTTTCAAAAACACACATAATGAGTCAATGGTGACGCAATGTAATGCATTTTGCATGCATTTATCTGTGTTTTTTTTTAACTGTTTTCTGATGTATTTCCGCTTCCTGTTGTCTGATTTGCATAAAACGCATATCAAAAACACATGCGAACCGCAAGCGCATTAAAACGCACGTAAAACACAAGAAAACGTATGTGCAGGGAAAAAAAAAAGGTATAACGCACTAAAAACAGACATGCATATGCAGTAAAACGTGACCTTTTCTGCACTAACAAGTGTGCACCCAGCCACAGACCAGTTCATTTGATTTCCCCTAAAATTGGCCCTAAACTACGATACATATAGACATATGACTATGGTAGGGATTAGATTGAGAGTCCCTCTGAGGGACAGTTAAAGGTGAGAATGTCCCAACACAAATTGTTTAACCCTCCTGGCGGTATAAAAAATTCCACCAGGAGGCAGCGCAGCAGTTATTTTTTTTTTCTTTAAAATCATGTAGCGAGCCCAGGGCTTGCTACATGATAGCCGCTGCTCAGCAGCATCCCCCCGCCCGCTTCGATCGCCTTCGGCGATCTCCGATCAGGAAATCCCGTTCAAAGAACGGGATTTCCTGGAGGGCTTCCCCCATCGCCATGGCGACGGGGCGGGATGACGTTGTGACGTCATTGGGAGTCCCGATCCACCCCTCGGCGCTGCCTGGCACTGATTGGTCAGGCAGCGCATGGGGTCTGGGGGGGAGAGCCGCGCGCCGCGACGGATAGCGGTTACCAGCCAGGAAGGTTAAAGAAAACCCGAGGTGGGTTTGAAGAATATTATCTGCAGAGGCTGGATCTGCCTATACAGCCCAGCCTCTGTTGCTATCCCAAACCCCCCTAAGGTCCCCCTGCACTCTGCAATCCCTCATAAATCACAGCCACGCTGCTGACAAACAGCTTGTCAGAGCTGGCTGTGTTTATCTCTATAGTGTCAGTCTGCTGCTCTCCCCGCCTCCTGCAGAACTCCAGTCCCCGCCTGCATCCCTTACCTCCCTGCTTAATTGGAGGGAAGGGACGGGGGCAGGGACCGGAGCTATGCAGGAGGCGGAGGAGCAGCTGAGACTGACACTACAGATGTAAACACAGCCTCACAGCACGGCTGTGATTTATGAGGGATTGCAGAATGCAGGGGGATCTTAGTGGGGTTTGGGATAGCAACAGAGGCTGGGCTGTATAGGCAGATCCAGCCTCTGTATGCAGATAACATTCTTTAAACACACCTCGGGTTCTCTTTAATAAAATTTACTGGAACCCCATATCAGCTGGGTTCTAGTGCATAGGTCTGCCCCCTTGCAGAAAATAGGCCGTGGATGTTTCTATGTCAGATAAATAAAAGGCAGAGACCTTTTTCCAACAGGGTGGCAGGCCAGGGGCGTAACTAGACATCACTGGGCCTCCCTGCGAAACTTTGGATGGGGCCCCCCACCCCCCTCGCTTTCTGCACAGGAACACTGAGGACCAATGTGTTTTCCCCATGCAGATAAAACCACTTAGACTTAAAGGAAACGTCAGGCAATCTATGCTACCCCCAGATCTACTTACCCAGGGCTTCCTCCAGCCCCTTGCAGCCGACAAGTCCTTAGTTGCAGCTCTGCTCCCAATACATACATACACACACAGCCTTATTATTTTACTACATGAGAGCACATGCTATATGGAGGAACAACAATGACGTGCTGAACACAAGATATAGTATTCAATGTAACTTTGGCAAAACATTCAGAATGTCACTAATTGATACTGTTATTACAAGATCTTGGACTTGTGACAACAAACTCTCAATGAAGCAGCAACAGTAAGACATCAATCTCCACTCCATTGAGTTGTAAAAGTATTCAGAGGCCATAAAGTCATTAGCCCGTGTGATAAGAATCTAGGAATCCTTTTGCTGAAAAGGGAAAGTCTACACCTTTTTTTTCAAAATGTGACTCCTTTGTAAGGTTGTACATCAAGTCTTTAGAACTTTGCAGCAGTGAGAGACAGATGTTTTTTTACGAGCCCCAGGGAGCAGGGACAGTGTACAAATTCCAAAGTGTGTGTGATTCCTTATCTGTGTGCTGGACACATGCAGTCAATATAACAATGCTATGAGAGCAGAATACGTTTTTTTTCTCCATGCCCTTAGCGGTCAGTCTCTCAAACTTTTTCCCCCACGGGCCCCCTGTGGCTTCTGGGCCCCCCTGCGGCGGCATCCCTTGCAGGGTCTATTGTTACGCCCCTGCGGCAGGCTACATTCTGTAACCCAGCAGATATAGGGCACCGATGAATCTTATTGTACCGAGGACATGCTGGGGCATTTACGTTAGCAATGACAGGGGGCAGGATAGCTGAGAGGGTAGATTGTCAGCTTCTTGTGCAGCTTTTTGTTCCCAAAAGCAGCTGTCATCTTAATATAGCTTTAAAATCCCTAAGCTTAGACAGCGATGAAATGCCTTTTATGTTACATACTTTCAAGGATTTTTTTTTTTAATCTGCAAATTAGAGGAGGCAAGATCATCAAACTGAGGAGTTGGAAGATTTTTGTAGACTCCACAGCCCTGGAGGGAGTGCTTTTCTCTCACCTTGTCTCCCCCTCCTTCAACTTGTACTACCCACTGCAGCCACACAGAGAAAACTACAACTTCAAAGAATCAGGGCCGGTTCACACTGGATGGATCAAAAACTGAACCATGTAAAAACTGATCCATGAAAAGGATGTTTTTATCGGGCATCAGTATTTGATCTGTGACCCTTTATTCCGTGAATGCCGATGAGTCAATCATGAAAAATCGCTCCCCCACCAAACTTGCAGAACAGGTCAAACGGATCCGTAGCAACAGAGCAATGTGAACAGATCCTATCGATTAACATAGGATCCGTTCACATCTGTTAGGATCAGTTTTTTTTATGCCGATATGAACCGGGCCTCATGGGAAATCAGCAACTTACCAGTGAAAATACAGTGGTCTGAGTTATTAATATAGAACAAGTACAACAGCTTTCACTGAAACTGCCTTAAGGCTCATACACACATCAGACTATAGTCTTTGGAAAATGAAAGATCACAGACCAATCTTACTACCCTTCATGTAGTATGAGAGCCATACTCTACACAGTCTTTTCTATGGAGCTGAACTCCACATCAGAAAAAAATCTTTGCAAGATGCTGCACACACAGATGCTGTACAGACACAAAAGATCAGTATCTGCAAAAGATCTGTTCCTGCCAAAAATCCATTCCTGCAAATTGCAATGATAGTCTATAAGATCTGCAGATCATCATACACACATGATTTAACTGACATTCATCTGCAGATCAGACAATTATCCGCAGATCTGAAAATCCATCCTGGTGGATCTGATCTGCAGATGAATGTCAGTTAAATCATGTGTGTATGATGATCTGCAGATCTCATAGACTATCATTGCAATTTGCAGGAACGGATCTTTGGCAGGAACAGATCTTTTGCAGATACTGATCTTTTGTGTCTATACAGCATCTGTGTGTGCAGCATCTTGCAAAGATTTTTTTTCTGATGGGGAATTCAGCTCCATAGAAAAGACTGTGAAGGTATTGCTCTCATACTACATGGAAGGGGGTAAAATTGGTCTGTGATCTCTCATTTTCAAAAGACTATGGTCTGATGTGTGTATGTGGCCTTAGACTATATAATGCAGAATGCTTAAATTGAAGTTTGTTCTGAATGCAAATTAAAAATGAATAGATAATAGTCTCCTGCTACCAATGATCTTTTCAGTAAAAAAATAAAATAAAAAAATCCTCAAGAAATCAGAAATGTATTCACACCGAGTAAACCTACAAGTATATAAATGAGTGGTCTCCTAGATCAGCCTACCAATGCATGACATGTTACCGCAAAAGTGGACACCGAGAAACCAGTGTCAGTAGCAATGAAAGGGCTGTCTTCCACCACAAACTGACAAACACACCATGTGGTACGTGGCTTGCCTTTTACTAGGGTGGAGCCCAGGTGGTGAGTGAAGGGCCGGCTCAGACGCTTGGCGGGCATTTACCACCAGGGTCTGGGACCAGTTGCTAAACACTCCCATTCCCATTGACTGTATTGCCCCAGCTCTAGCCTTCTTAGCTAACTGGCTCTGTGTCTCCAGGCCTCTGCTTCAGGCTCTGCGGGATTGGGCCCTGCTACCTCTACCCCAGCAGGCTCTGGGACTCGGGTCCTGCCGCTGGAGCCCCAGGCTCTGGTGACCTCCGGGCCTAAGCCTCTGCTACAGCTTTATGGGCTCTGTGACCCTGGGCCTCTACCACAGTGCCATGCTTCTGTGAATCTGGGCCTCTGCTGCAGCCCCTGGCCTCTCGAGTCTCTGGGCCTCTGCTGCAGTCCCATGGGACTGTAAATCCAGGCTCTGCTGCTGCCCCATCCTGGAGGATCGCAAGGGCTCTGGTGCGGCCGAAATAAATGGAATCTTCCCCCCCTCCCCGCACCACCTTCACTAGGTCACAGCTTCTCCACTGGGAACCATATGCAGAACTGCATCCAAGGGCCGGGCTCCTGCACGATTCTATCTGGAGCCACATCAGGAAAATCACTGCCCCTGCGGCGGTACCCCGTGGGAGCCAACGCAGAAGAGGCTGTCGTGCTGGCGCCAGAGTGAGGCTGAGAAGGAAGGGTCTGCGGTCCGCTATTCCTGCAGTCCTCTTGGCGAACGTCCGCTCCCTCCCCAACAAGCTAGATGAACTGCGACTCCTCAGTGAGAAGAGGGAACTGGGCAGCAACACCCCAGTCTTCTGCTTCACAGAAACACGGCTGCATGACAGCATCCCTGACAGTGCCCTACATCTCCCAGGATTCAGCCTCATCCGTGCAGATCGTGATGGCTCTCTCTCAGGGAAAAGGAGAGGGGGCGGTATCTGTCTATACATCAGCTCCGCTTGGTGCTCCAACAATTCGACACTTGCAAAGAAATGCTCCCCGGAACTAGAACTCCTTCTTGTGAACTGCAGGCCGACATACTCGCCCAGGGAATTCTCCTCGTATGTCCTTGTTGGTGTGTATATCCCACCCGATGCCGAGGTCAAAGCAGCCCTGTGTGATCTTAGCGACACCATTACGAAGTGGGAGTCAGCCCTCCCAGACTCTGTGTTTATCATCATGGGCGACTTTAACAAAGCCAATCTCCGCCAGGAGATGCCACGCTTCCACCAGCACGTCTCCTGCCCCACTAGGAACTCCAACACCCTAGACCACTGCTACACGGTCCTAAAGGATGCGTACAAGGCCACCCCATGGGCAGCACTAGGCTCTTCCGACCACAGTCTCATCCATCTGATACCCACGTACAGGAGGCGGCTGGAAACCGCAAAACCAGTCCTAAAGTCCACCAGAGTATGGTCAAGCGATGCCAAACTACAGCTTCAAGCATGCTTCGACAGTACAGATTGGAAGGCCCTGGAAGCACCAACCTTGGACGAGTGGGCGGACAACGTTGCCTCGTACATCAGTTTCTGCGAGGACCACTGCATACCAAGGAAAACTTTAAAACTCTACCCGAACGACAAACCGTGGTTCTCCAACAAACTACGGCAACTGCGGAGATGCAAGGAAGCAGCATACAAATCGGGCAACCAGGAGGACTACAAGAGAGCTAAAAACATCCTAAACAGGGAACTTAGAGCCGCCAAAAGGAACTTTGCAGAGAAACTAGAACAGAACCTTTCCTCAAAGGACTCACGGGCAGTGTGGAAGGGGCTAAAGGCCGCCACTAACTACAAGCCACCCCCTCAGCACGCAACCCCAGCATCGAGCTCGCTGAGAGCCTGAGCGACTTCTACTGCAGATTTGAGAACCAGGGGACACCTGCACATCCCAGTGACCCCCCTGCCTCCTCTTCTGCTCTAGTTGCCCAACAACCGAGCCCACCACCTCTAGCGGTGAATGAGGAGGACGTTCTGCGGCACCTGTCAAGACTAAACTCGAGGAAAGCCTCTGGCCCAGATGGTGTGTCACCGGCCTGCCTGAAAACTTGTGCACAACAGCTCACCCCCATCCTCTCTGCTATCTTCACCAAATCTCTTCAGGAAGGGAGTGTCCCCGTGTGCTTCAAGAGGTCCACCATCATTCCTGTCCCCAAAAAACAGGGTGTCTCCGACCTCAACAACTACAGGCCTGTGGCACTCACATCTGTCATCATGAAAACCTTTGAGAGCATGGTTCTGCCCCTCCTGAAACTTTCCACAGTGGCCCGACTGGACCCGCTACAGTTTGCGTACAGAGCAAACAGGTCCACCGATGACGCCATAAACACCTGCCTGGAGTTTGTTTATGATCATCTGGATAGGCCAGGCTCATACGCCAGGGTCCTCCTATTAGACTTCAGCTCGGCGTTCAACACTATCAGCCCCCAAATACTTCAGGAGAATCTTACTGCACTCGAGGTCCACCCTACCCTACGACTGTGGATCACCGACTTCCTCACGAACAGATCCCAAGTCGTGAAGCTAGGAACTATACTCTCGCAACCTAGGTCCACCAACACAGGAGCCCCACAAGGATGCGTACTGTCACCGTTTCTATTCTCCCTATACACAAATAACTGCAGGTCCACAGCAAACTCTGTCAAAGTGATCAAATTTGCTGACGACACCACCATTGTGGGCCTCATCACCGAAAACGATGAGCGGGAGTACCGGAACCAGGTAGACAGGATCTGCCACTGGTGCAAGGAGAATGGCCTGGTCCTCAACTCCACAAAATCTGTCGAGGTAGTCGTCGACTTTAGGAAGCACGCCACCCCCCCTTCTCCAATCTGCATTGACAACACGGAAGTGGAAAGAGTCCCTTATGCACGCCTTCTAGGCACTACTATCTCAAACGATCTAACTTGGAAAACAAACACTACCTCAATCCAGAGGAAAGCCCAACAGAGACTATTCTTTCTCCGCCAACTGAAGAAGTTTGGCATGTCCCAGAAACTCATGTCAAGCTTCTACTCCGCCACTATCGGATCTGTCCTCTGCACCTCCATCCTGGTCTGGTATGCTGGTTCCTCTGCTGGTGACAGGCACAAACTACAGAGAGTCATTAGATCAGCGGAGAGAATCATTGGTAAACCACTCCCCCCTCTACGACTCCAGACTACGCTCCAGAGCCTTGAGGATAGCCAGTGATCCCTCACATCCAGGCTACCGCTTCTTCAGTCGGCTCCCCTTGGGCAAGAGATTCCGGACTATTGCCACCAAGACCTCAAGGCACCGAAACAGCTTTTTCCCCTCAGCCGTCAAATCATTGAACGCTATGCACTTTATTCCCACCCTATAGTGTCGGTTGCACTGTGAACTCTGTACTATCTGTGTTTTTGACTCTCTGTGTGTATATTTTTGATGTGATTGTTGTATTTGATGTATTTTTGCGTATTTGCTACACTCAGCCCTGTTATGCCAAGCCCAATTCCGGGCACGACCCAGTCGTGCTTGGCGAAAATAAAAGATTCTGATTCTGAATCTGAATGGAAGCGTTTGTATCAGGCGGCGTGTTACGTTTACCGGCATTTGCATGAACGCGGTGTTCCAATCCTGATTTTCCCCAGTCGTTCCAGGCAAACTTGGACACTACATGCGGCGTCCAAGGTCGATTACTGCCGGATCTTCGTGTCCCTGTGCGGGGACATAAAACGCAAATCTCGACAGGGAGCTACCGAAAACTCACGAATTCCCCGAACGAGTCACTGCCAGAAGTCGGGCAAAAGCCTGCCCTTAAAGGGATCCTTAAGCCTGTAAAAAAAATTGTTTTACTCACCTGGGGCTTCTGTCAGCCCCCTGCAGCCATCCCATGCCCTCGCAGTCACTCAAGGATCTTCCTGTCCCATGCCACCAGCTAATTTCGATTTGCCGACAGACCCGGCAACGCATAGTCTTCGCGTTCCCATCCGCAATAGTGCGATTTCAAATGGGAATGCGAGGTGAGTAAAACTAATATTTTTAAAATAAAAACAGACACTTACCTGGTGCTTCTATCAGCCCGCTGTAGCTGTAATGTTCCCCGCCGCCAGCCTCGGTCTAGGGCGGCATCCCATCCAACTGCGTGCCTCATTGGAAGCAAACTGTGCAGGCGCAGTACAAGAAAACTTTGTACTGCACCTGCGCAGTAAGCTTCCGATGACACGAGCGGGAGCGTGCATTATTCGTCTTCACAGACTAATAATTGCCCGGTGCCGGTGGCAGGGAACGGCGGATCGGAAGAGGACAGCGCAGGACATTACAGCTACAGGGGGCTAATAGAAGCCCTAGGTAAGTGCCCCCATCCCTGGAAAACCCCTTTAATTCCAGTGGAATATGTTCCATGCTGGCAGCAGAATTCTCTGACACATTGGCCTCGATTCATAAAGCATTCCCGCATGCGGGAATGCAGAAAACGGCACACTTTACCGACCACACAGCAAGATCTGTATTCATAAAGGCTTTTCCGCATGAAAAGCCGACATTCGCGAGCAAAGTGATAAATCACCGCCTTGCGCGGTGATTATCACAGCAAAAGTAACAAGTGGTCAATTCATAAAAATTAAAGGTAGCGGTATGCGGACGGGGATTACCGCTACCTCTGATGTGGCGAGAAGCGTGCGGAATCCGTTGCAGTGAATGGGACAGACCTCCCAAGCAGCTGCAGAGAGAACACCGCACGGAGGGATTCCGCCTGCTTCTCCGGCTTCCGCATGTCTCCCGACAGCCTAACGCCTGCCTACAGCGGAGTATCTCCGCACGCCTGTCACAACAGGCAACATTTTTATGAATTACCACCCTGAAGGCGGAAATACCGACAGCGGTGTTTCCCCGCTCGACTTTCCCCGCTCGCAGGCACTTTTATGAATCGAGGCCATTGTTTCAATCTTCATGGGATGATATAGTTACATCTCTGGTGCTAATCCTCAACGTGAACCGTTATCGGTTTTAAGCTATAGCAGGGATTTTATACTTCATATTGACAAAGGTTTTCTGTTAGGTGCCCTGCAATATAGTGAAGTTGTGTGAGTAGGATATAAGTGAAAAGTGATTTGATGGATACAGTGTTCTCTCTTTAGAATGAGGTTCAGTCATTTTTATATGGCGTTTGCAAGTCCAACATTGTGTCCTTTTGTATAAATTTCAAAACAAACCCGTATTTTCTTCTGTTGCATTACCAGGTTAGTGCCCCTTTTTTGTTATAGGTGATCAAGTTTCTCAAATAAACATGCTCACTTAGGCAACAATACATGAATACGTCTATGGATAATGGAAGGCGGTGCAAGACAGAGTGCCAGCATTATAGCAGTCATCTCCATCACTTTGGTTACTCTTCCCGCTAAAAGGCACAGTAGGACCTAGTTGAGTCAATCAACATAGCACAATAATACTCCTATTAATCTTAGTTTTTATAACTAATATAATTAGAGTATATAGTTACATCCTCCTTCCTTCCACACACTCTACTATCATAATTATTAATGAAAATAGTTCATCACAGCTAAAATATTAGAACGTGAGCTTTATATCCGATGAGTGTTTTTTACAGTGCAAAATGTATCAAACTATCTAATTGTGTAATGAATTAGCAAACAGTCCAGGGAAACAACGCTAGAAAAATCAACTAAAACCAGATTATACAGATACAGTGCCAAAGTACTTGGGGCTACCTCACACTTGAGTGCTTTTCAACGCTTTGCTGATCACCAGCGATCAGCAAAGCGCTGCTGCTAATGTATCCCTATGTGATCATTCTCACTGTAGCATTTGCAATTTGCATAAATCGCAAGCGCACTGCATGCAGCTCTCTGGTAGCAATTCCATTGCGATTCTCGTTCTGTTGAACGGAAATCACACTGCAAAAAGTGGCAAAATCATGACCATTAACTGGCCCTATGAGCGCGCGAGAGAGAGTGTGTGTGTGTGATCTATATAGATCAGCCAACACCAAGCAATATGACAGAGACACAAGTATATTGTGTTCCCATAAAGTTCACTTCTGAGGAAATAGGAACAAAGGTTTGCCTTTTTGGAATGGCATAATAGACCACAGGCATGTCTTTTTGTAATTTGCTCAAATACTATCTTACCAAGCAAGGTCAGCCCAAATCATCAGAGCAGTTAAGACTTATGCTGGGATTACGCGTTACGTTTTTTTGCGCGATCTATTAGTCATTCGATTTACTGCTCGATTCCCTTATTTTCCACTCGTTTTTCTTATCTTTTTTTCAATTCACTTCTATGAGAAATCAAGTGGAAAAGAATCGAGCAGAACATCGGACATGTTGGAATTTTATCATCGAAGGCATCTATCGGAACGATTCTTCGCAAAAAACGTAACATGTATTCCCAGCATTACAACCCTCCAAGCCCCTTCACACCCTGTCGCAGGGCTCCATGTCATTTTAGGATGTCAGGAAACAGGAGAGCCAACTAGTATTGGTTTACATTAGAAAACAGGTTTAATTTCAACACCGGCGGAGGATGGCAAAGAACAGTCACAGGAATGACTGCACCATAGCAGAGGAGAAAGTTAGATCTAAACCATAGCAGCAACATCAAAAAGGGTTATACCGGTTTATTGTTAGAATGTGAGGAGGGAGGGGAAAAAACAAAATAAAAACACAAAAGCAAGTCAAGATGTAAAGCACTGTCAGTGCACTTGTGCTGGATAAATGAAACCTTTATATACTGTACATCACTCAAGAGAAAGTTGCAAACATGCTACATGACTGGAAGTATTGCTAAACAAAAACTGACGTTTTAAATACAAAAGAAAACATTAACAGTAATTTCCCATAATTTACTTTATTTAACAATCTAGGAAGTTTGCTGCCATCAGGAGCTCCAGTGCGATTTCTGGTGCGATGGGGAATTCCGGGATTTCTGTTGAACTGTTTGTGTAGCGGACTTTGTAAGTGAAATACATGCATACTTTTGACAGGACATGGGAAGGGATCTCTCTGAAATTCACTTCATTGGTTTCATTCTCGGCAAACTGACCTGTAATACAAGAAGGCAACATTACACATCACTGTTTATCACAGCACTGCAATACTCTGCCCTGGCTCTGCTCTATTCATCATAGCACTGCAATACTCTTCCCCAGCTCTGATCTATTCATTGTAGCACTGCAATACTCTGCCCCGGCTCTGATCTATTCCTCGTAGCACTGCAATACTCTGCCCCGGCTCTGATCTATTCCTCGTAGCACTGCAATACTCTGCCCCGGCTCTGATCTATTCCTCATAGCACTGCAGTACTTTGCTCCGGCTCTAAACTATTCAGCCATTTCATGCAGAGGAGGGGAAGCAGCCGCAGTCACAGAACAGCAGCAAAACAGACAACCTGAGACTTTCCCCTTCGAATCAGTTCATTTCGGCATACCCCAAAGCTGGGCACAGTCATAGTAGCAATGTAATGCTGCCAGGCCCTCATAACGGTAATTTGGGGCTCTGACGATCACAAGACCACAAATTACATCTCCCTCCGTGTTGCAACAACTCGGAGGGGGAATAGTATTCCAAGTATCCCAATCTGGTACTTGGTACTGGCAACTAGCACACAGCACCATCCTCCCCCTTCCAGTGCCCCTGTTCAGACATAAAATATGTGCGGGGAGGAAGCAATAGTTTTTCTTCCCCTCTGCTCTTCTATAATTCATCCCCCTCCACCTGCCACTATAGTTCCCCTTATGAGTTACTGCACACAGGGGAGATGCGATGTGTGCAATCATGTGGTATTTGAGGTCAGAAGGATATTTGACCTCAAATACCACACGATCGCACACAGCTCAGCTCCACTGTGCGCTGTGTGCAGTAACTCATAAGGGGAACTATAGCAGCAGGTGGAGGGGGATAAATTATAGACAAGCAGAGGGGAGGAAGAACTATCACTTCCTCCCTGCACATAATCCACTTTCTGCCTCAGTCGAAGATTATGACTGAGCAGAACAGGGACTACAGGGGGCACAGGAGGGGGAAGGGTGGTGCTGTGTGCTAGTCACAGCACCAGTAATTAAACAATATTAAAATAGGAGGGGGGGGGGGGGGGAGGGAACCAGGTCAGGGGTACTTTAATGCCGCCAGAGAGTTTATCGGCAGCAGGGAGAGCAGTCATTCGGCTCGCCCTACGCCGAGATATGTACTATTCCCCTTTAGGGTGGTTTCGCACTTGCAGCATTCAGGCAACGTGCATGTCAATTTCCAACACACATTTGTCTCCATTACAACACGCACAGTTTGGCAAAATAGTCTACAATTGCAAATGAGAAAATGTTAGATATAAGTTATATGTTTTGTTTTCTTTTCCTGCATGCAGATTACGAATTAAGGGCCCTTTTACGTAGAGTCATCTGCAGGGCTGTGGAGTCGGTACAAAAATCCACCGACTGACTCCTCAGTTTAGGATTCCACCGACTCAGACTCCTCTAATTTGCATATTACAATCTTGTTGATTGAAAGTATGTAACATAAAATTCATCTCTTAACTGCCAACGCTTAGGAATTTTAAAAGACAACTGAAGTGAGAAGGATATGGAGACTGCCATATTTATTCCCTTTAGTCATAGACAAAACTAGTCCTTGGTAAGAGTACTTGTAAAAGGTACAGACCGGAACAAAGAACATCTATCAGGCCCTAGGCAATGTAACTGTGGGTACATGTAAGAGTGATCTGCAGGTACTCTGCCGGGGAATAAGGAGATTCTTCCTCTATTACACATTCTTCATGCACAATCTGAACCAGGTTTATGGGTGATAGACAACACCTCTGTGCTCAATGTGCACAGCATTCTCAGTGGATTCCCTGCAGCTCTGTGGAGAGTGCATATGTAGAGTATAGTACTACTGTGTAACAAAGTAAACCTGAGACAGATGAAATTAAAGTTTTATACATACCTGGGGCTTCCTCCAGCCGCCTTCAGGCTAATCAGTCCCTCGCTGTCCTCCTCCGCCACCTGGATCTTCTGCTATAAGTCCAGGTACCTGAACCAGTCTGGCGTAGTGCGCATGCACACACTCCGCCGCCAGGAGCGCACTACACCTGTGCAGCACTGTTGCGCAGGTGCAGAACGCTCCTGGCTGTGGAAGCGGCATGCGGCCGGACTGCGCTGACTGGCTGAATTACCTGGACTCATAGCAGAAGATCCAGGTGGTAGAGGTGGACAGTGAGGGACTGATTAGCCTGAAGGGGGCTGGAAGAAGCCCCAGGTATGTATAAAAAAACTTTTCTTTTCATCCTTCTCAGGTACCATTTAATTCGTAGTCACCAAACCAAATTTCAACATATCAAATTATTTGATTTCATGAGCAAAGAGAATTTGCAAAGATTTCATGAGCAAAGCGTACATTTGCATAAACCAGCATCAACGCAGAATTATTTCCATCTCATTGACTATCTCTATTAGTGACACAGCTACACATCAGGCTTTATATTTACAGCATAGATGTTATTTAGTATATATAAGAGCTTCCTATATACAATCACAATCAGATGTGTATATCTGACTTTTAAAATATGGGGACTGCTTTATTGAAGCAGCAGTGGTAACTAATTTTGATTGGTTTAATTCATTTTTGTGGACTAAGCACAGCTATTACTGTATATATAAATTATTTATGATGACGATTTGAGAAATAAAACATTTTATCATATTTTCTATTTTAATTACAGTTTAAATTCATTAGGAGTCGGTGCATTTTTTCCCGACTCCGACTCCAGGCACCCAAAATTGCCCCGACTCCGACTCCCCAGCCCTGGTCATCTGTGTTGTGATAAGATCGCAACATAGCCGAAAAGTCACCCTGCGTGTTACCATACAGTGAGGCAAGCAGTACAATGAAAGTATGCCCCACTGCCAATGTAAACGCATGCGTTACCCCATCAGAACCCACCACACACAATGTTAAAAGCCCCACAGGAATGTCATTGCGTCACGTTGCAGTGATATTGTCAGCGTAATCCAAGGTGAGAAGCATGTGAAGACTGGCATATCTCCTTTTAAACCATACCAGTTTGGCAGTCCTGCTGAACTTCCTGGTATTAATAGTGTCTGAATCACACACCTGAAACAAGCATGTGGCTAATCTATTCAGGATATCTGATCTGCATACTTATTCTAGGTACAGCTAAAAGTAGGAAAGGCAGAGGATCAGCATGACAGCCAGGCAATTTGCATTGTTTAACCACTAAAAGTGAATCCAAACTCAGAACTTCCTCTCTGCTCCAAAAGATAAGCAACAACCTTTACAGAAATCCTAGTGTTTACTTCCTGGAAGCACAGAAAGGGTTAACCTCCAGTGTTTACATATTAGCACAGAACAGCAGCAGCACACCTGCCACATTTCAGACACAGCTGACAGCCCTGATTTACACTTGCTGATATAGGCTTATTACACAGGCTGATCTCTCTAAACACACTAGAGCTCAAACCCACTAGCAGTGGTTTTTGCCAGCGTTTTGAAAATGCTTTCCCATTCTCTTGGATGAGAATCATGGTAAAATGTCAGCAAACTATTTTACAGCGATTTTGAAAAATTGTGGTGACTCATTCATGTGATTGGGAAAGAGTTTTCAAAGAGCTGGCAAAAAAAAAAATTGCAATTGTATTTTTGCAATTCTCATTTTAGAATCATTAGGAAAGTGCTGCATGTAGCACATTTGCGATTTCCCGGAAGTGTGAACTTTGGCTTAAAGTGCCGGGTTGTGAACAGTTCCATCAAGTGAATTTCTCAGTAAATATGCGTTTTTCCCTTGTCTGCTGTGCAAGAGTTTAGGTCCTCTAACACAAAATGGACGTTTATAAATGTCCTATATTTGCGCATTAATTAATGCAAAGAAGACATTTAAATGTTCATTCTGCAGAAAATAAACGTCTACGCACATGCATGCCCATTTTAACACCTCAATGGAGGGACGTTAAGTAGTTAAAAGGAGATATGTCAGCCATCATATCCCTCTCACCTCAAGTTCCCTTTAAAATGTGAACAAGTCCATTGATTAACTTGGACTATCAGATTTATTGTGAATTTGCATGTAATAAAGCACCACGCAAACCTTGCAAGTGTGAACCCTGCCTTAGTTATGAAAGATGGGGAAAGGTTAGAACTAAGCCTAATATTTCCCCTTTGCCATCCTTTTGATCAGATTTGGAAAGCTAACGAGAGGATCTTTAGCTTCATTAACACCCCCCCCCCCCCCCCTTCAGTAAAGACCAGAGATGCTGGTACCAGAAACTGGTGCATGACAACCAATTGCCGCACTTACCTGCCACTACCGTTGTCCACGTCACACACCTGTCGCCCCAAGCCACTCACTCTGCCGTCTCTAAGATGGCAGAGCTCGGTGAGCTGGTCAGGAGCAGATTTCATTAGCTCCTGACCTTGTGATCAATGTAAGCCAATGGGAGTCACTTACAATGATGACAGGGTCAGGAGCCAATAAAATAGTCTCCTGACCGCCTCATAGAGCTCTGCAATCATAGAGGTGGCAGGGTGAGTGAGCTGCGACAGGCAGAGAGCAACGTTATCGGAGGAGAGAATGTGCGGCAGCGATGAGATGAAATATACGCCCTAGCAACAGCATCGAAACAGGGTGTAGATTTCAATCACTGCCGTGCAGAGGCGGTTAATCAGTTTAGTCATTTGCAAACCTCTAATAAAAACTTCTGCTAATTCTGGTAACTGTGGTAAAATATAACAAAATTGGCAAGTTACATCTCTGGTTAGAAATTGTACAATTTCTATCATAGTGTATCCAAATTAGGAGGAGGGATCTCAGGGGGTTGCGGCGGATCTTCATTGTATATTTGAAAATCGACCTACTAGGATAAGGTTAGTGATCTTATAGCAAATAAAAAAATGCGAGTTATGCCTTCAAATAAGCCACTGAAATGTCATTGGGTAAAGCAAAGATATAAAAGGGATACTGTAGGGGGGGGGAATGAGTTGAAGTTACCCGGGGCTTCTAATGGTCCCCTGCAGGCATCCTGTGCCCGTGCAGCCACTCACCGATGCTCCGGCCCCGCCTCCGGTTCACTTCTGGAATTTCAGACTTTAAAGTCTGAAAACCACTGCGCTTGCGTTGCCATGTCCTCGCTTACCCTGATGTCACCAGGTGGCTAGGGTCTAATTCAGTGCACTCCCTCCTTCCCCCTGTATGTGTTTGTCAGCATGCACACAGCTTATGCTGGTGTATGTGCATGGTGCACATGGATACATTACGTTAGCTCCCTTGTGTGATTGGTAAGATGCGCTATCTGTCCCAGGTGAGGACGTCAGGATGTGTGCTCCTAATCCATTGATAGGTTTGATGCAATGAATGTGTTTGCATGTCTGCACTATGCATGTTACAGGGTTAGAGTTAGGACACCTATGTTTACCTGGGTACTTCTGCGCAGTATAGGTGACTAAGCATAAGAATGCATTCTTCTGTGAACTAAAACCCTGGCTTTTAACTTAGCTGTAGGGACAACAGTTGTGCCTGGATGAGTGAATCTGTGAATTCATTGGTTTGAACATTTGCATGCGAGAGTGCGAGGGGTTAATAGATTTTTTCTGATGTCACCAGGAGCGCACCGCGCAGTGCTTTTCAGACCATTATATGCAAAAAGCATTTTTTTTTTTACTAGACCAGCATTGGAAGGGTTACACAGGGCTTTAAAGTTCCTGGAGATTTCTGCAGAGGCATCCGAAGCTGAAATAGATACATTTATGTAAACAAAATGTATCTAAGTGTTGAATGTGACTCACTCTCTCTCACTGAGAAGGAGCTTGGAGGACAGCCAAAGAGTGTGTAACATTTATCAATAGATACATCTAACTAAATAGAATGCAACAATCTGAACTTCTGCATATCTCTCCACAGAACTTGAAACCTCTGTGTTTAACCCTTCCAATGCTGGTCTAGTAAAAAAAAAAATGCTTTTTGCATATTATATGCTGTAAATAATGTTTTAGAGCAAAGTTTAAATGCAGGGTTATATTACGCTTTAAAGTCTGAAGTTCCAGAAGTGAACCAGAGGCGGGGCCGGAGCATTGGGGAGTGGCTGCGCAGGCACAGGATGTCTGTGGGGGACCATTAGAAGCCCTGGGTAACTTCAACTAATTTTCCCCTGACCCCCCTACAGTGTCCCTTTAATTTACAATGATTTTCTAAAATGGCCTGGACAATTTTGCTGGTACCCCTAGAAAACAAAATTATTTTATTTAGCTTCCACCCAACGCACACAGTTAACGGTATTCCTGTTGGTCAATACCTACGAACTAAACGGAATTGCTCGGATGATGCGACGTTTCACATTATGCTTCAGGGAGAGGGGATACCCAAAGGGCAGCCTCATTAAAGCCTATACCGGAGCAAATGCCAGTGCCAGAACTTCCCTCCTTTCCAAGAGATCACACCTAAATAGCAACGCAGATCAGGCACTGAGGTCCTGTTCGAGATTTTCAGCACATCGTGAAATTACACATATTATGGGAAAACATTGGCATATTTTAATCAATGATGCCAAGTTAAGCAATATAGTCCCAGAAAGACCCCTCTTTTCTTTTAGTCAGGCACCTATGGGGCTATCACATTGAACATGCGTGCCATCATGACGATACAAGAGTATCCGTGCGTTGTGTATATTTCACCCAGAAGTGATGTATACTTTCATTGAACATCTCAAAACTGAAGCATGCAGTTAGGAGAAGGAATTCTTCACAACTGACACAGCTGGATGTGGCACACTTGCTGACAGATGCAGAAGTCTCACTGAAAGTTACAGGAATTTCTTGTTTGTAGTGATTGCTTCTAAAGGTTATGTTCCATGAAGCCCATCCGTCTTACACCGCTCTTCTATTAGCTGCATAGCAAGCTGGCGCGTGACATCACACGTGCTACGCCGGCAGCGTGTACGCAGCTAATAGAAGTGTGCCGGTAGATGGACAGGAATCGCGACACAAGACAGGTAATGTATGAACACACACTTACAGCACATTTATACATTAGGGAATGGTAGTGGTTCCCGAGAGATTTCATGCTGAAATAGAGGTTCAGCCTGCGTGCAGCGTTCTCCCCAGGCTCTTTTAGCCTTGTGCTCCACCCGGCTAATTCTGGTGAGCACCCGGCTGTCATCAACTCTTCTCCTCATATGCTGTAAGAGTTGCGCCGACCCTACTTTCCCCATCCTACCCCACCAGTCTACCATTTTATGCCACCCGGCTGGAAAAGATTTCTGGGGAGAACACTGTGCGGTGTATGGGCAGCTAACAGATCGCTCTCTCATCAGATTCGATTACAGAAATTTGTCTCTTGGTTGAATCTGCCCATCACCACTAGGTATATGGCTACCTTTAGGTAGCATTGCCTGGGGTCAGATATACTTTAAAGGTCATCATTTTTGTCCAGGTCATGTGAACAATTAAATAAGCACTTCAAAGTAATTAATTAACAGCAGAATAAACAATGACAGGTGGCAACTGCTCATCAGTTTCAAGTTAAGCCTGAAACAGTTGTGGATCCTTTAATAGAAAGGAGTACCAACAAATGTGTCCATGTCTGTAAGAAATAGTATACAAAAAGGTTAAAGTGGACCTTAACTCTTGCACAGGACAGAAGACAAACAGAAATGCACCCTTTATGTATTTACAGAGTTTAGCCTAATTTCCCCTTGTCTGTGACTTATCACAACTGTAATTTGATCTCTCAGCTGGCTGCCTCTGCATAGCAGCTAATTTGTAAACACAAGATTTTAACCCTGTCTGTTCCATGAAAGTAGGAATTAGACCAGGCATGGGCAAACTTGGCCCTCCAGCTGTTGAGGAACTACAAGTCCCACAATACATTGCAGGAGTCTGACAGCCACAGTCATGACTCATAAAGGCAAATGCATTGTGGGATTTGTAGTTCCTTAACAGCTGGAGGGCCAAGTTTGCCCATGCCTGAATTAGACACTGCAGATTTATTACAGGATTTCTATCAGCTGCAAAAAAAAATGTTTTACTTTAAGGCTGCTTACACACCAAGACGTTACAGGCGCACGTTAGTGCGCCTGTAACACTCCCCCAACGCACAGCAATGTAACACAAGTGGGCTGTTCACACAGCCCACGTTGCGTTACATGTAACGCTGCACGTTCTGCGCAAAGTGCAGCATGCTACGGCGTTGGAGCGGCTATAGCCGCGTTAGACTGTTTGCACATGCGCAGTGGGGGGCGGAGAGGAGGCGGGGAGAGCCAGCTACAGTAGCCGCGCACATGGCTACTTAATATTCACTGCACTGGCGGGCGCTGATTGGCCGGCGGGACCACGTGATGCGGAGTGTCTCGCTCCGCATCACGTGGTCCCGCTGGCAAATCAGCGCCACTCTGGGAGACATTATAGGAATCGAGCAGCCTAACGCGGCTCACTCTACCGTCGGCTCTTGCAGCACCATACATTGTGTTAGGTGCACGTTATGCGACCTTAACGTGCCACCTAATGCAACGTCTTGGTGTGCAAGAAGCCTAAAAGACAACTGAAGTGAGTAGACTATGGAGGCTGCCACATTTGTTTCCTTTTAAACAACCAGTTGCCTGGCAGTCCTGCTGATCTATTTGGCTGCAGTAGTGTCTGAATAACACCAGAAACAAGCACGCAGCTAATCTTGTCAGATCTGACAATGTCAGAAACACCTGATCTGCTGCATGCTTGTGCAGTGTCTATGGCTAAAAGTATTAGAGACAGAAGATAGGCAGGATAGCCAGGCAACTCATTGTTTAACCTTTTGAGGACCGCAATATTAAACCCCCCTAATGACCAGGACATTTTTTACTAAAAATGGCCACTGCAGCTTTAAGGCCTAGCTGCAGGGCCACACAACTCAGCACACAAGTGAATCATCCTCCCCACCAACAGAGCTCTCTGTTGGTGGGGTCTGATCGCTCCCCAAATATTTTTTGTAAATATTTTTATTTTTTTAATAAAAATGCTTATTTTGTATTTTAACAACCCTCCCTCCCCCGGCCAGCCAATCACTGTGATCGGCGGTGGTAGACTTCAGCCTATCACCGATCGCTTCTTTATCCCCCAGGGGGACAGCCATGTCACACAGCTGTCCCCAGTACAGTGTACATGTAAATTTGACAATCGGCGACAGAGACTGAAGGCGGAGCTTCCAAGCGGAGATGCTCGCCCACACGCACGCAATCTCCTGCTAGCCCCATAGAAGGCAGTTCACGCCAATCGGCGTGGAGAGGTCCTGGGGCTGCCTCCGCGCCAATCGGCATGGAGCAGTCGGCAAGTAGTTAAAAGGAAATAAATATGGCAGCCTCCATCATCTTCTCACTTAAAGGGAAGGTTCAAGCAAAATAAAAAAATGAGTTTCACTTACCTGGGGCTTCTACCAGCTCCATGCAGCCATCCTGTGCCCTCGTAGTCACTCACTGCTGCTCCAGTCCCCCGCTGGCAGCTTGCCGACCTCGGAGGTCGGGGGACACATTGCGTACATTTTTACGCATTCCCGCTAGTGCAGGAACATTAACACATACATTTTTACGCGTTACTGGTTCAATGCGTACATTTTTACGCATTAAACCAGTAATGCGTACAAATGTATGTGTTAATGTTTCTGCACTAGCGGGAATGCGTAAAAATGTATGCAATGCATCCTGCCGACCTCCGAGGTCGGCAAGCTGCCAGCGGGGGACTGAAGCAGCAGTGAGTGACTACGAGGGCACAGGGTGGCTGCATGGGGCTGGTAGAAGCCCCAGGTAAGTGAAACTCATTTTTTTATTTTGCTTGGACATTCCCTTTAAGTTGACCTTTAGAAGGTTACTATGCTGCTGCTTAGCTTTTAGTTTCAATAGGTTTTTATTTGAAGAAAATTTTTGTTCATAAAAGACAATAAAAAGGTGAACATTTCCGATCAGTACAGTCAAATGCATACAGCAGTCAGGATAAGATAGCATATAATAGCATATGTAACTAGATCTCAATTACATACTGATTGCTGGTATAAGGTTACAGGAAAATAATTTGCCATTTTATTGTACTGTTTCATAATAGATTCAGGTCAAGAGTAGCTTGTCATAATGCTAGAGCATATTTAGCATATTAGAACATATTTAAGCAGGTTGAAACTAGTCTAACCTTGAGGAAACAGGTGAGAGCAAAAACTGAAGAAATAGAAAACTAAAAAAAAACAAACAAAAAAAACAAACAAAAAAAAACAAAAAACTAAAAAACACCCGTGCCGAACCGAGAAATGTGCCACTTAGATTGCTAGGATTATATCGGAGAGTATAATGTTGATGGTACCGTATGTATGAGGCCTACATTTTTCCCCGTTTCTAAAAGGAGTCTAATAAATCCTGAGCAGTAGCGGAAGAGGTAACCTGAATCCAGGGTGACCAGATCTTATCAAATTGATGAGTCCTGTCCAGCAGGTTGGCTTTTATTTTTTCATTTAACATTGTAGTATGGATGCGATCAAGGACGCAGCGGAAGATCAAGGTATTTCGCTGCCATTGAGATGCTATGTAGGTTTTAACAGTGTTCATAATGTGTTGGATAAGCTTATGCTGAGCATACGAAATTTCGTCAGGATGCAGTCCCAAGAGACAAATAGCGGGATCCAATGCTAGTTGAATGGAAAGGGTTGAATTGATTTTGCGTATAACTTTATTCCAAAGTGCAGCCACCACTGGACAGGACCACCAAGTATGACACATTGAACCTGACACCAAACAGCCTCTAAAACATAACTTTGATTTGTTTTGATATATCTGATGAAGGCGTTCGGGCACCAAATAAGATCTATGTAGTACACGCAGTGAGGTCTCCATGTGCACCACACATAGACTTCCTCTAGAAAGTGTGTCAAAACATTGCGACCACTGGCTGTTGTCTAAGCTGATACTCAGATCGTCTTCCCAGTTAAGCTGGTACTGAAGTTTCGTGTCTGTTGGCCCAACATTCAACATGGAGTATAGTAAGGACAATGTTCCTTTGCGTAGTGGATCAGTTAGGCAGAGAGTTTCAAGAGAGGTGCTTCTGAATTCTTGACCAACTTTGGCCATAGATAGTATATAGTGCTGAATTTGGTGCAGCCTGAAGCCCTCATGAACAGGAACAACAAGATTTTCTATCAAAGTTTGTTTTGAGCATAATTTCCCCTGGTGAAGGAAGTGCTTAAAGGATACTGCAGCCGAAAGGCTGCTGAGAGATAAAACCTGCAATGTGTAGGGAAAGAAAAGTACATACTCACCGCTCCCCTCGCTCCCTGCCGTCGGGTCCCGCTCGTCAGCCACAGCTCCCGGTACTGGCCGACTCTCCTGACCCCTGACCCGGACATACTGCGCCGCGCATGCGCAGTATGTCCTGTAATCTTCGCTTCTGGCGTCGCATCATGACGCCAGAAGTACGGACACTCCCCCGCCTCCTGCGTGTGCGCTCCAGCGGCTCCACTATAAAGCTTTAAAGTGGAGCCGCTGGAGCGCACACGCAGGAGGCGGGGGAGTGTCCGTACTTCTGGCGTCATGATGCGACGCCAGAAGCGAAGATTACAGGACATACTGCGCATGCGCGGCGCAGTATGTCCGGGTCAGGAGAGTCGGCCAGTACCGGGAGCTGTGGCTGACGAGCGGGACCCGACGGCAGGGAGCGAGGGGAGCGGTGAGTATGTACTTTTCTTTCCCTACACATTGCAGTTTTTATCTCTCAGCAGCCTTTCGGCTGCAGTATCCTTTAAGGCCTGTGTGGTTGTTCAAGGACCACCAACTGAAGGCCCTAAGATTTTGGCCTGCCGGGAAATCAGGATTACCCAAAAACTCCACCAGTTTTGACGGTTGTGACTGCAGTTTATATTTGTAGCGAACTTTTTTCCATAAGAGGAGCGAGTGGTGAGTAAATGGAGATAGGGAATTGATTGTACTATTCTGATGTGATGCGATTGTGCCCATAAAATACCTTAGCAATTTAGGGAGAAGGGTCATCTTTATAGCCGTAATACGACCAGCCCAGGATATAGGGTAGTTCATCCAAGATAGTATAAGAGAATGCAGTGATTTAAGCAGTGGTCTATAGTTCCAGTGATAGAGTTGAGTGGGGTCATTAGTTATTTTTATCCCTAGATATTTTAGGTAGTGTGGTTGGTATTTGAGTTTGAAGATGCTAGAAATATAGGCTCCCATTCCTTGTGGGAAATTACTGAACATGGCTTCAGATTTGTCCAGGTTTAGTTTGAGGCCTGACAAATTCTCAAATTTTTTAAGTTCCAATAAGAGATTTGGAATAGAGATTACTGGATTTGTAAGAGTCAGGAGGACATCGTCCGCAAACATACTTAATTTATATTCCCTTTCACCTATTTTATATCCTTGGATGTTGGGATTTGTCCTGATTGCAGCTGCCAGTGGCTCCATTACAAGAGCGAAGATTGCCGGTGAAAGGGGGCAACCTTGACGAGTCCCTCTCCGAACCAAAATTGGGTTCATTGTGGAGCTTGGTAGTTTTAGGTATGCTTTGGGGGTTGAATATAATTGTTTAATGATGTGCATAAAAGGCCCATGAAGACCCGCTCGGGTCAAGACATTTGTCATATACGCCCAGGAGATAGTGTCAAAGGCCTTTTCAATGTCCAAGGCCAATGACACTACCTGTTGCCTTAAGTGGCTTGCATGCTGGAGTATTCCTAATGTTTTGCGGACGTTGTCCGAGGCTTGCCGGAAGGGCACAAAACCTACTTGGTCCTTATCTACCAGGTGGGGAAGTACTTTATTTATGAGTTTAGCCAGGATACTAGTTAAGATTTTATAGTCCTGATTGAGGAGGGCAATGGGCCTATAATTCTTCGTGTTGAGGAGGTCCCTTTCAGGTTTCGGACAAACCGTGATGTGGGCATCCAGGAATTCTGAATTTGCAAGGGGTTTAGACCTTATAAAGGTATAGCATCTAGTTAAGTAAGGAATCAAGATGGGGCAAATTTTTTATAGTAGATGGAGCTTAAGCCGTCCGGGCCGGGTGCTTTGTGTAGTTTTAATTTTTTGATGACATCCTCCACTTCCTCCTCAGTAAAGGGTAGATTAATCTCCTTCACTGCAGCGGAAGTAAGACAGGGGAGGTTGAGGGAGGCCAGGAAATCAGGGAAATCCATTGGTCTTTGATGTTCTTGGCAAGTGTAAAGATTAGAGTAATATTCGTGAAATTGTTTGTAGATCACGTCCGGGTCAACAGAGATAGGGCCATCAGGTGTTCTGATTCGGTTGATAGTATTTGCTGCTTATCTTTTAGAGGAGAGAGAAAGTCCTGAGTTCAGGTCTGCTTTAAGCTCATAAGAGGAGGGCCCTCCTCCTATGATTTGTCATCTTTGCAGTGTTGGTTCTACCCAAGCATGTACTTACCTTATTGAAGGTAAATATACTTAAAGAGAACCCGAGGTGGGTTTGAAGAATATTATCTGTATACAGAGGATGGATCTGCCTATACAGCCCAGCCTCTGTTGCTATCCCAAACCCCCCTAAGGTCCCCCTGCACTCTGCAATCCCTCATAAATCACAACCACGCTGCTGACAAACAGCTTGTCAGAGCTGGCTGTGTTTATCTCTATAGTGTCAGTCTGCTGCTCTCCCCGCCTCCTGCTGAACTCCGGTCCCCGCCTGCATCCCTTCCCTCCCTGCTGATTGGAGGGAAGGGACGGGGCAGGGACCGGAGCTATGCTGAGGCGGGGGAGCAGCTAAGACTGACACTACAGATGTAAACACAGCCTTACAGCATGGCTGTGATTTATGAGGGATTGCAGATTGCAGGGGGACCTTAGTGAGGTTTGGGATAGCAACAGAGGCTGGGCTGTATAGGCAGATCCAGCCTCTGTATGCAGATAACATTCTTTAAACCCACCTCTGGTTCTCTTTAATATTTTAGAACTGTATTGTTAGATCTTCCAATTCCACAAATACTTACGTTACATACGTTTAATGTATGGTTATCTAATATTGTCTGCCCAGCGCTACAGAATATATTGAGTTCATAAATATAGAAATTGACACTTCTCACACACATTATTCACGCAAACAATTCTAATTTAGAAAGTACTAACTTTATTTTTTCTAGCGGAGGAAGTTACACTTACCCGGACCGCTCAGCATGGCTTTTATTGTTCCAGAGGTTAAGGCATGTTCACGTTTCACTATAAATTCATGACCATCAGATGAAATCAGCTTTACATACATAGCATCAGGCCCCTCACAGCCGCCGTAGGTCTTCTCTTCCCCGTCTGGGAACACATGAAGATACACTTTGTAAGCAGTGTGTGTAGATGGTGGCATAAAGCCGTATACACAAGAAACAATTACTGACCCAAAGGATTGATCTCTGGGACATGGCTCCTATTGTCCAGGAGGCATGAGTGAGCTCCTTTTTGGACGCAAAAGTTATGCACAAAATGCACAAGTGGTTAAGAACGCTGCATTTTTGACACTGCACTATTTTAAATGCTGCACTTTTTTTTTTCTTTAAAGCGGACTTGAACTCATAACTTCCTCTCTGCTCTAAAGGATAAGTAGCAGCATAATAACCTTTAAAGAAAAACATTTTCTTGTTACAACTTATAGAGCTCTCCTGTGCAAGAGTTCAGGTCTACTTAAAGACATTAACCTAAACCTACACCTCAAGCCTAGTACACACATACATTTTTGAATGGCCAATCATTAGCTCATTTTACCACCTCCATGTAGTCACCTCCCGCCCTCCCAGTGTGTGACAGTAGTAGACTACTCTCTGACGAAATGTCGATCAGAGACGGATCTATCCTTTTGCCATGTCCGGTGGCAATTTGCCAGGGTATGGAAAGCTTAAAAGTGAACCAGAGGTGAAAATAAACTGATGAACTCAATTGTATTTATCCTCCTACTCATAAAAATGATTTTTTTTATTTTTTTGGTAGACCATGGTTTTAATTTTATATTTAACCACTTGAGGACCTAGGGCTTTCTACCCCTTAAGGACCGGCCACTTTTTTTCCATTCAGACCACTGCAGCTTTCACGGTTTATTGCTCGCTCATACAACCTACCACCTAAATGAATTTTGGCTCCTTTTCTTGTCACTAATAAAGCTTTCTTTTGGTGCTATTTGATTGCTCCTGCGATTTTTACTTTTTATTATATTCATCAAAAAAGACATGAATTTTGGCAAAAAAATGATTTTTTTAACTTTCTGTGCTGACATTTTTCAAATAAAGTAAAATTTCTGTATACATGCAGCGCGAAAAATGTGGACAAACATGTTTTTGATAAAAAAAAAAACCATTCAGTGTATATTTATTGGTTTGGGTAAAAGTTATAGCGTTTACAAACTATGGTGCAAAAAGTGAATTTTCCCATTTTCAAGCATCTCTGACTTTTCTGACCCCGTGTCATGTTTCATGAGGGGCTAGAATTCCAGGATAGTATAAATACCCCCCAAATGACCCCATTTTGGAAAGAAGACATCCCAAAGTATTCACTGAGAGGCATAGTGAGTTCATAGAAGATATTATTTTTTGTCACAAGTAAGCGGAAAATGACACTTTGTGAGAAAAAAAAAAAAATAAAAAAAAATTTCCATTTCTTCTAACTTGCGACAAAAAAAAATGAAATCTGCCACGGACTCACCATGCCCCTCTCTGAATACCTTGAAGGGTCTACTTTCCAAAATGGGGTAATTTGTGGGTTGTGTTTACTGTCCTGACATTTTGGGGGGTGCTAAATTGTAAGCACCCCTGTAAAGCCTAAAGGTGCTCATTGGACTTTGGACCCCTTAGCGCAGTTAGGCTGCAAAAAAGTGCCACACATGTGGTATTGCCGTACTCAGGAGAAGTAGTATAATGTGTTTTGGGGTGTATTTTTACACATACCCATGCTGGGTGGGAGAAATATCTCTGTAAATGACAATTTGTTAATTTTTTTTTACACACAATTGTCCATTTACAGAGATCTTTCTCCCACTCAGCATGGGTATGTGTAATAATACACCACAAAACACATTATACTACTTCTCCTGAGTACGGCGATACCACGTATGGCACTTTTTTGCACCCCAACTGCGCTAAAGGGCCCAAAGTCCAATGAGTACCTTTAGGATTTCACAGGTCATTTTGAGAAATTTCGTTTCAAGACTACTCCTCACAGTTTAGGGCCCCTAAAATGCCAGGGCAGTATAGGAACCCCACAAATGACCCCATTTTAGAAAGAAGACACCCCAAGGTATTCCGTTAGGAGTATGGTGAGTTCATAGAAGATTTTATTTTTTGTCAAAAGTTAGCGGAAAATGACACTTTGTGAAAAAACACAATTAAAATCAATTTCCGCTAACTTTTGACAAAAAATAAAATCTTCTATGAACTCACCATACTCCTAACGGAATACCTTGGGGTGTCTTCTTTCTAAAATGGGGTCATTTATGGGGTTCCTATACTGCCCTGGCATTTTAGAGGCCCTAAACCGTGAGGAGTAGTCTTGAAACGAAATTTCTCAAAATGACCTGTGAAATCCTAAAGGTACTCATTGGACTTTGGGCCCTTTAGCGCAGTTAGGGTGCAAAAAAGTGCCACACATGTGGTATCGCCATACTCGGGAGAAGTAGTACAATGTGTTTTGGGGTGTATTTTTACACATACCCATGCTGGGTGGGAGAAATACCTCTGTAAATGGACAATTGTGTGTAAAAAAATCAAAAGATTGTCATTTACAGAGGTATTTCTCCCACCCAGCATGGGTATGTGTAAAAATACACCCCAAAACACATTATTATACTACTCCTGAGTACGGCGATACCACATGTGTGGCACTTTTTTGCACCCTAACTGCACTAAGGGGCCCAAAGTCCAATGAGTACCTTTAGGATTTCACAGGTCATTTTTGTTTCAAGACTACTCCTCGCGGTTTAGGGCCCCTAAAATGCCAGGGCAGTATAGGAACCCCACTAATGTCCCCATTTTAGAAAGAAGACACCCCAAGGTATTCCGTTAGGAGTATGGTGAGTTCATAGAAGTTTTTATTTTTTTGTCACAAGTTAGCGGAAATTGATTTTAATAGTTTTTTTTCACAAAGTGTCATTTTCCGCTAACTTGTGACAAAAAAATAAAATCTTCTATGAACTCACCATACTCCGTACGGAATACCTTTGGGTGTCTTCTTTCTAGAATGGGGTCATTTGTGGGGTTCCTATACTGCCCTGGCATTTTAGGGGCCCTAAACCGTGAGGAGTAGTCTTGAAACCAAATGTCGCAAAATGACCTGTGAAATCCTAAAGGTACTCATTGGACTTTGGGCCCCTTAGCGTACTTAGGGTGTAAAAAAGTGCCACACATGTGGTACCGCCGTACTCAGGAGAAGTAGTATAATGCGTTTTGGGGTGTATTTTTACACATACCCATGCTAAGTGGGAGAAATATCTCTGTAAATGACAATTGTTTGATTTTTTTTACACACAATTGTCCATTTACATAGAAATTTCTCCCACCCAGCATGGGTATGTGTAAAAATACACCCCAAAACACATTATACTACTTCTCCCGAGTACGGCGGTACCACATGTGTGACACTTTTTTGCAGCCTAGGTGCGCTAAGGGGCCCAACGTCCTATTCACAGATCATTTTGAAGCATTTGTTTTCTAGACTACTCCTCGCGGTTTAGGGCCCCTAAAATGCCAGGGCAGTATAGGAACCCCACAAGTGACCCCATTTTAGAAAGAAGACACCCAAAGGTATTCCGTTAGGTGTATGGCGAGTTCATAGAAGATTTTATTTTTTGTCACAAGTTAGTGAAAAATGACACTTTGTGAAAAAAAACCAATAAAAATTAATTTCCGCTAACTTTTGACAAAAAATAAAATCTTCTATGAACTCGTCATACGCCTAACAGAATACCTTGGGGTGTCTTTTTCTCTAAACTGGCGTCACTTGTGGGGTTCCTATACCGCCCTGGCATTTTACAGGCCCAAAACCGTGAGTAGTCTGGAAACCAAATGTCTCAAAATGACTGTTCAGGGGTATAAGCATCTGCAAATTTTGATGACAGGTGGTCTATGAGGGGGCGAATTTTGTGGAACCGGTCATAAGCAGGGTGGCCTTTTAGATGACAGGTTGTATTGGGCCTGATCTGATGGATAGGAGTGCTAGGGGGGTGACAGGAGGTGATTGATGGGTGTCTCAGGGGGTGGTTAGAGGGGAAAATAGATGCAATCAATGCACTGGGGAGGTGATCGGAAGGGGGTCTGAGGGGGATCTGAGGGTTTGGCCGAGTGATCAGGAGCCCACACGGGGCAAATTGGGGCCTGATCTGATGGGGTAGGTGTGCTAGGGGGTGACAGGAGGTGATTGATGGGTGTCTCAAGGTGTGATTAGTGGGGGGAATAGATGCAAGCAATGCACTGGCGAGGTGATCAGGGCTGGGGTCTGAGGGCATTCTGAGGGTGTGGGCGGGTGATTGAGTGCCCTAGGGGCAGATAGGGGTCTAATCTGATAGGTAGCAGTGACAGGGGGTGATTGATGGGTAATTAGTGGGTGTTTAGGGTAGAGAATAGATGGAAACACTGCGCTTGGGTGGTGATCTGATGTCGGATCTGCGGGCGATCTATTGGTGTGGGTGGGTGATCAGTTTGCCCGCAAGGGGCAGGTTAGGGGCTGATTGATGGGTGGCAGTGACAGCGGGTGATTGATGGGTGGCAGTGACAGGGGGTGATTGATGGGTGGCAGTGACAGCGGGTGATTGATGGGTGGCAGTGACAGGGGGTGATTGATGGGTGGCAGTGACAGGGGGTGATTGATGGGTGATAGGTGATTGGCAGGTGATTGACAGGTGATCAGTGGGTTATTACAGGGAAGGACAGATGTAAATATTGCACTGGCGAATTGATAAGGGGGGGTCTGAGGGCAATCTGAGCGTGTAGGCGGGTGATTGGGTGCCCGCAAGGGGCAGATTAGGGTCTGATCTGATGGGTAACAGTGACAGGTGGTGATAGGGGGTGATTGATGGGTAATTAGTGGGTGTTTAGAGGAGAGAATAGATGTAAACGCTGCGCTTGGGTGGTGATCTGATGTCGGATCTGCGGGCGATCTATTGGTGTGGGTGGGTAATCAGATTGCCCGCAAGGGGCAGGTTAGGGGCTGATTGTTGGGTGGCAGTGACAGGGGGTGATTGATGGGTGATAGGTGATTGGCAGGTGATTGACAGGTGATTAGTGGGTTATTACAGGGAAGGACAGATGTAATTAATGCACTGGCAAATTGATAGGGGGGGGGGTCTGAGGGCAATCTGAGCGTGTGGGCGGGTGATTGGGTGCCCGCAAGGGGCAGATTAGGGTCTGATCTGATAGGTAAAAGTGACAGGTGGTGATAGGGGGTGATTGATGGGTAATTAGTGGGTGTTTAGAGAAGATAACAGATGTAAACGATACATTTGGGAGGTAATCTGACGGCGGGTTTGCGGCGATCTAATGGTGTGGGTGGGTGATCAGATTGCCCGCAAGGGGCAGGTTAGGGGCTGATTGATGGGTGGCAGTGACAGGGGGTGATTGACGGGTGATTGACAGGTGATCAGGGGGATAGATGCATACAGTAAACAGGGGGGGTGGTCTGGGGAGAATCTGAGGGGTGGGGTTGATCAGGAGGGGGCAGGGAGCAGGGGGGGGGGGGGGGGGATAAAAAAAAAAATAGCGTTGACAGATAGTGACAGGGAGTGATTGATGGGTGATTAGGGGGGTGATTGGGTGCTGTGGGCGATCTGGGGCAGGGGGGGGGAGAAATCAGTGTGCTTGGGTGCAGACTAGGGTGGCTGCAGCCTGCCCTGGTGGTCCCTCGGACACTGGGACCACCAGGGCAGGAGGCAGCCTGTATAATACACTTTGTAAACATTACAAAGTGTATTATACACTTTGTATGCGGCGATCGCGGGGTTAACATACCGCCGGCGCTTCCGTATAGCCGGCGGGATGTTGCGGCGGGCGAGCGGTGACAGGCGCCGGCGGAGGATCGCGTCACGGATGACGCGAACGCTCCGCCCATGCCCTTAGAAGGACCGCCGCCTCTGTGGGTGAGCCGGTCCTTCAGGGCTCCACTTCCCGGCCGCCTCTGTGCGTTAGGCGGTCGGGAAGTGGTTAAACATTTATAAAGTAGATTGAGTGTTTTTTTGTATCTGCTCAGTGGCAGCCTATTAAGTGTCCCTAAATGAAAATACATGAACTATTGACCTTTTACTATCTTTCCCTGCTCTCAGAAGTTGTATTCTGCCAGAAAAACTTGTATGGCTATAATCTGCTCAGTGATGTTGTTTACTACATTCCCAACAAGATACCAGCAAGACAGAAGCAACAGAGGCAACAAAATAAAACAAAAAACAGTCGTTAATATGTTTTGCACTGTACATACACACGTTTATCTCATGTCACCTCGGGTACAATTTAAAGGACACCTGAAGTGAGGGAAGTGAGAGGGATATGGAGGCTGCCATATATTTCCTTAAAAACAATGCAAATTGTCCGACTGTCCCGCTGGTCCTCTGGCTCTACTACTTTTAGCCAGACCCAGAACAAGTATGCAGATCAGGTGTGTGACTGGATTAGCTGCAAGCTTGTGTGTGATTCTGACACTACAGCAGTCAAAGAGATCAGCAGAACTGCCAAGCAACTAGTATTGTTTATAAGGAAATAAATATGGCAGTCGCCCTAGGTCTCTCACCTCAGGTGTGCTTTACCAACCCATTATCAGTGTTCTCCACAAAAATTATTTCCAAACCAGTGGCATGAAAAAGTAGCCGGGTGGCATGAAAAAGTAGCTGGGTGGGGCGTGATGAGAGAATGCAGGGCTGGTGCTTCTGTGCGCAACTCTGCTCACAGCATAGGAGAAGGTGAGCTAATAACAGCCGGGTGCTCGCTAAAACTAGCCGGGTGAAGCACCGGCCAAAAGAGCCCGTGGAGAACACTGCATTATGTAGGTGATTTCTAACAGACTGAACTGTATTTGGGGGAGGGCGATAAAACTGAGCACAACGAGAGAGAGAGAGAGCGCGAGAGAAAAAAAAAAAAAAAGAAAGAGCACAAGCGGAGAGCGAGAGAGACAGACTTTATTAATACATATAGTGGTACACCCACACAGCATATAATGTGTGAATAGTTTTTGCTCTCCATAGCAACAAGATTCTCAATTTAAAGCAACTCTGACAAGAAACTGCTGTCTGGAGAAACTGCTGCCTACTATATAGCTCTGATAATCAACCATCTACTGGGAACACAGCAGGAGATGAGGCAGATCCATTACCCAAGAATGCAGAAGCTGTTTTCAAAAATGCCATTCAGACTACTGAATAAATGGCTGGGAACAGAATTTCTTGTATGAGCAATGCAGTCAGCAGCAAAATGCTTGCGGCATGCTCATAACTTTGTACTGCATCTCTATTTCTTCCTGAAACAACACAGAACAGTGCAAAGGTATAGAACTTGTATATCAGTATCGGATAGATACTGACAGTTTCTCTGATCTACCGAGGACTGCAATTTTTTTAAGTCACACGTGTATGATATTTGCTTTATTAGGCCTTGTTCGTATGGGCACTTTTTTTTTTCTTGATTCCCAGGGATTTCTGTGCGCTGGGCGTTTTTGCTAAAAAAAATAAAATACAAAAAAGCATTTTTGTAAGCAGTTTTCCAGGGCATTTTTTTAATTCACTCCCTGACGCAAGTCAGGAAGTGAACGGTTTGATCCGGAAAACAACAATGTATTTATTCTTATAAACACGAACGCAATTGCTGCACAAAGTAATTTTGTGAGAGTTTTGAGTTTTTCCTATACCTTCCATTCAGGGCAAATCGCCCTGGAAATGGTCGTTGCAGCACCTTAGTCAGCTGAAAGCAAACAAAACGCGCCAATGAGAACTCTGTCATTGGAAAGCATAGTGTAAGCGCCTTTAGGGGGATGTGTACAAATCATGCGCTTAAAAAAAAAAAACAAACAAACAAAAAAAAAACTAGTTTTTAGCCTGACTGTCAGCTCACAAGGATAGGGTCTTCCCTCTAATGTTTCCTGTTTCTGCAGTACTTCATCAAATAAACAATGGACAGGTCGACAGAGCCCATGCCATGCACAGGATCTGTTCATCCATGCCAGTTTAGAACAGATCCATTGTCTAGATAATAAGAAACCTGGATGAAAGTCAGACATGTCATAATATCAAGTAAGTTATTGTCTGGTGTTAGTCGTGCAACAGATATGCAGACATCTAACCAAATGTTAAGGACTAACTGTACATAGTTTTCCTACAAAACACCTAGAAGTCCTTTTGGTCTCCCACCCTCACTGCTCAGTTCAGCCGCTGTACCCCCCCGAAAGTTGGCAGACTTAGCCAGTCGCGGGGCACAGTGCATTTATGGCCCTGACCGCACCCCTCCCTGATCGCGCTCCTGTAGGCCGGCGGCGTTCAGAGCAGTAGCAATTTTTACTTACTGGACAAGTGCAGAATGCCCTCAAACAGGAGCATGATGGAGAAGACGTGGGACACGGGGCCGCACATGCATCAATCGGAAGGGGACAGCAGACGAATGGAGCAGTGCAGGGTGATGGAGAGGGACCAGGAAGACTTCAGGGGGCTGGAAGAAGCCCCAGGTAAGTGACTGTGCAGATCTATCTTACTTAAAATGTCCTAGGAGTCTTCTACAAGTATGATACAGAATTGGATCAAAATCATACATAAAAAAAAAAAAAAACACAAAGCAAATAAAAATTAAAATACATAGCCAGACTCCCCTCTGTCTTACTGCTTTAAATCCCCACCCTCCAAGCTTTGATCGAACCCATTTGCAATAAGGGGTGACGTCTACGTATAGCCCCTTTGACTGCACTCCCAAATGGCTCAGCACAGCAACTGCAAGCGTGGTGGGTGGGGCTGCAAGAAGGGGGGGGGGGGTCAAGGATTTCAATGCTGAGGGGCCAGAGTTTGCGGCTTTACAGACAGAGTCCCATGTGTTAGGTTTCAGAAGCTTGCAAGAATTGCGGCATCACAGACGAAGCCCCAGGTAGTAGGTTTTAAAAGCTTGAAAGTAAACTATGTACAGTAAGGCATTACCTGAATCAATATTGTTGGTGTGATGGATATATGACATGTCTGATGCATGGAGACACTCTGAACAATTGATGCAAGCCATGCACATACTGTCAACATTCAGGGCGTGTTCCCTCCTAGGGCATTTTCGCTGTTTTTTCAGCGCTGCCGATTTTTTAAAATCGCCTTAAAAGCGCTTGTACAATGATTCCTTATGGGACAGTTCATATCAGCGCGCTGCGTCTGCTTTCCGCTGGCAAAGCGATGCCTGCACCATTTTCGGGGCAATTTTGCTACAATGGAAGGTATACGAAAAGCGAAAAAATAAATAAATAGCCATATGCTGCGATTGCGTTCGCGCTTCTAAGATTACATTGTATTTATTATTTTCCAGGTCAAAGAGTTAACTTCCTGACGCAAGTGAAAAAAAACAAAAAAAAAAATCGCTCTGCAAAAGCGCTTTGAAAAAGGACTTTATACCGAATTGTAGCGCGCAGGTAAGCGCCAGGAGGGGAAAAATGCGGCCATCAGCTATTTCGATTTTAGATGTGTACAAAGCCTCTCGGCTCCTGTCTGTTATAGGGTGGACCGAGCCTGAGCCTTGCTGTGGGTCAGCTCCACATCCTAAGATCTTACAAACAAATTCTATTGCTAAACAAAAAGAAAAATGTTGCCACTTCTCATGTGGCGCATTTTCAGTTACAGAAAACATTTGACTTACCCATTGTATTTATTTGCTATTTCTTCAGAAGAATGAAGTGAATGTCTAAGGAAACACAAAAACAAACTCCTTAGTAAATCAACACAAATGTAAAATGTACAAACAATCTTCCAGCTAATACACACAAGCAGATTTGTGGGCAACTGTTCAAAGCAATAATTCTCCCAAACCAATCACGATAACAGTAAGACAAAGTATGAAAAAGAAGAGCGTTCTGTATGATGTCAGCAGTAAAAATAAGACTTCCAGTTTATTGAATCAGGTAAAACCAGCACAGTCAGACAGCTGACATGTTTCACACACTGGTCCTAAGTCATAGCACATTACATCGTGCGGAACACTCTTTTTCTGTCTTTATCTGTTGTCCTGGTTTGAGTCGCCTGGTTCCAACACTGTATTAGCAGTGGAAGTTGAGCAGAATTCACTGTATCCTTCGGTAAGGGCCCACTTCCACTTGTGCGGTGCGAATCGCCGCGGTAAAAATTCACATGCGGATGCGAATTTCGCATGCGGGTCTATGCTAATTTTCATGCGAATTTGCATGGATGACGATGTATGCGAATTTAACCATGGCAGTGCTGTTTTTTTCCATTGTTTCTATGCGAAAACTCACATGAAAATTCGCATACCCAAACCGCATGTGAATTTCCTATTAAATGCATTGTATGAGATTCGCATAGCGGTATGCGGCATGCGAATTCTGATGGCTCTGCCTTGCGAATTTTTTCTGCACAGAAATCCGCAAAGGAATCTTGACAAGTGGAAACAGTCCCATTCACTTGTATTGCTATGCGAATTTGCATGCGAAAAACGCATGCGAATTCGCGATAGTGGAAATGGGCCCTAAGACAAAATACACACAGGAGTGAAGATGCAAAAAAGGTACGTGTCAAAGTTCTCACCAGAATTTTTTTCCAGCCGGGTGGCATGAAAAAGTAGCTGGGTTGGGTGAGATGAGAGATTGCAGGGCTCCAGTGCTTCTCTGCACAACTCTGCTTACAGGAAAGAAGAAGGTGAGCTGATGACAGCCGAGTGGAGCACCCGAATAAAAGAGCTTGGGGAGAACACTGCATTTCCTATTGATCTGCCTATACCATGCAAGTTCTCCTTTGTTACTATTACATTGATTGGTCATTAGCAATCATATACAGTGTGGCAAGCAGCGCCAAATTATATTTACCAGCACTGACAATCTCTTAAAGACCAATATAACAATAATTTATTGGATTTCTCTGATCAGTTTGCAGAAGAGATTGCTTCCAAGCAACAGACAATCAAGATATTTTAATTGGACGAATGCGGCGATCCCCAGCCACTCAGAGCCCGGGTATCGCCAATATCCTTTACGGCGCTGCTGCGCAGCAGCGCCGTATGATGTAAACAGCGGGGATTTCTTCCCCGCGTGTTTACATTTTTGGAATACTGGCTGTTTTAGGTGTTATAAGTAGGAAAAAAGTTATTGCGGATTAAATAGGGTCCTAGCTAAAACTGCTATGGGCCATAAGGGGGAAACCAGGTCAACACGTGAAAGGGATATAGAGGCTAACATGTGAGGCTTAAAAACACATTGGGCCATAACCTATTACCAATAATAGGTAGACCACCCCCGGTCTTAACAAGCCAACGCATGTGTTGTGCCACTGCATTTGGGGGTCTCCTTTAATAAGGAGAAACCCATAACTCCCTGTGTAGCCGTACAAACATCGCTGAAGCCCACCGTAGCGGAGGCAGTCACAACCGGCCAAATTACCAGCATCTCTGCCGAATATCCATGGCAAGTCCCAAGGTAATTCTCTCAGAACCCTGGCAAAGCATCTTTGAAGCTCCTGCTGGGGCTCCCCATTGGTCCACTGTCTGGATCAAATCATAAGATTTGTGAAGATCCTTAGTAACATTTCCCACATTAAAAAGTGTACCTGAGGTAATCGGGCAAAAAATAGGATTCTTACCTAAGAAGAGTGAAGGCTCTGGATCCTCCAGAGGCTTCCAATGTACTCCAGGCCCTACCGCTGCTACATGCGCACTCCCATAAGAAAACCCTACAAGAGTTTGTCAGCTTTCTCATTGCGACCCTCTTTATGCACATGCATGACAACACCTGTACAGTAAGCCGGAACCGCGGGTGCAGCGCAGCCATGCTACTGCCCAATCCAGAGGCTTCCCTCTACTTAGGCAAGTATCAAATTCTTTGCCTGACGTTCCCATCGGGCTCTCTTTAACCACTTAACGACCACGGTCAGCCGATCGGCGGACCTAGGTGTTAAGTGGTTTTACATGGAAACCTTTCCATGTCAGTTCACGGAGGGTGTCTCCGTGAACTGCCTGCGAGCCTCCGATCGCGGCTCGCAGGCGAAATGTAAACACGCGGGGAAGAAATCCCCGCTGTTTACATCATACGGCGCTGCTGCACAGCAGCGACGTAGAGCAGATCTGATTGGACGGGGATCGCCACATTCTGATAGGCTGAAGCCTATTAGAGGCGGCGCAAGACGGATCTCCGTCCTGCGCCGACCATAGACTGCGGGAGAGGGAGGGAAGGACGGGGAGGCTGGGAATCGCTGCGGAGGGGGGCTTTGAAGAGCCCCCCCCGCAAGGCACAAGTAGCCGGCGGTGATCAGACCCCCCCCCCAGCAGGACATCCCCCTAGTGGGGAATAAAGGGGGGAAATCTGATCACCCTGGCTGATTCCTGATCTGTGCTGTGGGCTGGAGAGCCCACGCAGCACAGATCTGCGTCAAATCCCCTGGTCCTTAAGTGGTTAAGGCCCATGTCACAACGCAAACATATGAAATCGGCGCCAGTAGACTTGGGCGCCGGAACAGCCGGGATATGGCTGATCCTGCTTCTGCACAAGTCCAGGCCGTGTTAATTACTATACCCCCCTCTAGGCCGCCATGGATAGTAGGGGAATTAAATAATTCGGCTTCCAGCTATTGCTGGAGGCCGAATTATTGTGTTTTTTTAAGCAACTTCAGCTTCGTCTTCTGACGGAGCCGACCTTACTCAGTGAGCGCGCTATTGAAATAATACCCTTTATAGTCAATGGTGGCGGCGGCTGCGCCCAAATCTTCCTGCGCTGAAAAGCACTGCTCTGGTCACAACTGCTGAATACCGTGTTCCCCCAAAAATAAGAGTGTCTTATATTAATTTTTGCTCCAAAAAGTGTGCTAGGGCTTATTTTCAAGGGATGTCTTATATTGGTCGTGCATGATGTGTCCAATGCTGGCAACCTCTGCCTGCTGCTCATTGTACAGTTACAGTGCCGATCAGGCACCTTTCATGTCATTCCTGCACACAGGTGATAAATCTGCTGTGTGCAAGGATGACATAACAGGTGCCTGATCAGCACTGCACGATGTGTCCCTTACGCTGGCTGCCTGTGTGAAGCCGCTATACTGCAAGTTTAAGCTGCAGTACTGCCCGTTCTAATTGGATCAAGCAGTCTGGGACACGGGATCATGGCTCCGTGATTGGGCCAATCAATGCACTCGCTGAGTAGCAGCGAGTGCAGTGATTGGCCCAAAATTGAGCATGATCCCGCCTCCGAGACATCACGTCCAATTACAAACAGCCTGTGTAAACTAACAGTGAAGGAGGCGATGAGCGGTACAGAGGTGACAGCATGCAGTCTGGCATAAATGGAGAGTGTCCCAGAGACCTCACAGACACAGCAGCTCATTTGTGGTATGTGTCGGCTGGGGATATCTTATTTTCAGGGGATGCCTTATATTTCGAGCATAAGCAAAATATCAGCTAGGTCTTCTATTCAGGGAATGTCTTACTTTAAAGGAAAGACTGTAGTTGTTGGGGCGACATGGACAGCAATAAAAACCTGATTGTATTCTCTTTTTATCTCCTTTCTTCCTGTCCTGAGTGGAGTGTCCGAGTGAAAAAACAGAGTAAGGCTCGGTTCGCATTGGGAACTTTTAGCTTACGTTCCGCTCCAATGAGCGGAACACTGCAGCGGCAGCAATGCTTTCCCTATGGGAAAGTTCACATTGCTCCGTTCCCTGCGTTCCGCTCATGGGAGCGGACGTTCGACATGTCAGGACATTGCGTTCCCGCTCCGCTAACGGAACAGAAGCGGATGTGAACCGAGCCTCTATCAAAATCTTCCCACCCTGGGCTGACACACCATTACATTCTGATGGGAGAACTGTGCCTTTCCATTTCCAAATACACAGATATAATGATTTTTGAGTTGGGCATAAATGCCGAATAGAAAATTAAGCAAACACATGCACATCTCCACAAACTCAGGAAGCCAAAGAGATCTAGTAACTGAAATCTACTTGCTGCCACTTAAACGGAAGAGTCATTTAAAAGGGATCTACCGATGTTCCATTCAAATGAACGGAAGCGGTATTTTAAACAGTGACAGCTGGCATCATTTGATTATCAGAAAATGTTTAACATCTGTGGGCCCTTAATTTGCTGCCAGCAAGTTGCCTGTCACCTAGTAGCTTTTATTAGCTTGATTTATTTTTATTTGTTGGAGCATCAGCATGCAGAGTCTGGCAAACCAGAGAGGCTCCATGGCTTTGTACTACAGCTTATAGCTATAACAGGTAGAGAAATAATAGGTAGATCTCTTCTGACGTCCAGTGGGGCAATGTGTCAGGGTGATAAACGATCAACAGCAGATAGCTTTCAACTGTTTACCACATCTGGTATATTTTTGTCCTTTGGCTTGTATCTCTCTGACGCAGCAGCCGTCCTTGGCAAGTTTGCTGCCTCATATCTATTGTTCTGTATTGCATGTTGGGAGAGGCCCAGTGAACAACCCACACTGGTGCCCATAGAGTTTAGCAATACCAGCCCTCGTCCAGAGGTGGGTCAGCACCTCCTGAAAAATATGTAAAACAAGCTCTTTGTTTCAGGCCAAGCAGTTCCTATCTGTCCTTTTAACTGGATTTTAAGGTATTGAAATAAAGAACAGTGTTCTCCCCAGAAATTGTTTTTTCCAGCCGGGTTAAATGAAAAAGTAGCCGGGTGGGGCCAGATGAGAGAATGCATGGCCAGTTCTTCTCTGCTTACAGCAGAATAGGAGGTGAGCCGATGACAGCCGGGTGGAGCACCGGGCTAAAGCAGCCTGGAGTGAACACTGAAGAGCTATGTTTTACTAAAAGCTTAAAGGGAGCCTAAACCCTAGAAAAAAAATGAGTTTAAACTTACCTTACCTCGATGTCACTCCTGGATCTTTGTACGCGTTGACACCCGCTATAGTATCCGGTTACCACAGTAACGTGTGTAATGATTCGCATTGCGGCACGCTGACTCCAAGTTGGCAAAAACGAAACTATCTGCCGGTGGGGAACCAGAGGATCCAGGAGTGGTGTCGAGGGCACAGGATGGCTGGTAAAAGCCCCAGGTAAGTCAAACTTTTTTTTTTTTCAAGGGTTTAGGTCCCCTTTAATTACACCTTTTTCAGGAGGTGCAGACCCACGGCTGGAGGATTGCAATTGCTGTCCGAAAGGGTCCATCTGTTTGGGTCCTTTGACCACCCCATGGACGCTGATCTCCCTCTTTTTTGATAGCTATACCAGTACTAACAGCTGAAAGTTTCAATACTTACCTGACTAGAGAAGGAATGCCTATGTTATACTTACCTGGCTTGAGCAGGACTGCCAATGTTTCAAGTATCGAACCCAGCAACTTACAGCCTGGTATAGCAAATTATCAATTAATCTGTGTATTTTGCCAGAAATATATTCAAAAGAGGGTGTCATGATTACTTGTGACAGCTTTCAATTACCATTTTACAACCACCACTGTAAAGACACATTGCTCAGCATGTTCTGTTCTATGGAGATAGATGAAGGATGGGTCCACACTGCAGCAACTACAACAGTTCATCAACAGCAGTCAGGCAAGCTCATGATCTAAAGCAGTGGATCACTGAAGGGTTAAAACCATCAACATTAGAATGGACACCTGTACTCACACTAGACATAAGCAAGACACATTTGCATATCAAATATCTAAATTGTGTAGAAACCTTTAGTACATCCCGACTACCTGGTGTGAAAGAGCTAGATCCAAAAACTGCATGGGCAAAGTACATTTTAGAGATATTAGTATAGTATAGTATTTGTAGTAGCCATGTGCTGGGCAGCATGTCACTACTCTGCCACAGTACAAGCTCTCTCCTGAGAGGAGGAGGAGCCCAATGGGAGAAGCGTTACAATAAGCAGCAGAGCAAGGAAGTGCAGCGACAGCCATAGAGCGATGGGAAGATGGCAGAAGCTGGATGAATCAGCTGGGATCACGTAGGTCCCTCTGGGCCGAGCAGTGATAGTGGAGCAAGCAGTCGTACAGCGGGACAGGCACAAATCTTCTCACCGCAACACAAGAGCAGCCTCACCCGCTATTCTGCCAGCAGCCCCGATCGCTCCCCTTAGCGACAGCTGCAACAATCACTTCCGGAAGGTCACACCCAGGCACGAAGGGGGAAGTGACGTCCTAAATGTGCGCTGACACAAACTCTCCCTGCAATCAAAGCTATGGACACTTCCATTTTAGTGGAGACCAATGATGATAACAGCTTTCCTTTATGTAGATGCATAGCTCCTAACTGTCCCTCTTTGGGAACCCTGTCCCTCATTTGTCCCTCTTTCAGGGCTTTGTCCCGCTTTCTATGTAAATATATGTATTTCTTTACCAAAAAAAGTGTTTTTTTTTTAACTTTAAACTTTATTCCCATTCTTTAAATTGATATATTACTAATTTTAAAATGTTAATATGAAGGAAAATGAACCAGGATAGAGAGGACCAGTGTCGTTTGAATGATAAAATAACATTTTTCGGTACTTATCCGTTAACCGGGCGCATCCGGCAGGTGGCACTAATCACTATTCCCCCTCCAGGCCGACATGGTCTGGATAGTAGGGAAAGATGTAACTCTGGTGGAGTTTTGTCGCCACCTAGAGGATGCGCCCGGCTAATGGATAAGTACCTATTTTTCTTATGGAATCTTTATGCTATGTGTGACTAGGGGTATGAATGGTGCGTGGTCAGGGGTGTGGCTTAAGTGTCCCGCTTTCTCATCTCAAAAAGTTGTGAGGTATGAGCATGGGTGCACAGTAAAGGAGGTGCATGAACAGGTAGGACACAAAAGGAGGAGGACCCTGCCCAAAGGCTTACAATCTAGAGGGGAGGTAGGGACACGAAAGGTAGGGGACCAGAGTTCAGCTGCGGGTTTAGAGCACTAGTGAGGGATGGTAGGCCAGAGTGAAAAGGTGAGTTTTGAGAGCCTTCTTGAAGATGTTGAAGGAGGGGTCTGCCCTAATGGGTGGAGGTAGGGAGTTCCATAGCATACCTCCCAACTTTTTGAGATGAGAAAAAGGGACACTTAAGCCATGCCCCTGCCTCACCCCTGGCCACGCCCTCACCACACCTCTAGACAAGCATACCATAAAGATTTCATAAGAAACATATGTTGTTTTATAATTCAAACCACACTGGTCCTTTCTATCCTGGTTCATTTCCTTCATAGTAACATTTTAAAATTAGTAATATATCAATTCAGAGGTTGGGAATAAAGTTTAGAGTCAATCAAACACATTTTTAGTAGAGAAATATTTACATAGAAAGAGGGACAAAGTCCTGAAAGAGGGACAAATGAGGGTGAAAGAGGGACAGGGCTCCCAAAAAGGGACTGTCCCTCCGAAAGAGGGACAGTTGGGAGCTATGCTTAAAAACAAGAAGAGAATCGAGAGCCCAATATGGTGCAGTATTGTTAGGTAAAATGAAGAGTTCAATACAATTTTATGTGTATATACTCACAAACACGGGTTACCCATAGGCAACCACTTTAAATGCAGGTGGGGAGCATTAGGACCTGACCCCACTCAGGTTAAGAAGTCGCTCTCTGTAGATAGTAGATGGGGATGCACCCCTCCACCCAGGGTGGACTAGAAGATCAGCAAAAGCTCCGTATACAGAGGCGCCAGAGTAGAGTAAAACGTTTTAAAAACCGTTTAAAAGCAGAGGGGGATGTTAGGGTGGACTTACCTCCCTCTTACAAAAAAGAAAACTCACTCGAGTCTCGATAAAACAGAATTAACAAATAATTTATTCAACTCCACAAATGCAACGTGTTTCGCGGGCGTGACCCCGCTTCCTCAGGCAAAAATGGGAGCACAACTCAGTGGGTCAAGCAGTAGGAGCAGCTCTTGCAAAGTCCTGGAGGCGTGCATAGGACTGAGTGATGCGGGGGGCGGTAAGGCGAAGTTCATTCGAGGAGCGGTGTGTACCTCCGAGTAAGGTGTGTACCTCCGAGTAAGATCGGAAATGTAGGTTGGACAGGTTTTGTGGACAGATTTGTAGGTCAGACACAGTATCTTGAATCTGATTCTGGACTGGATAGGAAGCCAGTGGAGGGATTCACAGAGGGGAGCCACCGTGGTGGAGCGATGGGAGCAGTGGATAATTCTGGCTGCCGCATTCATAATGGACTGCAGTGGGGCTATTCGGGTCATATATACATGGCGCTTGATTCATCAAGCAGCGCTTGCTAAAGCAAAAAAACTTTGTACACTATTTTACAAGGATGTTTAATAGTTTACGCATAAACCACTTTTTATTTTTTTCTCATTCGTGAAAGAACCCCCTTAATGAGCCGTAGTGCACCCTATGCACACCCAGGGCCGGCCCTAGACTTTTTGCCGCCGGAGGCAAATTTTGAAAAAAATTATTGCTGCTCCCCCCCCCCCCCCCCCCCCCGCCGCCGAGCTGGAGGGGTAACGGGCAGGACGGGGGTATTGGGCCTAGCGGCAGGGAGCGGGGTCGGACCCCCCCTTCCCTCGCCTGGGTCCCCCGATCTGCGCTCCCCTCCAACCTTAAATAGATCAGAAGCAGCCGCTACTCGTAAGAAGCACGGGCGGGGAGGACTCACCACTTCCTCGATCCAGCGTGCGCTCCACTGACGTCACTTTCTGCAACGCCGTCCACTTACAATACAGTGGGCGGCGTTGCAGGAAGTGACGTCAGTGGAGCGCACGCTGGATCGAGGAAGAGGTGAGTCCTTTCCGCCCGTGCCTCTTACGAGTAGCTGCTGCTTCTGATCTATTTAAGGCTGGAGGGGAGCGCAGATTGGGGGACCCAGGCAAGGGAGGGGGGGTCCGACCCCCCTCCCCGCCGCTAGGCCCAATACCCCCGTCCAGCCCGCTACCCCTCCAGCTCGGCGGCCGGCTCCCCGCACCCACCGACAGGCGGATGCCGCCCCTAGAAATGTGCCGCCTGAGGCAAAAGTTTCACCCCGCCTCATGAGCGGGCCGGCCCTGTGCACACCTTACATAGCAGAGCGTGCTGCCATGTAAGGAGGGCGCCTTCATTAGCAATGCAATGTGCGTTACATTAACTGCGGGTGGTCCTGCTTCTGTGAAGTATCGCTACTGCGATACTTCACTCGTGGCCGCTACTGTATTAATTTACATAGCATCGCGGTTGTGATACTTTACAGAAGCAGGACCACCCGCACTTAATGTTACGCACATTGCAATGCGCGTAACTAAGGAAGGCACACTCCTTATATGGCAGCGTGCACTGCTATGTAAGGTCTGCATAGGGCACACTACGACTCATTAAAGGGGTTCTTTCACGAATGAGAAAAAAATAAAAAGTGGTTTATGCATAAACTATTAAACATCCTTGTAAAATAGTGTAAAAAGTTTTTTAAAAACATGAATGGTTTAATCAAATCAACATGTATTGTAAATAGTGATGGATGACGGCTGGGAGGCTAATCCATTTGTTAGGGGTGGTTTTTTTTTAACTTTCTTTTCACAACCATAACTGCTGCCTGCATAATTTTCAGTGGTATAACCCACTTCTAGCAGGAATTGCCATTATAACCCTAATAGCTGAGCTCTGCTGAGCTGCTGAATATGTGTTTACATTGTTGCTAGGCAACCAGACCCCTGGTGCAGAGACTCATTTGTGAAGAGTCATAAGCTGCAGGGAGAATCAGTCCTATCTACACCATATGATTCTTTGTCAGATTTGATTCAATTTGATTCGATTCATTGATAGGATTTGATTCAATCTGACATATCTGATTCATGATTCAATTTAATTTGAATCAAATTGAATCAGACATGTCAGATTGAATCAAATCAATGAATCAAATCAGATTGAATCGTATCTGACAAAGAATCATATGGTGTAGATAGGACTGATTCTCCCTGCAGCTTATGACTCTATTCACAAAAGGAGTCGCTGCACTGGGTCTGGTTGCCTAGCAACAATGTAAACACATATTCAGCAGCTCAGCTAGGGTTATAACAGCCATTCCTGCTAGAAGTGGGTTATACCACTGAAAACTATGTAGGCAGCAGTTATGGTTGTAAAAGAAAGTTAAAAAAAAACATACATCACTATTTACAATACATGTTATATTGATGAAACCATTAATTTTTTAATAAAACTTTGTACACTATTTTAGAAGGATGTTTAATAGTTTATGCATAAACCACTTTTTATTTTTTTCCTCATTCGAGGAAGAACCCCTTTAAGCCGCGCTGCTTTAGCAGCCATGAATCTGTACAGCAATCCTGAAAGAGGGACAAATGAGTAAGGAGTGACAGGGTTGCCAAAGAGGGACGGTTGGGAGCGGTTATGTAGAAATACGTTTAGAAATATAATATTTCATTTGCGTTGTTATTTTAATATGGAACCACAATATAGGCAACCCTACAAATTCGCGTCCGTCAGATGGACTTTTACCACATTATTAGCAGCAAAGGGCGCGCTGATGGCGGCAGGGATCTCCACATGTACCTACACATTGTTATCAGGTTGAGCTGCCCCAGAGCACAGTAGTGTTGTCCGGATCATGAACGATTCGGATCTTTGATCCAAATCTATTTTGTGAGTCGAATCATCCGAATCATCAAAATGAGTGATTCGGATCGCAAAAGGGGCGGGGCCCCTCTCAGCGGGGTCCTGGAAGCAGAGCAGAGATGGATCGCTCTGTTGGAGGGGACTCAGGGGAGCCAGCCTTGCAGGGACAGGTAGAGGGGACATGGGTGCCACACTGCCACTGCCAGATATGTGTAGAGCACACATACTGGCTATAAAGTGCTGCTCATTATAGGCTGTCTGTTCCGTAGTTGTGCACAGTGAGTGAACACATTGGAAGCTTTTGGCTCAGCACAGCTCAGTAACTTTGCAGGCACTGTGATTGCTGTGCAATATGATCCTCCCAGACTCTGCTCTAAACAGCTGCACTTTACTTCTGGGAATGCTTTCTTTCACTGTGCGACGTTTGCATTCAGAATATATAGATGAGCATATAGGTGAAATATATGTAAAGCTAGAGTGACCATATTTTTGTGGGTCCAACCTGGGACCGGGGGGGGGGGGGGGGCGTGGGGGGGGGGGGGGCGGCGCGCGCAGCGCGCCGCGGCGAAAAGTGGGAAGGAGTGAGGAGCACGCAGCGGCGAAGACTGGGGGAGGGGGGCTGCGGCGCGCCGAAAAAATGGGCGTGGCCATGACATTGTATGGGCGGAGCTAACGTAATGATGTAACAGCGAGGCATAAGAAAGCAGTGTTTACGCCATGATGTGGACAAACGAGACTTTGTATCATGGGTGTGCAGAAACTGTGTGATGCTAATAGTATACCGTAACCACAAAGCAGCAAACATAGCCATCTATGACCATTAAATAATAAATGCAGTAACAGTTACCCCGGACACCAGAAAATAAACGCAATAGGCAACATGTCAGTATAAAATAAATGCAATGCGGGCAAACATGTCAGTACAAAATAAACGCAATGCGGGCAACATGTCAGTACAAAATAAACGCACTGCGGGCAAACATTTCACCAGAAAAGAAACGCACTGCGGCCAAACATTTCACCAGAAAAGAAACGCACTGCGGGCAAACATTTCACCAGAAAAGAAACGCACTGCGGCCAAACATTTCACCAGAAAAGAAACGCAATGCGGGCAAACATTTCGCCAGAAAAGAAACGCACTGCGGGCAAACATTTCGCCAGAAAAGAAACGCAATGCGGGCAAACATTTCGCCAGAAAAGAAACGCACTGCGGGCAAACATTTCACCAGAAAAGAAACGCACTGCGGCCAAACATTTCACCAGAAAAGAAACGCAATGCGGCAAACATTTCGCCAGAAAAGAAACGCACTGCGGGCAAACATTTCGCCAGAAAAGAAACAATGCGGGCAAACATTTCACCTGGAAAAGAAACAATGCGGGCAAACATTTCACCTGGAAAAGAAACAATGCGGGCAAACATTTCACCTGGAAAAGAAACAATGCGGGCAAACATTTCACCTGGAAAAGAAACAATGCGGGCAAACATTTCACCTGGAAAAGAAACAATGCGGGCAAACATTTCACCTGGAAAAGAAAGCATTTACTCACCTGGCAGAAGTGTCCGGCCTCTGGCGCGCTGCTCCGTCCCGGGACCGTCTTCCTCCTCCTGCTCTTCTCTCCCGCGCTGACAGGGCTACGGCAAGATGGCGCCCGAAGCCCTGTACTAGTGACACAAATAGGTCTCCAGTACAGGGCTTCGGCAGCCATCTTGCCGTAGCCCTGCTCGCCTGCCGGTGTCGGAAACAGACACCGGAAGAGGAGGCTGGAGCGGGGCTGCGGGCAATGAACTGGCACGGCGTCTATAGACGACGCTGCCAGTTCATTGAGGAGAGAGTGGCCAGAGTCCCGAGGCCGGGACGTCCCGCTGCTGAAAGCGGGACGTTTCCCGGGACCTCATTAAGCCTGGGACAGCGGACCCCGAATCCGGGACGTGTCCCGGGCAATCCGGGACGTCTGGTCACTCTAGTAAAGCATATGATTGCAGCATGTGGGTATTGTGTGCAAACAGACATTTCTGCTCTCTGCTCGTCCCTCCTCCCTTCTCTGACCACTCCCTGTCCTCTGTCCATCTTCTCCCCTTCTCTGTGTGTTCACCCCCCTCCCCTTCTCCTGTCCTGCTAGTCATTTCAACCCCCGAATGCTTCCCTTGTAAAATGATCCGAGATTCGGATCAAAGATCCGGATCTTTTCAATGATCCGATTCGAATCATCCGGATCATTGAAAAGATCCGAACTTCCCATCTCTAGAGCACAGCGTTCTGCCCTCCTCAGCGACGTACGGGCAGCACAACCTGTTATTGCACCAGCAGAGGGCGCGCTGGCGGCGGCTGGGCGCTCTACACGCTGGAATGGCTTGAAGGGGTGACACTTCCGGGTCACGGTGCTCAGTGTGTCCTCAATGATCCGCTTAGCAGCGTGCGGCTGGCGGGGGTCGGGGCTCTTGCTCTCATGCAGGAGCATAGAAGGGGGACGTCCTTGTCTCCGGCTCCTGGGAAGATGCGCGCGGAGGGCGGGCCCTGTGGCCTCCAATCAGGTGCGGTTATTAGCGTGTTCACCTGTGCATGTTGGACTGCAGTGAGGCTCTGTATACTGTCTGTAGTGCAAGTGGCCCTGAAATGGAAAACCGATACTTATCTCAGGAAGTGGAAGCCTCTGGATCCTAAAGATGCTTTCCTTGTCCTCCCCTGCAGCCCAGTTCCAGTGGTGGGACTCCAGAAGCTTTGGTGACAAGGGCTTGTTGGCGCTGTGTGCATGCGCATTAGCATGTTTCCACTATGAAAGTCCTAACAGTGGCTGTGTAGGGTGATAGTGTATGCGGCGTACGCAGTGTCCACCAGTTTGCTTTTACACACTAAGGGCAAGTTCACACGGGCTTGTGCCCAGCCTCCAGCGGGGGCTTTTGGCGGCTTCCCATTGCGATCGCAGAGGGGCATGAAGACGTGGTGGTAATTGACCCTGGATGCCACATGGAGTGTCCAGGGTCATTTGTGTAAAAGCCAGCTACAAATGCTTCCATTCACTTGATGAGTCCTGGACGCTGGTGGTAAACTCCTGCCAATTGTCCGTGTGAACCAGCCCTTAGGGGTTATCTTGAAAGTTACCTAAAATCATTTTATACAGCACTAAAGGGAACCTGAGACGAAAGAATCCTCAGGTTCCATACTTACCTGGGGCTTGTTTAAGCCTCCTTATGGTGACTTGGTGCTCAGCATCTCCCTGGGTGGCTCCTGTCCCCCACTGAACAGCCCATAGCCTGGCCGAGTCACACTTCGTTGCACACGTGCCCCTGTTGCACACCTGTGTCTGGAAACATTCTGCGCCTGTGCAGTACGCTTCCAGAAACTGGAGCATGATGGGGCCAAGCACGACTCAGCCAGGCTATGGGGCTGTCCAGTGGGGGACAGGAGCCACCCCGGGAAACTGCAAGGGACCGAGCAGCCCAGGGTAAGCATGGTACCTGAAACAGTCTTAGGGCAGGTACAGTTTAAGTGGCCATAGAGGTATGTTTCCCTGATTAAAGGCTGACAAACCTTTCTGTCCGTTCCTTTTCATTGTGCAGCTGCTGCTGGCCCCTGAATCTGCTCTGCAAAATAATCGTCATTAATGTCAAAGACTAATAGTCAGGAAGAGGCTATTGTACTTTGTCTGTTCCTCCCCTTTGCAGCTCATTCCCGCCCTCTGTCCTTCCTTTGCCGGCCTGTCTGTGCGCTCTGTGGTTTATGTTAGGCATGTGCAGTGTATTCAAACCCTCAGGATAAGCTCAGCGATGACCTTGCATATTCACGTTACAGTGCGCCACCCCAGAAATGCAGGTTGAGACCCTCTGATACGAATGGGCTGAAAATTTGAAATTTGACTCTTTGGAATTAAATCAACATTTAAACCAAAAATTACTTGTTGTTTTAGGGGGAATTAAAAGGAGGTAACACAGAGGGGAATGCTGGAGGGGGGGAGGGTGGCAAAGGGGACAGAGATGGCACTGTGTTTCGACTTATGGACAGATTCAGGTTAAGAACAAACCTATAGTCCCTATTTCGTTCATTTTCTGGGGACTCCCTGTAGTGCAGAGGTCACACCACTTTCAAGATAGAGGATCTGTGAACTTTGCAGCTTGGAATCTGCAGGAGGTAAGTATTAAAATGATGTCCGTGTCTTGTATGGAGACATATATATTAATTTCAGATTTGCTTTAATTTTGACTTGGTAGTGTATCTTGCTTTCCAATTTCTCTGGGCTGTACCTTACATGAGGAAACTCCTAATCAGGAGACTAATAACTCATTTGAAAATATCTTATTGTAGAAGGCTCAGTAGAAAAGTTAATAGAATATGGGCCATAGGGCCTGATACACAAAAACCTGGTAAATTTACCTTGTGCTGCCAAGCAATTTTTACTGCTCCTAAAGCCGGGGGAGCACCGCCTGTCACTATTAGCACTGCATGTTTGGATGATATTGCGTGGTGCCAATAGAGTTAAGCCTGGTACACGCTTTATGATTGGCCAATCACTGACCAATTTTACCACTCACACCTAGTATGAGAGCTTACCTACACAATCTGTTTATAGTATTACAAATTTGTTGGTGCTCAGAATACATGGAGGTGGTAAAATTGGTCCGTGATTGGTCAATCAAAATTGCATGTGTGTACATACCCTAACCGTTAGTTTTTGTGTGAATAGAAGGGCTTTACTCTGTACAAGTACGGTAGGAATATATTTATCTTATTAAAATCAAGTTGTAACGTTTCCTCTGTTTACGGTTTAAAGGTTCTTGTACCTGACTTGAGATCTGTTCGTTTCTTGAGCACTTCATCCTCCTTTCCAACCCCTGAAGAAGGAAAACTAGTCTATACTGGTAATATGACCAGGGCAGTACTTGGTAAGTTCTTCCTTTTTAGCAGCAGGTAGACAGAAGCTTACTTACATCTGAGCCCATTTGTTCCTGCTGGAGTCAGCACAGCTTGATGGGCAACAGGAAGGACCATCCGCATACTGTTTGTAGGGTTCAGCTTGCTGCTTTTAGGAGCATTATTTTACAGCTTTCTCCTGTTGGGAATGGCCACCTTTATTCTAATTCCTCACACCTGCTTTCTTTTACAGTTTACACATTTACGGTGGCAGTGAAGCATTCTTTCCATGTACTGTATGCTTCACCAGGGCTGTGGGGTTGGTACAAAAATCATCTTACTCCTCAGTTTATGAAACCACTGACCTCAGGTACCCAAAATTGCTCTGATTTCACAGCCCTGTGCTTCAATATATGTGATGCATTGCAGTCCTAAAGCGCGTTGCGACTTTTCGTCCCAGTCGTATTGCGATCCAATTGCTACATGTATAGTTTGAAAGTGACTACCACTAGATCACTCCTCACACTCCCTTCTGATGACTCATACTGTCTTCTCTCCACCTAGACAGCATGAGCCATCAGAAGGGAAGGGTGTGGACCAATCATGTGGTAGTCAGGAGATCAGCTGTGTCTTTTAATTATTTGTTAGTTTGGACTGCAGAAAATTCATATGATAGAAGGAAAGCTGTTCAGGGTAAGAAACCATATTGATGATATCCTGACTCGGAATACAGCAGTGGATGTATATCAATGGATCCACCACAGGGTCACTTTTAAAGTACCCCTGAATCAGGGGGAAAAAGTGAATGAAGCCCATGGTAGGCTAGGCTACCCCTCAACCTTCGCCACCTGATGCAGCTTATTGACTTCAGGGGCTCTCCTGGTCATCATCCCTATTCAAATCTGCCTGGGTTCCTCCATGAATATCTTACCAAAAGTCCCAAAGAACTTCATCACTGTGCACTCACGCATGATGGTTAGATAATGGGAACAGTTTTGTGAATAACAAAAGGATGGATGCAATTTATGATTTGGGTCTGTATCTCACTCCATAGACTGATACAGGTTTTTGAATTAAAATAATAAAAATAAAATATATTCATACCGGGGTTGCCTCCTCAGTATTTGCAAGCTTTTGGATACTCCAAAGGCTTCCAGGATCCTCATAGTGCCCACTGTTTTTGCACAGGTGGACAAGCGCACTCAGACTGGCCATGCATGAGTAAGGTCTGTGCATATCCAATAGAACGAAGCTGCATGTGCACTTTTGCACAAGCTCCTTGTTCTGAGCATGCGCAAACCTTACTCCTGTATGCCCAGTCTGTGTTCGCTCGTCCACGGCTGCACTCATGGTCAGAAGAAGCCTGTTGGACTGGCATGGGTTGAATATGCATAAAGGGACCCTGTGCTGGCAGGGTGGGCCTCAGGATTCAGGGAAGCTTGTGGACCATCTGCAGGGATGTTGAACTCCAGCCCTCAAGGGCTACATATCCATACCAGTGTTTAGGATGTACTGAAAATTGGAGAAATGTTTTCTTAATGAACCACACCTTTCGTGATTCAGTCGCATCAGTTAATTTGATCCGTGTCAAAAAAGGACCTCGTCCCTTGTGAACTGGAGTCCGTCATCCCTGATCTTGAGGCTTCCTGTTACTGAGTTAAAGGGTTTCTATAATGCATTATAAAAGCAAAAACTGGCACTTACCTGGGGCTTCTACAGGCCCCCTGCAGATATCTTGTCCCCTACAGGTCCTCGAGAAATCCTCCGTTCCTTGCCGCGGGTCACATCCAATTATTCGTATAACTAGATATGTCGCTGTGGCCGCGCGTGTTCTCAAGCCCCCCCCCCCCCCCCCGCTCGCCTCTCTGGGAGCTTACGGCGCAGTATGAGAAAACTTCGTACTGCGTCTGTGCAGTGAGCTCCACGAGACACAAACGGGAGTGAGGACGCTCATGGAGGCGTAGCCACAGTGACATATCTAGTTAGACGAATAATTGGACATGACCCACGGCACGGGGACCGGAGGATCCTTGGGGATCGGCAGGGGGCCGGTAGAAGCCCCAGGTAAGTGACAGTTTATATTTTTATAATACGCTACAGAACACCTTTAAGTATGTAACTTTTTTTTTTTTTCTCCTCATTTCAGGCATACTTTAAAGGCATTGGGCATGGGGCATTTTTCAAGAAAGGCCATATTGATATTCACCAAATATCTGTGAAATTGGGTTTCTTTAAGACTACATTTCCACTGTAGAATCCTCCGTTCTCTGCCGTGGGAAAATGAAAATTTGTAAATTAAAATTTACAGTTTTTAATACAATTTTTTTTCTATTCTATACAAAAAAATAGCATACCAAGTGCAAAAATATGGAACAATTTGCATGAAATAGAAACTAGCCCATTTAGAATCATTGAATGGGCTACCTAGTGGAAACCTAACCTTATGCTGGGCATACACTGCATACTATCGGGCAGATAGTGCGCGGTATCAAGCCAGCGGCTCGATACCGGCGCGTCACCGCTCTTGCTCTTGGATCGATTCCCACTCGTCCCCGTGGGCGCTGCTAATTAGCCTCTTGTTTCTTCCTATTGTTCTCCCCGCCGGTATCGAGCGCAGTATCGATCCGGCGGGGTATCGGACAGGTTGAATATTATCAATCGAGCCATCAGCGGCTCGATTGATAATATAAAACGTGCCGTGTATGCCCAGCATTACAGTGAAAACCTTTTTAGCCAGAGTAGCCAGCTCTTACAATCTTGATAAAAATACAAGAACATGAAATACAGCAACAACTGTAAACTATATAATGTGCTCTACAATTTTGTCTACACAGGAGTGAAGTTTTTCTCGTATTCCACCAGCATGGTCAGCTTGGTTCTGCTTCCGGTTCTCTTTATGAAGACTGGCATTGGCGTGGACAGCTTTGTTTTAAAAGTAGCTTTCTTTGGGGTAGTTGGATTCTTCACTTTCATCACTCCCGTTGCTCTGCACATTTTAACAAAGGGATACGTGGCGAGCTTGTATCACAACAGCGCCAAAGACTTGTACACCGCAGTGACCTATAATGTCTTTCTCGCACAAAAGAAGACTGTGTTTTCTCCCGCTGATGTAGAGGTCCCGGGTGTTGCGAGGATGTTCACAACCTTCTATGCCAAGAAGAAGCCAATGCTGGTCAACCCAGACCTCTTCGCCAATCCCTGGGACTACCATCATCTTATGGGCTATGACAAGCCTTTCACATTTACCCCTGAAGATCACAATAAGACCTCCAAATAGAAATAAAACATTTACTATCAAATTTGTGGCCTTTAACGTGTATTAGCCGTTTCTGAGATCTTTTTCTTTTCTCTTCTATTTTCACTCTCCGTTTCTAGCTGCCATTTTTCTGGTCTCTATAAAGCCTGGTACACATATCCAATTTGTATTGACCAATCATTGGCCAATTTTGCCACTTCCATTTAGTATGAGAGCTTACCTGCAGAATTGTTTTATAGGGTTCAAAATCTGTTGGCAGTCATACTACATGGAAGGGGTAAAATTGGCCGGTAAAAATTGAATGTGTGTACCAGGCTAATAGTATGAAGAGATGTAGGTAAACCTCATACTACATGGAGGTGGTAAAATTGATCAGTGATTGGCCAATCATAATTTAAAGTGTTAAAAGCAAGGAACACCAAGAGCCCCAATAGTGTAATATGTACTGGTAAATGGTTACTAGATAGAGTAAATATTAATACTCACAAACCAGGGTTACCATTAGGCAACCACTGTAAAGGCAGGTGGGGTGATTTTCCTGACCCCACTCAGGAATAAGAAGTCGCTCTCTGTAGATGAGAAAAAAGGGGGTTCAACCCTCCACCCAGGGTGGACTCAATATTATGCAGGAGAACAGAGGCGCCAAAAGGATAAAAGGAAGCTAAATGAGCTTGAAAACCAAATTCTTGGTAAATAGAGGAGGTAGTGGTGGACTTACCTCCTCCAAGTAGACACACAACGACTGTAGTAAAGACAGTCAATATATTTTATTTATGAACTCCAAATATGCAACACATTTCGCAGGTTTGATCCCGCTTCATCAGGCAATAACAACGGAGCAATAGCATATGTAGTCAGTAGAAGAGCGCTCATTTAGCTTCCTTTTATCCTTTTGGCACCTCTGTTCTCCTGCATAATAATTTAAAGTGTGTACCAGGCATCAAAGGACAACTGAAGGGAGAGAGATATGGAAGTTGCCATATTTATTTCCTAATAAACAATACCAGTTACCTGGCAGTCCTGCTGGTCTATGTAGCTGCAGTCGTGTCTGAATCGCACCAGAAACAAGCATGCCGCTAAGCTCGTCATCTCTGACATTAATGTCAGAAACACCTGATCTGCTGCATGCTTGTTCAGGGTCCATGGCTGAAAGTATTAGGGGCAGAGAATCAACAGGATAGCCAGGCAACTGGTATGGCTTTAAAAAAATACATATGGCAGCCTCCATATACTTTTCACTACAGTTGTCCTTTAAGCTCAGCTGACTTCTTACTGACATAGCAGTAAATGTGCCCCCATACATGGTACAATTTTTCATTTTTTTTTCCCGATTAGATAATTTAGTTCGATTTTTTTCCGTTAGATCGAATATAAAGATTTTTCTAGCTTGTCGATCAGATTTTTCTCAAAAAAATCGGGATAATTGTTTGAATTTCTTGATCGAAAAAAAAAAATATTTTCAACTTTCATTCGATTTGATCATTTAGATTGAATAAATGGGAAAATCGAACGTTTTTATTGTACCGTGTATGGCCACCATAAAGCTGAAAAAGATGTTTACACAAGAGGTTGGGCACTGAATGTGACCCTATATTATAAACTGTTAGGAGTCACTTCTTTTGTCAGATCTGAATCAGCACTAATTAGTAAAAGGTGAAGAAATGTACAGATATAACAAAGCTAAACTAAACGCACAAATGTAGAAATGGACATAAAGCAACATAATAGAAAACACTCATTCAGGAATCTCATGATCAAAGTTTTAGATTATAATAAAAACCATTTCAAAGAATAATATAATTCATCCTGGCCACACAAAAAACAATTCTGTCCTTCGTCTATTACCAAAGAAGGACTTTGATCATGTTATTTAAGAGCACAAATGTTTAAAAAAAAAAAAAAGCGGCGGTGGCCCAGGTTATAGTAAAGTCATAGGACTAAAATTGTTCCTACCTTTTAAATCACTTAGTTCATTAGATATTGTTTAGGGCTCTTTTCCACTATGAAATGCGATCGCGATCCCAATCGCGTTTCAATTTCCACATTGCGATTGAGCTACTATACTCATTATAGTCCAGCTCAATCGCATACAAAACGCGGCAGGACGACGATTGCGCTTTGACCAAAATTGCATCGCAATCGGATCACACTAATGGAAATTGCTGCTGCAGTTTCCATTAGTTTAATGTACCTTGCGATTTGCGATCAGAAGCAAATCGCAGGCTAGTGGAAAAAGGCCCTTAAGGTTTATTTGTGAGCATGTCTTCTGCAATGGTATGCAAATGTATTTTCCTTTTCCGAGGTGGCCCAGCTCGGGGGAATTTACTTTGGCCTGGCAAATAAAAACAATATCCCTGGGCATCTGTTGTTACGAGTTGGTATGATGTATTTTTGTTTTTATTTTAATTATCCTGTCTTTAACCAGTTTACCCCCGCCCGTACGAATTTCTCCGTCCCTTTTTCCATCATTTAACCCCCAGGGACGGAGAAATCCGTACTTTCCGTGCTCCCGCCGCTGCCCGCGCTCCCGCTCGCTCTAGCGCGCTCTCCCGCATGTAAACACGCCGCCCGCTGCTTGCCCGGAGATCAATAAACGGGAAAATCCATTCCCGTTCGTTGATCAAAGCCCCGCAATGATCCGCTGCTTTTCCACTAAGCAGCGCGATCATTGTGAAAAAAAAAAAAACTTACCCAGCCTCCTAGTACTTCCTCCAAGCGTCCGAAAGGACGCTTGGAGGACGCATTAAACAAAAAGTTACCATCTTGTGGCCAAATAGTAAAACCACACCCTAAACATTTTTCACATACAAATGAATTACTTATACACAAAAAATTAACTCATTACCTCCCACACTCCCCATTTTTTTTTTTTTTGTAATTAAAAAAAAAATTAAACCATTTACAATTTAAAAAAAACATAAATAGTTACCTTAGGGACTGAACTTTTTAAATATTTATGTCAGGAGGGTACAACACTGTTACTTTATAAACTATGGGCTTGTAATTAGGGATGGGCGCAAAAAATGCACCTTTATTTCCAAATAAAATATTGGCGCCAACCATTGTGATAGGGACATAATTTAAACGGTTTTATAACCGGGACAAAAGGGCAAATAAATTTCATGGGTTTTAATTACAGTAGCATGCATTATTTAAAAACTATAATGGCCGAAAACTGAAAAATAATTTTTTTCCCACATTTTTCCTATTTTCCCATTAAAACACATTTAGAATAAAATAATTCTTGGCATAATGTCCCACCTAAAGAAAGCCTAATTGGTGGCAGAAAAAACAAGATATAGTTCATTTCATAAGTACGGTAATGATAAAGTTATAGACGAATGAATGGAAGGAGCGCTGAAAGGTGAAAATTGCTCTGGTGCTCAAGGGGTAAAACCCCTCAGTGGTGAAGTGGTTAGGGATGGTCGGAAATGCCGATTTCCGATTATGCGGAAAATCTGCATTCCGCCATTGCCAATTACTGCTGCCGATTCCGCTTTCCGCTACCAATTTCCGCATTCCGATGTGGATTTCCGCCAGAAATCGCGGAAATTTCTGCCGACTTTAACATCGATTTTCTCAAAAACTTTAAGTTCTTTTTGAAAACTTTTTTTTGCATCTTGTTCACTAGATTCTGTTTAATAAACCCTGAAAATGTGGTGTTTCTAGGGCTTATGGGGGCTTTGCTATTAACCACTCAGAGAATGAATAAGCCAGTCAGAGAATGCGGAAATTTCCACCTAAATCCCTATTCTCTGATTGGTTTATTCATTCCGAGTCTTTTGATTGGCTTAAAATAACCGCATATCGGATAATGCAGATTTTCTGCATTTTACATTACAGTACAAATCCGCCGACTTTAGCAGTAAATAGCAAAGCCCCCATAAGACCTAGACACACCAAATTTTCAGCGATTATTAAACCAAATCTTGTGAACAAGATGAAAAAAAAAAGTTTTCAAAATGACCTTATAGTTTTTGAGACACCAAATTTTCAGCGATTATTAAACCAAATCTTGTGAACAAGATGAAAAAAAAAAGTTTTCAAAATGACCTTATAGTTTTTGAGAAAATTGATGTTAAAATCGGCAGAAATTTCCGCGATTTCCAGGCGGAAATCTGCCTACCGCACTTGTATCACCGATTTCCGCATTCCGATCGGAAATGCGGAAATTGTATTTTCGCGGAATCCGAATGAGCATCCTTGCCTGTCCTGCGCAGCAGCCTAATTAAAAAAAAAAAAAAAAATAATGAAACCTGTTCTGTTGCCCATACAAACAGTCAGACTCTCCTTTTCATTAATTGATGTAAGGAATAATATTGTCGCTGTAGAGAGGTACATGGTTCCCGATCCGTGTCCCCGGCAGAAAAACCGAAGCGCTCTTACTAGAGGCTTCAGTCTTTCTGCACGTAAAAATTTCCGCGTCCCCCTTGTGCTTCCGCTAAGGCCCCGTTCACACTTGCGGTTTTGTCAAAACTGCACCGGATGTCCGGACCGCACCGGAGCCGGACCAGACCTGATCCGTACGGTTCCTATCCGGATCCGGTCCGTTTGCATCCGGTTTCCGTGCGGTGTGAACACGGTTGCGGTCCGGATCCGGTTTCTTAAGGAGATACCATCCTGTAAATACCTGGGGTCTGGGAGGTCAGCAGAAGGGTCTGGGGTCATTGTTGGAGACAGGTGGACGTGTGGAGACCATCCGTGGATACAGAGACTGCAGTTGGGACCATGGATCCAGGCATTTTTTACTCGTAAACCTGGGAATTCTCTCCTTCCTGTTGTTCGCCTCCTCGTTATCAGACATCAGACATGTTGCTGCCAAAACGAGCTCCAGCATGAAATCGCTGCTGCCCCACTCTTTGAACGCTGGGCCCATGTGGTCCCCATTCAAAATGCATAGGAAGTGGGGTAGAACGTCCGGTTTTTGTAGCCAGTGTGTTGTGCGCTCTCCGGCTCTCATTGCTTTGTATTGGCCGGATGGTGCAGTCCGGCTCCGCTCCGGATACGGCTGCCGGAGGAGCCGGACCAAAAAATAGCGCATGTTGGAACGGACGCCGGAGTCCGGATCCGGTCCGGATCCGGTCCGGCTCCGGTCCGGCAGAACGGACGCATGTGAACGGACGCATAGGCTTTCATTGCTATTGCCGTGCGTCCGTTCCGTCCGTTCTGCAAGCGGTCCGGCTCCGGCACGGCGATTCCGGACGGCCACCGCTAATGTGAACCGGGCCTTAGCGAGAAGCACAAGGAGAAAATAAAACCTCAAGGTGACCATCTTGTGGCCAAATAGTAAAACTACATCTACATATTTTTTACATTACAATTTACACATATAATAACATTACAAATTAACTGTTTATTTCCCACACCAAAATATTACCCAAATAAAATTTTTAATGGAAACAAAAAATTACAATAAAAAAAAAGACATAAATAGTTACCTAAGGGTCTGAACTTTTTAAATATGCATGTGAAGGGGGTATACTGCGAACATTTTTTAAATTATAAGCAAAACGGAAAAAAATGCACCTTTATTTCCAAATAAAATATTGGCGCCATACATTGTGAAAGGGACAAAATTTAAATGGTGTCATAACCGAGACAAACGGGCAAATAAAATACATAGGTTTTAATTATGGTAGCGTGGATTATTTTAAAGCTATAATGGCCGAAAACTGAGAATGAATTTTTTCCATTTTTTTTTCTTATTAATCCTGTTAAAATGCATTTATAAAAAAATAATTCTTAGCAAAATGTACCACCCAAAGAAAGCTTAATTAGTGGCGGAAAAAAGAAGATATAGATCAATAAATTGTGATAAGTAGTGAAAAAGTTATTAGCGAATGAATGGGAGGTGAAAATTGCTCTGATGCATAAGGTGAAAAATCCCCGCGGGCTGAAATGGTTAATATGTTGTCGCTTTATAAATACAATAAATAAATCACACACTTGAAACAAGCATGCAAATATTCTAGTCATATTTTAGTAAGAAATATGTTTTCTGCATGCTTCTTCAGGGTCTACACTATAACTAAAAGTATTGGAGACCGACCCAGCAACTGATTTTGTTTAAAAGGTAACAAATACTTTATATCACCCTCACCTAGGGTTCACATGAAGGGAAACCAGAAGAAAGATCTGGGCATAAAAAGTGATTTATTCACTCAGCAAGATAGAAAATGTTGAGTACAATGGTAGATTGCATGACATGGAGTGTGAGTGGCTCAAGGGGTGGGAATGTAGGCAAAATTTAGATTTTTGTGCTGGTCTAAATTCTGCCTTGGCTCCCAGCATTCCGAATCTGAATTTTGCCTGCATTTCCCACTCCTCGAGCCACTCACACTGCATACATATGTAATCGCCGCCAGGAGACTTAGGCGCAGGATACAGCCGGTATATGGATTATCTTGCTGCTGCTCAAGTCCCTCTGGCGGTAATTCCTATTCTCCCTCTAGATCCACGTGATGGCTGGGAATTATGTAATTCGGCTTCCAGCTGTTGCTAGCGGCTGAATTACAGTGTTTTCAAATGTAACTTCAGCTCCGTCTTCTGAGGGCGCCAAACTTACTCTCTATACACCGCTATAGCCGTAATTCCTATTACGTTCTTAAACACAAAAGAAAGGGATCTAGACCCTAGGGTCTTCTTGCATAATGTTGCAGGGTGATAATGGGCCCAATTGGCTAGTATACAGTACAGCTAACACGATGAAAAGGGAGACAATCCAGGCCAAAGCAAGTTTAAAGGTATAAGAATGATGGATACCTCACACACAAAAGGTGCAAAATGCACAAATAAATTTTTATTATGATCAAAAAATCCAATAAAATGCAATTAAAAACATGATTAAAATCTCCCAATTGAAACTAATGGTAATTAGTAATCCTACCCCAATGTATACAAATACTAGATTACACATATATCAATATCAAAATATCCACAGCAGGCTGCATGACGTGAAAAATATGTTGTGCAAAAGAAGTTCATGTGTGAACCCAACTCACAAAACAATTACCAATGTCCACATGCAAACATGACCATTGTCCGTGTGACAACAGTGAACACCTATAGCTAATAAAGTGTCTCAGTGCAAAAAATGTATGTGCATATACAAAAACCTGTGCAAAAACATGAACATGCGTGTGTGTGCATGGGCATCCCCGTGGTTCTTTCTCGGGCTGCTTATGCACGCAGCCCCACACGCAGTGTGCACATATGTGTATGTACGCATGACCTTCATGTTTTTGCACAGGTTTTTGTATATGCACATACATTTTTTGCACTGAGACACTTTATTAGCTGTAGGTGTTCACTGTTGTCACACGGACAATGGTCATGTTTGCATGTGGACATTGGTAATTGTTTTGTGAGTTGGGTTCACACATGAACTTCTTTTGCACAATTGTGCACAATATATTTTGCACGTCTTTTGCAGCCTGCTGTGGATGTTTTGATATGACTGATATATGTGTAATCTAGTATTTGTATACATTGGGGTAAGATTACTAATTACCATTAGTTTCAATTGGGAAATTTTAATCATGTTTTTTAATTGCATTTTATTGGATTTTTTGATCATAATAAAAATGTATTTGTGTATTTTGCACCCTTTGTGTGTGAGGTATCCATCATTCTTATACCTTTAAACTTGCTTTGGCCTGGATTGGCTCCTTTTTCTCGTGTTAGCTGTAATTCCTATTACGGTCGATGGTGGAGCCGGCTGCGCCCAAATCTCCTACACTGTTATTACAGCGCTTGCTCACACTCAGTGTCATGCATTGTACCCTCGTACCGCACGATGTCTTGTATTAAAGTGAATCTGAAGCCAGGATGAAAATAAAAATAGATACTCATCTAAGGAGAGGGAAGGCTCTGGGTCCTAATGAGCCTTCCCGTTCTTCTCCTGGTGTCCTCATTCTTCACCGCGGTAGACTTGGGCTCTCTTCCCAAAGGCTGCCCGCGAAGTCTCCCCAACCCGGAAGGAAGCAGTCCACGACCAAACTTCTTGTAGACTGCTAACTGGGGAGCCTGCGGGGGAATGCGAACACTAGGGGGAGAACGGGAAGGCTCATTAGGACCCAGAGCCTTCCCTCTCCTTAAATGATTCTGTTTTTTTTCTGGCTTCACACACTTTACCTTGCTGGGTGAATAAACCACTCTTTGGACAGTTCCCAGATCTTTGTTCTGGTTTCCTGGAGATGCTTTATATCCTCCTTTCACTGTGAGCACGTCCAACAGTCCTGCTGTCGGATTGGTGAGTGCCTCAACTCTTCAACTGCCTGTATCCCCTCTATGGAGTGCCGAGGTCTTTCTTGCCTTGTGGTTCAACAATTTCTATTCAATTTGCAGAAAAGCTGAAATACTAGTATTTCATTCATCTCTACTAAACATCAACGGTCTGCATGGCGTAGAGAGAGCTGTGATTACTCAACCGGAAAATGCCACTGCCGTGCTACAGTTTCGTTTAAAAAAAAATACCTGAATAAGCCGGAAAGAATGAATACAAGTATTTGGATGGTTGAGACAACCACAGAACTTCATGGCTTGAATGAGAAGCACTTATGTTTGTAGAAAGCTCTGCATTTGAGCAAAATAACGTTAGCCCATATTTTATACTGATGGTGGCAGTATCATGGCTTTGGCTTACTCTGCTGCCTTCTGACCACCTATCTATCAAACTATGAATTCTGTAGAGATCATTTCAAATGGCATTTTAGCAATGCACTGGCATGCTGCTGGGCGTATATTTTCCTTTGGGGTGGGAAAGGCAAAGACGAGCAAGTGGTCCCCTGCTGTGGGAACGTCAAAGGAAGTTACTGCAGGAGCAATGGACATTGGGTGAGGGCGACCCATCTAGCTAGAGGGGAGGCTAGTGATATTGGGAGTCACCTGTATGTACTTTAGATTCCAGTCCAAGAAAAGTATGATTGCTTCAGTCAAGGAAAACCTGAACTGTGCATTAGAATGTTATACTATCAATCTGCAAACTGAAGTTCAAGAGAATCCAGCCAACAACACAAAACACAAGTCATCCTAACTTCTTTTTTTTTATTTGTCAAAGACCCATGTTCTCTTTTTTTATAAATATGGCAATGTAAATAATATTAGAGATAAATGACGAGTAACCGAGAAGTGGTGAATGGACAGAAAAACTGGGATTTTTATCTTATTGATGCTTGTGGCAAATAAAAAAAAAGTGATATTTTTGGTAAGAAACAACTGCTGAGATGCCCATGAATTCATCTTGTTGAGAATTTGCAAGCAAGCTAAATGCTGTACTCATACTGTATGTTAGAGCTTCCTCTGTCTTCTGAACTAGTGGTTTGTTGTCATGAAACTAGGATTCATGTTATGACAGGTACACTTTCATTGGAAATTCTTTTGTTTGGACACAGAGAAGACTAAAATTAGAAGAAAATTAGAGGTGTTTTAATAGTAGCCATTTAAAATGTTTGTCTTTTCAGTTTTTATAAATCAGATGCATACTAAGTGTGCCCCCCGACATTTATTTATACTATGCACATTGCCTGCCTGTCCTGCTGATCAGCTGCCTCTATGACTTTTTTAAGCCTAATCTACACAATACGATTCTTTGTACGATTCGATTACGATTCTATTTACGATTCAATTAAATCTGACATGTCCGATCGGGATTCGATTCAATTCGATTTGCCGTTGCAAAACAATGGCAAATCGAATTGAATCTAATCGAATCCCGATCAGACATGTCAGATTTAATCGTAATCGAATCGTACATGCAGATCAGATGTTTCTGACAAGATTACTGTAGCTGCATGCTTGTTTCAGGTGTGTGATTCAGACACTACTGACCAGAGAGATCAGCAGGGCACCAGACAACTGTTATTGTTTAAAAGTAAATACATTTATCTCAGTTCTCGAACACTTTACACAAGATTTAGATCTCAAGATGTGGGAAAAAGCAGGGATAGTACATTTACACAATCTCTTTGACAATAATCACCTCAAAACAGTCCTCAGTCTTACCAAACAGTTTCCCCTGCCTTATTCCCAATTATTCACGTATCATAGAATTTTCCATTTGGTCAAAACAAAGGGCCTATCTACCCCCCGGTTACAAGCTATAATCGCCACCACACTAAACGGTAAGGGCCTCACTAAAAGTAATACGGCAGTTTGGTATAAAGCACTGACTACTACGCAACCCTCTCCTCTTCAACGCTACTCCGCGGTTTGGGCAATAGATCTGGGCTGCAACATAACAACTGAACAATTACTCCTAGCCAACAAGATCACACTGTCTAGTTCCAAATGTAATACACATTGGGAAACCTCAAGGAAAATCCTATTTAGGTGGCACTTGACCCCGAGACAAGTAGCCGCCTTTTCACCCAACTCTTCACATCTATGTTGGAAATGCAACACTGACATTGGCACATACAAGCATATGCTATGGGACTGCCCCATAGTGACTCGCCTTTGGTCCAGTGTAGAAGCTCTAGTTAAGCGGACTTTATGGCATAGGTTCTCACTCACTCCGAAGCTAGCTCTACTCTTCATAGGCACTGGTGAGTTGCCTGAGAAATATAGACATCTTATTTGTCACCTTATATTCAGTGCACAACACCTAATTCTCCTAAATTGGAAATCAACAGAAGAGATATCCCTCTCCCATCTGCTAAGTAACACTAAACTCAACTTAAACATGGAACTCAGGATCAGAAGCAGGCTAGGTTTTAATAAAGAACATTACTCTATCCCTGCAGCTTGGCAACATCCAAGTGACTGTATACCCACAGACCACATCTTGAGATCTTGACCTACCCCCCCTGGTTAGACTACACCCATATGATAAGGGACCACTCTAACTCTAATTATTAGACCGCCTCATTCCATAAGAGAGAGGAGCATAGATAGGTAGTTAGCTAGTTAGTTATAGTTATAATTAGTCGGTTACAACTATAGGAATAGTCACAGTAACAGCTATAGCTACAGGTATAGCTACAGCTACAGTTATAGCTAGTGGAGATAGTTGAGCCAGGATCATGAGCACCTTCACCAGTACTCCACCCTTCTTGGACTTACCCGCAATGATACTTAGGCGAACTTACCTAATACACAATATAACGCTGTAATAATTTATGTTGCCACACTGTATGCATGAAAGACAGTTCGTATAGCCTCTATCTATGATGTCGGCTTCGGCCACCTGATGACATCAGGGATTGCTTATGCAACGGGGATGACGTTGGATACCTAGAAGGTTTTGTAAATTCCAATGTACAATACCCAAACTGGAGATTACCTAACTGTTTATTACATTTTATGGCTTTGTGGCTGTTGTTATACATCTTGCTTCACTTGTATATCTGCAATGTGTTCAATAAAAACTTTATTGATGGAAAAAAAATAAATAAAAGTAAATACATTTGACAGCATCCATTTATCTCTCACCTCAGGTTCTTTTTAAACTGGTGAGGAACTTGAAGTACCCTCTTCCTCTGCTCCTATTTATTTATTTATTCACAGTAAAAGGGAGGGAGTGGATTACCCCCTTAGGTTTTGAATATTACTTAACAGGAAAAAACTATTTTAGGGGAAGTGAAACGTCGCTGACATTTTGCTGTTCCTTTTCCAGAGTACTTCTGATTTGTTTTGTAGTTATTACAGTTATTTCTGATATGTTTACGATCATTATCTTCTTGATTGGCTTTGTGCCAGTGAAAACAAAGCATGTAGTTTGTGACGAACCAAATCTGGAGCTGTACTACAGCTTTTGTGGTAAGTAACATTGCAGTTGCATAGTTTTTATGCCGTGTTATTTAGCTTCCTGTGTGTTTGCTGTCCCGAGCCTGTTGCTGTAATTACTGTCAGGGCAGACCAGTTGCTTTGCTTGGTTTTAAAGTGAACCCAAGGTAATAGTGATTAGTGATATGGAGACTGCCATATTTATTTCATTTTAAGCAATACCAGTTCCCTGGCTATCCTGCTGATCCTCTGCCTCTAATACTTTCAGTCATAGACCCTGAACAATCATGCAGCAGATCAGGTGTTTCTGACATTATTGTCCGATCTGACAAGATTAGCTGCATGCTTGTTTCTGGTGTAATTCAGACACCACTGCAGCCAAATAGATCAACAGGGCTGCCAGGCAACTGGTATTGTTTAAAAGTCGCACACTCACCTTGGGTTCACTTTGAAGAAAAGCAAAGCACCAACTGTCAGTGTTATTAAAATATACTCTAGGGACACATTACTGCTGAGTGGGTACACCTAAACTAAAGTATGCTTATACCTAAGCAAATTGGGTCTGACGGGGATGGTGCCCAGGTCTGTGAAGGGCTCCAGACTTATAGTAGTAACAGAATGACGCTACATTTCTGCAAGTGTTCTGATGTTTTGAAAACTCAGGATTGCAGTTTGGGATTCATGTTGGGAGTCAGTATGCAGGCTGGTTTCTCAGTGGAGGCGTGTGTGAGGACAGAATCTTGTCAAGATCCCTTCATCAACTTTCTATCCTTCCCCACCCTATCACCACAATTTTGAACTGTCCTTTGTCCATTTTTTCTCTTTCCCACTCTGTCCATACCCCATCAAGTTTAATTTGTTGCTGCTTTGTCCATGCCACCTTTCCATCCACCCTCATCTCATCCACATTAACTTTCTAGCTATCTCTAGTCTGTCCCTATCAGTTTTCTATCTTCATGTCCTCCCTTTCTCTATCCATTTTTTTCTAATCTCCCATCCTTATCTCCATCAAGTTTATATTTATAACTATTTTTTTCTCTCTATGAACTCTCTATCTGTCCCCGTCAACTTTTTATCCATCCCAACTCTGTCTCTATTAGTTTACTATCTGTCCCCTCTCCTTCAAAGCATATCTGAACTGAAAACAAAAAAAACAAAACATAATAAACATTCAACATACTTACCTTCTGCAATACTATAGCCTTCACTCTCCTCCTCACCTGTTCGTCCATGGTGTTGGATCAAATTTTGCATCTTCCTTTTTTCTAAAAATGGCACCAACCCCAGTGTTCTCCCCAGGCTCTTTTAGCCGGGGTGCTCCATCCGGCTCATTTTGGTGAGCACCCGGCTGCCATCGACTCTCCTCCTCCTGTGCTGTAAGCAGAGTTGTGCAGAGACGCACCAGCCCTGCATTGCCCTGTTGTGCCCCATCAGGCTACTTTTTCCATTTCACCCGGCTGGAAAAAATTATCGGGAAAACACCGAACCGATACTAGCTTCCAGGTCGATGCTCATGAACCTATAAGAGCTCTGATTAAGAATTTATTTCGGTAATTCAATTCATAAGGTAAAACTGCCATATTAAACAGATTCATTACATACAGAGTGATATATTTTAAGCATTTTTCTTTTGATTTTGTGGATCATGGCTTATTATAGCTTATGAAAAATTAATATTCAGTATCTCAGAAAATTTGAATACAGTATTGTAAAAAAAGTTTGATATTGGCTGCTGTCGGTGCTTCAAGAGCAAGATATCCAGTACATAAGCTTTACTGCTGCTCAATGGTCCAAAGTCCTCTTTTCAGATGAAATTTACTATTTAATTTGGATATCAGGGCCCCAGCGTCTGAAAGAAGAGTGAACAGGCACAGATTCCAAGTTGCATGAGGTCCATTGTGAAGTTTCTACAGTCAGTCATGATTTTGGGGATCCATGTCATCTGCTGGTGTTGGTCCACTATGTTTTATCAAGTCCAAAGTCACCACAGCCATCTACCAGGAAGTTTTAGAACATTTCCTGCTTCCCTCTGCTGGAAAGCTTTATGGATTCATTTCCCAGCAGGTCTTGGCACCTGCCCACACTGCCAAATGCACCAATACCAGTCTTAATGATCATGGTATCACTTTGCTTGATTGGCCAGCAAACTCGCCTGATCTAAATACAATAAAGAAGTTATAGGCAGGGCAGTTTATAGGCTACATAGCGGGGCAAGGGTGTATATATTGAGACAACCCCCTCCTCCCGTAGACTCGGGCACACGATTACTGTTATAGCCAGAGGTGCCTCCTAGTATTCGGTAGCCCCCAATATAGGTAGCCAGAGGTGGACCCCATTATAAGCAGGAGATACCCCCCATTGTGAGTATCCAGTTATGATACCCTGTATAGGTAGCCATTATGGTAGCGCTTGTGGCTTTGGAGACTGGAGCAGAAGGATTGCCATAGTAATGCCATTTTATGATGGAGTGGAAGTCAGGAAGGACTCGGAAGGTGCCTTACTATGGAGTGATTGTTTGTTGTGTGTTCCAAAGTCAGCAGAAATAACAACTGGCCTCCCAGAGTGCACCGGGAGAAGGCTTCATGACATCATAGCCTAGGCTAAACAATACTGGGAAGGTGGGGCTACATATCGACATATAGATCTAGGAAGAGTTTCTGATATTGAAACCAGGATAATTAACATAAAATTGGGTATTCCAAATAATTTAGTACATTTTTCTATATGCTGTTGCGCAGGGGCGTAGCAATAGGGGGTTGCAGAGGTTGTGACCGCATCAGGGCCCTTGGGCCAGAGGGGCCCCGAAGGGCCCTCCCTCAACTACAGTATTAGCTCTCTATTGGTCCTGTGCTCATAATAATCCCTTCTATAGATACTTTGAATAGTGGTAATCATTAACAAACTGTTCCCCCTCCCCTTCTTGCACCTCTGACACTGTAGTTGCCATTGGCAGGTTTTGCTGCGCCATATCAATTGTTATGTATAGAGTGCTTGGGGGCCCCATTGTAAAACTTGCATCGGGGTCGTCAGCTCCTTAGCTACGCCACTGCTGTTGCGGTGGCACTTAAAATTGTAAAGACATATGTGCAGCTCTGATTTATGTTCATTGAAAAGCGTGTCATTTCTGAAAGATGCCCTTATTTTGATGTGCAGAGTCTGTGGTTTCTGTACATCAGGAGTGTTCACTGGTGGGCAGGATGCAATCACATAATCCCATTCAGCATAGTGATTGTGGCTGCATGAAGCAGAGGTATCAGAAAAAAAACAATCCCTTGGCTTAATAAATCAGGCCCGCAGGTTGCTACTTTGTATTGTTTTGCTAGTAATCCTTAAAGAGGAACTTGAGCCTAAACAAACATACTGTCATTAAGTTACATTAGTTATGTTAATTAAAATAGGTAGTATAATCTCTTACCCACCCTGTTTTAAAAGAACAGGCAAATGTTTGATTTCATGAGGGCAGACATCTTTTTGATTGGAAAGGAGGTGACAGGGAGCATGAGACACAGTTCCAACTGTCCTGTGTGCTGACCACCCCTCCCAGTTGCTAGGCAATGTGAATAACAACATAGAAAATGCTTTGCACAGCATCAGGGGGAAAAAGCCCGGGAAGTTTTCTTTGATGGGGAGGAGCTTAGCTTCTCTGCAGCTAAAAATAAGGCTTATGTAAGAAAAACAAAGTTCTGATGCTGTGAAACTGTTAAAGAAACACCAAGTCTTTTCAGTGCTGCTGAGTAGATTTTTAGTCTGGAGGTTCACTTTAAAGCGGATCCGAGATGAAAAACTAACTATAACAAGTAACTTGTCTATATATCTTATCTAAAGTTTAGTTAGTTTACACAACAAATCTAGCTGAAAACAGCTTTAATAGAATATGATTATTTCTTCCTGTGATACAATGACAGCAGCCATGTTGTTTGTAAACATTACACAGAGGCAGGCTTATCTGTATCTTGAGCAAAAAAACCTAATCCTCCCTCCTCCCCTCTGCCTCAGAAATCTCTGTCTAGTAATACCTCCCCCTCCTCCTGCCCAGACTGAGCTCCCATGACCCCTTGCTACTGTCTGAAAGTGCCTTGGCTTTCTGAAAACCTTTGGGCGTGGCTTGTTAATCTTATAGGGAATTAGAGTATTAAAACAAAACCAAAAAAAAATTTGGCTTGAGGAATGCCTTATAAACAATAGGAAAGGAACACAATTATGCAATGAGTAAAAGTTCATCTCGGATCCACTTTAAGGGACAGTAGTAATGTTTATGAAAAAAATAAAAAATTATATACTCGCCTAAGAGAAGGGAATGCGCCGGGCCCTCCATTCTAGCCTTCAGCTTTTATGTTGAAGAGGCCTACGGGTGTCCTGGGAAGGCCGCCGAAGTACTTGAGACTCCCAGTGGCTCCATACAGCTCCCACTCGCCTTTGGAAGTACTTGGAAGCCCAAATAGGCAGCTGGCGGAAGGTTTGTACGGGGGCCCGGTGGTGGAACAAGGAGACCCAGAGAGGAACAGGAAGGATTTAAGGGATCCAGAGCCTTCCCTCCTCTGGTGAGTATCTGACTTTTTCTGTTTTCCAACCTTACAGTTCTTCTTTAAGGTTTTAAGGATTTGTCTAGCAAGTGGACTATACTGCTAGTGTCAAAATATGCAGCCCAGAACATACAACTCCACATTATCAGGCAGAGGCAGTAATAGCCATTTGGGGCACTTCAAAGGATCAAGAGCAAAAGGAGTTAGTGTTAGGTGTAACGGTAATAGTAGGGATAATGTTATCTGTAGCAGGAGAAAGAGGGCTTGTGTTAAGTACTAGGAGGGTTCGGGCTCTTTCACATTAGGGCAGATTTTCTGCGTTTCAACGCAAAGGGTGAAGTTTGCGTTACCCAAGGTGAAATGAAAGTCCATAGACTTTCATTTTAGCTTTCACATATAACGCAGCCTTTTTGTGCGTTGCGTTACACTGCACCCAGGCGCAGTTTTTCGGCCGACGCTAGCTTTATGCGTTACAATGTTAGTCAATGTAAAACGCACACTATGCGTTTTTAATCCGTTAACGCAGGCAATCAGTCCCAGAATGCAACAGAGGAACAATGTAGAAAGTTGAAAACTAAAGAAAAAAAAATTACCTGCGTTTTCCTATGTGCTGTAACGCATTGAAAACGGATTAAAAACGCACACTCAGTGCAACGCATATCAAAACGCATTAAAACGCATACAACAAAACGTATGCTTTGAGCATTCTCCAACGCAAGCTCTGATGTGAAAGAGCCCTTCCCTTCGTGTGAGAGAAGGTTTTAGGAGATGGATATGTTGCAAGTAGTATGTGATTAATAGTATAATATTGGTATTATAAAATTACAGCTATTAATACAATTCCAGTGTTCTCCCCAGGAAATGTTTCCGCCGGGTGGCATGAAAAAGTAGCCAGGTGGAGTGTGTGACAGGGGTGGTGGCTGGATGGTGTAATGGTTAAGGGCTCTGCCTCTGACACAGGAGACCTGGGTTGGAATCTCGTCTCTGCCTGTTCAGTAAGCCAGCACCTATTCAGTAGGAGACCTTTGGCAAGTCTACCTAACACTACTACTGCCTATAGAGCGTGCCCTATTGGCTGCAGCTCTGGCGCTTTGAGTCTGCCAAATGTTATTTGTCTTGTCTTGTCTTGTCTAATGCAGGGCCAGCACAACCCTGCTTACAGCATTGGAGGAGGATAAGGAGGCAAGCCGATGACAGCAGGGTGCTCACCAAAACTAACTGGGTGGAGCAACCGGCCAAAAGAACCTGGGGAAAACACTGCAATTCGTATTTAGCCAGGTGTGTAACAGTAGCGCTGTCATGGGGGTCCAATGGGGCCTGCTCCTGCTGTGATTTGCAGAGAAGCAGCAGCGGAGCTTCATGCATATTTCCAGTGGCAAGACAGGTCCTCCTCACTTCCTGCATTGTAGCTGTGCAACATGCAGGCTATGTCCTAGTAACTCTCAGTTCGGGATGTCACGTGGCAAGTTTTTACTGGGGAGGCCTGGCAGAGTCTTGTTACATCCCTGCTACTAGTGTCAAATCTTAAGTGTCTAAACTAAATGCACGCATGTGGATTGGGGCTGACACTCTACTTAATTATGTTTTTACATAGAAATGCTGCTAATTAATAATTATAATTAATATAATAATTATGTTGTCTCTTGCACATGCTGATTAATATATTTTGGTGGAAAACATTCTGCATAATTATTGTATGGGGTATATTTCTGCTTAAAGGGTAACTTTAGTGAGAAGAATATGGAGGCTGCCATATTTATTTCCTCTTAGACAATACCATTTGCCTGCCAGCCCTGATGATGCTTTTGGCTGCAGTAGTTTCTGAGTCACACACCTAAAACAAGCATGCAGCTAATCTTATCAGATCTGACAATAATGTCAGAAACACTTGATCTGCATATGCCTGTTCAGGCAGAGGATGAGCAGGACAGCCAGGCAACTGGTATTGCCCAAAGGAAAATAAATTTAGCAGCCTCCATATCCCTCTCACTACAATTGTCCTTTAAATGCACACAGATCAGCAGGGCAGCCAGGCAACTGGTATTGTTTAAAAGGAAATAAATATGGCAGCCTCCATATCCTTCTCACTACAGTTGTCCTTTAACCACTTTCCCCCCGCCCGTACGAATTTCTCCGTCCCTTTTTCCATCCTTTAACCCCCAGGGACGGAGAAATCCGTACTTTCCGCGTTCCCGCCGCTGTCCGCGCTCCCGCTCGTAAACACGCCGCCCGCCGCTAGTAAACACGCCGCCGCCCGCTCACCCGGAGATCAATGAACGGGAAAATCCATTCCCGTTCGTTGATCTAAGCCCCGCAATAATCCGCTGCTCTCCAATGGGCAGCGCGATCATTGTGATCTTACCCAGCCTCCAAGTACTTCCTCCAAGCTTCCGGAAGGACGCTTGGAGGTCGCATTAAAACAAAAAGTTACTGTGGCCATCTTGTGGCCAAATAGTAAAACTACACCCTACACATTTTTCACATACAAATAAATTACTTTTACACAAAAAATTAACTCATTACCTCCCACACTCCCCATTTTTTTTTTTTGTAATTAAAAAAAAATAAAAAAATGTACAATAAAAAAAAATACATAAATAGTTACCTTAGGGACTGAACTTTTTAAATATTTATGTCAGGAGGGTACAACACTGTTACTTTATAAACTATGGGCTTGTAATTAGGGATGGACGCAAAACTGAAAAAAATGCACCTTTATTTCCAAATAAAATATTGGCGCTAAACATTGTGATAGGGACATAATTTAAACGGTTTTATAACCGGGACAAAAGGGCAAATACATTTCATGGGTTTTAATTACAGTAGCATGCATTAATTAAAAACTATAATGGCCGAAAACTGTAAAATAATTAATTTTTTCCCAGATTTTTCCTATTTTCCCATTAAAACACATTTAGAATAAAATAACTCTTGGCATAATGTCCCACCTAAAGAAAGCCTAATTAGTGGTGGAAAAAAACAAGATATAGATCGTTTAATTGTGATAAGTAATGATAAAGTTATAGACGAATGAATGGAAGGAGTGCTGAAAGGTGAAAATTGCTCTGGTGGTCAGGGGGTAAACCCCCTCAGTGGTGAAGTGGTTAAAGTGGATCTCCAGCCTGCAAATAAGCCAGCAGCAATCCTGTAAAAAAAAAAAAAAAAAAAAAAAGTTATAGTTACCTGTGCTGCCTTGTCCCTTGAAGCCGCCCGGAAGACCCTGAATCACCTGACTTCCAGCGTGTGGCCCACTTCCCCTTACTACCTGGAGAAAAAACACTGAGATATTTGCTCCAGTAAACATGTTGGCGTTTTTTTTGGGGGGGGAAGGCGGAGCCACGCGCCAAGGGTCAGGTGATTCGGGGTCTTTAGGACGGCTTCAAGGGACAAGGCAGCGCAGGTAACTATAACTTTCTATTACAGGAGGGCTGCAGGCTTTTTACCTGCAGGCTGAAGATATACTTTAATGAGGCCTGGGCCTCAGTAGTTATCATGGTCTTGCAAAGAATATTTAAGTTCTCACATTAACCCATTTATGATTAGTTCCCTGTCCTCCCAGCTATTTGTCTGCTTCTGTCTGTTAATCTGTCTGTCCACCAGTCTATTATTTATGGATTTTTTTTTTAGGTGAAAGCTTCGTGACAACGGCAGCTATGAAGCCCTGTGTTTTTAATCGTCAAGAGTATGTGAATCTATCGATGACATTCATCCCAAGTAAATATTTACTTATTTCCCTTTTAACTGAATCCTTTATTTGAAAGCTAGACCAAACCTCTGTCCTGCATGTTTCTATTTTCTCTCCTTTCCTCATCTGAAATAAAGTAGATTACTACAGCTTGAGTCAGGTAAAAAGGACAACAAGCGGACGCCGAGATTCGGGCGCCTCCAAAGGCTGTACTGGGAATTAGCAGTGGCTTAACTATAATTCATGGGGCCCCCCAGCAAAACTCTGATGGGCCCTCCAATGTTCACACCCCTTCCTTTGCCTTCCCTTAGTGCCCTTCATGTTCTTAGGGCCCATCCCACAAGGGTCATAAAACAAGTGTAGCCACAAAACACCTGATCTGAGTTATAGTTCCCTGTATCAGAGAAGGGCAGGTTTGTAGTTGGGGCCCCCCACTGCTCTGGGCCCCCTGCAATCACAGGTGCTGCTACCCTCTCGTTACACCCCTGTGAGTTACAGCTTTAGCGGCACCTAGTGAGTATTTTGGGTGCTGGTAAAGGATGGAGCCCAAACTGCGATAAAAACAACGTAATTCGGCCGCCAGCAATAGCTGGAAGCTGAATAGCATCTTACTCCCGCTGAACGACGGCTTGGAGGGGGAATAGTAATTCACGCCGCTGGGTAATTTGCCACATCAAGGTGAGATGTTTTTCATCTTCACTCTGCTCCTTCATTACTGGTATGTACTACAGCTCTCCTCCCAAAACCCCCTCATTTACCTAGTGGGGGTCCTCAACTTCTGGGGACATGTGACTTTTCTGATGTATAAGAAATTACTCTTGTCGATTATTTGTTATTCTGCAAGGATACCCCTTTCATTGTGGTGTAAACATTGTATCAAGGACGTCGCAAGAGTCCCATATAATCTGGGGTACCTTGTAGTATTGTCTGGATCATGAACGATTCAGATCTTTGATCCGGATCTTTTTTGTGAGTCGAATCATCCCATCATGAAAATGAACGATTCGGTTCACAAAGGGGGTGGAGCCAGGAGCACCACCCCTCTCAGCGGGCAGGGGGTCCTGGAAGCAGAGCAGAGAAGGATTGCTCAGTTGGAGGGGTGCCAGCCTTGCAGGGACAGGTAGGTGAGAGAGGGGACATGGGTGCCACTGCCAGATATGTGTAAAGCACATGTTCTGGCTGTAATGTGCTGCTACTTTTAGGCTGTCTGTCCCGTAGTTGTACATAGTGAACAAATGGGAAACTTTTGGCTCAGAAGCACAGCTCAGTAACTTTGCAGACAGCGTGCTGGGCTAGAATGACAGGGCAGGCACTGTGATTGCAGTGCAATATGATCCTCCTGCACTCGGCTCTAAACTGCTGCACTTTACTCCTCCCTACATTTATGATGAGTGTTCGAGGTGAGAAAAGAACACATTGGGGAATGCTTTCTTTCACTGTGAGACGTTTGCATTCAAAGTATACAGATGAACATATAGGTGAAATATATTTAAAGCATATGATTGTAACATGTGGGTAATGTGTGCAAAAAAACATTTCTGCTCTCTGCTCACTTCTCTTCCTCCACCTCCTCCCTTCTCTGTCCACTCACTGCCCTTCTCTGTCCATCTTCTCCCCTTCTCTGTCTGTCCACCCCCTCCCCTTCTCTGTCCACTGCAGGGAAAGTCCTGTCCTGCTAGTCATTTCACCCCCACAATGCTTCCCTAGTAAAATGAGTCGAAAGATTCGGTTCAAAGATCCGGATCTTTTCAATGATCCGATTCGAATCATCCGAATCATTGAAAAGATCCGGACTTCCCATCTCTAGTACCTTGTGATGACACAGTAAAAAGTATATGTGACCAAGACAGCTGGTGCGTGGGTGAAATAATAGGCATGACAGTAAAGTATGTGAACCTTGGTCAGATGCTCTAAGCACTTTTTTTTTTTTTAATGTTCCACAGTTTCTTTACCGATACAATAGGTCACATACATACTGTAACTATACTGTTACTAGGCCACCTGCAAGCACCGCCACTGTTGTAGTGTATGTCACACTGTCATGTGTGTTGCTAAGGAAAAATACATATGCTTTTAAATACCTAAACAGAAAGAACACTGAAAATACATATAAAAAGTGTTCTTCCCAATTAAGAATATATCTAATCTAACACACCCACACACCCACATCCACACCAAAAGAAATAATACCAAAATAATAGCAGTCAACCTAAAAACAGATTTGTTGTATTGAACCATACATTGATCAGCTGGAGTGGCTTACCTGGAGCTTCTTCCAGCCCCTACAAGTCACGTGTGTCCCTCACCTGAGCTCCGCTCTTCCTCCATCTCCCGCTGGCAGCCTCTGAAGCTCGCGGCACCAAGAGCCGATTGATTAGGAATAATCGCGCCGTGTATGCCCAGCATTACAAATGAGGCAGTGAAACAAAGTCAAAATTAGTGGAATGTCCAGAAATGTAAATAGAAGACAACTTATCTGGCTGAGAAAACAATGACAAATGTTTTAGTGCTAAAAAGGTCATAGAGTTATTACTTCTGTTTGTTTTGTAACTGAATGATGCAGCTTTTACATCAGACTGTCACGGCTGCTGTTTAGAATTCAGTCTTAAAAAATCAGTCCTTAACCTCCTTGCCGATTATCCCGAGCTCAGCTCGGGGTAACCTGCCGCGGAGGATTCCTCAGGCCCTGCGGGGCCGATTTGCATAATTTTTTTTTTATACACGCAGCTAGCACTTTGCTAGCTGCGTGTCACTTATGATCGCTGCCGCTCCGCGCCGATTCGCCACTACCCGCCGCATCAGAGGGTGCCCCCCCGAGACCTGTGCGCTGCCTGGCCAATCAGTGCCAGGCAGCGCTGAGGGGTGGATCGGGACTCCCTCTGACATCATGATGTCGGTGACGTCATTGCGCCCGTCGCCATGGCGACGGGGGAAGCCCTCATGGAAATCCTGTTCAGAACGGGATTTCCGGATGGGGATATGCGCCGGCGGCGATCGGCGCATACGGGGGGACGCCGCAGGGAGGGAGAAAGCATGTAGCTAGCGCTAGGCTAGCTACATGCTAAAAAAAAAATGCAAAAAAACACCCTCCCTGCCGTGCGCAGCAAATATTTAGAATGGCAGGGAGGTTAAACTGAGAATACAAATATATTAGACTGTTCCATGTTAGTAATGTTCTATTTACCATTAGTACTGCAGATACAATTGTATCATAAATGTATTTTCAGTTCAAGTTTGCTTCCTTCTGATTTGTTCCTAGACTGTTATAGGGGCATTAGATTGTGAGTAGCGGGAGTTTTGCTATGGTAACACGCATTACTAATTAGCATTACCGTTAGTAATGCTTGTAACCATAGCAAGGCTCATGCTTCTTGAGTACTGCGGGTTGCGCTAATAGCGTAACTTGCGGAACATGCTGCCGGTAGTAAGGTTAATATTGCTGTGCACTGTCTGTGCTCAGCAAGATCACTTTTGTGCCTCAAGCCCAAACATTTTTCAAGGACCACTATCGTGAAAAATGTAGGCAATTAAAATGTGACAGAACCAACAGGTTTTGGGCCAGTCCATCTCCTCATGGGGGATTCTAAGGGTTTTCTTTGTTTTCAACAGCATTTCAGCAGTTGCAAATTCTAAGGGCCCGAGCCCAGTAATGCAGTTGTGTCCGCTTCTGTCCGCTTTTTAGCATCTGTAGCATTGATGTTTAACTGAAAAGCTGACACAACTGCAGTGGGCTCAGGACCTAACTGACAAAATAGTATACAAGTGTGAGGAAACGCGGAAAAGCCGCCGCTAAGACTCAGAGTGAGGCGGCTGACTCCGCGTTCTACAGGGCAGCTGGCGCGCAGGCAGAACGCGGGGAAACCGCCGCATGCTCTAACAACAGGGCGGCGGATTCCGCGTCCAAAGCGGCAAGTTGCACGCATAGTCTTGCTCCTTTCAGCAATGCGGAATGCGGAGAAAACGCCGCACGCACGGACAGCGGTGCGGCGGTTTCCGCAGCCAACACAGCAGAAACATTACAACACATGACTGGTGTGGCTGGGACTGATAGTCCACATTGGTTTAGAAGGACGCGCGCAGAGAGGCAGGGCCTTTATGGCAGTCAGAAGGGGGTCAGCTGACCAAGCTGGTCAGCTGACAAATTCAGCAACCTTCATTGGTCCAGCACTTAGGGGAGGCGCTGGAGAGCGCTAGAGTATATATACTGGGTGCTGGTCAGTTCTCTGGTGTCTGGCGTTGCGATCACTACGTGGCAGCACTCAGACCTTGTCAGTATCTGTGTTATTAGACAGTTTCGTAGGTGTTGATGATCACGGAGCTCACACCTTAGCCTAGGAATTCTGTTATTATCTGTATTCTTATCTAGACCAGTTTCCAGGGTGTTGATGGCCAAGGAACTCACACCTTAGTCTAGGAATTCTGTACCATCTGTATTATTGTATTATTTAGCTCAGTCCCTGGAGTGTGATAATCTTGGAGCTCACACTCAAGTCTAGGCATTGTTGATTATCTGTTATGACCTTCTGCTTTCCTGACCATTCTTCTGATCTCTGATTCTGTGCCTTTGTCTTTCTGATACCTTGTTGCCAAACTCTGCTAGTTCCAGGATTCTGCATCTGTCTCCTGTCTCTGTACTGTATCTGTCCGTGTGTTTACAACCTGGCCTGTCCGACCTCGAGAACTATCTCTCCTATTAAGAGATAGTTCACAGATCCGTTAGTGACACTCCTCCTTGGTGTCACTCACGTTCTGTCCTTCCCACTCTCTGTCTGGCTCCGCCCCTTGGGGAGCATCAGACCTGTGGAAGGAATCTGATCCAGAGCAGTATCTCTCACTGCCTAGCACCTATCTCTCAGGTGCTTTCCTCAAAGTATTACTGTTGCACCAAACACTCTCATCGCTCAGGTGTCCAGAGGTTAGAAGATATATCTGATTATCGGTGATACTGCAGATCATCAATAATCGGGTATATATCTGCATTCTCGGTGATACTGCAGATCACCGGTAATCAGATCCTCTCTGTGTTACAGCGATCGTTACAGCAAGTGAGTAGGGAAGCTGGTTGGTATCTTACTATTTTGGTAGTAAAACTGCTGTTCAGGAAATCCTGTTGAAAACAAAGAAAACACTGAGAATCCCCCATGAGGTGATGGACTGGCCCAAAACCTGTCGGTTCTGTCCGAATTTAACTACCCACTTTTTTCGCGATAGCGGTCTTTTAATGATATGTTACAGCCTTTATATAATGTGTAATAATACAAAGTATCTTTTCATCTAGGAACAAATTTGGACTATGTTTATGCTATTTTTGAAGTATGGCATAATTCTTTTAAAGTCTCTGATGCAACATATCCGATGTGTTCAGGAGTTGACGATGATTTTAGTTTTTGTGGAGCTTTAAAAGGAGGTAAGATAGAAAAATGTATGTACATTTTATTTTTTCGGATGCCAAAGAGTTAAAGGGAACCCGAGGTGAGGGTGATATGAGTGCTGCGGTATTTATTGTAAACAATTCCAGTTGCCTGGCAGTCCTGTTGATCTTCTGGCATATGTAATGTCTGAGTCAAAACTCTGGAACAAGCATATGGCTAATCCATTAAAACCTGAGTCAGAGTATCTGATCTGCATATGCTTGTTCAGGGTCTATGGCTAAAAGTATTAACCACTTCAGCCTTCAGTCGTTTTTCACCTTATGGATCCGAGCAATTTTCACCTCCCATTCCTTCGCCAATAACTTTATCACTACTTATCAATTGATCTATATGTTGCTTTTTCTGCCACCAATTTGGCTTTCTTTGGGTGGTACATTTTTGCTAAGAATTATTTTTTTCTAAATGCATTTTAACAGGAATATTAAGAAAAAAAAATGGAAAAAACATCATTATTTCTCATGCTACCATAATTAAAACCACATATTTTATTTGCCTATTTGTCTCAGTTATTACACCATTTAAATTATGTCCCTATCACAATGTATGGCACTAATATTTTATTTAGAAATAAAGGTGCATTTTTTTTTAGTTTTGCGTCCATCACTATTTACAAGCTTATAATTTAAAAAATATTAGTTGTATACCGTCTTCACATGCATATTAAAAAAGTTCAGACCCTTAGGTAACTATTGTTTTTTTGTTTTTTAATTGTAAATTTTTTTATTTATTTTTTTAGTTAAAATTTTTATTTGAGTGTGGGAGGTAAACGGTTAACTTTAAATGTAATTTTTTGTGTCTTTTTGTAATAAAAATGTATTTTTATGTAGTTTTATTATTTGGCCACAAGATGGCCACAGTTATTTTTTTTTTATTCTATCCTTACAGGAACTACAAGGAGGACGTGATATTTTTTTTTGTTTTGTTTTCAGAAAGACCGCGGCCTCTGAAAAGAAGCCGTCAGTTTTTCCACTGGGGACTTAGAGCAATGAATGGGAACAATGTTAACTTTCCATTCATTGATCTCTGGGCTACCGGGGGGGGGGGGGGGGGAAGAGGTTAAAATGGCTTCAGGCTCAGAATCAGAAGGACTGGCAGGCAAATGTTATTGTTTAAAAGGAAATAAATATGGCAGCCTCCATATCACTCTCACCTCAGGTTCCCTTTAAAACTGATGTACAGGTATCTTCCTTTTTTATTTTGTAAAAGCTGTATTCTTTTACTAAATTTTAATGCATTACTTTATATTGGTGTTCTACAAATGTATATTAAACACCTGAAATTAATCTATAAAGCCTGCCTTGAGGAAAAGCTGTTATTTTTACTAGTATAATATAAATATGAGTAGAGGATAGAGTAAAGAGGGGTTGAAGCCATGGGGAAGTTCTTAGTGGGGTGAAGGACACCAACTTCTTTCTTCTCTCTGCTTTGTCTGCTCCACTGAAGGTGTGAAAACAATGCAGAAGAGTGATGCCGCTGGTATCTTACCACATCTAATACCGGGTCTGATTCATCTTCCTGGATCTGCCTGCTCTGACTCTTTCTCAGTCCTGTTTTTTAGAATGCCAAGTGACATCATGCAACAAGCAAGCTGTCTCAGGAGCACGAGGGAGGCAGTATGAGAGTTGGTGGCTACAGCAAAGTAGCACAGATTGGAGCCTATGTTGGTGGAGACAAGATAATACAACTACTACTCCTGAGGGAGTGTGAGTGAGAGGAGTAGTGCCCATAAATGCTATGAGAAGGGTGGCCCTTTGTGTTACAAGTGTCAAACAAGGGAAGGCTGCAGCATGCTGTTAGGAAAAGGTGCCTACACAAAAGTAATAGAATGGATGGCTGAACATGTAGTTGGTGAAAAGTGGTTGCACACACTGGTGGGGAAGGGGGGAGGGAGAAGAGGGAGGTGATACCCAAATATCTGATGTAGAGGGATGATCCCAAGTAAATGGCCACAATAGCTACGGGGATCCCTGTGAGTAGGAAAGAGGGTGTGGAGTTAACGTAGAGTGTGAGGTGCTATCAAAGTTCCACCTTGTGATTTTTAGTTACACCTCTGGTTAAAGCAGTTATTGCTTGTAGAACTTTTGACCCCACTGGAATGAGTTTACCTCCTCCACACACCCTAGAACTCTTGTGCTTTCTAAACAGGAAATGACTAACAGCAAAAAAAAAAAAGAGTTTATAGGGGTTCTCACCTTTACCCACTTTACAAAGAGAACTTTTATCTATAATGTATTGTAATAAGGCTGAAACGCTCATTGTTCTTCTGGTAAAATTCAAGGAGGCAATTGCATCCATACAAGACCATATGTTAGTGACACTGGGGACTCCCCAGTGTTTCACAACTCACCAGATCCTGCAGTCTGCTGGACCTGACTATTGTCTCTGGGATGTTGGCCACCACAACACCTCCGGACCTCCGGATAAAAAAGATGCAAACATAGCGTAAAAGCGTAATGCCTCTTTTATGTAGCATTTATTTGGCTGGCTAGAAAATCTAGGATGAGTTTTAATTTCTGATAAGCCTGAAAGAATGAGGATGGGGTAGGTCTGCCAGACATGTCCAAGTTCATCACAGACTGATTGCATAACTGGGACCAGAAGCAATGGGCTAATATAGAGCAGGAGAGCTTGGTTCTGGACCCTAAGGGCCCATTGACCCTTGAAGAAGCAAAACACTAGTGCTCAGCACGGGTGATTTTACCATGATTATCGCGGTAAAATCATTGTGCCCATTTTTCACTCATTGAGCGATCGCAATCAGTGTTTTGTTAAGCACTGTATTGCAATCGCTCCACAATCATGGCAAAATGCTGCATGCTACTTGTCAGGAACCGGCCCGCGGCATCCTGCGTATACGGTTCCCGACTGCGGGTTTGACCAGATTAAGCAGGGAACAGCCTTATTTAAGCTACAAGCAAGGCTGGAACCCCTCAAACACTTCCCACTGCCACCACTAGCGTTGCTAGACACGTCCCCTCAGCTGTCGAGGGCTAAACACGCAATCTGCGTTTTCATATTTGGGTCAGCTTTGCACTTAGGCCGAATACGAGAATGCCACGCACCCACACACACAGTACAGTTGTACAGTAACACAGCACAATCAGACACTGACTTGTAATGCAAGTTACACTGTCGTGCAGCAAAACCACTAACAGTCGTTCCGAACGATACTGTTAGCTACTCGCACTGGCGTTTCGTACGTTGGGTCAGCTGCGCGCTTTAGGCCAACGTATGACAAACGCCCCCCACACACAATGCAATTACAACTTCATATGGTAGTGTTGCTCAAGCATACAATTAGGCACGGACTTATACACAGCTACACTGCAGTCTCCTCTAGGCTATGAGTGTTAGTTTAGTACAGCAGAAGTCAAGCTTATTAAATAATAATTTAATATTCCAGAAAAACATGGAACAATGCAGAACAGAATATATACAAAAGATTACAAAAAAACAAAGTAAAAAAGTTACAAAATTAAGAGTTACAAAGATACACACAAAAGCGATTTGCTTACCAAATACAGGGATCCAGATAGAAGAATCTTGGACTTTTGTGGACGGACACAGTTCTGGCTTTGACCAGGAGTCCACTAGCTTGGGCCAAGAGACCGGCTGCCACTACCGTCAGGAGGGGACTTGTCAGGAACCGGCCCGCGGCACGCCTGCGTATACGGTTCCCGACTGCGGGTTTGACCAGATTAAGCGGGGGACAGCCTTATTTAAGCTACAAACAAGGCTGGAACCCCTCAAAACACCTCTCACTGCCACCACTAGCGTTGCTAGACACTTTCACTCTGCTGTCGAGTCCTCAGCGCGCACTCCGCGTTTTCGTATTTGGGTCAGCTTTGCGCTTAGGCCAAATACGGGAACGCCACGCACCCACACACACACACAGTTGCAATCTTACACTGTCGTGAAGCAAAGACCCACTAACAGTCGTTCCGAACGATACTGTTAGCTACTCGCACTGGCGTTGTTCGTACGTTGGGTCAGCTGCGCGCTTAGGCCAACGTATGACAAACGCCCCCACACACAATGCAATTACAATTTCCTACGGTAGTGTTGCTCAAGCGTACAATTAGGCATGAACTTTATACACGGTTACACTTCAGTCTCTTCTAGGCTATGAGGGTTAGTTTAGTACGGCAGAAGTCAAACTTATTAAATAATAATTTAATATTCTAGAAAAACATAGAACAGTGCAAAACTGAAGATATACAAAGAGATTACAAACAAAACAAGTAAAAATAGTTACAAGATAAAATGTACAAAGATAACACACAAAGCGATTTTGCTTACCAAAATAAAGGGATCCCGATAGAAGAATCGTGGACTTTGGTGTGGACGGACACAGTCTGGCTAGACCAGGAGTTCACTAGCTTGGGCCAGGAGACCGGCTGCCACTACCGTCAGAAGAGAACTGCTTTGAGGTAGCTGTCCCCTGGTTTTTATAATGAAATATTCGCCTCGAGGCTGTAAGCCTGTGTGGACGGGGGGGAAGCTGGATTTAATTACATCCTCAGTCATAATTGGATTTCCAGAGATCCAACATCCACTATAGTCCACACACCCAACAAAAGACTTCCTTAGCCCAATTTCCCCAGGTTACAATGTCTTTACATCAAGAGATTGTTAAATGAGGCTTTTCAACTCCACCAATAATTCAATTTCCACAGGTAGAAAATGGTATCAAAAGGACTTCACCTCTTCAATAATTTCCAGTAGGCTGTCAAATACATTTCAAACATTCAGGTGTCAGCTTCCCCCTGCCCCCAAGACTCTAGCAGGCTTGCCTTGTCCCAATGGCTGACACCAGACTCAAAAGCCATGCCGACCAGCCTATTCTTCCTCAATTGGCAGGTAATTAGCAGTAGACACAGTTTCCCCTGCTGGACAATGGGGCAGAGGTAATGGACATCTACTTACAGAATTACATTAGACAGACTTCAGTTTACTCTGGCCAGGTGACCAATTACTCCCAAGCCCAATACACATCTGAGGCATTATTCAGACAACATGGTCTGACCACCTGTATAGGCTTCACAGCAACTGTCTAATTAAGGGTTTCCTCATTAGAAGCAGACAATGATAGGTAATTTACACTTTATACGGAATTCCAGGAAGACTGGCTAACAGACAATCCCATATGTTACAGTCAAAAAATGAAGGAAATATGTTCCTGTTATCCTTAATATCATCAGCACCTCAATATATCTCCACAGGACTGATTTGAGGTAGCTGTCCCCTGGTTTTTATAATGAAATATTCGTCTTGAGGCTGTAAGCCTGTGTGGACGGGGGGAAGCTAGATTTAATTACATCCTCAGTCATAATTGGATTTCCAGAGATCCAACATCCACTACAGTACACACACCCAACAAAAGACTTCCTTAGCCCAATTTCCCCAGGTTACAATGTCTATACATCAAGAGATTGTTAAGGGAGGCATTTCAACTCCACCAATAATTCAATTTCCACAGGTCTAGTCCATACATAACGCGCGTCATATCCTTTCCTGTGATATGCCACTTCAAACCTTTCCTTGTCTCAGTTTTCAGATCATCAAAAAGGTCTCCCCCCCCCCCCCCTCCAGGTGACAATTGATTAAGGCTTCCTCCACCTTCCAGCAGGCTTGCCAGATGTAAATTCTAGAGTTTTTTGTTAGCCTTTGAAGTTCCCTGACTCTGTCTGGATTTGTATAATGGGACAATGGGGCTTCTAATTAGCTCCCTGCCCCCAGAGGAACTGAGGGTAATTGTATTCCACACTGTCATACAGACAAGTACAGCTTCCCCAAAGCCAGATGACCACCCATACATACGCATCTGAAGTACATAGCAGACAGGAAAATGAAAATATTATCCTTACATCATAAGCACCCCAATATATCACCACACCTCCCCTCTTTAGAATGGGGCAAGGCAGATGATCTTCCCAGATTATCCTGCCTGCGCCTACATTGTTGGTTCTGCTTGACGGAACAACCCTTCCACATTCTCATGATTGCTCCCCTTCCTATGTTGAATGGTGAAGCTATATTGTTGGAGAACTAAGCTCCATCTCAGCAGTTTTCCATTGTCCCCAGAAACCCGATGTAACCAACTAAGCGGGTTGTGGTCGGTTACGACTGTGAATACACGACCGTAGAGATAGTGCTGCAGCTTTTGTAGGGCCCATACAATTGCCAAGCACTCCTTCTCTATGGTGGCGTAAGCTACCTCCCGGGGTAGCAGCTTCCGACTTAAGTACAGAATCGGATGTTCTTCCCCAGTTTGGTTTACCTGGCTTAACACAGCACCTAGGCCAAAGGCTGAGGCGTACGTCTGGACTACAAACCGTCGGCTGAAGTCTGGCGTTTGCAACACGGGAGGGCTAGCTAGGGCCCTCTTCAGAGCTGTGAATGACTGTTCACATTCTGGTGTCCAGAGAATCTGCTTGGGCAACTTCTTTTTTGTGAGGTCTGTCAATGGCTTGGCGAGGGCACTGTAGTTGGGGACAAACTTTCTATAGTACCCCGCAGTCCCTAAGAAGGACTGAATCTGCTTCTTCGTGTGGGGGGAGGGGCCAGGACACAATGGCATCTACCTTCCCAGTATCTGGACGAAGCTCTCCCCCCCCCACCACATGTCCCAGGTACTGTACCTGTTTCATGCCTATCTAACACTTGCTAGGCTTGACTGTTAGCCCTGCCGCAGTGATGCGCCCCAAAACCTGTGACAGCTGCGCTAAGTGGTCGTTCCAGTTGGCGCTAAACACGGCGATGTCATCTAGGTAGGCGACAGCGCAGTGTTCCAAACCTTCCAGGAGACCATTTACAACCCTTTGGAAGGTGGCCGTGGCGTTTTTCATTCCGAAAGGCATTACATTAAATTCAAACAGACCTGAGGGGGTGATAAAGGCAGACCTCTCCCGTGCCTCAGCTGTTAGAGGGACCTGCCAGTATCCCCGACTCAAATCCACGATTGTTAGATATTGCGCGCCAGCTAGCTTATCTAACAATTCGTCGACCCTCGGCATTGGGTAAGCATCTGACGCAGTTATCAAATTTAGTTTTCGATAATCTACACAGAACCGAGTGGTCTGGTCCCGTTTGGGTACTAGCACTACAGGTGATGCCCATGCGCTGTGCGACCGTTGGATTACCCCTAGTGGCAGCTTTTCCTCAATCTCCTTGCTGATGTGGGCCTGAACCTCAGGGGAGACTCTATAGGCTGACTGTCTAACCGGCTTGTTATTTCCGGTGTCAACATGGTGTACAGCCAGGCTGGTCAGACCAGGGCGGGCTGTAAAGGTACCACGGTAAAGGGTCAGCACATCAGATAGCCCAGCCTGCTGCTCTGCTGTCAACTCCGGATTGATCTGCACCTCGGTAACAGAGTCGGTTTCCTGGGTGGAGGCCAGGATGTCAACCAGGGCCTCTGCTTCACCGTCCGGTAGCAAACTGCAGACAGGGAGAGCGCAAGCGGTTCTATCATGATGTTCCTTTAACATATTGACATGGTACGTTTTCAGCTGCTTACCTCGGTCATCCAGCGCGACCACATAGGTCACATCACTAATCTTCCTCTGTATGGTATAGGGCCCATCCCAAGCGGCCTGCAGCTTATTCTGTCGCATCGGGTTTAGGACCCATACCTTGCGACCTACCTCATAAACTCTCTCCCTAGCCCCGCGGTCATACCACTGCTTCTGGGTGGCCTGGGCTTGAGTAAGATTCTCTCACACTAACCCCACCAGGGTGTCCATCTTTTCCCGGAACTTTAGAACGTATTCCACTATGGAGACCCCAGGACCCATATCCTGCCCCTCCCAGACCTCTCGAATGAGATCGAGGGGCCCAAGTACCCTCCTCCCATATAAGAGCTCAAAGGGCGAGAACCCGGTGGATGCCTGGGGCACCTCACGATAAGCAAACAGTAAGTGGGGCAGGTATCGCTCCCAGTCTCTCCCTTGCGATTCAACAAACACCCTTAGCATCTGTTTCAGAGTACCATTGAACCGCTCACATAACCCATTTGTCTGGGGGTGGTAAGGGCTGGCCATGATGTGTTCTACCTGCATTTGCTTACAAAGGCATTCCATTAGGCGCAACATGAATTGCGGGCCGTGATCGGTGAGCATTTCGCGGGGAAAACCGACCCGTGAGAAAATGCGCACCAATGCGTCCGCAACCTTGTCTGCCCGTATGGAGCTCAGGGCTACAGCTTCAGGGTAGCGAGTGGCATAATCTACCACCGTAAGAATGAAACGTTTCCCTGTGCTGCTGGGTATTGCTAGAGGCCCAATGATGTCAACCGCAACCCTTTGGAAGGGCTCCTCTATGATGGGCAAGGGCCTCAGCGGGGCTTTGTCTGTGTCACCTGATTTGCCGACCCGCTGACATGCGACACAAGACCGGCAAAAATCGGCAATATCTGTCCCCATGTGGGGGCCAATAAAAATTGTGGGCAAGACGGGATTTGGTCTTGCGGATCCCCAAGTGACCAGCCAGGGGCACCTCATGTGCTATTCTTAATAGCTGCTCCCTGTACCTGTGGGGAACAATCAACTGCCGGTCTGCCTCCTCCACTTCAGACGGCTCAGAGGGAATAACCTCTCTGTACAGTCTGCCTTGCTCCCAGTACACCCTCACTCTGTCGCCCTCCACCGGTGCCCTGTCCGCCCGACCCCTGAGCTCTTCCAGGCTGCTATCAAGCCGTACAGCCCCGGAGAACTCAGTGCTGTCGGCCACAGGCGCCAGGGAGGTGGCAAACTGAGAGGCCTCTGGGTCCTCAGAGCCAGGCTGTGAAGTGGAAGAGCCCGACCCAGTGACGTCAGCCCCTTCAGTGGACAATTCGTCTGCTGCAGCCCGGTGAGCACTGCGGGTCACCACTGCAGCTGATGGAGCGTTCACTGTACACATGTCATTATGCAACACATCACATATTACATCAACATTATCTGCATGCATGGTAACAACGTGTCCCCCTCCAGGCCTGGGCACTGGAGACTCACTAGCACTGGCTCCTAGCACATAGTCCGTAGCCCCTGGGGCCTCGCCAGCACTCCCCACTTGCACAGCATTATCACACAGTACCTTGCAAGAGTCCTGAACTTCTGCTGGGGATGCAGGCTCCACAGGGTTTGGAGTAGGCTCATACCGGGCCACTAACCGTCCCAGGTCAGTACCCAACAAAATGTTCGTGGGGATGGCATCCGTTACCCCCACTTATTTCATTCCGCTGCCGGCCCCCCATTCCAGGTGGACCAAGGCGGTGGGTATGGCGGGGGTGACACCCCCAACTCCTTTGACAGCCATAGTCTTGCCAGGAATGTACTCCTCGGGGTTAACAAGCTGGGGGTGCACTAGAGTTACCTCTGCTCCAGTGTCTCTCAGACCGGTGGTAACTGTATCCCCAACCGTGACAGGTTGCAGATTCTCTGCATAGCTACCTGCATTCCTGGTGGCACACAACGCATTCCGGGCCCCGCCAGAGTTTGGGGCTTCCTTCTTCTTTTCTGGGCACGTAGCACTGATGTGACCTGGTTTGTTACAGGCAAAACATCTCCGAGTGTCAACGGTGGCTGTTCTACCTCCAGGTGGCTGCGGGACTTGGCTTCGCTGGGTGCTCAGAGGAGAAGGTCTCGCAGTCTTTTCTCCCTTCCAGCTGGGCGCCGTAGTCCTCCGAAAATCAGATGCTCGATTGGACGTGTAGGCATCAGCAACTTTCGCGGCCTCATCCACGGTCTTCGGCTCTCGGTCCCGTACAAACTGCCGGACCCTAACAGGACAAGTGTGAAGGAACTGGTATTTTATTATCAGTTCCTGCAGGGCATCAAAGGTTTCAACCGACAGTCCTTTTAACCACTGCTGGAAGGCAGTGCGCAGGTTGCAAGCATGATCCAGGTAACTGTCATTAGGACCTCGCTGCACTGTCCTGAAACGTTTGCGATACACCTCTGGCGTGAGGTGGTATCGCGCAATAATGGCTTTCTTAATTGCCTCAAAGTCAGTTCCTTCCTCCGGGGGGAAACTCACAAACTCCTCCAGGGCCTTGCCTCTCAGCCCTGGTGTGAGGTATCTTGCCCACTGCTCACGGGGCACCCCATACTGCCGACAAGTCCTTTCAAACCCCTGTAGGAAAGTGTCTATGTCAGAGTCCTTGTCCATAGCGGGGAACTTATCCAGGGGGATTCTGTGGACTCGCTCACCTTCGCGTTCTGCGGGTCCAGCAGACCGGTTCTGCTGCTGAAGTTTAGCCAGCTCCAGCTGGTGTTGCCGTTCAGCACTTTCCCTCTCGGCCTGGAGTCGCTGGGCAGCTTGTTCCCTCTCGGCCTGCTGTCTTTCCCTCTCGGCCTGGAGTCGCTGGGTAGCTTGTTCCCTCTGGGCTTGTCGTATTTCCCTTTCTGCTTGCCGATGTTCCAGAATCAGCTTTAGGCGCAGTTCGGGCTCAGCCGAACCTAGTAGCTGTAGGTCGGCTTCCAGAGATGTCATCTCCGTGTTCGGTGGATCATCCAGGACATCATCTCCACTCGCATTCTGTGGCTGGAGCGATTTCTCCTCTGGCGTGTCGTGAGCTGCATCCGCTGACGTTGAAGCACGGGCTCGCTCTGCCTCATCATGCTCCTCGAGCGCACGAACTAACTGCTCCTTAGTCTGGCCGCTCACCGTCTCGATGCCTTTGTGCTCACACAGGTTGAGTAGTATCTCTTTGTTTTGCCTTGCATAGCTGAATGCTTTCTGAGCCATCGTGTTGCAAAAAATAAAAAGAAAAAAGGGGGAGGGAAAGCAAATACCAAGTGTGTATCTTTAAACAAAAAAAAACGTATATAGGTTCTGCACTAAGTAGACTTCTGTAAGCTAGTTGCTTCTAGCAAGCTTCCAGCCTTTAGTACTCAGAATAGCGAGCTAAACTGCGTACTAATGTACTAAACGATCCCACCACTGCCAGCCAATTATGTCAGGAACCGGCCCGCGGCACGCCTGCGTATACGGTTCCCGACTGCGGGTTTGACCAGATTAAGCGGGGAACAGCCTTATTTAAGCTACAAGCAAGGCTGGAACACCTCAAACACTTCCCACTGCCACCACTAGCATTGCTATACACGACCCCTCAGCTGCCAAGGGCTAAACACGCAATCTGCGTTTTCGTATTTGGGTCAGCTTTGCGCTTAGGCCGAATACGAGAACGCCACGCACCCACACACACAGTACAGTTGTACAGTAACACAGCACAATCAGACACTGACTTGTAATGCAAGTTACACTGTCGTGCAGCAAAACCACTAACAGTCGTTCCGAACTATACTGTTAGCTACTCGCACTGGCGTTTCGTACGTTGGGTCAGCTGCACGCTTTAGGCCAACGTATGACAAACGCCCCCCACACACAATGCAATTACAACTTCATATGGTAGTGTTGCTCAAGCATACAATTAGGCACGGACTTATACACAGCTACACTGCAGTCTCCTCTAGGCTATGAGTGTTAGTTTAGTACGGCAGAAGTCAAGCTTATTAAATAATAATTTAATATTCCAGAAAAACATGGAACAATGCAGAACAGAATATATACAAAAGATTACAAAAAACAAAGTAAAAAAGTTACAAAATTAAGAGTTACAAAGATACATACAAAAGCGATTTGCTTACCAAATACAGGGATCCAGATAGAAGAATCTTGGACTTTTGTGGACGGACACAGTTCTGGCTTTGACCAGGAGTCCACTAGCTTGGGCCAGGAGACCGGCTGCCACTACCGTCAGGAGGGGACTGATTTGAGGTAGCTGTCCCCTGGTTTTTATAATGAAATATTTGCCTCGAGGCTGTAAGCCTGTGTGGACGGGGGGAAGCTAGATTTAATTACATCCTCAGTCATAATTGGATTTCCAGAGATCCAACATCCACTATAGTACACACACCCAACAAAAGACTTCCTTAGCCCAATTTCCCCAGGTTACAATGTCTATACATCAAGAGATTGTTAAGGGAGGCTTTTCAACTCCACCAATAATTCAATTTCCACAGGTCTAGTCCATACATAACGCGCGTCATATCCTTTCCTGTGATATGCCACTTCAAACCTTTCCTTGTCTCAGTTTTCAGATCATCAAAAAGGTCTTCCCCCCCCCCCCCCCTCCAGGTGACAATTGATGAAGGCTTCCTCCACCTTCCAGCAGGCTTGCCAGATGTAAATTCTAGAGTTTTTTGTTAGCCTTTGAAGTTCCCTGACTCTGTCTGGATTTGTATAATGGGACAATGGGGCTTCTAATTAGCTCCCTGCCCCCAGATGAACTGAGGATAATTGTATTCCACACTGTCATACAGACAAGTACAGCTTCCCCAAAGCCAGATGACCACCCATACATACGCATCTGAAGTACATAGCAGACAGGAAAATGAAAATATTATCCTTACTTCATAAGCACCCCAATATATACACCACACTACTCATTTGTCAATTGGCGCTAATCGCAAATCACCCATGATTGGTGCCAACAACTGCGGCAGTGAGATCACTGCCATAGGGTTAATAATGCGCTGCCACTTTAAAAAAAGCGCTAACGCTTCAGCGATTAGCCGGAATAACCCGCTGATCGCTTTAGTGCAATCGGGCCCTCAGATTCTTCTCTGGGCGCACAAGCCTAAATTTCAGCCAGGTGATATGATCCCTTTCTGGGTGATCAGAGCCTCATCTCTCTGGTATTGATTATACCTATCAAATGATTTGTCTACTATCCCCAGCCAACTTACCCCTCTACTAGACAATGCATACTTCCATAGTGGGATTGGAGCACCTTCAGTTCTGGGACAAAGCAGACTCCATTGGCCTTAACTAAGGCAATATGTTTTTCTCCAAAGTGGTAAAAAAAAACTAGACTGCCCTAACCAAATACCCAACTACAAACCAAACTTCCTGACTAGATTGCAGTTAAATAAGTTCTATAGCTCTTTAAAACCTAAAACCTCCCTACAGAGATCACTTATGTGTGCAGACTAAAAGAGTTGAACACACCTTCTCTAAGATATATGGGACCCTCATATCTATCAACACTGATAGAAACTTGTCCATACCCACTGGTAAATGGAACAATCATCTGCAAAGACTGTTGTCTTCTGAAATCTAGGAAACAAACTTTATTATTTTGTTTAATATCTTCCTCCGTTAGATACTATTTGAAAAAAAACTACAAAATGTTCTAACGCTGGTATAGAGACCCAATCAGAATTCATAGCTACTATCCAGAAACATCCTCAACTTGTTGGAGATGTGAGAATGATGAGGGTAGTTACCTTCACATTTGGTGGGGTTGTCCACTCATCCAGGCCTTTTGGAATGAAGACTTTGAACTCCACAAGGCCTTGTATGTAAAGGAGATAGCACCTAACCCTGAAATAGGCCATTTATCAGCTATCCCAGGCTCTATATTATCTATCCGAAAAATCAATTTCAGGTTCATCTTTATAGCAGCCAGGACCTTAATCACTAGAAAATGGAAAACAACAAATAGCCCCTAAAGCACAAACTTACCAAAATAAATGATTTTATGAGAATGGATAAGCCGATGCTTTTAGCACAAAGAAACCAAGAGAAATGTGTAAATAGATGGGCAGTTTCGGCGGACTTTAGAGAGGCAGAAACGGCTCAGAATTTAAAAGACAGCTGTAACAAGAGGGGCTATGGAGGCTGCCATATTTAATTCCTTTTAAAGGATAAGAAACGGGGGGTTGGGGCAGGCATATATGGTGAGCTGTCCTGATGCTCACCTCTCCCCCCCATTCTCCTTTCTGCCCCCTCCGATACCTGTAATTGCCCTCCGGCTCTGTCTTCCGGTCAGCATAGTCCCGGATCGTGACGTCAAGCACGTGTGCAGAGTGCTCCCGGCCGCGGTTGCGTGCTGTAGTATGTGTGCAGCCTGCCCAGCTAAGGCGTGACCAAGCCAACCGGAAGACAGGACCGGAGGGCAATTACAGGTACCGGAGGGGGCAGAAACGAGAACGGAGGAGCGGTGAGCATCAGGACACTTCACCATCCATGCTTGCTCCCCCGTTTCTCAACTTCATTTGGGCTCTGGTATCCTGTAAGCAATACCTGTTGCCTGGCTGTCCTGCGGATCCTCTGCCTCTAAAACTTTTAGCCATAGCCTCTGAACAAGCATATACAAATCAGTTTTTTCTGACATTATTGTCAGATCTGACAAGATTAGCCACGTGCTTGTTTCTGGTGTTATTCTTTTTTGTTATACTTGTTTTATTTTCAAAAATACTGATTTCACTGTATTACAATTTGTCCACATTTTGACAATGTTACAAATATCCAACCAGTAGAAAATAGTGCAACAGAGGTAAACTGCGAACGTGGAAGAGTCTTGGTAAGAATCTTATTTAAGTGAAAACATGAATAAACCAAATAAGTCCTAAGGAGGCAAAAGTCTTAGCTCATAGAAGAGCGTTTTCAGATGTGATGTTGATTGTAGTTTAAGTTTTCGCTGTGGAGAGTAGAGAGTATCACATTGCCAACACAAGGGGTTGGATGCAGATTTAATTGTGTAAGCGTCAAAACTCGAAAAAGGAAAGAGGAGAAAAGAAGAAAAGACAATTGTATCTACATAGAGGTATATAGAAAAGTGGGGCCACTCTGATACTACTCTGACCTATGCTTCATAGAGGAGTTGTATGGGTGTTACCAAGGGCCTGGGCTGTGTATCGTCTAAGGTGGATGGTAAATAGGAGAGGAATAGGGCCATGAATCCCAAATTTTGTGGAAATTTAATTCCGTATCTCTCAGTGATGCTGTGAGTTGTTCCATATTTTTTGTCCAGTTAATTTTATGAATGACTTCTGATATATCAGGGGGTGCTAATTTTTTCCAATTGGACGCAATAGTTAGTCTAGTAGCAGTTAGTATATGAGTAATTAGACGGTTGGAGTGTTTGGGAACTTTTTTCAAAGGTTTGCCCAGAATCATATGCACAGGATCTAAGGGAACTGTAATATCCATTGATGTTTTGATTAGATCCCGAACTGTGGACCATAGATTGGAGATCAGGGGGCAGAACCAAAAAATATGTTCTGTGGTTCCTTTATTATTGCACCCTCTCCAGCAAAGATCCGATGAGCCTGGGTAGATCTTTGCTAATTTGGCTGGTGTTAGATACCAGTGGAAGAGGATCTTATAGATATTTTCTCGAATCTGAATACATTGAGATGAATGTCTAGCATTGGTCCATATCTCAGACCAGTCTTCTAGGGGAATGGGGGTTGAGAGGGAACTGGCCCATTTATGCATATAGATGTGATCAGGTGACCATGTTCCTGATTTTGTATGTAGCAGAGCGTAAATCTGAGATATCAGGCCCTTTTGGTGGCCAGGCTGTTTACAAATTCGTTCAAAGGGAGATAGAGTAGGAGGTGATTTTTTCAGGAGAGTTTGCAGAAAATGGGAGATCTGGTTATATTGCAATAGAAGTTGGGATGTGAAAGTAATTTTTTCCTCTAGATGGGGTTTGCCATATGCTTTGCCCGTTAGTGGATTGAGCCAATCGCTGAGGTTAAAGTAACCCAGGTTAAACCACCTATTCATAAAGGAGTTTGATAGCCCTGGGGGGAAATGGGGATTGCCCAAAATTGGGCATAGAGGTGAAGGAGATGACTTCAACTTGGCGGAGTGGCTGGTATTTTTCCAAATATTGAGCGTAAATTTAATGGTAGGAAGCAATTGTTGTTCATTGGTCCTAGGTTGAGGGTGAGACCATAGGAGAGATGCGAGGGACATGGGGAGAATGCTAGAGGCCTCGATAAGACCCCATTTGGTGAAGACCTTCAAGCTTGTCCATTCAGGGAGTTGGCGCAGATATGAAGCTTGATAATAATACCTAAGATGAGGTACCCCTAGACCCCCCTGATCCCTAGGAGAGAGGAGAACAGATCTTGAAATTCGAGATCGTTTATGATTCCAAATAAATGAGAAGAAGGCTGATTGCAGGGATGATAACTGGTGGGCAGGGACCTGGACTGGGAGGGTCTCAAACAGATATAGGAGACGTGGGAGTATATTCATTTTGAGGGCGTAGATGCGACCTAACCAGGAGATCTTATAGGCCGTCCATTTGTGGAGGTCTTGTAATATTTTTTGGATAAGAGAAGGGAAGTTGCGTTTGTAAAGTGTACTATATGTAGGAGTTAAATGGATACCTAGATATTTTAGTGAGTGGGTTTGCCATCTATAGGGGAAAGATGACTGTATTATTGTAAGTAACTGAGAGGGAATTTTAATAGGCAGGGCCTCCGTTTTGTCCTGGTTAAGTTTGAATCCAGACAGGGATTCAAACATTCTCAGGGTATCATGTAGGATTGGGAGTGTAGTGAGGGGATTAGTGAGGGTAAGGAGTATGTCGTCTGCAAAGAGGGATATTTTATATTCTCGTTTACCAAATAAGATTCCTGTGATATCTGTATTTTGTCTTATAGCTGAAGCCAGGGGCTCGATGCTCAGAGCAAATAGTAAGGGGGAGAGAGGGCAGCCCTGTCTAGTGCCATTATGGATCGGGAAAGGGGATAGGGGAGCAAAGGGCAATTTAATCGAAGCTGAAGGGGATGAATATAGAAATTTTATCATGGAGAGAAATGGACCTGAAAAGCCTTGGTGGTTTAGAACATGGAAGAGGAAAGGCCAATTGAGACGGTCAAAAGCCTTCTCTGCATCTAAACTAAGAAGCAGAGAAGGGTTGTTGGATCTATTCATTATGGATATAAGATTAATAGCTCGGCGGGTATTGTCCCCTGCTTGTCTACCCATAATGAAGCCCACTTGATCATTATCAATAAGTCTGATAAGAATAGGATTGAGGCGATTGGCTAAGGTTTTAGTGATGATCTTCAGGTCTGAGTTGAGAAGGGAGATAGGGCGATAGCTTTGGGGTAAATGGGGGTCTTTACCATCCTTTGGGAGGACAGTAAGCAGGGATGCTAATAAGGAAGGAGGGGGGGTTTCCCCTTCCATAATCTTATTTGCTAAATTTACCAGGTGAGGAGTAAGAATAGAGCTGAAGTTTTTGTAATAGGAGTAGGGAAGGCCGTCTGGTCCTGGTGACTTGGACGATGGAAGGGCTTTAAGTATTTCTAAGACCTCTTCAGTTGTTATGGGGGTATTAAGAGATAGGCGTTCTTGTTCTGTGAGTTTTGGAAGGTTTAGCTGAGTGAGGAAGGATAGGACCCTTGAGTCGTAATTTAGAGAGGAGGAAGGGTCTGGTAAGTTGTACAGTTGCTCGTAAAAAGATGTAAAGATTTGAGCTATCCGGGAGGGGTCATGATGAAGAGTGCCCTGTTGGTCTTTTAAGGAGTGGACGGCCTGATATGATCCCCTGGGGTTTAGCTTTCGGGCCAATATGGTATGAGGTTTGTTGCCCCTTTCAAAAAATAACTGTCTTGTCCATTTTAAGCTTTTCTCTAGCTGAGATGATTGAAGGGACCTAATGTCTAATTTTATGCGTTGAATGTCAGAAAAGTGGACCTGTGTGGGCTGTAATTTGTATATGGAGTATGCCTTAGCAAGAGAAGCATTGAGATGAGTCAGCTTCTCAGAGGAAAAACGCTTACGTTTGGAGCTTTCTGCAATGAAGAAGCCTCTTATAAAAGCTTTATGGGATTCCCAAACTAAGCCAAGGGACGGAACTGAATCTATGTTTATATCAAAGAATGATTTTAATTCTTCACAGCATTTAGAAATTAAAGTTTTATCTCTGAAAAGTGACTCATTCAATCTCCAGTGCATAGGTTTATGGGGGGAGGATAACCAGTCGAGTTCTGCTGTTACCGCTTGGTGGTCTGACCATGCAGTTGGGATGATATTTGAGGAGATAAGTATCGGTAGAGTAGGGGCATTGGTGAAGAAGTAATCTATTCTGGAATGAGAGGCATGGGGGGGGAGAAGAAGGTGTACTCAACACTCGTGGGGTTGGCTATGCGCCATAGGTCTAGGAGCCTATATCTCCTTAGAAGGACCCTAAATTTACGTGAGTTTCTGTCATGAGATGCCTGGGAGGAAGAGGAGGATGGGGTGCTCCTGTCTTTTGTAGATGAGAAGGCCAAGTTGAAGTCACCTCCTAAGATAAGAGTCCCTTTCATTACCTTATTAAGCTTTGCCAAAAAGGTAGTAAGGAAAGCAATTTGATGGGATGTGGGGGCATATAGATTGGCTATCGTGATTGGTTTTCCTGCCAAAGCTCCCACCAGTATCAGGAAGTGACCTTGAGGGTCACTGATGGTTTTATCTATCTGTATGGGTAAATCTTTTTTGCACAGGATAGCTACGCCAGCACGTTTTTTTGGGCCTGAGGCCAGGTATGCAGAGGGATAAAATTTGTTAGTGAGTCTTATGGAGTCATTAGAGGTCAAATGGGTCTCTTGAAGGAAGACCATGTCAGAGTCGAGTTTCCTGATATCTCTTAATAGAGATGACCTTTTTTGTGGGATATTCAGGCCCTTGGTGTTAAGTGTGTATAGATTAACCATTATCTATGCTGTAGATATGCACATATTTAAGGACAGAGAGTATCAGTAGTGGCCAGTAGGTAGAGAAAAAGACAATAGGTGTAAGAATAGCGAGAAACCAGAAGGGGTAAGTTGTATAAGACAGCATCTGATGAACAATAACAAAAAGGTAACCACTGCAATTTATGTGGTAACATTGTGGAGCAACTCTAAAGAGCTGCAAAAGTGAGAACTGCCTAAAAAGGTAACTTGGTCCCCGGGAAAAACCATGGGGCCAAGCGGCAGTCCTCCGGAGGTACATGCGGGCGAGCCAAGAGGGCCGCCCAAATCTCCTCTGCCAAAAAAATAGGAAAATGATCGGGGTCAACATTATGGTTGAGACCGGAGTTAAATTGGGAACACAACCTGAACATGAACATAACATAACATCTATCTTCAAGACAAGCATATCAATTCACATTATGAGAGAGAGAGGATATGATAGAAAAAACATATTTGCGTGAAGACCAGGTCTGGAGCTATGGCCATGTAGAGTCATGATTGGTGTAGGTATATCAGGTAGGTAAGGCTTCCATATCCTCCGATGGGTCTGGAAAGGTGAGACTGCGTAGGTGGCCTCTGGATCTGTCTGCCATGTGGCGGATCTTCCTTGGGGGGGAACTTGGCGAAGAGGGCAGGCTCTGCTGAGTGCTGAGAGTAGGAGGAAGACGAAGGCCTAGTTGTTTAAGAAACATTGGTGCATTGTCCATTTCTGAGACTGTAAAGCGTGCGCCATTCCTGTTTACAGATAAGCGAAAGGGGAAGCCCCATTGGTACTGAATTTTGGCATCTCTCAACAGCTGGGTGATGGGCCTGAAGGCTCTTCTTTTGGCCAGAGTAATAAGGGATAAGTCATTGTATATAGAGAGTTCGTCCCCTTTAAAAGAAACTGTAGAGGTGTTACGGATCGCTCTCAGAAGGGCCTCTTTTGATTCATAATAGTGGAGTCTAATTATAACATCTTTAGGTCTCTGTGCTGAGGTTCGTCTCTCACCCAGGGAGCGATGGGCTCTGTCCATTCTCCACATTTCGTCAGGTAGCTCGGGCACTAATGATTTATAAAGTTCCAGGAGATGAGGAAGAAGTTTATCAGAGGTGATAGACATAGACATACCTTTTATGCGTATGTTTTGGCGTCTTTCCCTGTTTTCGAAGTCCTCCTGGGTATCTCTTATTGATTTAAGGTCATTTTGGATTAAGCGCTGTTCGTCCTCAATGTCCTGTTGTTTAAAGGACATGGCCTCCATTTTTGTTTCCAGGGAGTTAGTGCGCTCTGCCAGAGTGGAAAAGTCACCTCTGAGGTCCTTCACTGCTGTGAAGATCATCTGCTGAAGGGAGTCATGTATGACTCGGTAATGCCTGTCTAGGGCTGAGTCCAGCATGGCAGCGGTGAGCGGTGTGAGGTCTGAGGCCGGGGGACCCACGCCAGGCTGCTGTGTGAGCTGCTGCTGAGGTTGTGTGGGTTGGAGCGTCTCTGTGTCCGGAGCGCGGTCGGCGCCATCTTGGATCGCGGAGGTGCGGACATACCGGTCCATGGAGCCGGTTTGTGAGGCTGCCTTGAGGTTACTTTTTGCGGCCATCTGTGCCCAGGAGTTTCCGCTGTGTGGACCCGTTGCGGCCGCGCTGTTTAAGCGGAAGAGGAGCGGTGTGCGGCCTGATATGGCAGGGATGTGGGCAGGAGCTCGGAGCTTAAGCGGCCATCTTAGAATCGCCGCGCATGCGCCTTTGTTTCTGGTGTTATTCTGACACTACTGCAGCAAAATAGATTGTCTGGATTTCAGGCAACTGGTACTGTTTAAAAGGAAATAAATATGGCAGCCTCCATATTATTCTCACTTCATTTGTCCTTTCATTTCTGAGATGATTTTATGGCGCATATAACAGGTACGTAAGATAACTGCACGGGCCAGGTGACCAACCTTAGCCCCCCTTGTGTGTGCTCATTTGCAAAAGAACACAGAAGTCCAGAGTTGAATTAACTTTATTTTTTATCCTGTTCTTCTCTCCCCCCCCCCCCCCACCCCCTCTCACTTTTTTTTCTCTGTCCCTTTCCATTTCCCTCCCCCCATCTGACTTCTTCAGGGGTTGGGTACTCACAAACTTAACAATGATGAAGCAGTAGTGGTCTCTGGAAGGGTGATTGTGAGATACATTGCCATCTTGTATTGTAATATAGTGTTAAAGGACTACTGTGGGGGGTCGGGGAAAAATGAGCGGATCTTACCTGGGGCTTCTAATGGTCCCCCGCAGACCTCCTATGCCCGCGCAGCTAGTCACCGATGCTCTGGTCTCTGCCTCCTGTTCACTTCTTAAATTTCCAACTTTAAAGCTGGAAAACAGTGCACCTGCGCAGCCGTGTCCTCGTCACCAGGAGCGTACTATGCAGGCGCGGACCGTACTGGGCCTGCGCAATACACTCCTGGTGACGTCAGTAGGAGCAAGGGCGCAGCCGCGCAGGTGCAGTGGTTTTCCAACTTTAAGGTCGGGAATTCCAGAAGTGAACCGGAGGCAGGGACCAAAGCATCGGTGAGTGGCTGCACGGGCACAGGATGTCTGCAGGGGACCGTTAGAAGCCCTAGGTAAGTTCAACTCATTTTCCCCCTGACCCCCTACAGTACTCCTTTAGACTAGACTGAGCACACAATGTATTTGTCTCTCCCTGCCAAACTTGATACCTATCTTTGTAACTGTATATATATTTTCTACGCTACTTTGGAATAATGAAATCTTATTATTGAAAAACAATAGCATTTATAACATGGGTCATCATGTAATGGTCCGTGTCACATAGCTGTTTCACCACCCTCCGCCGTCACCTGTTACTGCATTGCAAGCCTCGCTCACCTTTAGTCTCTGAGTGCTGGAAGCAGTCCTGGAATTTACATCACAGAAGCCTATAGGCACAGCTGTCCTGGCACCCTAGACTTCTCCCACCATGAACCTACAAACTCTGGCTAAACCGCTCTGCACATGTGCTGGCTGGTCCAGCTGTCACTTCTCCCTTACTTCCCTTGCTCATAATAGGTAGCTACAGGTGTCCCTCAGCATTAGGTAGCCATAGGTACCCTCAGTATTAAGTTGCCCCCGACTGAAGGGAAATCTCGTCAGTGAAATTCCGAGACCAGGGTGAACAACCTCTCATTTAAACTCTGCTCAGGACTCTGCATAGGGAAGGAGGAAGGGAGGCACTCTGGGAGAGGAGTGAGCCGCCTTTTCATTATCGGGCATTGTTAGGCACATGCTTATAGTGCTTTATGGTAAATCTGGCCCTGGGCCTGGAAGCTACCATAAGTCAGTTATTTCAGAATTTCAAGTAAGATAGACAGGAAACACAAAACACAGACAAAATTATAATCCAATGCTGGATTACAAACTCTAGCATATGTATACTTATATATACAAGTGCACTGTCTACTGAAGCATGCCCCCCAACTGTCCCAAATACTGCGGGACTGTCCCAATTTGGGAAGGGGGGGGGGGGAAGGGTCTCTCCCACTGTCCTGTTATGACCCCCCCTCCAGTGTCCTGGCTGGCTGGGGGGTTAAGATGTGGAAAAAAAATGATCGAGGCGCCAGCCACGCGGATGCGGTGTGTGGGATGCGGTTCCGGCCTAATATTCTCCCTCCCTCCGAATGTGCCCCCTAGTGTCCCCCTGTTTGCAGAGGTAAGTGCGCAGCGGAGCGGGCTGTCTTACCATTCATTCTCGCGTACGGGCATCTGGCTTCACTCTACTTCCTGTGATGTCACAGGAAGCAGAGAAGAGCCAGATGCCCGTATGCGAGAATGAATGGTAAGACAGGCCGCTCCGCTGCGCACTTAACTCTACAAACAGGGGGGCACTGGGGGACACATTCGGAGGGAGAATATTATGCCGGACCCGCATCCCACACAGCGCATCCACGCGTCTTTCGCCTCAATCTTTTTTTTGCCTCTTCACCCATGGGCACCCTCACCCTTCTCCCCACCCCCGGGCAGGGTACATTGGCTAATTTTTTTTTTTTTTATTTAAAGGACCATTGAAGGTTTAATTTAAAAAAAAATCATATAAAATGTATGCATAACTAGGGGTGTGTCAGGGGTATGGTTGGGGGTTTGTCAGGGGTGTGGCCTAAGTGTCCCACTTTCTCATTTCAAAATGTTGGGAGGTATGCTGAAGGGTTTTCATTTTTGACTGGAGTTCTACTTTATCAACAGCTGTGGCCAGAGAACTGAATACTGCCCTGTATACATTGTGCTAACTTCCTTAAGTGATGATTATTGGTTTTTTTTTCTGCAGAGACAATTAAGCTTTTCAAAAGGGAACACTTTCCAAGGCTTCCAGATGTAAAGGTATTCTGACACTGTGCTTATATGCTTGCATATTTTGTCTTATCGCCCATTTCATTAGGTTTGTCATGAGATTTTAAGAGATGGGATGTCCTGTGAGTCCTCCAGTTAGCAGTATTAGAAAGCCATTCATGGCTCCCTAAAGAGTATTAGGAAGCCAGATGTGCCCTACACATGGTATTAGTTAGCCAGATGTGCCCTCCACATGGCATTAGGTAGCCAGATGTCCCCTCCATATGGTATTAGGTAGCCAGATGTCCCCCCCATATGGTACTAGGTAGCCAGATGTCCCCTCCATATGGTATTAGGTAGCCAGATATCCCCTCCATATGGTATTAGGTAGCCAGATATCCCCTCCACATGGTATTAGGTAGCCAGATGTCCCCTCCACTTGGTATTACGTAGCCAGATGTCCCCTCTACGTGGTATTATGTAGCCAGATGTCCCCTCTACATGGTATTCAGTAGCCAGATGTACCTACCACATGGTATTAGGAAGCCAGATGTCCCCTCCACATGGTATTAGGTAGCCAGATGTCCACTCCACTTGGTATTAGGTAGCCAGACGTCCACTCCACTTGGTATTAGGTAGCCAGATGTTTCCTCCACATGGTATTATGTAGCTGTATGTCCCCTCTACATGGTATTAGGTAGCCAGATGTCTCCTCCACATGGTATTAGGTAGCCAGATGTGCCCTCCACAGGGTATTAGGTAGCCAGATGTCACCTCTTCATGGTATTAGGTAGCCAGATGTCCCCTCTACATGGTATTAGGTAGCCAGATGTATTCTCCACATGGTATTAGGTAGCCAGATGTCCACTCTACATGATATTAGATAGCCAGATGTCTCCTCCACATGGTATTAGGTAGCCAGATGTATCCTCCACATGGTCCACATGGTATTAGGTAGCCACTAGCCAGTTGTATCCTCCACATCGTTTTAGGTAGCCAGATGTCTCCTCTACATGGTATTTAGATAGCCAGATGTCTCCTCCACATGGTATAGTCATGACTTTAGAATATGTTTTATACTATGGCCAAGAAATGAAGACTGAGGTGCCAATAAAGGATATGAAAAAGTAATTGCCCTGTTTATGGATTACCTTAATATTTTAGTAAGGTTCCTCTTTAAGTAACCACGTGCCCCGAAATACAAAAATTAATTATTTTACCAGGGGGCATACATAGATACTTAAGTAGCCACATGGCCCCAGATACAGAAACTAAGTAGCCATGCACCCACAGATATCAGTATTCGGTAGTAAGATGTGCCCCCAGCCTTCCAGTTTTAGCAGTATAAGTTGTCCTGTGAGTCCTCCAGCTAGCAGTATTAGGAAACCATTCATGGCTCCCTAAAGAGTATTAGGAAGCCAGATGTGCCCTCCACATGGTATTAGGTAGCCAGATGTGCCCTACACGTAGTATTAGATAGCAAGATGTCCCCTTCACATGGTATTAGGTAGCCAGATGTGCCCTCCAATTGGTATTAGGTACCCAGATGGGCCCTCCACATGGTATTAGGTAGCCAGATGTGCCCTCCACATGGTATTAGGTAGCCAGATGTGCCCTCCACATGGTATTAGGTAGCCAGATGTCCCCTCCAAATGGTATTAGGTAGCCAGATGTGCCCTCCACATATTATTAGGTAGTCAGATGTCCCCTCCACATGGTATTAGGTAGCCAGATGTGCCCTCCATATGGTATTAGGTAGCCAGATGTCCCCTCCATATGTTATTAGGTAGCTAGATGTCCCCTCCACATGGTATTAGGTAGCCAGATATCCCCTCCACATGGTATTGGGTAGCCAGATGTCCCCTCCACATGGCATTAGGTAGCTAGATGTCCCCTCCACTTGGTATTAGGTACCTAGATGTCCCCTCTAGGTGGTATTCAGTAGCCAGATGTACCCACCACATGGTATTAGGTAGCCAGATGTCCCCTCCACATGGTATTAGGTAGCCAGATGTCCACTCCACTTAGTATTAGGTAGCCAGACGTCCACTCCACTTGGTATTAGGTAGCCAGATGTCTCCTTAACATGGTATTACGTAGCCGTATGACCCCTCTACATGGTATTAGGTAGCCAGATGTCTCCTCCACATGGTATTAGGTAGCCAGATGTCCCCTCCACATGGTATTAGGTAGCCAGATGTCCCCTCCACATGGTATTAGGTAGCCAGATGTGCCCTTCACAGGGTATTAGGTAGCCAGATGTCCCCTCTACATGGTATTAGGTAGCCAGATGTGCCCTCCACAGGATATTAGGTAGCCAGATGTCCCCTCTCCATGGTATTAGGTAGCCAGATGTCTCCTTAACATGGTATTACGTAGCCGTATGTCCCCTCTACATGGTATTAGGTAGCCAGATGTCTCCTCCACATGGTATTAGGTAGCCAGATGTCCCCTCCGTATGGTATTAGGTAGCCAGATGTCCCCTCCACATGGTATTAGGTAGCCAGATGTCCCCTCCACATGGTAGGTAGCCAGATGTGTCCTACACATGGTATTAGGTAGCCAGATGTCTCCTCCACATGGTATTAGGTAGCCAGATGTCTCCTCCACATGGTATTAGGTAGCCATATGTGCCCTCCATATGGTATTAGATAGCCAGATGTCTCCTCCACACGGTATTAGATAGTCAGATGTGCCCTCCACAAGGTTTTAGGTAGCAAGGTGTGCTGACATGCAGAGTGATGAGTGGAGCAGAGAGGTAACTCACCTGTGTGTGCACCAGAGGAATGATCATCCTTCCACCTCCAGCACCCAACCCCCCCCCCCCCCCCTACTCCCTCCCCCCCCCCCCCCCCACTGCAGTTTTTCCTGCTCAAGCAACATCTCTTTTCCCACATGTTTGTGCCAGTGGGCGATGCGATCAGAGATGTCACTGGAGTCATGAAGCTAGACACTGGAATAGGAAGGAAGGTTGTGTCACTGGTGCCTGGACCATCCCTTGATGGGATGCATATCTAGTTAGATAAAGAGGTTGCCAACCACATACCTCATAGAATGCATTTAAACAGCAATAATGACCATAGCAATATCCCCCTGTGTTATTGCATTCACCATGTGAAACATTGCAGAGAAATGGTACCCCACTCAATCAAGTTGATATGTAACATGCGAGGAGTCAATGAATTGCAAAGTTTTTGCAAATTATATATGCAAATGTATACAGCTTAAAATGGACCAATCAAATTTCACCTTGGTGGGAATTTCAAGATGCATACATTTGCATACAAAGTTTGCATAGAGGCTGGACAGATACATACAAAGTAAAAATCTAAAGGGCTTGGCTCAAACTTGCATTAAGCCAGCAAATAAAAGATTAAGAGTAGGTTGGCCTTGACACTGGCTCCAGGACTTTCCCACATGTCTGTGAATATACTGAACCAACAATCTCTGTTTTTTATAACACAAACTTTTGAGATAATTAATAGCAGGGGTATGACCCGATTGAGCACAAATATTTAATTAAAATTATGAAAAAATGCAAAACTTTATTATTCATCTAATGAGAAACTCTAAAAACATATAAAATCACATGCCAACATGATATCCCACTAACCTGGGAACCCCTTTGAAAAGCCCCAATGGATCACAATGATCTACTCGAAAAAAATCACACTAATTGAAGCTTCAAATTTCTATCAGGAAGTTGCAAGGTTACGAGTGTGCCACCAAAAGCAAAAACTATGATCCAGAAAACTTTCTGTGAATATTTCTTGACTGCAAAGCAAGCTTATGCAAGTAGCAGCAGACAGTTCATCTAGTATAGATGCAAGGCACACAATTTCAAATGATGATGAAAGGTAATTCCTCCACTCCCAAGCTGAACAGAAATGCAATTAGCACAGTGAAGCATATACAGTGGCTTGCAAAAGTATTCGGTCCCCTTGAAGTTTTCTACATTTTGTCACATTACTGCCACAAACATGAATCAATTTTATTGGAATTCCACGTGAAAGACCAATACAAAGTGGTGTACATGTGAGAAGTGGCATGAAAATCATACATGATTCCAAACATTTTTTACAAATCAATAACTGCAAAGTAGGGTGTGCGTAATTATTCAGCCCCCTGAGTCAATACTTTGTAGAACCACCTTTTGCTGCAATTACACCTGCCAGTCTTTTAGGGTATAACTCTACCAGCTTTGCACATCTACAGACTGAAAACCTTGCCCATTCTTCTTTGCAAAACAGCTCCAGCTCAGTCAGATTAGATGGACAGCGTTTGTGAACAGTTTTCAGATCTTGCCACAGATTCTCGATTGGATTTAGATCTAGACTTTGACTGGGCCATTCTAACACATGGATATGTTTTCTTTTAAACCATTCTATTGTTACCCTGGATTTATTTTTAGCGTCGTTGTCTTGCTGGAAGGTGAATCTCCACCCCAGTCTCAAGTCTTTTGCAGACTCCAAGAGGTTTTCTTCCAAGATTGCCCTGTATATGGCTCCATCCATCTTCCTATCAACTCTGACCAGCTTCCCTGTCCCTGCCCCTGCTGAAGAGAAGCACCCCCAGAGCATGATGCTGCCACCACCATATTTGACAGTGGGGATGGTGTGTTCAGAGTGATGTGCAGTGTTAGTTTTCCACCACACATAGCGTTTTGCATTTTGGCCAAAAAGTTCCATTTTGGTCTCATCTGACCAGAGCACCTTCTTCCACATGTTTGCTGTGTCCCCCACATGGCTTGTGGCAAACTGCAAACGGGACTTCTTATGCTTTTCTGCCTTCTATGGCTTTCTTCTTGCCACTTTTCCATACAGGCCAACTTTGTGCAGTGCACGACTAATAGTTGTCCTATGGACAGATTCCCCCACTGGAGCTGTAGATCTCTGCAGCTCGTCCAGAGTCACCATGGGCCTCTTGACTGCATTTCTGACCAGCACTCTCCTTGTTCGGCCTGTAAATTTAGGTGGAAAGCCTTGTCTTGGTAGGTTTGCAGTTGTGCCATACTCCTTCCATTTCTGAATGATCTCTTGAACAGTGCTCTGTGGGATGTTCAAGGCTTTGGAAATCTTTTTGTAGCCTAAGCCTGCTTTAAATTTCTTAATAACTTTATCCCTGACCTGTCTGGTGTGTTCTTTGGACTTCATGGTGTTGTTGCTCCCAATATTCTCTTGGACAACCTCTGAGGCCGTCGCAAAGCAGCTGTATTTGTACTGACATTAGATTACACACAGCTGCACTCTATTTAGTCATTAGCACTCATCAGGCAATGTCTATGGGCAACTGACTGCACTCAGACCAAAGGGGGCTGAATAATTACGCACACCCCACTTTGCAGTTATTGATTTGTAAAAAAATGTTTGGAATCATGTATGATTTTCGTTCCACTTCTCACGTGTACACCACTTTGTATTGGTCTTTCATGTGGAATTCCAATAACATTGATTCATGTTTGTGGTAGTAATGTGACAAAATGTGGAAAACTTCAAGGGGGCCGACTACTTTTGCAAGCCACTGTATCCAAACTGTTAGTTGTAGCAAGGTATTCTCAGCAAAGTTAGTAGCAAAGCACTCTCAATACACCAGTGATATACTGTAGACAACAGATGTCAGGCTAATAGCAGCAAGCCAAAAGACTTGATTATTATAGTTTGGAAGTAGAAACACATGTAAAGTTCACATGTAAAATTCACACTGTAGCCAGACTTGCATATAGAGGATCAGTACAGTCTTAGACAGGCCTGCTTAGTATCTTATGCAGCATTAATTTACACATGGCGAAAGACGACCACGCTGTATGCATCAGCAAACCTTGGATCACATACATATGTATGTGTGAACCAGACTCATCCATGTGGTCAGGGAATAGCTGAAATGACTGGTATTGTTGATGGTGGCCTGGTGGGCTCTTACTGTGTCAGCAGCTTGGGAGAGGGAGGTTATCCCCGAGGCTCATGGCAGGAGGTAGTGGTGGGAAGGCCCCGGCATGGAGGAATTTTGCCGGTGTAGTATCAGATAGGGCAGCCCGGAAGCTCCCTTCCTCACTGAGTCTCACGCATGCTCAGTAGGAAGTTAGATATTATTTTCCTGAAATATCTCCGCTTCTGCACCTCCTACACTCCCGAAATTTTCAGGGTAGGGAGGGGAGCCCCCGATCTAGCTCTGTGCCGAATTGCAGCCCCCGAGCCCCGCTGGTTCCCGAGACTGATTACAGCAAATCTGTCTCAGGAACCAGCGGGGCTCGAGGGCTGCAATTCGGCACAGAGCTAGATCGGGGGCTCTCCTCCCTACCCTGAAAATTTTGGGAGTGTATGTGCTGCGGAAGCGGAGATATTTAGGCCGTTTTACGTGGCTGTACAGTTTAATGGGGGGCAGGTTCCTACTGCGCATGCAGGGCCGCCCAATCTGCGGGGCTGCCCATTCTGTCACTACACCGACTCCACCGGCTTCTTCAGGTAGTAATGGGTCGTTCGCGAACGAGCCGGCTCTAAGAGCCGGCTCTTTGCTGCGAACGACAAGAGCCGGTTCTCAGTTTTGAAAGAGCCGATGGCTTAGCCGCCCCACAGAGCTCTGCTTTGCTCTGCAATAAAGGGCGCTGAGGCATGTTGGGAGATGTAGTCCTCCTCTTGCAGCTTGTAGGAGTGTATGGGGCGGAGCAGAGCAGTAGAAGGAGGGATTGCCCCAGTCAGAGAAGCAGTCTGGAATTGTCATGGAGACGGGGGTGGGGCTTTTACTCCGATTCTGAGTAATGTTTAGTGATATTTAATGAAGAGCCGATTCAGAGCCGTAAGAGCCAGCTCTTTAATGGGAGCTGATTCAGAAGAGCCGATTCTCTGAAAAGAGCCGGAATTCCCATCACTATTCGGGAGGCATGTCCTCCGAAGAAATGGTACATCACATATGTGCCCTGCGTCCACCAATCGCCGCACTGCATGCGGCCACTCCTGCCCCCACCCACGAGCCAGCCGAGCAGAGGGGCGGGCAGACACGATGGACGCGCCTACCAACAGCGCGCCCGGAGTGGCTGCCAGGCCCCCCCCCCCCCGCACGGTGGCCCGAGGGTGGTGGCGGGAAAGGCCAAAACAAACACAGAGCAAGCACCGGAGGCAGCGGGGACTCAGTGCAAGGCATTTGCATTGAATAGCAGAAATTCAACAACACAAATCTCGAAATCACATCGCAAACCAACAGGCATGATATATGAATCAATTCTGACAGGTAGCAGTGGCCCAAAATATATAAAGGATCATCATTTTATATTTAGGACAATCAATCCCAGGTAAATAGCTCAGAGTGACCATCTCAAAATATCAAACGAGAAATAAATGTATTAACAATACGATTTATACGGGCCAAACAGAGACTAAAAAGGAAATACTGCAAGGGGACCCAGAATCCCCCCCCCCCCCTCGGCGCAGGTAGAGACAAGGGGCACACACAGACGGCCCCATATGGGGAGCAAGGGATGCGCATACTATACTGGCAAGAATCGAGCGAAACTCGTGTTTCCATTCAACCCAGGCGATTTTGTAGCATTCAAATCATAAATTCATCTGGCTTCTGTTTGAAGAAGCAAGCGATCCATATCCCCTCCCCGTATCAAACAATGAACCCTGTCTAGGCCGATAACTCACAGTAAATTAGTTTTGCCACCATGGTGGGTTTTGAAATGTCTGGCTACCGATGTGGGGTGGGTGGAACTCTGACTCTTAATACTAGTAATGTGTTGTGAGATTCTTGATCTAAGATCCCGTTTAGTCTTGCCCACGTAGAATGCACCACAAGGGCATAGGAGCAAATAAACAACGTGGGTTGTGCCACAGTTAACAAAATGAGGCAGAGATCACTCTCTCCCATCCGGAAGCCAAACAGATCTGCCCACCTGAATGTAACGACACATGGTACAACCCCCACAGGTTTACATTCTTGTTACCTTACAATGTCTAGAAGATAGCTTGGGATCCACAAAATGACTGTCTACCAAGTGATCCCATAGGGAGAGTGCCTGTCGGAAAGAAAATAGGTTTTTTTTAGGGACTATTGTGCTCAATTTGGCATCATTAGTGAGTATGTGTCAGTGTTTCTCCATATGTGTGAATTGTCTGTGTTGTGCTGAAAATGTAGTACAAAACCTAATCGTATGATCCCTGTCATCGTTCAAACGCGATCTTCTGGACAAAAGGGAGGACCTAGTACTTGCATCGGCTCTTTTGTAAGCTTTTTTGAGGCTGCCTTCCGGATATCCCCTTTCTTTAAAGCGCGACTTTAAAAGTTGCGCCTCTCCACGAAACATTGTATCTTCTGAACAGTTACACTTAATTCCCAAATATTGGCCCACTGGGATGCCTTTGACCGTTTGCACCGGGTGGAAGTTATCTGCCCTCAGTAAAGCATTGGTGGCAGTGTCCTTCCTATATAAATGAGTAGAAATCTGGCCAATCTCTGTTTTTCGCTGCACAATCAAGTTGACACACATTCCATTTATTATAAACCGTGATAACTAAGGCAAGGTCAATGTGAAAATTTGCTGCATTTTTTTTACCTATTTGCATGAATTCTTTTCTCCCATCTTGTTAAAAGTTTACATTTTGTTTTTCAGGGTGTATTTACCTCTAAATTTCGTGTATTTGCTGGACTCAAAGAAGAACAGATCATATGTATTGACTTCATGTTAAACATTAAAGAGTAAATTACACAGTTGCTTCAGTTAATGAAATTAATGCATAAATAGTTACACTAAAGATTCTGGAGAAGCAATAACTCAGGCATAAGACTAACCAGCGTTTAACTTCATCCTTGTGATTCTTTATATGTCAATGTAAATGGCTTATCGGTCAAATTATAGCTTTGCTCTTTGACCACCACTGAGCCTGCTGGATGGTGGTCATTGTGTAGTGACTCGGTCTCTTTCAGCTTGTATTGTATAGTGACTCTGTTTCAACTTGACATTGTACAGCGACACTGTCTCTTTCAGTGTGACATTGTACATCGACACTGTCTCTTTCAGCTTAACACTGTACAGCGACACTGTCTCTTTCAGCTTAACATTGTACAGCGACACTGTCTCTTTCAGAGTAACATTGTACATCGACACTGTCTCTTTCAGCGTAACATTGTACAGCGACACTGTCTCTTTCAGCGTAACATTGTACAGCGACACTGTCTCTTTCAGTGTACATTGTACAGCGACACTGTCTCTTTCAGCGTAACATTGTACAGCAAAACTGTCTCTTTCAGTGTGACATTGTACAGCGACACTGTCTCTTTCAGCGTAACATTGTACAGCGACACTGTCTCTTTCAGCGTAACATTGTACAGCGACACTGTCTCTTTCAGCGTAACATTGTACAGCGACACTGTCTCTTTCAGCGTAACATTGTACAGCGACACTGTCTCTTTCAGCGTAACATTGTACAGCGACACTGTCTCTTTCAGCGTAACATTGTACAGCGACACTGTCTCTTTCAGCTTGACATTGTACAGCGACACTGTCTCTTTCAGCGTAACATTGTACAGCGACACTGTCTCTTTCAGCGTAACATTGTACAGCGACACTGTCTCTTTCAGCTTGACATTGTACAGCGACACTGTCTCTTTCAGCGTAACATTGTACAGCGACACTGTCTCTTTCAGCGTAACATTGTACAGCGACACTGTCTCTTTCAGCTTGACATTGTCCACTGACTTTGTCTTTTTCAACTTGATATTGTACAGCGACACTGTCTCTTTCAGCGTAACATTGTACAGCGACACTGTCTCTTTCAGCTTGACATTGTCCAGTGACTCTTGTCTTTTTCAGCTTGACATAGTACAGTGACACTGTCTCGTTCAGCTTGACATTGTACAGCGACACTGTCTCTTTCAGCGTAACATTGTACAGCGACACTGTCTCTTTCAGCTTGACATTGTCCACTGACTCTGTCTCTTTCAGCTTGATGTTGTACAGGGACTGTCTCTTTCAACTAGACATTGTACAGTGACTCTTGTCTAGTGGACAGTGTTCATAATCCTCAGTAGTGTGGACGCATTCAGCATATTCAAATTCAGAACCTCCAAATTCTGAAGATCACAACCTGAATCTTTGTGCATTTATTCAGCAGGAGGGGTTGTTAAATCACCCTTGTTGCCACCTCTGTGAGCTGCCTTCCATGATGTGTTCCAGCTCTTACATACTCCCTTGTGAAGGAAGAAGTATGTGAGTGCTGGAATGCGATGTGCACTGAGGTGCTGACAAGGGTCAGTTAATGCGAACATGTAATCTGGCCACATTAAATTTTGGCCCAGGCTACCACAGCAACTGAAAGAAAAGATTTTATCTAAATTCTCTTTCCCTTGGGCAAACAAAAAAAAAAACATCATATTTAGGCATTCAAGTATCTAATTCCCCTTCTGACCTATATAAAACTAATTTGATCCCACTACTTTCTGCTTTGAAACAGGAAACTGCCTCCTTAGTTAAGCATGATGTGTCCTGGGCGGGGCGCCTGAGTGTCTTTAAAATGATTACCCTACCCAAGTATGATATTATTTTCAGAACAGTTCCTTGTCCATTGAAACAGCCCTTCTTCATCGAAGCTAGACGCAATGGGCTCAATTCACAAAGCGGTGCTAACCCAGTTAGAGACTTTAGGCGTGATAACCATTTTTATCATGCCTAAACTCACTTTAGGCATGATAAGTTTAGGCATGATAAGTTTAGGCATGATAAGTTTAGATAAGTTTAGATCGCATGCAAAGTCCCGCACGCAAAGCAGCGCCATTAACTCTATGCAAAGTGCACCAGACTTTGCTAGCGCAAAACTTTTGATCAGCTGTGCACTGCGGTGCTAACCCAGTTGGTGCTTAAACTTATCATGCCTAAACTTATCACACCTAAACTTATCACGCCTAAACTTATCACACCTAAACTTATCACACCTAAACTTATCACACCTAAACTTATCATGCCTAAACTTATCATGCCTAAACTTATCACACCTAAACTTATCACACCTAAACTTATCACACCTAAACTTATCACACCTAAACTTATCACACCTAAACTTATCATGCCTAAACAGAGTTTAGACGTGATAAAGGGCTTTTCACCAGGGTGCTAACTGTTAGCACCACTTTGTGAATCAGGCCCATTGTATCCAAATATTTATGGATAGGTAAAAAACCCAGAGTAGCATTTTCAGTCCTTACCACCCTCAAAAAAGATGGTGGAATGGGAGTACCCGATTTAGGCCTCTTTCACAGTGGGACGTTAAAGTCGCACGTTATAAAAAATTATAACGCAGACTAACGCACAGCAATACAAAGTCTGTGCGACATTCACAGTGCACACGTTGCATTGTGTGTAATGTGTAGCAATATTTAGAAAGTGCTGCATGCTGTGCGTTTAGCAATACATTTGCTGCGTTATGTGTGTTGCACATGCTCAGTAATGTTTTTTTTTTTAATGTAACGCATGTGCCGTTATCGTTCCATCAGTATGCGACGAAAACGGCGCACCAAGAGACACATAACGCAGTGCAAAACAACGTCCAGTTTCATAACCTACATGCGCTGCGTTAGGGGCACGTTGTGCGACTTTAACGTTGCATCAAACGCAACGTCCCACTGTGAAAGAAGCCTTAGAGTCATACCACTCGGCGACTGTCCTTGACAACTCACGTTTTTGGTAGACGAATAGGATTGATTAACGTTGGGTTCAAATCTAACAATATAGATCTCAGCAATCACTTAGGTCCCTACTCGTTGGACACCTCCTAGGTATTCCTACTCCTAAAACCTCAAACTTAGCAATACAAGTAACTCTTAACAAATGTCAGAAATATTTCTCATCCACACTTAATAATTCAGCGGAGTCTCCTTTGCAGATAGATTTAGAATGAATTGCTTCTTTTATAGGTAACATATCATTTTCACAATGGGAGAGTAGAGGCCTATGTTATCTGAATGATATTTGGGATGGCACAAATTTACAATCCTTTTCTGATATACAAAGTAAATTTCACCTACTGAGCAATGAAGTCTTCACTTATTTGAAACTAAAACATTGGATCATCTCTAATAAACCTTATATCCCACATATGCCATCTCACGCTCATAAATTACTGAATAGCAAGCTCCCTATTAAAGGAGGAACGTCTATGTAGTACCAATATATTATGGTACATAAGGATAACCCTTTAATAAAACACATCAAACCTTGGGAATACAATCTAGATTCTAAAATACCACTCCAACATGTACGTGTAGCTTTCCACCTAGCATCTAAATTGTGTAAATGCATATTGCATTGGGAACTTTTAGCGAAAGTTCTCTTGAAGTGGTATATAACTCAGAGGAAATTGGCCTCGTTTGATCCCACCCAATCCCAACTTTGCTGGCGCAATTGTAAAATTGACACTCTGCTCCACATACTTTGGGAATGCCCAAATATTCGTCCCTTTTGGACAAAGGTTCAGTTACTGATCCAAAACCTCACATCTTTATCAAGACCTATCTCCCCATTGCTAGCTCTACTTAATATAGGAATAGATGAAATCCCTTCAAAGCATAGACCTGTCAACTTCCATTTACTAGCTGCAACCTGAGCCCTGATAACACAAAATTGGAGACTTCGTGATAACCCTTCTGTATCACAATTAAAAACCTTTTTTGAAAACAATCTACTGTATCTCTAGAATATAAAATTAGATGGGGCAATTACAATTAAAATTAAGATAATATAAGATAAAATATATTTTTTTCTCTCTACCCCCTGGTTATTCCTTCATGGGAATTTATCCCCCTCACTCTATACTCTGTATTATCACTTAAAAGGTTATCAGAGTAAAGAATATTACATGAGGGATTTGTAGTTATCTTCCTTTTTTGTATTTTGTTGATAGGGTACCAGGTTTCATACCTTCATATTGTTAAACGGTAAAGTATAATCCCAGTCTTGATTATACATTTAGCAAATTAGCTTGAGTCTAATAAATGTACTAGTTTTGAGCAAGTTTTTTGGCAAGGCCACTAAGCTATGTTGAAGATTTAGTAGTGCTATACTTGTCCTTAAAGAGAAACCGTGACCAAGATTTTACCTTCATCCCAATCAGTAGCTGATTCCCCCCTTTTACATGAGAAATGTATTCCTTTTCACAAACGGATCATCAGGGGGCTCTTTATGGCTGACATTGTAGTGAAACCCCTCCCACAGGAAACTGTTTCCTGACTGTGAACCTCGTTGCATTGTGGGAAATAGCTGTTTACAGCTGTTTCCAACTGCCAAAATAGCAAGCAGCAGCTACTTCCAGTGACATCACCTGCCAGCAGTAAAAATGTGACCATGTGATAAATGTCAGAATGTAAATCAGGGGGACGAAAGATTTTACAATGGGCAAACACTGACTAAATAATTTATGCATAATTATTGTAAAAATTAAATACTTTTTAGTACATTATTTTCACTGCAGTTCCTCTTTAATGAAACCGAATACTGACCCTTAGCTTGTACACTGGTACAAGACATGAGGAGTTGGTATAGCTCTGTGTAATGATATTTCTCTATTATTTCATATGATAACCATTCTGGGAATAGATATCTTTCTTTAATACTTGTTACTGTAATTGTTTAACTACTTGAAGACCGCCTCACGCCAAGGAGTGTGACCGCGGCGGCAGGCCCAGGACCGCCTAACGCCAATTGGCGTCAAGTCCTGGGGCTGCAGTTTCACAGGGAACGGCCGCGCGCATACGCGATCGTTACCTGCCACTTCATGGAACGGAGTCCCGTGAATAGCCTGCTAGCTGCCTATCGCGGCTTGCAGGCTGTTTGTAAACGTAAGGGGAAAGAAATCCCCTTTGTTTACAACTGTACAGCACTGCAGTCCACGGCAGCGCTGTACGAGATCGGAGATCCCTGGCCTGATTGGCCAGAGAGCGCCGTCCTCTCATAGGCTGATGCCTATGAGAGGCGGAACAGGACGGATCACCGTCCTGTTCCAATTCTGATGACGGAGGGGAGGAGGGAAGAGGAGGGAGGGATGGAGAGAGAGCCTCATGGAAATAAACAAACGGCCGCAGCGATCGGATCCCTCCGGCGGCATGTCCCCTTAGGAACAAAAAAAAGGAAGTGAGTCCGATCGCTGGGCTCCATAGCTGGACTGTGCAGGAGGCTGAAAAGCCTGCACAGCCCAGTACTGCAAAAAATGGCCTGGTCTTTAGGGGGGGTTAGCATTGTGGTCATCAAGTGGTTAAAACTTTCAATAAAAATTTAAAATTAAAAAAAAAAAATTGGCCCAGGGAGAAGCCGAGAGACGGCTCTTCCTGTGCTAGGCAATGTATGGGAATATAACAGATATATTACCCTACTGATTACCTAATTCATCCTTTGGTGGCGTAATCTGGAACCTGAATAACGCAACATATTCATTCTATTCTGGCTGTGCCATTTTAGCCATAATTAACATTACAGTCTATAGCAGTGCTCATATCTAGAGCGGGCGTCGAATTGAGCTGCTGCGGTGCGCATGTATGAAGATCAGTTCTGATCAGCAGAAATTAGAACAAGATTCTGAATTTGAATATGCTGAATGTGACAGCACTATTGAGGATTATGAACATTGTCCACTAGATGGTAGCATCTGCTGCTTGTTCTTCGGTCTTGATGATGAGCATACAGGATCTTCTCAAAAAATTAGCATTTTGTGATAAAGTTCATTATTTTCTGTAATGTACTGATAAACATCAGATTTTCATATATTTTAGATTCAAATACACACAACTAAAGTAGGTCAAGCTTTTTATAGTTTTAATATTGATGATTTTGGCATACAGCTCATGAAAACCCAAAATTCCTATCTCAAAAAATTAGCATATTTCATCCGACCAATAAAAGAAAATTGTTTTTAAAACAAAAAAAGTCAACCTTCAAATAAATATGTTCAGTTATGCACTCAATACTTGGTCGGGAATCCTTTTGCAGAAATAACTGTTTCAATGCGACGTGGCATGGAGGCAATCAGCCTGTGGCACTGCTCAGGTGTTATGGAGGCCCAGGATGCTTTGATAGCGGCCTTAAGCTCATCCAGAGTGTTGGGTCTTGCGTCTTTCAACTTTCTCTTCACAATATCGCACAGATTGTCTATGGGGTTCAGGTCAGGAGAGTTGGCAGGCCAATTGAGCACAGTAATACCATGGTCAGTAAACCATTTACCAGTGGTTTAGGAACTTTGAGCAGGTGCCAGGTCGTGCTGAAAAATTAAATCTTCATCTCCATAAAGCTTTTCATCAGATGGAAGCATGAAGTGCTCCAAAATCTCCTGACAGCTAGCTGCATTGACCCTGCCCTTGATAAAACAGAGTGGACCAACACCAGCAGCTGACATGGCACCCCAGACCATCACTGACTGTGGGTACTTGACACTGGACTTCAGGCATTTTGGCATTTCCCTCTCACCAGTCTTCCTCCAGACTCTGGCACCTTGATTTCCGAATGACATGCAAAAGTTGCTTTCATCTGAAAAAAGTACTTTGGACCACTGAGCAACAGTCCAGTGCTGCTTCTCTGTAGCCCAGGTCAGGCGCTTCTGCCGCTGTTTCTGGTTCAAAAGTGGGTTCATGCTTCCATCTGCTGAAAAGCTTTATGGAGATGAAGATTTCATTTTTCAGCACGACCTGGCACCTGCTCACAGTGCCAAAACCACTGGTAAATGGTTTACTGACCATGGTATTACTGTGCTCAATTGGCCTGCCAACTGTCCTGACCTGAACCCCATAGAGAATATGTGGGATATTGTGAAGAGAAAGTTGAGAGACGCAAGACCCAACACTCTGGACGAGCTTAAGGCCGCTATCGAAGCATCCTGGGCCTCCATTACACCTAAGCAGTGCCACAGGCTGATTCCCTCCATGCCACGCCGCATTGAAGCAGTCATTTCTGCAAAAGGATTCCCGACCAAGTATTGAGTGCATAACTGAACATAATTAATTGAAGGTTGACTTTTTTTGTTTTAAAAACACTTTTCTTTTATTGGTCGGATGAAATATGCTAATTTTTTGAGATAGGAATTTTGGGTTTTCATGAGCTGTATGCCAAAATCATCAATATTAAAACAATAAAAGGCTTGAACTACTTCAGTTGTGTGTATTTGAATCTAAAATATATGAAAGTCTAATGTTGATCAGTACATTACAGAAAATAATGAACTTTATCACAATATGCTAATTTTTTGAGAAGATCCTGTACTGATGTGTTGTTTTTTTTCCTCAAAGATTCTAATTATTATCTGGAGACAAGAGTGTTGCCATATTACCAGATTTCTTGCTAAAGGAGAACCAGAGAAACTTCATTACTAATCATTAAAAAGCTCAGCTGTAACCATTCAGTTTATATTTTTTATTTGTTTGCCTTTCGCTACTCCTTAATGGTGATTAGCACGTTTGTTATTAATTGCTATAAAAATATATGGCTGCTCCTTGGGTCTTTTTTTTATGCGTTTTTAAAAGGTTACTAAAGGCAAAAAAAAAGTTTAACTTGCTCGGAAAAAGCAGTTATTTCCGCAATGCAACAAGGTTCACAGACCGCTGTCAGTACCAGGGTTATGACATCACACCCGCAAGCAACACCGCTTGCGCCACGGAGGCATAGGTGCTGCCAATATAGGTAGCCAGTACAGTTGCCCCCAGTATAGGTTAGATAGGTAGGTGCCCGCAGTGAAGGTTAGGTAGGTTCCCCAAGTATAGGTTAGATAGGTAGGTTCCCCCAGTATAGGTTACATAGGTAGGCGCCTCCAGTATAGGTTAGATAGGTAGGTGCCTGCAGTGTAGGTTAGATAGGTAGATGCCGCGTAGCGGCAGGGGAAGCGAGCATAGTAGTTACAACTCATCTTCCGCCGCCGATCCCCCGCAGCCTCTATCTCCTTCCTCTCCCAGCGCCTGTCGCATTAGTAACATCGCCCCCTGTGACGACATGCGATCACGTCATCACATGGAAGTGCTGTTACCAACACGATGGACACTTGGGAGAGAGGAAGGAGATAGAGCCTGCGGGGATCGGTGGCGGAAGGTGAGTTGTAACTAGTATGCCCGCTCCCCCTGCAACTGCGTCCCCCATTCCTGCCTCTCAATTGTGCCAGGGGCGGGCCTTCTACTGACCACGGGCCCTCAGTCCATGCCCGAGTGCTCTAATGGTCAGTCAGTATCAGCTACTGATTGGGATGAAGCTTAATCCTGGGTTATAGTTCCTTTCTAGTTTCACCAGAAAGGTTAGAGAGGTGGTATAAGCCCTTTTTACATTTGGTTTTCTTTATTTGCTAATATCTTGGCAGCATGCAAGTAGACATGTTAGAATTGCTTTTCATTTAATCACTTTTTTTCTCTGGAAGCATAAATCACTTTTTCAAAGAGGTATATGGTTATCAACAAATGTGTCCACATCTGTAAAAACAAAATATATAAAGCATCATAAACTACTCCACTTTGTCTATAAAATGGATCAGATTTGCTAATGAATCCCTTCTTGGCTAACCCCAGTGTTGAAACATGAGGTAGCATAGTAATATTCATGCTCTACTTGCTGGCTATGAGATCACATAACATGGACACAAAATCTATGTCATTTGACTCTCAAACAGGAGATGTGGGTCATTTCACTAAAGCAGCAAACAGTAAAGCGATCAATTTTTTTCTCTAGTGAATACAGAATTACAGCTGTGATTTTGAACAGAGAACATACAGTAAAACGTTGGATTGCAAGTAACTTACTTTGTAAGCGCTTTGCAAGACCAGCAAAAAATGTTTATGAAATTTTGACTTGTTAAGCAAGCAACAGTATGTATAGGTGCATCACCTCATCACAACTGAGCCGATGGGCTGTTCTCTCTTTGACATTGCGGGATTGTAGGGACTGTGCAATGTGACAATTCAATGGAATCCTAACTTCAGCATTAACAGTTCACAGAACAATAAATGTTAATAACACCCTTATAACTTCAGTTCCCAAAACACGGTGCTTAGGGGTTGAATATTTGACTCCTCTCGCTCCTTTATTCCTCACATGCACTCCCTAACCAGCTCCTATCATCTCCAACTCAAAAACATACCAAACACACAATTGGAGAAACTCCCTCCCAAACAGTTCTCTGCTGCTTTATAAAGCCTGCAGGCTGCTTATAAGCCAATGAGAAGTGCACACATAATACACCTAGCTTGCAGTGATAATCAAGCAGAAGCTGAGCAAGTCAGCCAATTAGTTGGAGAGGGCTTCAGTTGCATATAGACAATGGCTATATGACCAGCAGGGGGCACCAGCGTGCAGGATATTCCCTCTCATCTGCCCCCCTCCTAACTAAACTGCATGGGATACTACAATAATTAAAAACAATGGTGCATGAGCCAGCCTGGGGCCCCGGGAACTCTCACTGCCCGGGGCCCCAGAACCAGCATCTAACACCATATGTGAGCGCAGCCAAAACCTTGGAGCTGCCACCTCCAAGGCCTGTCTCCTACTGCTCTAAAACTTACCATAAAGAGTTTGGGAGTGAGTTTCTCCAATTGTGTGTTTGGTAAGTTTTAGAGCAGTAGGAGACAGGCCTTGGAGGTGGCAGCTCCAAGGTTTTGGCTGCGCTCACATATGGTGTTAGATGCTGGTTCTGGGGCCCCGGGCAGTGAGAGTTCCCGGGGCCCCAGGCTGGCTCATGCACCATTGTTTTTAATCAACTCAAAAACATATCTCGCATCCAATCTTTTCTCACTCAGCACCCTACGAAAATGTTAATACATTCTCTTATAATATCTCGTCAGGACTATTGTAACATACTACTTTGTGGGCTACCAATTAACAGACTGGCACCGCTCCAATCTGTACTGAAGTTGGTTGCTCGTCTCATTCATCTCTCTTCCCACTCTTCCTCTGCTGCTCCTCTCTGTCAAGCTCATCAGTGGCTACCAATTAACCATAGGATCCAGTTTAAACTCTTAACTCCAAAGCCCCATCTACATGGTACAATTTTCTATCAGATCGACCAGGGATCTAATAAGAAATTGCATTGTGTGTAGACGTCCAAATTGTGACCAATCGATTTTGCAATTGATTTTGCATTCAGTACCCAAAATTGATAGGAATCCGATCGGACCAGTCAGAAATTATCTAATAGACCCGGGCGGCCATCTGACGGAAAATTGTACTGTGTGTACCCAGCTTTACTTTCAAAGCTCTCCAGAATCTCTCTCCTGTGTACATCTCCTCACTAGTTTCCAGATACCAACCTAACCGCAATCGCCGATCTGCACATGACCTTCTATTGTCCTCCTCTAGAATCACCTCCTTCAAGATTTTGAACGTGCTTCACCCCTCCTCTGGAATCCTCTGCCACAACACATCCGTCACTCTCCAACCTCTGATATCTTTAAATGTGCCCTCAAAACTCATGTTTTCCGTCAAGCATAAACTCTCTTAAAGCGGAACTGTAGATATAAAATAAACACATTGTTTCACTTACCTGGGGCTTCCCCAAGCCCCCAGCAGCCATCCTGTCCCGCGCCGCTTCTCAACGAGCCTCCCTTCTCCCGCGGCCAGATACTTTCGGTTTCGCCGCCGGGTCACTGCGCCTGCGCGGCTCTGGCCACGCGTATCCTTTCTTTGCGTTCCCCGCTATTGCAGAGGGCAACGCGAAGAAAGGATACGCTTGGCAAGGCTGCGCTGGCCTCAAGTCGAGGTATGGGACCGAGCGGCGGTGGGGGAAGGGAGACTCTTGGAGATTCAGCACGGGACAGGACGGCTGCTGAGGGCTTGGGGAGGCCACAGGTAAGTGAAACAATGTGTTTATTTTATATCTACAGTTCCACTTTAAGCATGTTCACCTGTTGACCTCTGGCCAATTTGTACTTCCTACCAGATAACCTAAAACACTTTGCCTCTAGGTATGAATATTGTATACTACCCCACCTCTTGTCCCCCCCCCCCCCCCCCATTCCTTTAAATTGTAAGCTCGCAAGGGCAGGGCTCTCTCACCCTTTTGTGTTTTGGATTTTGTTACACATTTATTTATATTAATTCTGTAACTGCTATTACCAATTCTGTACTTTGTACCAGCTCTTTATTTTGTATACTGGTGTATATCATTGCCTGAATTACTCGGTACCCCAGGTTTGTTTCTTACTTTGTACAATACCACGGAATATGTTTGCGCTTTATAAATCAATAATAGTAATAATAACTGCACCGAGATGATTGTGATAGTTCTTAACTATTGTGAGAAGTGCTTTGTATATGTCTCTCCTATTCACAAACAAGCAGGTGCATGTTCTCTGTTTGCCCCACGAACTGCATTGTGCCATCTCATTCCAACACTACAGGCCACACATGTAACTGGGGGCTTCATGCTGACCACACTTGCTGCTATTGGAAGGGAAGGAGATAGTTATACTCAGGGGCATTGCTAGCCCCAAAGATCAGTGGCACGTGCCCTGGATCTATTCTGAGGTGCCCCGGATGTCCTCCAGGCAGAGTCAGCTGTGATGCCTCAATGGCACTCATGCTGGTAGCCGTGGTGCATCAAATGGGGTTATGCAAGGAATGCTATGGGGGAACTGCCAGATAACCTTGTAGCAGGCCAGCCCGCAGAAAACCAGACTAGCCAGCATATAAGCCAGGTAACTCTGCCTAGTTATGTTTAATTGACACTGACTCTTTATGTGGCATGCTGCATTTGTGGGTTTTTTTGTATTACTGGAGAGGGGGCTTCATCCAACATTTTCCTGGGAAGGCCTACTTAGACTACTGTTAAGTTCATGTAAATTTGGCCCCACCCATGACCACACCCACACTATGGTGTGTGGCCATGCCCATTTTCCGACTGGAGTGCCCAAAAGTTCCTCGGATCTCTTAGGATCTTTACAACACCCCTGGTTATACTGCTTATATTTGTTTTGGTAGGAAAGAGGGGTTATGCACAACTGGTTTGGTCACATGTTGGGGAAAGTTTTGTTAGCCACAGTAATTACTGGGCAGGGGGGAATGTTTGCTGCACTTGTTATGAGGCATGCCAGGGTAAGGGTTGGTCATACTTGCTGATGGGAGAATCAGGAGGTGTGGCCACATATATTGTGGCTATATGAACAGGGATTGCCATTAGGGAAGAGGCCCATGAGTTTTAGGTATGGAAAAGCAAACTGAGCTTTCTGTCATTTTTTAAAAATGTTTAGCTGGCTGCAACTGAAAAGGAAAAACTATTGTTTTTTCTTAGATCCAGTACAGGTTTGTTGAATCCCTGTGACATCATCAGTGGAGATGTTTTTATAAATTAGGAAATGTTTGGGGCTTTCTTAGTAAATCAGGCCATATATGTAATCCAAAATGGGTTGGACTTGCATCTGATGATGCTGTAGGATTAGTGTTGATTTTACCAAGCTACATACTCATAGCTACTTGGAAACAAAATTTAAACGAGACAGCTGTGACTGCAGGAGAGGGGAGGTCAACATACCTGTGCGGCTGTCTGATCTGATGCACCCCATGTCTCGTTCCATGTCAGTCCCATGCCTTCTCCTTCAACCTAGAAGGAGGAAGCGTAGGAGTTACATGGAATGCAACTTGGGACACATCAGATCTGACGGCCGCATGGGTATGTTTACCCTCCAATCCTCCCCCGCGGTCACAGCTGTCTTATCAAAATGTTGATCCCGAGTAGCTGCGAGTACATAGCTACTCAGTAAAATCAACACTATGTAGGATAGAAAACCTGAAGTCTTAAGCCTGGTACACGCCTTCAATTTTGACTGGTCAATGAATGGCCAATTTTACCACTTCCATGTATTGAAAGCTTACCTACACAATCTGTTCTTTAGTATTCAAACCGCCGGCTAGGACTCCTCATGGCAAGCCGTCTGACGTCTATTACATGTGCATTACTTGCACATACAGTGTAAGTGCAATTGTTTATGCGTGTCATTTTATATTAAAGAGTTAAGGCACCATTGGAGCACTCCCTTGCCCCCTTGTATCTTTACACTACCAGATCACTGGCCCCACCCAGCAGAGGGAGCAGAGCCGGGGGGGCGAGTTACTCAAGTTACAGGGCCAAAAATAGTATCAGCTAGCACCAGGATAGATACATTTTGTTTTTTACATACATTGTATTCAAATGCTGTTGACCCCAGGCTTTAAAAGTTGCCCCTGGTTTGTGAAGGTATAGCCTAGTACAAACATCCAATTTTGGCTAATGACTGGCCAATTTTACCACTCATTATTATTGTTTATTGGATATATATAGCGCCAACATATTACGCATCGCTGTACAATATATAGGATTAGAGACAATGATAACGGGTGACCGATACAGGTAATAGGCAATAGATACAACAATACAGGTAATAAGCGATAAGATACACAATACATGTAGTAATACAATGCCAGATCATATACTGGAGTGGTAGAGCTAATAATACAAGTTCACATATTCTGGGTAGGGTGTACAATCAAGTATGATACACAAGGGGAGAGGGCCCTGCCAAAGGTTTACTATCTAGAGGGAGGGGTGGTGACACGAAAGGAGGGGAGTGCATTAAGAGGTTCTCGGCAGAGAGCGTTAGGGTAGCGTCGAGGTGAGGTAGGCCTCCTTGGTGTTTTAAATGCTTTTTTGAAGGTGTTGAAGGAGGGGGGAAGCCTGATGGGCAGTGAGGTGAGGCCTCATGGGATTGCGAGATGCGTTGGGTGGTTAGGAGGAGGTTGTTGGAGGAGTGAAGTGGGCGGCCAGGAGCGTATCTGCTGACCAGGTCAGAGATGTAGATCGGGCAGGACTTGTGTATAGATCTGTAGGCCAAACATAGGATCTTGAAGCTGATTCTGAAGCGAATTGGAAGCCAATTCCATGTAGCACGTGAGCTTACCTCATACCATGTGGAAGTGATAAAATTGGCCGGATATTGGCCACTCAAAATTGGATGTGTGTACCAGGCTTATGTGTACATTGCATGTGACGGGACTAGTTAGGCACAAAAACAAGGGGGCAGATTTATCAACACAATTGCATTGCAAGCTAGAACAAAAGTGGAGCGATGCAGCACTCCTCTGGTTTTGTACTTATTTTACACAGTTTTAAACTAGGTTTTCACGTGAATGTATTAGTACATCTGAACCAAATAAGTTCATTGAAATAGATTTATTAAGTAGATGTATAAACCATCGATGTTTTGTTGCTGAGGCCTTCATCCTTTGTACATTTCCTTGGCTGTTCTGCTTGATAGTAGCTATATTCTAAAAAGCTTCACGTTGCGCTCTTATGCTTTATTATGAAATTACCATGGTGATTTTGTTGCTGTGCTGGTGTAATCTAGGAAATGTGGGTGATTTTGCACACTTCTGATATTATTAAAGTACATCTTGCCTTATGAGAATTAAAAAAACAAATATAGCTGCTTTTACCCTGACAGCACTGATTAGGGGCTTAGAAGTAGAGATGTCGAGAACATAGAATTTTCAGTTCGCAAACAGGTAATCTGGCGAACCTCCATAGACTTCAATGGGCAGGCAAATTTTAAAACCTACAAAGACTGTTTCTGGCCACAAAAGTGATGAAAAAGTTGTTTTAAGGGGTCTAACACTTGGACAGGGGCATGTTGACGCAAAGTCGGGTTTTAATCCCTAAATGGCAGAAATCACATTATGCACAGCTCTGGGTGTCAGTGGGTTGTAGAGCGTCTCACACAGGAGAAATGCAATAGTACTATCAGAATACAGTGAAATAATAATGCACTGGAGTGGTTCTGTGCCTGCAACTTAATGAGGCAACAGCAGTAGTGTGCACACAGCTCTGGGTGTTAGTGTGCTGTGGAGTGTCACACACAAAAAAACACAGGAGACTGATGTGCTAGCCCTCAAAAGGCTGATTGGGATGCTTTTACAGCAAGTGAGGAATAAGAACACAGGCCTAGCTAATGCTTTCCCTACCTATATGCATCAAGTCTGACCATACTCTCACTAACAGTCAGCAGAGAATTAATCCAATATGGCCACCACAACTGCTTTTGATAGGGGGGGGGGGGGGGGGGGGCAGCGCTCCAGGAGGGGGTGCTAACTTATTGGCTGCCATGTGTCATGTGTTCTGACTGTGAGGTAAGGGCTCAATGATGATGTTTAGGGGCGAATCGAACATGCCAAATGTTCACTGTTCGCCGCAAATGCGAACAGCGGATGTTCGCATAATACTGCTCGCCGGTGAACAGTTCGGGCCATCTCTACTTAGAAGGACCCCTTGTTCACTGGGAGAGAAGCAATGTAGCAACAGAAGCGGTTTAATGCAGGTGGTGTTTGTCACATGCCCCCCTGCTGGCCAAATTGCTTCAAGCCTCCCGATCTACTCAGGCCCACAGACAATAGTATTTCAGTACTTTTCCAACACTTTTTGTCTATGTTTCCATAGTAAGTGGAGCCCATCTTGTGGCCGATCTGGACGCCGCCTGGAGAAAGCGAAGAGACACTAAATCCCATGTCATCAGAAACATCTTGGATCTCAGACACGTCAAAAATGAAAAATGCCCGACTGATCCAAAGCACCAGTCTGGGAAAACCATAAACAAATGAACACATATTATATGCCAAGACAATAAAAGCGAAATAAACAAGTGGCCCTAAATCAGGCACACAACTCAGTAGCATTACATAGCCATTAAATTAATACTTTCAAACAATTAGGATATTTAACCTCCCTGGCGATCAATTTTCCCAGGATTTCTGTGCAAAAAGTGATAACATTTATTTTGAAAACTTTTTTTTCCTGTAACTTGCCAAAATGTGTCAAGCAAGGGTCTAGTGTACAGTGCAGGAGAGTATTGATGTGTATGCACATTTATACTGTTCACAGCATGTTTTTATGGACGGATAGATCTGTCCATACTGCTAGGGAGGTATTCAGTTTATAAATCTGAAAATGTTTACTCTGCAGCAGTATTTTGGTCACCACCTCTCCATGTCGGCCTTAAAGGGAAAGTTCAGGGACTGTATAAAAAAAATAAAAATCCAAATCCACTTACCTGGGGCTTCCTCCAGCCCGTGGCAGGCAGGAGGTGCCCTCAGCGCCGCTCCGCTGGCTCCCGGGGGTCTCCGGTGGCGAGCCCTTGGTGTGTATTGCACAACGGCCCCACAAAATGGGGGGTCTTTACACCACTAGAAAAATATCAGATATAAAATCAGAAGAGAAAAATAAAGATGTCCTAAAAGGAAGAGGTATATACCCAGAGGAAAAGAGAAGGTGATGTAGCATATGTCACATTAACCAATAAATATCGGTCAAGCTCCTACATCCCTATTTGTAAGGCATAGAAGAAAGCTTACTAGACTCACTGTGATAGCGACAAGCACGCTGGACCTATGAATATCGGTCCAGATGTCGCAACAGGATTGAAAAAATGTGCACCAGAAGGAGTGGCATATAGGGTATATAATATAATAAAACTTACAGTATATTATTACAAACCTATGGACCCAGTGAGCAAAACATGGCAGGAGCATCAAAGAACAATGGTAACCACCATCTGAACCAACCAGATGGAATTTGCACCTGACAAGGAACAAATAGTATTGAGTGGCCATCACCGAATCCCACCACTGTCTGCACAAGAGATTCGAAAGTACACAGGGTGAACCCACTGAGCTCTATGGATATAGTCAATATAATACTAAATAAATGTTTACATGAGAAAACTGTAGCTTACACCACAATAGTATGCTTCAACAAAATAAACTACGTGGCCAATACACACAAAGGGTCATATAGCCCACTATATAGCACATCAATACATATGGGCAGCAGTATACTGGAATATAAAACTATTCTAATTCAGTCCACATATACAGAAAAACTGACCAACTAAAATACTAAGGAGACAGCCACCCCACATAAGAAAGCTATAATGGGCAGAAAAAGTTATACTTACAATCCTAATGGCCGGCGATCATTTAGCCTAGCAGCTAAGAGAGGAGTGCAGTGGGTAATGGAATCTATGAGGTTTAAATATATGCCTTTAGCGTCTCTCAAGGAGTACTGCACGTGTCAGAAAGCATAAAGGCTCAAGGAGCCAAGCTCCAATCAAGAAGGACGTCGGGAGAGCAGGGGGCTGCACCCAGCGTGTAACCGTAACCACGCTGGAGCGCAAGCCGGAAGTAAGCGCCTGAAGTGACGCGAATAGCGTCCTCTCCACTGGAGGTCGGGCAACCCAAAAGAAGGGAAAGCGCTCAGTGTGTAAACACAACCACGCTGAGGCGCAAAGACCGGAACTACTATCCCTGATATCCACTCGGTCCTGTAGTCATGTGACATAGTAACTAAGAACAAAAGAGGAGGTACTAAGTATGTAAACAAAGCCAAACTGAAGCGCAAATAGATAAAATATACTGGAACCAGGGTGAGCTGTCATTTCGAAGAGATACCCGAGCATAAAGATCCCACTTCAGGAAAATAAATCATCTAAAAATAATCTAAATATATGTAGAGAGGGATCTCATAGGGGGAACACCCAGAAAATGATAAGTATAATGCAAACATGTCTAAAAATATATCTAGAGATATATAAAGGGGTCTCATTAGGGGAACACCCAATAGACTTTTTCCACCAGGAGGGAGAAAACGTCGCCCAAGACCCAGAAAAAGGTATCCAAGACAAATACCAGATTTACCACAATCACCTACACCCTCCTCTGGATCATCGGCATCCGAGTCCTCTTTATTAGGGGTGTCGGGACAAGTACCTGCACAAGTCCCCAAGGAAAGAATGCCTCCCAAACAAATTCCCAAGAGGGATTACTACTTCAGGAACCGCAATCTATAGATGAGACACCTCAAGAAAAGTCAACCCTATCCCCTGTCATCAATATTCCTGAATACATTTTGTCCCCTGATAAGATTTCTGTGTTGTCTACGGGCCTCTCTTTTAGCCCCATTGCTACACCTAACTTTTTCAATTTGGATATTGAACTTAAGAATTTTTTCAACCAATTGAGGTGGAAAGCTTTTTTCTCTCAATCTTTAGCCTTACCTGGAATACAATCAAGTAGATCTTTCTACAATGCTATGGACTTGAGTCTTTTTTTACCTACAAATAATAAACCACCCCAAAAAGACCAACAGGTTGAAGCAAGCATATATCAGATTATCAGGTTGGTTAAGAATGATATTGCTGGTTTGGAAAAGGACTATAAGAGGGTCCGCTTTCCTTTTAGTCAACATAATTTAAGTAAATCTGAGAAGGATGCACTATATAATCTTGAGGGGAATCAATCTATTTTAATCAAGCCTGCAGATAAGGGGGGAGCAGTTGTTGTCATGAGTAGATGTGATTATGTGGCTGAAATCATGAGGCAGTTGTCTGATGATCAAGTCTATAAAAAACTTGATGAAAATCCTACTCATAAGTTCCTAGAGGAAATTAAGGTGATTCTTGATGATGCTTTGGACTGCAGTATCATTGATCAGAAATTGTACAATTACTTGTACAATGATAAACCTATTACACCTGTCATATACTGCCTTCCAAAAATCCACAAAAGATTAGATAAGCCACCTGGTCGGCCAACTGTGGCTGGTTGTGACTCCATTTTGAGTCACACCGCAATTTTTCTTGACAAAATCTTAAAGTATATGTTGAACCAAAAATCTTACATTAGAGATACATCTGATTGTATTAGACAAATTAGTGAATTAATTTTGCCTCATGACGACTGCCTCCTGGTTAGACTTGATATACAATCACTATATACCTGTATTCCGCATTCAGAAGGAAAAAATGCTGTAAGACAATCTCTATTAAGAGATGAATCGATTGAAAATGTACAAATTAATTTTATAATGTCCTTACTTGAGTTGGTACTTGAGAGGAATTTTTTCCTCTTTCAGGATACCTTCTATTTGCAACTTAGGGATTCCTCGATGGGATCCAATGTCGCTCCTGTATATGGCGTTGTTACATAGATGACATCTTCTTAATTTGGTCGGGACCCATGACCTCCTTCAAAGGCTTTCTACAGTGAGTTACATGAGGCATTGACCTCGTTGAAATTTACATGCAACATTGAGACACAGAAAATAGCATTTTTGGATGTCAGTGTATGTAGGAGAGGACGATTGCTGTCCTTTGATCCAGTGGCGTAGCATTGGGGATAGCAGCCATAGCGCTGCTACGGGGCCCCGCGGCAGCGCTACGTCACAGGGGGCCCGCAGCTGCCTGAGAGGACTTTTTTTTTTTTTTTTCCGCTGGCCGTCCGGTCGGGCGGGGCCCCCTCCCTCACCTTGGCGCCCCCCCTCCGCCTCACCTGGGGTCCCCCCTCCTTTAATCAGCGGCGAGAGAGCGGCCGGCATATACAGAGAGCTCCAGGGGGTGTAATCAGCCACTAGAGGTTCAGCTGCCTCCGGGCTACGGTGTCCCCACTGTATTGCTGCTCGCACCACTTCCTGGTTTATTGCGATCAGCAATACAGTGGGGACACCGTAGCCTGGAGGCAGCTGAACCTCTAGAGGCTGATTACCCCGCCGGAGCTTCCTGTATATGCCGGCCGCTCTCTCGCCGCTGATGGAAGGAGGGGGGACCCCAGGTGAGGCAGGGGGGATAAGGGTCGGGCCCCTACCCCACTAACTACTTGGCTACCTCCCCTCCCACCCGGCTACCTAACTGCCCACTACCTCACTGCCCACCCCGCTACCTAACTGCCCACTACCTAACTGCCCACCCTCCCACCCGGCTACCTAACTGCCCACCCTCCCACCTGGCTACCTAACTGCCCACTCTCCCACCCGGCTACCTAACTGCCCACTACCTAACTGAACACCCTCCCACCCGGCTACCTAACTGCCCACTACCTAACTGGCAACCCTCCCACCCGGCTACCTAACAGCCCACTACCTAACTGCCCACCCGGCTACCTAACTGAAGGCTACCTTCCCACCCAGGTACCTAACTGCCCACTACCTAACTGAACACCCTCCCACCCGGCTACCTAACTACCCACTACCTAACTGGCCACCCTCCCACCCGGCTACCTAACAGCCCACTACCTAACTGCCCACCCACCCGGCTACCTAACTGCCCACTACCTAACAGCCCACCCTCCCACCCGGCTACCTAACAGCCCACCCTCCCACCCGGCTGCCTAACAGCCCACTCTCCCACCCGGCTACCTAACAGCCCACTCTCCCACCCGGCTACCTAACAGCCCACTACCTAACTGCCAGCCCTCCCACCCGGCTACCTAACTGCCCACCCTCTCGGCTACCTAACTGCCCACTACCTAACTGGCCACCCTCCCACCCGGCTACCTAACTGGCCACCCTCCCACCCGGCTACCTAACTGGCCACTCTCCCACCCGGTTACCTAATTGCCCACCCTCCCACCTGTTTACCTAATTGCCCACCCGGCTACCTAACTGCCCACTCTCCCACCCGGCAACCTAGCTGCCCACTACCTAACTGCCCACCCTCCCACCTGGCTACCTAACTGCCCACCCTCCCACCTGGCTACCTACCTGCCCACCCAGCTACCTACCTGCCCACCCAGCTACCTAACTGCCCACCCTGCCACCCGGCTACCTAACTCCCCACCCGGCTACCTAACTGCCCACCCTTCTACCTAACTTCCCACCCGGCTACCTATCTGCCTACCCTCCCACCCAGCTATCTAACTGCCTACCCAGTGCAGTGCCGCCTGCACCGCAAATAGTGTACCAGCCTGCCCAACCACCCTCCCTCCAGGTAATTAATGTTAGCCCACTATAGACCAAACTACATATACTGTATTTTGTGGGGGAAATCTGGCGACAATCTGATTGCATTTTGTGGGGAAATCTGCCGCCAATCTGGTTGCATTTTGTTGGGAAATCTGCCGACAATCTGGTTGCATATTGTAGGGAAATCTGCCTACAATCTTGGTTGCATATTGTAGGGAAATCTGCCAAAAATCTGGTTGCATTTTGTGGGGAAATCTGCCGACAATCTGGTTGCATTTTGTGGGGAAATCTGCCGACAATCTGGTTGCATATTGTGGGAAATCTGCCGACAATCTGGTTGCATATTGTGGGAAATCTGCCGACAATCTGGTTGCATATTCTGTGGAAATCTGCCGACAATCTGGTTGCATATTGTGTGGAAATCTGCCGACAATCTGGTTGCATTTTGTTGGGAAATCTGCCGACAATATGGTTGCATATTGTAGGGAAATCTGCAGAGAATCTGGTTGCATATTGTAGGGAAATCTGCCGACAATCTGGTTGCATTTTGTGGGGAAATCAGATTTCCCCCACAAAATGTTTGGGTGGGAGGTCCGAGGTCCATGGGGTTGGAAGGTCGTTGGGGGGGGGGGGGGGGGGGGGGCGGCATAATTTTTTTTTGCTATGGGGCCCAGTCATTTCTAGCTACGCCCCTGCTTTGATCTCTACACCAAGCCCACTGATCGTAACACATTACTCGACTTTAGGAGATTTCACCCTAAAAGTCTATGTGAGTCACTTCCCAAATCACAATTTATGCGAGTTCGACGAATTGTGAGCGACGAAACACAGAGTATCCAACGCATGTCAGGCATGGCATCAAAGTTTATGGAGAGACATTATCCCAGAAATCTAGTGGAGCGCACTAAGAGACAAGTTCGAGACCGCTATAGAAGGGCTTATGTGTGCCCGAAACGAGCGTGTCGTTGCATAAATTTGAATGTATTAAGCCTAGACTGCTATTGATTGCTATATCCCTGTCTTTGGATTTTTTTATTGAAATAAGGAGCTTCCTACAGATACTTTTTATAAAATCAGTTTATTATTCATGTTAATAAAGATTTTTTGAGATTTTTTTTACCGCAAGACCTTGCAATTCGTTTGTTCCATATGGTCCTTTCTATTAATACAAAGAGTTTATTGTGGGTGAAGTGGACCACCCTAAAAAGGACTTGAAGGTTTTTTTTTCCTGCAAAAAAAGTATACTCCCAAATATATTATGGCCTTAAAATCTCACCATCTCTGAATCTGTGTTGTGAGATATTGTGACCAGTGGACATAAAGTGCTGAGCTGAGTTGCTTTCACTGTAGCAAATGCTGTTGTGATGTTCACAGATGTGTAATCAGATTCCCTTGAGTTCTGTTCAACATATAGTAGACCGCATACCAATGCATTACCCATGGTAGTCAATATAAACTGTGTGACATTGCTTGTGCTATATACACTATTCTACTGCACTAAAGTAATAATATTAACAACAACATTATTAATATCCATCTGTCCACTCATGACGAACCATTGCAATTGACATCACAATTTGTTGAATTTAATTATGCCACCAGTAGATGGCAGTATCTCTGTAGTGAAGGGTAGTGGAGCTCCTCTCTAGTTTGGCTACAGATGTGCCTCAGTCTGATCTGACAGCACTCCAGAGCCGTAGCAGTAGATAAGAAGAATGACCAGCACCATCCATGGTATTACCATGCAGCTAAGCTTGAGATAGAGGCGATACTGCTTCGAAACATTGAGAAAGAGGCGATGCTGCTTTGAAACGTTGCAATTACTGGTTGTCATGTTATCCGATGAATAAAAGAGCATAACTACAAATTGGATGGTGCCAGTCATACTTCTTATCTACCAGTAGATGGCAATAAATATCCCTAAAACATGAAGTATTTAAGACATACGCATTTTGCTATACAGTATAATATAAATACAGTAGAATCTCATTATAGTAAACTCTGATATAGTAAACCTCTGGGTATAGTGACCTCAGTCCTCGGGTCCCGGCAAATGCACCTGTGTGAATATACAATTTATGACCAATTCTGATATAGTAAACTTCTGAACAATTTATTCAGTCCATTGCTATACATCATTTTAAGTGATGTTTGCTAGATACATTTGTGTTTATTTGCTATGAACTAGAGGTTTGGCTATAAATGAAGTCTTACTGGTTAAAGGGAATCTGAATTGAAAATAAACTTATGATATAATGATTTGTATGTTTAGTACATCTAAGAAATAAAACATTAGCAGCAGAGATATGAGTCTAATATTGTTTCCAGTACAGGAAGAGTTAAGAAACTCCAGTTGTTATCTATGCAAAAGAGCTTATCTGAGCTCCACCACTTTCAAAGATGCTTAGAGCTCTGTCTTCTGAAGCTTGTTATCTCAACTGTCTATCACTGTATTTTGTTTTTCAGTTTAAAAGTTCAGTTCAAAAGTTCATTAGCCTGCTCTGTGAAATCATTTAGAATGCTGAGTGTAGTGTGTAAATTGCAAATATTAGAGAATTATGTAATGCCGTAAAAAATAAAAAAATATATATAACTGAAAATAAAAATACTTTTTTGCTACTAATGTTCTAATAATTATCCGTACTACACCTACACTTCATTATATCATCCTATTTTTCGCTTCATTGTCATTTTAATGGTTCTGCCTCTGAAACAGGAGACCTGGATTCAAATCTTGGTCTTCCCTGTTTAGTAAGCCACCACCTATTCAGTAAGGACACCTTGGGCAAGGCTCCATAACACTGCTACTGACTGTAGAGCACGCCCTAGTGGCTACAGCTCTGGCGTTTTGAGATAGCCAGGAGAAAAGCGCAATATGAATGTTCTGTGTCTTGTCTAAACTAGCCCAAACTTCACTACTGCTTGCAGTCATTGTTCACAGGCAGTCTTCCCAATCTAATAGGATTTTACCAGCATCTCAGTTGTTTCTTCTCCCTATGATAAAGCGTGTGTACAGGCACCGTAACACTATGTTGAAAGATTTGGCATGCCTGATCATGCTGGGTGACCGCATTGCTCCCCTCCTTACCGTACCTCCATACCCCTTACTGTCGTCTGCTGTGCTGTTGTCCCTCCTCACCCTGCAATAACAACAGAAAGTGTCCCTGGGTTGTAACCTAGAGAAGTGTGCTGTACAGTACACTCACGGAAGGGATCGAGTCCTGGTCCATATGGGTGACACTCATCAGTGGTGTAGCAATAGGAGATGCAGAGGTTGCGACCGCACCGGGGCCCTTGAACCAGAGGGGTCCTCCCTTGGCCTTAACCACAGTATTAGCTCTTCAATGTGCTGTGCTGGTACTGACCACTTCTATATATGCTTTAAGTAGTGGTAATCATTAACAAACTTTCCCCTCCTCTGCTCATACCTCTCTTACTGTGGCAGATTTTGTAGAGCCATGTGAATTGTTATGTAAAGAGTGCTTGGGAGGAGGGGGGGGGGGGGGGCAGCAGGCACAGGAGTCAGTGGGGAGGGGGGGTTGGACCCCCCCTCCCTCACCTAGGTCTCCCGGGTCCATGCTCCCCCTCCAGCTATCCGCGCTGTGTATAAGTATCAGCCAGGCAGTGGGCGGGGAGCAATGGACTCACCTCCTTCCGTTCCAGTGCTGCATTCCACTGCTCGTCACTTCCTGCAATGCCCACCCATTGTACTGCGGAAGTACAGTGGGTGGCATTGCAGGAAGTGACGCGAGCAGTCAGGAACGTGCAGAGGGGGGTGCTCTGGGTGCCCAGACACCCCCCTTTTTAAAATCTTAAAAAAAGGCCCCTCTGGCTGTGCAAAAGAAGCTCCGCCCCAATCATGATAATCCCTGCCTACTCACGGGAAGCCCCGCCTGGGACACTTTGATATGAAGTGTGGCTATTCCATCTCCTGCACCCACAATGACCTCTACCTCCCACAAGACCCACAGTGACCTCTCCCAAAGCACCCCACAGTGACCTCCCTTTCCTTCAGCACCAATACTAACCTCTACCTTCCACAGAACCCACAGTTACTTTCCCCCCACACCAGTACCCACAGTGACCTACCTTCCCCCAGTACCCACACTGACCTCTACCTCCTCTAGCTGCAACGAACACCCAAACTACCTGCACTCAGAACCCATATGACACACAATGCCCACCCATAGCTAGCACCCACTGCAGGCATAGCACCAAGTATTCGCACCTATGTGATACCCACATATTTCACCTGCAGTAGTTCCAGCAGCACCAAGCCCTCCACTTGGTGCCCAGCAAACCACACCAAGTACTCACATGACATCCAGTACATGCACCCAGAAATCACAAGGGACCAAGTACCTGCAATCAGCACCCACATGATGCGTGATACCCACCCATACAGCCACAATCCACATGACACCCTGTGCCAGCACACAGAACCCACATGGCACCCAGCATCTGCATTTAGCAACCACATGACAACAAATACCCCAACTAGCCAACACCTATCATCCATATGGCACCATGTACTCACTCCCAGTACCCACTTGGCACTCAGTATTTGCACCTGGGACTCATATGACACCCTATACCCCCCATAATCAACCCCCACATGGGACAGTACTAACGGCACCAAGTTACCAAGCCATTATATGCACCTTGTACTCGTCCATGGGCAGCACCCAGATAGCACCCAGTACCCACCCTTGGTTCGAACCCATATGAGACACAGTACTCTCCCATGGCACACATCCAAACCACACATGACACTCCCTACTCACTCATGTCCTGCCCACTGCACCTACATGCACCTAGTACCCACTCTTGGCCTGTACTCAGGACTCGAACAGCTCCCTGTGTATTAATTAACACTCATAGGGCACCCACTATTGTTTATGAACATCTGCTACTCATTCAGCACCCAATACTGCTTAGCAACCAATGCAAATAAAAACCCAATACAAACTGGACCTTGGTACCCACTGCAGCTTGACACAGACTGTACTAAGTTGCACCCAATGCAACTTAGCACAATCTGGACCTTTGCATCTTAACACCCACTGCATTTGGGCAACCACTGCACCTTGGCACTTACTGAAGTTTTGCACCTTCCAATGCTTAGCAACCACTGCATATTGGCAACCACTTCTTCTTTGCCTGAAAAGAAGCTTGGGTGCTGATCAAGAGGGACATAGGTCCTAGTAATGAAAAGTGAGTCAGTGCCTACATCTGGCTCCACTGTTCCCACTCTACTAGTGGGCACCTATCACTGCTGATTTGAGGGTGGTTGTGCGAAAAGACTTGGTTGGAAGGAGACACAATGTCTGTCTGATATTTCTATAAAGGTGTGTGTGTGGGGGGGAGGGGCTTAGACTGCTTAATTCTGCGTTGTGGAGAGGAGGTATCACATACACAATTTATGTTTTTGATTAGGGCCCTTTTTTAAATTTGAGCACCACCCCCTTGAGGATCCTCTGCACGGCCCTGCGAGCGGTGGAACGCAGCGCTGGATCACGAAAAGAGGTGAGTCATTGCTTTCCCGCCCACTGCCTGGCTGACACTGATACACAGCGCTGATAGCTGGAGGGAGATTTTGTAGAGCCATGTGAATTGTTAAAGAGTGCTGGGGGGGGGGGGGGGGGGGCAGCCAGGAAGGGGGCAGCAGGCACAGCAGTCAGTGGGGAGGGGGGTTGGACCCCCCCCCCCCCCTCACCTAGGTCCCCCGGGTCCGTGCTCCCCCTCCAGCTATCTGCGCTGTGTATAAGTATCAGCCAGGCAGTGGGCGGGGAGCAATGACTCACCTCCTTCCGTTCCAGTGGTGCATTCCACCGATCGTCACTTCCTGCAATGCCACCGATTGTACTGCGGAAGTATAGTGGGTGGCATTGCAGGAAGTGACACGAGCAGTCAGGAACGTGCAGAGGGGGGTGCTCTGGGTGCCCAGACACCCCCCTTTTTAAAATCTTAAAAAAGGCCCCTCTGGCTGTGCAAAAGAAGCTCCGCCCCGATCATGATAATCCCTGCCAACTCACGGGAAGCCCCGCCTGGGACACTTTGATATGAAGTGTGGCTATTCCATCAGCTGCACCCACAATGACCTCTACCTCCCACAAGACCCACAGTGACCTCTCCCAAAGCACCCACAGTGACCTCCCTTTCCTTCAGCACCAATACTAACCTCTACCTTCCACAGAACCCACAGTTACTTTCCCCCCACACCAGTACCCACAGTGACCTACCTCCCCCAGCATTCACACTGACCTCTACCTCCTCTAGCTGCAACGAACACCCAAACTACCTGCACTCAGAACCCATATGACACACAATGCCCACCCATAGCTAGCACCCACTGCAGGCATAGCACCAAGTATTTGCACCTATGTGATACCCACATATTTTACCTGCAGTAGTTCCAGCAGCACCAAGCCTCCACTTGGTGCCCAGCAACCACACCAAGTACTCACATGACATCCAGTACATGCACCCAGAAATCACAAGGGACCAAGTACCTGCAATCAGCACCCACATGATGCGTGATACCCACCCATACAGCCACAATCCACATGACACCCTGTGCCAGCACACAGAACCCACATGGCACCCAGCATCTGCATTTAGCAACCACATGACAACAAATACCCCAACTAGCCAACACCTATCATCCATATGGCACCATGTACTCACTCCCAGTACCCACTTGGCACTCAGTATTTGCACCTGGGACTCATATGACACCCTATACCCCCCATAATCAACCCCCACATGGGACAGTACTAACGGCACCAAGTTACCAAGCCATTATATGCACCTTGTACTCATCCATGGGCAGCACCCAAATAGCACCCAGTACCCACCCTTGGTCCGAACCCATATGAGACACAGTACTCTCCCATGGCACACATCCAAACCACACATGACACTCCCTACTCACTCATGTCCTGCCCACTGCACCTACATGCACCTAGTACCCACTCTTGGCCTGTACTCAGGACTCGAACAGCTCCCTGTGTATTAATTAACACTCATAGGGCACCCACTATTGTTTATGAACATCTGCTACTCATTCAGCACCCAATACTGCTTAGCAACCAATGCAAATAAAAACCCAATACAAACTGGACCTTGGTACCCACTGCAGCTTGACACAGACTGTACTAAGTTGCACCCAATGCAACTTAGCACAATCTGGACCTTTGCATCTTAACACCCACTGCATTTGGGCAACCACTGCACCTTGGCACTTACTGAAGTTTTGCACCTTCCAATGCTTAGCAACCACTGCATATTGGCAACCACTTCTTCTTTGCCTGAAAAGAAGCTTGGGTGCTGATCAAGAGGGACATAGGTCCTAGTAATGAAAAGTGAGTCAGTGCCTACATCTGGCTCCACTGTTCCCACTCTAATAGTGGGCACCTATCACTGCTGATTTGAGGGTGGTTGTGCGAAAAGACTTGGTTGGAAGCAGACACAATGTCTGTCTGATATTTCTATAAAGGTGTGTGTGTGGGGGGGAGGGGCTTAGACTGCTTAATTCTGCGTTGTGGAGAGGAGGTATCACATACACAATTTAGGTTTTTAAATAGGGCCCTTTTTTAAATTTGAGCACCACCCCCTTGAGGATCCTCTGCACGGCCCTGCGAGCGGTGGAACGCAGCGCTGGATCACGAAAAGAGGTGAGTCATTGCTTTCCCGCCCACTGCCTGGCTGACACTGATACACAGCGCTGATAGCTGGAGGGGGAGCGCGGACCCGGGGGACCCTGGTGAGGGAGGGGGGTCCACCCCCCCGCCCCCACCGCTGTGCCTGCTGCTTCTGGCTGCTACCCACTCCAGGCTACTTATACTGGAGGCAATTATACGATTGGGGGGACGGCATCCTCACAAGTTTTCCTCAGGTGGCAAAAAGTCTAGAACCGGCCCTGTTTCATTGTGATTGTCATGTCAGGGAGAGCTCACGGAGAAGCATGTGATTTGCTTGGTCAGCTCAGGGACGTAACAATAGACTCTGCAAGGGATGCAGCCGTGGGGAGGGGGGGGGGGGGCAAAAGCTGCCGGAGGCCCCATGAAGAGAGAAGTTTCTTTTCCCTGTCCTGAGAGACTGAAAAATAAGGGCACAGAGAGAAAAAGTTTTCTGCTCTCTGCACAATTGTTCTAATGACTGCCTAGCCACTGATGAGGAATCATACAAAATTTTGAAGACAATGATTTGTAGACAGTCCCTCTTTAGTGTTCATTAGGGTCTTGCATTTTCTGCACACCATGTGTGTCTGTATGTGTGAAAACATGCACATAAACATGAACATTTTATCACAGAAGCTAATGTAATTGATAGAGAAAATGCTCCCAGTTCTTCACTGCTGTTTTTTTTTTGTTTTTTTTTGCATGGGGAAACACATTCAAGTGTGCACTAGCCAAATAACTAACATTGGTTTTCAGTTGGGGAGGGGGGGGGGGGGGGGTGACGCCAGGCGATGCCCAGTCATCCAAAACGCATAAAAATCGCAGATCCAGCAATTGGTTCTGATCACCGCAATCGATCGCACATCTATTGCAGGGATCAGAATGACAAACTTTGCTTTGAAGATAGACAGTTCTGGGAAAGGTAGTTGATTGCGTTTAGCACGTAGCTGTAACAAGCTGATTCCCCAGCCCCCTGGAGAGCTAATGGACCCTCTCAGAGGATATGCCAGCTGCTTCACTCTGATAGGGAGGCCTAGATTCAGCCAGGCAGGCTACGAATCCCCGGGAGGTCTTGACACCTTGCTCCCTGGTAAGGATCAAAGGGAAGCCAGTTGCCAGCACACACCCTGAATGACCTGAGGCTCATAGCATAATCCATAACTTCCCAGATCTGTCATATTTCTGGGGTTTCTGAGATGGCAGCTTCGCCAAACGTGGGGAAAGTGTAGCATGAGTCCCGGTGCTGGTTCTGTGAAATTCCCAGAACTCTGTCCCCTAAACTCTCATAGCAATATGGGTTTGAAGAGACGTGGGGTAAATTCTCATAATAGACCTGTCATATTTCATGTCCTAGGATTCGTAAAATCATGCTGAGTGTGAATATGCGGTATAGGTTTTAACTTCCCCATGTGCACCCCAAGACGGGCCGAACTAGAATTCTGCCAGTCTAAGGGTCTGTAAGGATGGGACAGCCCCTGCTCCATCCTCCCGAGGCTGGACTTGTGCCTGTCATAGCCACTTCCCGCAGCGATGGGGGATAAAACTATTGACAGGCTGAAACGCAAGTGTCCTCCACCTTGAAACCCCATCTTGATCACATCTGTGCCAGCTTGAGGATATGCTGGCATCCACCTGGTCTGAACTCTGAACTTTGAACTGAAACAAAAGGAACTCTACAAGTTTTCCCAGAACGGACATCTTTCCACGAACCTGAGTATTTTATCCTTTTCTTTTCATACTGGCTATTAATGTTTCTATAATTGTTGATTTTAATGATTTTCTGTATATATTAATTATTTATATTGCTAATATTCAGGTGGCAGATGCGCTCCTCCCACTCTCGACAAAAGTTGTAATTTACTATGCAAAAATGGTAAAAAAATATAACTCAATTAAACAAAGATATCTACTGTATCGCTATATGAAGGCCCAAATACATACATAAATTTTGCGCACAAAGCGATCAACAGTTATTATGCATAGTCCAAAACAGAATAATCAGTCTTAAGTTGCTTTTTAAACTCTGATCCTGGATAGTCCTTATGGGAAAAGGTAAAATACACACAGAGTGGGACCTGCAGCTAAAATTCTATTATTCAGTCCCACATATAGCATGCGGCATAAAGTTCTCATGTGAAAACCAATCTGTGCATATCACATCAGCTCCTTCATCAGTTTATGCAAACCATTACGCTCACCAGAAAGTATTGCTGACCCGTCACAGACAGCAATAAAGACTCAATGTATCCACCCATACGATCATGCAGGAATCCTCTTCACTCTGTCTTGTCTCTCACCACGTCCACATTGGCATATATGGGAGAATGGATAGAGCAATATATAGTGTTATACCTTCAGGGATCTGCATAAATAACACCCTTGTGTGCAAATGCTTCATGCACCCCTTTCACCACTGTGCAGGTAGATCCTCAAGCCCACCACCGTCACACATATGCGCTCACCAGAAGCACTTGCTGACCTCTCACAGACCACCTCTTAAAGCTTGTATTCCGCGTTGGGCCTGGGCTGCCTTCAGCAAGTGGACCTTAAATGAACTCAAAACAAGGCCCACATAGCGTAAAACCGTTTAATAGCCAATAAAAACAAATAGTATTGCACTTACAATCTTCCATAAAATATGCGCATTTCTCGTAAAACCAATGGTATACAGCTCTTAACGTCTCATCCTCCTCTGGCCATAGCTCCGCCCTACCGGTTTCGTCAGTAATGACTCATCAGGGGCTATTTATATTTATATTGCACGTAAATAAAGACTTTATCAAAGTCATTTACTGTTCCGCTACACCTGCTATACAGCCATACACAGAAACTGAACTCAGGTCTCTGAGGAGTCGCTACTATTGTTGATATCTAGACAGAATACAGCGTGTTTTAACCATTTTATTTGCAGGATCAGTCAGTCAGTCGGTAGGGACCACTGGCCCATACCAGTGGTGATGGCAGATATACCCTGAAATAGTGTGTAAAGTGTATTTCCGTAACCCACAGGCTCCCTTCTGGTTTGTCTGCGGCCAATTCCCAACGGTGTCTGCGCATTGACTGCGACCACAGTTTGCACGATCTGTGCGCTGGAACCGTTTGGAACGCATTTCGTGTTCCAGCCACCCGGGCTCCTGTGACAGGGGGGGCATCCAAAGTTTCGCAGGGGTCCCAGTGATTTCTAGTTCCCCTGGGTCCGCTGATAGATTGGCAAAGCTTTGGTTTGTTGTGATCACATCCTGCTTTAGCACATAATCATGACTAGCAAATCAGAGACTTACATATCAATTACCTGACCAAACTGATCACATGCTTTTCCACGAGTTCTCCTAGACATGACCATCACTAATGTATAATGTATGAGCTGCAGGTGTGATTTGAGCCGACCAGCAACCACCAAACCATCAAATTTGCTCAGGCAACCGAGTGCCTGTCTGTGTCCACGAAACAACCGGGTGCTTGGAATTCAGTCAGGCAGCTGAATGTGTTTTGGCTCCTTAGTTTGCTTGCTATACAAGCTATAGACAGACCTATAAAATCTCTTCCTGCCAGTGGAATGCATTGGTTATATATAATGCTACTGAGAAGAAAACTGCAAGCTAGCTCTGCTTCATGTTATCTACAGTTCCTGAGAGGAAGGTCAGAGAATGATTCATTATGCAAGCAACACAATAGCTAATAGCTGAGAACTGCTCTGAAAACACAACAAGGAATAAATGATTAACAAATGTGAAAAGGAAACTATTCATGCTTAATAATGCAGAGTGTGAGAGAATGCACCGAGAAGGAGTCTTCTATCCCTAATGGATCATGTGACTCTGGATTCAATAAGTGCTTTTCCAGTATATACAGTAAGTACTGTTATGCTTAGATCGGGAAATCTATCTGCTTACTTGTCAGGAAGAATACCGTGGCGCCCCAATTGAATATGAGTAGGTTGCTGCTGTGTAGGGATGAATCCTCACATCCAATAAATCAATGTAATAATGGCAGGATTTGTATAGCGCCTTTCTCCTGTCGGACTCAAAGCGCTTGCGAGGCAGCCACTAGAGCGCACTCAGTAGGCAGTAGCAGTGTTAGGGAGACTTGCCCAAGAAACTCCTTACTGAAATAGGTGCTGGCTTACTGAACAGGCAGAGCCGAGATTTGAACCCAGGTCTCCTGTGTCAGAGGCAGAGCCCTTAACCATTATACTATCCAGCCACTGTACTAGTAGTAGTATTACTGTGTCACAGCCCAGGTATACTCTTCTTACTGGTGTATCTCTCCACTTCACCACCTGTATGCACTCAATGTGCATATAAGATGAACAGGGATGCTTTCAGTGGACAGTAAAAGTTCATTTATTTCTGGATAAAAGCAGTGCAGGCAATTCAGGGTGGGCACTTACTTCTAGAGGGTCCCAATCCACTCAGGACCCTCCTTGGCTTGTTGCGCTTCCCACTCAAAAGTGGTACTAAGACCTCACCACTCGATCCTGCCTCCGTGCTGCCCGCTCTTGTCCCGACTAGTTTCGGCTCTTGCCGTCATCAGGGGATAAACCCTGATGGATTGGGACCCTCTAGAAGTAAGTGCCCACCCTGAATTGCTTGTACTGCTTTTATCCAGAAATAAATGAACTTTTACTATCCACTGAAAGCAGGGCCGGGCCGAGGCATAGGCTGGAGAGGCTCCAGCCTCAGGGCGCAGTGTAGGAGGGGGCGCACAATTCATTCAGCTGTCATTCCTAATTGTGTATGAAGCAGAAAGAAATAAGTAAAGGGGATACATAGCAGTGATTGCAAGCCAGATAACTAGATATTAAGGTGTTGGGGAGGTTGTGGGCCCCGTGGCCCTCTTAGTCTAATAGCAATCAGTGTGTGACAGCTGGGGTGGGAGGGATGGAGGGGCGCACTTTGGTGTCTCAGCCTTGGGTGCTGGAAGACCTTGTCCCGGCTCTGACTGAAAGCATCCCTGTTCATCTTATTTGCACATTGAGTGCATACAGGTGGTGAAGTGGAGAGATACACCAGTAAGAAGAGTGTACCTGGGCTGTGACACAGTAATACTACATCTGCTTACTTGTGCTGGAGATTTCCTGAAAGTTCTTGTGGAGCTGCTGCCAGGGGCATAACTACAGGGGAGCAGCCTTTGTGACCGCTGTAAGGGGGCTTCAACTACTACTTCACTCCCCCCGATAAAGGGATCCATCCTTCAGATCAGGTGTGGCTACATTGTTATAGGTATGAAGATTATGATGTCCATACTTGTTTTATGACCCTTGCAAGATGGGCCCCAAGGCCGTGAGAGTCGCCAGGGGTAGGCAAGGGAAATGGTGTGAACATTGGTTGGGCTCATCAAAGGTTTGCGGGGGGGGGGGGGCATGATTTGTAGTTACACCCCTGTTTGCTATGATGGCATTTGGATTATCCACTCTTCTGCTGTCTATTCACATGTACCTCCCACCATTTTGAAAATGAGTTAGAGGGACACACCAGGAGGGACAGAGCAACAACAAAACATTGGTAAAACACTTTTCTCCCACATGACCCCAAGTGCCTGTTTCAAATCAGTCCATTTTGCAGTTTGCGTTGTGTTGTGTACAGTAGAAGAAGTTATGTGGTCATAAATGCCAGACTAAACAGGTGGCATTTTAGTTTTGATTTAAATGCCTCCAGGGTTGGAGTTGTCTTGAATGGGTGTGGCAAGATGTTATAAAGGGTAGAGGCAGCATGACAGAAGGCTCTGGCTCCAAAGGATTTTAGTTGGACTATGGGGTTGGTTAACTTATTAGATTCTTTAAAAGCAAGTGTGCATAAACAGTTGCAGTTCAAAGGATGTGGAAAATAGATGAAACATACATACACATATATATATACTGTTGTATTTACAGAAGCAAAAGCGCAATATATTGTCCAACCTGCCATACTAAAATGTTTAATTCCTGTGGATCCTATCCTTCCTTTGATTGAGAATGTATTTAGTCAGGTTGCTGGGGCTCGAGCATTTTCCAAACTTGACCTGAGGGGGAGCATACAATCTCATTTGCATACAACAGGAACATGAGTGGAATACTGTGTTTAATATGCAAGACGGACATAATGAATATCTAGTTATGCCTTTTGGTTTAGGCAATGCTCCTATAGTGTTCCAGTACTTTGTTAATGATGTTTTCAGGGATTTCTTAGGCTGATTCATGGTGGTTTATTTTGATGACATTTTGGGTATTCCCCATGAGCAGCGACTGCAATTGAAGGCAGGACTGAATTGATTGAGGGAGAATCATCTCTACGCCAAGTTCGAAAAATGTATTTTTGAAGTCCAGCTTGGTTATGTGATCTCAGATTCTGGGTTGCCCAAGGATTCTGCCAAATTATCAGTGGGCCTTGACCGGCCACAGCATCATGACCTAAAATCTTTCCAAGATTTTTGGATTTCATCAATTATCATAGGAAATTTGTTAAGCGATTTCCACCAAGGTTGCACCCTTAACTGATCTCACAAAACAAAAAAAGCAGATCCTTCCCGTTGGTCAACTCAGGCATCTCAGGCCTTCAGAGATTTAAAGGAAGCCTTTTGTTTAGCTCCCGTTCTCATTCATTCTGATGTCGAACGTTATTGAGGTTGATACTTCTGAGCTTGGCATGGGGCCAGTTCTCTCCCAGTACTCTGGTAACCTGGAAAACTTCACACCTTTGCATTCTTTTCTAGAAAGTTCTCTTCTGAGAAAAAAAAAATGATGACATACTGTAGGTAACAAAGAACTTTCGAGGGGCGAAGTTAGCCTTTGAAGAGTGTAGACACTGGCTGGAGGGAGCTTTATATGCCGCCCATTACAGACCATAAAAATCTTGAGTATATCGAGAGTCCTAAGAGACTCAATCCTTGGCTCTGTTCTTTTCTTTTTTCTGTCAATTTTTCTATTACATACAGTACAAACCAGGGTCAAAGAATGTAAATGCTGATGCTTTATCTATTTATTTTGAGAACGATCCCTCCAGCTCAAAAGGCTCCAGAGTCTACCCTACCTGCTTAATGCATATTGGCAGCATTAACTACTTCTGCCTTGTCAGCTGATCTCTCAGAAGTGTTGTCATCTTTTCAAAAGGATTGTCCTCCAGGGAAGCCACCAAACAGATTGTTTGTATTGCTTCAATTCACAGCAATCTCATGAAAGTATGTCAGCTGGGCATCCTGGAGTAACTTAGAGTTTTGAATTGCTTTCTCGTCATGTCTGGTGGCCCTTCCTGGAAGTGGACTCTAGGGCATCGTGTGCTCTAAATAAATTTCCTGTTCTGCACCCAGTGGGCCATTATCACCATTGCCCATTCCGAATAGACCTTAGGCAGATTTATCCATGGACTTTATACTTGATTTACCACCATTTGGATAGTGTTAGACCGTTTTGCAAAATGGCACACTTTGTTCATTTGCCCAAATTGCCACCTGCTAAACAAGGAGCTGAACTTTTTGTTAACTATATATTTCGTTTGCATGGAATTCCTGAAACTGTGGTGTCAGACCAAGGGGTTGTTTCTGAGCTAGGTTGGGTACCAAGTTGGCATTCTCTTCAGGTTTTCACCCTGAAACCAATGGGCAAACAGAAAGAACAAACCAATCTCTAGAGAAATACTTGCAATATCTTGTGTATGAAAATCAGGAGGATTGGAAAAGCTTCAATTGCTGCATTTGCATTATCTTTTCTTGACCCTGGGTGTGCTGTATCTGATCTTGAACTTCCGTTTTGACTATTTTCTTGGACCATTTTTTGGGATTGCTGCCTGGACTGGCCCTTTGCCTGCATTTAAAGGGAACCTAAACTGAGAAGGATATGGATGTTTCCTTTTAAACAATACCAGTTGCCTGGTAGTCCTGCTGATCTCTTTTACTGCAGTAGTGGTTGAATCACAGACCTGAAACTAGCATGCAGCTAATCTAGTCTGGCTTCAGTCACAGCACCTGCTCTGCATGCTTAATCAGGAGCTGTGGCTGAAAGTATTAGAGACACAGGATCAGCAAGAGAGTCAGGTAACTGGTATTATTTTAAAAGGAAAAATCCATCTCCTCAGTTTAGGTTCCCTTTAACTACTCTTGTGGATTGCTGCCTGGACTGACTCCTTGCTTAGATGACTCTTCTGATAGATATCCCCTGGTTCGGTAACTTATCTCTCTGTGTATGACCCTGGACTGTGCATTACTCTTGCCGGTATGTCTGGTTTGATTTGGTGGTACTTCTGCCTTTTAGTCATCTGTGTCAATATTTATATCTATCCACTTAACCATTTCAGCTGCGCGGACGTGAGCTTCATGTCCGCAGCGGCAGGTGCTAGAGCTGCAGGGGCACGCTAGTCACGTCCCTGCAGTTTGGGGGGTCTGCAAGTGATCCTGCCGGCAGATGCCGGTGATCGTGCAGCTGCTGCTAGCAGGGGGGATTGGCTGCAGGGGACAAAAGTCCCCTATGCCAATCCGAGCATGTCCGCCGAGAATAAAACAGTGTTTCTTCTGTAAATGGAGCCGCCGCGCTATCTCCCGCCATCATTTGCGCCGGTTTCTGCCGCCCGATCGTTACATTTATGATGGAAGCCTACATCACTTTTAATTGTTACAATGTAACAATACATTGTATCCTATGTAGTGTAATTGTACACTACATAGAATTTTGCTCAACGAGGACATCTTGTGGCCAAATAGTAAAAATACACCTACTGACTATGAGGGGAAAAAAAATAATATCTATGTCAAGAGGGCATCTTATTATTAAATAATGGGCGGAAAATTAGTGATGGATGTAAAACTGAAAAAATGCACCTTTATTTCTAAATAAAATATTGTCACCATACATTATACTAGGGATATAATTTTAACGTTGCAATAACCGGGACAAATGGGCAAATAAAATGTGTGGATTTTAAATTATGGTAGCTTGTATTATTTTTAAACTATAATGGCCGAAAACTGAGAAATATTTTTTTTTTCATTTTTGTTGTATTATTCCTGTCAAAATGCATTTAGAACATAATTATAAACATAATGTACCACCCAAAGAAAGCCTAATTGGTGGTGGAAAAAACAAGGTATAGATCATTTATTTGTGATAAGTAGAGATAAAGTTATTGGGGAATGAAAGGGAGGAGCGCTGAAAGAGGAACATTCCTCTCGTCCATAAGATGAAAAATTCCTGCGGGCTGAAATGGTTAAAGGCCTGGGTGTAACCAAGTGTTAGGATGACGCAGTGACTCAGTGACCAGGTTTTCACCCTGAAATCAATGGGCAAACAGAAAGAGCAAACCAATCTCTAGAGAAATACTTGCAATGTTTTGTGTATGAAAATCAGGAGGATTGGATAAACCATACTTCAATTCATGAATTTGCATTTGAGTTCATCCACTGGTATGTCTCCTTTTTTTGGTTGTCACTGGAGTCAATTCCAAATTCACATCTCTCTCTCTGGTCTGCCCTCAAAGTTTCCCATATTAGGTTTTGGTTGGAGAATATTCCCATGTTGTGGAGAAAGGTACCAAAAATTTGGAAGTAGCTGTCACACGTCAATTTTTTTTTTTGATCATCACCGTTCTGTGGAACCTTAGTTTCACCAGAGGGATTTGGTATGGGTTTTCTCTATTGTGTCAGCCGTCAGCCAAATTGGGTCCCTGCTACATTGGGCCTTTCCCTATCCTTGAAAAAGTAGCGAGAGTAACATATAGAGTCAGGCCCAGATTTACCTCACCGGAGCCTATAGGCACAGATATCCTGGCACCCTAGACTTTGCCCTCCATGACCCTAGAGAGAAGAGAGATCTAATCGGTCAGTGGAATGTCAAGACCCAGGTGCGTATCCTCTCATTTACACACTGCTCGGGACTCTGCATAGGGAAGGAGGGAGGGAGTTGCTCAGGGAGGGGAGTGAGCCGCCTTTCCATCATCAGGCGCCTGTAGGCACGTGCCTACAGTGCCTTATGGTAAATCTAGCCCTGTATAGAGTAAGAGTACAACTACCTCAGTCTGTTAGAAGAGTGGATTCTTTCCATGTATCATTGTCAAAATCTGCAGAGAACATTGATCTCTCTAAAGGTGGCCATTATTATCTCTTCTTCTCCTCCTCCTATAGAGGTGGATGGTGAATCTAAACATGAGGTGGAAATGATTCTCGCAAGGTGAAAACGTATTATAGTACTTTGTTGATTGGAGGGGTTACAGACCAGAAAAGAGATGTTGGGTACCTACAAACCAAATTCATGCTGATGTATTAAGGAATTCCATATTGCTTATCCTGGTAAACTTGGATTGAAGTGCCAGGAGGTCACCCCTCAGGCAGGGCTGGTTCAAGTAACAATTGGGCCCTAGGGCAAAATTAGCCTGGGGCCCCCCCAACAGACACCCAGGGCTGGCCTTTGACCTGAGCGACCGGTGCGATCGCTCAGGGCGCCGGCTTCCAGGGGGCGCTCCTGCCGCCTGTGTTTTAATGCGGAGCTGCGGCCCCGGCTGGGTCCGTCTCGCTCCGCCCCCTGGTACCGCTGCTGGGGGGGGCAAAGTTGGCAAACATGCTGCCCGTGATAGAGGGGGAGCCGCGGGGAGGGCAGCCCGACCTCCCCCTCCCTTCCTCTCCGGGCCGCCCTCCGTGCTCCCCTATCCGATGTAGCAGAGAGAACAACTCACCTTCCTCCCTGGTTCCGATCGCCGGCGCCTCTCACTTGCCGCTGGTCTCCTTTTCTACACTGATGCACACTAAACTTCCTGCTTAACAGGAAGTTTAGTGTGCATCAGTGACAATGTAGAAGAGGAGACCAGCGGCAAGTGAGAGGCGCCGGCGATCGGAACCAGGGAGGAAGGTGAGTTGTTCTCTCTGCTACATCGGAGGGGGGAGCACGGAGGGCGGCCCGGAGAGGAAGGGAGGAAGAGGTCGGGCTGCCCTCCCCGCGGCTCCCCCTCCACTATGAGGGGGAGGGGCACCTACCTATCTAATCTATACTGGGGGCAGAAACCTATCTAATCTATACTGGGGGCAGCTACCTATCTAATCTATACTGGGGGCAGCAACCTATCTAATCTATACTGGGGGCAGCTACCTATCTAATCTATACTGGGGGCAGCAACCTATCTAATCTATACTGGGGGCAGCTACCTATCTAATCTATACTGGGGGGAGCTACCTATCTAGCCAATACTGGGGGCACCTACCTATCTAACCTATACTGGGGGCAGAAACCTATCTAATCTATACTGGGGGCAGCTACCTATCTAATCTATACTGGGGGCAGCAACCTATCTAATCTATACTGGGGGCAGCTACCTATCTAATCTATACTGGGGGCAGCAACCTATCTAATCTATACTGGGGGCAGCTACCTATCTAATCTATACTGGGGGGAGCTACCTATCTAGCCAATACTGGGGGCACCTACCTATCTAACCTATACTGGGGACAGCAACCTATCTAATCTATACTGGGGGCAGCTACCTATCTAATCTATACTGGGGGGAGCTACCTATCTAGCCAATACTGGGGGCACCTACCTATCTAACCTATACTGGGGACAGCAACCTATCTAATCTATACTGGGGGCAGCTACTTATCTAATCTATACTGGGGGCAGCTACTTATCTAATCTATACTGGGGGCAGCAACCTATCTAATCTATACTGGGGGGAGCTACCTATCTAGCCAATACTGGGGGCACCTACCTATCTAACCTATACTGGGGGGCAGCTACCTATCTAATCTATACTGGGGGGCAGCTACCTATCTAATCTATACTGGGGGCAGCAACCTATCTAATCTATACTGGGGGGAGCTACCTATCTAGCCAATACTGGGGGCACCTACCTATCTAACCTATACTGGGGACAGCAACCTATCTAATCTATACTGGGGGCAGCTACTTATCTAATCTATACTGGGGGCAGCTACCTATCTAACCTATACTGGGGGAACCTACCTATCTAACCTATACTGGGGGAACCTACCTATCTAATCTATACTGGGGGCAGAAACCTATCTAATCTATACTGGGGGCAGAAACCTATCTAATCTATACTGGGGGCAGCAACCTATCTAACCTATACTGGGGGAACCTACCTATCTAACCTATACTGGGGGAACCTACCTATCTAATCTATACTGGGGGCAGAAACCTATCTAATCTATACTGGGGGCAGAAACCTATCTAATCTATACTGGGGGCAGCAACCTATCTAATCTATACTGGGGGCACCTACCTATCTAACCTATACTGGGGGAACCTACCTATCTAATCTATACTGGGGGCAGAAACCTATCTAATCTATACTGGGGGCAGAAACCTATCTAATCTATACTGGGGGCAGCAACCTATCTAATCTATACTGGGGGCACCTACCTATCTAACCTATACTGGGGGGGCAGCTACTTATCTAATCTATACTGGGGGGAGCTACCTATCTAACCTATACTGGGGGCAGCTACCTATCTAATCTATACTGGGGGGAGCTACCTATCTAGCCAATACTGGGGGCACCTACCTATCTAACCTATACTGGGGGGCAGCTACCTATCTAATCTATACTGGGGGCAGCTACTTATCTAATCTATACTGGGGGCAGCTACCTATCTAATCTATACTGGGGGCAGCTACCTATCTAATCTATACTGGGGGCAGCTACCTATCTAATCTATACTGGGGGCAGCAACCTATCTAATCTATACTGGGGGCAGCTACCTATCTAATCTATACTGGGGGCAGCTACCTATCTAACCTATACTGGGGGCAGCTACCTATCTAACCTATACTGGGGGAACCTACCTATCTAACCTATACTGGGGGGCAGCTACCTATCTAATCTATACTGGGGGCAGCTACTTATCTAATCTATACTGGGGGCAGCTACCTATCTAATCTATACTGGGGGCAGCTACCTATCTAATCTATACTGGGGGCAGCAACCTATCTAATCTATACTTGGGGCAGCAACCTATCTAATCTATACTGGGGGCAGCTACCTATCTAATCTATACTGGGGGCAGCTACCTATCTAACCTATACTGGGGGCAGCTACCTATCTAACCTATACTGGGGGCAGCTACCTATCTAACCTATACTGGGGGCACCTACCTATGGTAGATCCCCCCTCCTTAGTGTATATAGGCTACTGGTCTCGCAGTCGCAGATCCCCTTTTAGTGTATTTAGGCAGCAGATTGCACCCCCCCCCCCCCTATTAGTGTATGTGTGTGGTGCGCTCACACGCAGAGAGGATGAATTGGGGGGGGGGGGGGGGGGCGCCAAAATCTGGTTATGCTCAGGGCGCTGTGAAACCTAAGGCCGGCCCTGCAGACACCCCCCGACCAAAAGTAGTCATTAGAGGCCTTTTGTTGCAGCCAAATTTCCAACCTGGGCCCCTGAGCTGGCTGCTGACCCTCCCCCAATCACCTCCCAACTTAACAGACTCTGCAGAGTCCCTGGGGAGCAACAGCTAACATGGGGGAGGGACACCTTGGGGGCCCCTACAGGCTCTGGGGCCCTGGGGCAGTTGCCTATTTTTTCCTATGGTAGCTCCGACTCTGCCCTCAGGGGAGGGGTAATTTCATGAACTCACCTGTTGTCGGTGCCCGCGGCGATCCAGTCACTTCCAGGAGGAAGATGGAGCTGCGTGACTTGTGTTCCGACTGTGACGACAGCCTCTGTGTCTCTGCTGGGTGCATGCACACGCACGGTCTGGCAGCTCCAAGAGACAAGTGTATAGGGTCACATGCTCGACAGTCTATGCACTCAGATGCTGGTGTACGTCGCTTGCTGACAGCTGTGAGGGAATAACTAGGAAGTGAGGCTGGGCGTCTGATTGGTGGATGGCGTGTGTGGATGGCCACTGATTGGGTGCTGATATAAAAGCTTGCTTGTACTCAGAATTAATTACCCGTGATAGCATTACATATGTGTGTATATATACTGTGTATATATATATATATATATATATATATATATATATATATATATATATATATATCTCACTAATATTATAAGTGTGAAAGTTTGGATGTTTGTTACTTAATCACGCAACAATGACTGAACATATTTGAATGAAATTTGGCGCACACACACAGTACATTACCTGGAATGATATAGGATACTTTTTATCCCCATAACCAAAAAGTGGGCAGAGACAAATACAAATTTCACTGGGAAAAATGTAAACTTCAGCCATTCTTACACGGTTTATGGTAGGGTTCTCAAACTTTGCACAGTTGGTCACTGGGTGACTGGGATTAATATTCTGAAAATTGGGTGGAGCCTACAAAAGTCAATCAAAATTCACCTATTGATTTTCAAGGGGAATACTTCATTGCTGCCATTCTTGCGCTATTAATGGCACAAGCCTCAAACCTGGTACAGTTGGTCATTGGGTGACTGGGGTTCAAGTACAGAAAAGGGGTGGAGCCACAGCCAATCAGATTTGTTTCATTTCAATGCAAATTATTTATGCCAAAGACCGCAAAGTTCACAAACTAGGTCATTGAGTAATTGTGTGTTCAGGTTAGACAATTGGGCGGAGCCTACGCCAGCCAAATGCATGCCTGGGCAACGGCGGGCCAAATTTTGACTTAAAGTTACTTTTATTCAAACAGCAAGTATTTTTTGACAGGAAATGACATAGGTGTCTCCCAAAAGATAATAAAACGATGTACAAGAGGCATTATTGTGGAAAAAAACACTTCTCAGCTTTTATTTACATTTGAGCAAAAATTGTCCAGTCCAAAATTATTCCTACCCTTTACACGCTGTCACAATCTGTGGGAAAATCCAAAGTTCTATACCATTCCAAATAGTCCAAGCTGTTCTAAAGCATCCTAATTACCCTGATTAATTGGGAACAGCTGCTATAATCAATTCAACATGTGGAAAACACCAGCTCTCTGCAATTGGTTTGTGGACAGTCATGGCTAAGACAAAGGAGCTCAGTGAGGACCTGTGGCTGCGCATTGTGGCTGCTCACAAGTCAGGAAAGGACCACTTTAAATGTTTTCAAGTTCCAGTGGCTACAGTGAAAAGTATTATAAAAAAATAAAAGATGTTCCGCACTGTGAAAAATCTCAGAGGATGTGGTCAGAAACCAAAAGTGCCACATGTGCTGGCTAGGAGGATAGTGTGAGAGGTGAAAAAGAATCCAAGGATCACCAACAAGGCCATCCTGGTGAATCTGGGCTCTGCTGGTGGCAATGTCTCAAGGCAGACAATCCAAAGGACACTGCACACTGCTGACAGGGGCGTAGCAATAGGGGTTGCAGAGGTTGCGACCGCATCGGGGCCCTTGGGCCAGAGGGGCCCCGAAGGGCCCTCCCTCCACTGCAGTATTAGCTCTATATTGGTCCTGTGCTCATAATAATCACTTCTATAGATACTTTGAATAGTGGTAATCATTAACTAGCTGTTCCCCATCCCCTTCTTGCACCTCTGACACTGTTTTTTGTAAAAACAAAACAGAGGACACCAAGAGCCCAATAGTGCAATATTGTCTGGTAAGCTCAATATATAATGTAATGTCAAAGGTTCTTATACTCACAAAGGTGGGTTACCATCAGGTAACCACTTGACAGGCAGGTGGGGAGTATTAATACCTGACACCACTCAGGTATAAAAGTCGCTCTCTGTAGATAGGAAAATGGGGAAAGAACCCCTCCACCAGGGGTGGACTTAATCGTGCTGTAATATGTACGAACAGAGGCGCCAAGCAGAGTAAAACAATGTTCTAAAAATGATAAAAAGAGGGAAGTCGAGGTGGACTTACCTCCCTCTGGTAGTGGACATATATTCAAATGCAGAGTAAAAAATATACAATTTATTCACAGCTCCATAAAATTGCAACGCATTTCGCGGTTAACAGTCCCGCTTCATCAGGCAGTACAGGAGCATATAAAACTGGTTCAGGTCCATAAAGCGTGTGAGCGCCTTTGTCAGAGGCGCTCACACGTGTGACAGGGACGTGTCTTAAAGTGTCCTTTTTGCTTATCTCAAAATGTTGGGAGTAATGCATTTTCGATCATGGAGTACCTGTCCTGTAAAATTACAGCTCTGCACATATGCTTACTCATATTTTGAAAGACAAGTAGAGGGACATAAAAAAAAAATCTTCTGTAAATACAGCAATCTTTTCTTTCAGCTTTGAATGGTGATGGCGGCAGATATTGGACATTCCCTGGAAACTATGTGTTGCTAAGTGTGGTAACGTAATATGATTGCACGCTAAACACCAAGCTGTACAGTAGATCCTCAGAGAAGCTCACACTTTGCTATATAGCTGAATATCTGACTCTTCAGATGACTTACACTAGCCAGCCACTCAGCACTGGTCAGATTTATTCCTGACGGACAGGAGCAGCTGCCAGCTACACTGCTTAACCTTGGAAAGCTGACCCCCCTCTCCGAGATGGCTGCTCATCTATTTCTACTGCTGAGACAGATTCAGGAAGGGTTAATTAAAGCGCTTTTAAAAGCATGGCAGAATGTGCAGGTGAAAGGGCGGGGATAAAAATGTGCTGAGACAGAAATGGCAGGAAACAGCTGACACTCAACTCCCAGCTGACGTCAACCTGTGCGCTATCCGTTCCTCTGCGGGAATACAAGATTCCTGTCTCTGTTTTCCTCTAGTAAGTTTGTGTCGCTGTAACGTTCTAACAGCTATGGCCCTCTGCTATCATGTAACTCACCAATAAATGCCAGTGGGTACAATGTATGTTACTAAGAATAGGGATTATACCTTAGACTTTCATCACTTAAAGGGGAATTGTAGTGAAAAAACAGGATAAATAAAATTGCTCAGTTTTTACAATAAACATTTATAAATCATGTACTCTGTGCTTGCCGATTGGAAAATCTTTGCTCATCCCGATTTACATCTTGAAATTTATCACTGGTGGCAACAACTTTAATCCTGCCAGGTGATCTTTGTTTACTGAGAGTTCTATGCACAGGGCGAGATACTGCTTGCTTGGAAACCAGCCATTATTGCCCACAATGCAGCGAGGTTCACAGACAGCACACTGTCAAGGCCAAGGCCCTGTCATCACACTGTGGGAGGGTTTCACACAATATTAGTCATGCAGATATCCCTGATAATCTGTTCAAGAAAAGGTAAACATTTCTCATGGGAAAGGAAGTATTGGCTACTGATTGGGATGAAGTTTAAGCTTGGGTTAAAGTTCCTCTTTAACATGTGTAAAGTATAATTGTTACTCTTTGGGGGAAAAAAACAGTGTCCTATTTTGATGTACAGATTCAAAAAATAAATGTATTCACTACGATTGGACAGAGCTTTGTCGAGCCTATAAGCTGTTGCTTTTCTTATTTTTAAGGTTAATAATAAACAGCAGCAACAGCGATTTTATTTTTACATTTTTTTAAATTCAAGAATTTTTCAAGAAGAAGGGGCTTGAAAATGGAGACAGGGGCCCTTATTCAAATCAGTTTTTCTCCTAAGTTTTCTCCTGGGTGATATTTTCACACCTTATCAATAAAATGCTCAGCAAGCAAGACAATACTATAGCTTTATGTTTACCTGGGTACTTCTGCGCAGTATAGGTGACTAAGCATAAGAATGCATTCTTCTGTGAACTAAAGCTTTTAACTTAGCTGTAGGGATAACAGTTGTGCCTGGATGAGTGAATCTGTGAATGCATTTGTTTGAACATTTGCATGTGAGAGTGCGAAGGGTTAATAGATTAATACTATAGCTTTGACTGTACTTTTTAACTACTTTTTGGTACTTTTTCAGTTGTGGAGTGCTGAAAAGTAATTTTAAGCAGAAGATGAAAAATTATCTCTTAGGAGAAAACTTAGGAGAAAAAATGAATTAAATAAGGGCCAGGGTGTGGAATGTGTTTTGCTCAAATATTTTGCTGAAAGAGGGTTTTTGAGGTTACTACATGGAGGTCAATTTATCTGTGTTGTTCATCCCCATGCCTATCACCCTTCTGCCAGTTCCAGATAAAAGCTTATTATGCACGCAATGTCTCTGGTGGCTATTTTGGAGGAGGAGTTTCACCCTCAGAGTGATGACATTACCAGCACCCTTTGTTAACCACTTAAGCCCGAAGGGTAGTTTATTTTTTGCATCTGAGCAACTTTCATCTCCATTCATTTTCCAATAACTTTATCACTACTCATCACAATGAATTGGTCTATATCTTGTTTTTTTCACCACCAATTAAGCTTTCTTTGGGTGATACATTTTGCTAAGAATTATTTTATTCTAAATCCATTTTAACAGGAATATTAAGAAAGAAATGGAAAAAAAAACATTATTTCTCAGTTTTTGTCCATTATAGTTTGAAATTAATACATGCTACCGTAATTAAAACCCATGTATTTTATTTTCCCATTTGTCCCGCTTATCACACCATTTAAATTATGTCCCTATCACAATGTATGGCGCCGATATTTTATTTAAAGTTAAAAAATTATATGAATATACTCCTGTGACGTGCATATTTAAAAAATTCAGACCCTTAGGTAACTATTTATGTTTTGGTTTTTTATTGTAATTTTTTTTATTTTTTTTGTATTAAAAATTGTATGTGGGTAATTTTTGGCGTGGGAGGTAAACAGCTAATTATAAATGTATTAATAAATGTATTTCTTTATTAAAAAAAGTGATGTGTGTATAGTTTTACTATTTGGCCACAAGATGGCCACAGTGAAAAAGTCCTGGAAGCGTGATCGTACGCTTCCAGGAAGAAGAATAAAGACGGGGAACTTTTTGAAACTCAGAAAAAGCGCAGCGTCTGATGAGATGCTGTCGGCTTTTCGGTGTGTGGGGGGGGGGGGAGGGTTTTGATCAATGAAAGGGATCTATAATCCCTTTCATTGATTGCTGGGCTAACGGCCACCAGCGGGAGCACGCGCGGGAGTGCGCGCAGCCCAACTGGACGAGAATGTTCGTCCAGTTGAGCTTAAGTGGTTAAAGGACATTGATAAAAACAACTTTAAAAAAATTATTCCATATTAGGGTACACATTACCACTAGTGCTAGGGGCACTTTATTTCTGCACATAACTCTGAATCTCTGCTATGAAATCAACCTCCACTCATCGCACAGCTCACAAAGGCAATTCCCCTTGTGACTGAACCATTTCCTGCACAGGGGGTTGTTATCAGCTGCTCATGTTATGCCCCAATAATTACAATTTTGCACACATTTTTACTGTGGGAAAGGAATAAAGATTTGGAGCAAAAGGAAATGTATAGACAGACAAGCTCACAAATCTCATTCAATGTGTTCCTCTCACAGCGTGCAGGAGAGTCTGAGGAGAAGGAAAGCTGATCTGAAGAGGTAACAGGTAGCTAGATGTGCTGTAATATTGCTGCAATATAACTAGCTATAATAACTAGTTAGGGAAATATGTATACACCACTCCTGACTGACTGGCTGCTTGTGATGTTATTCTTCTCTGCAGCATGCAATTTCCAAGGCTCTAGCTGCCCTGTGCTGCCCATGCTGGGAGAGGGAGACACATTGATAAGGATGCTGATAATGTCTTTGTGAGCAGTTAGAGAAGTGAAGACAATAAACACACATTGCTGAAAACAAAACCCCTACCACCACCTGAATACGATTCATTCAGCAAGGTGAATATTTAACTATGCACTGAGGAGTTGGTAGCAACCCCCCTGTGCAGGAAAATGGTCCAGTCCTGCAGGGCCAACATTTTCTGTATCTGAAAATGTAGGTTGATTTCACAGTACGGAGTCAGAGCTGTTTGCTCCTAGTGCTTGTGCTAATGTGCGGCCTAACATACAGCATTTACAAAAAAAAGGGTTTTTCTTATCAATAGTTGTCCTTAGAATAAGAACTATACAGTAGTCTTCTTGTTTATGGGCCTACTTATTGCAGCAGACAACTGGGACTAATGCTGGGAATACACCATGCGTTTTTTCGGCAGATAGATGGTTCGATAGATAATTTCCGAAATGTCCGATCTTACTTTCGATTGTTTTACCGCTTGATTTCTCATAGAAGTGAATGGAAATTGATAAGAAAAGATGAGAGAATCGAGCGGGAAATCAAGTGGAAAAAAGAATCGAATATCGGTCGAACGGTAAATCGACCAAAAACACACATTGTATTCCCAGCATTCATTAATTACTCTTCTCCTCCAGGTCTTTTAAATTCCATGCAGCTGCAAAATCCTCTGTCTATGCTGGACGCTCCTGCAGTTGGCAGACCTAAGACATTTGGAATGTTCAAAGTAGGCATTGTACAGGGCCTATGAATATGTAATCTGCTTATTTGCTCCACACAATTTATCTTCTGCATACACATTTATTTTCTTTAGTTGTTCAAGCATGAAGGCAGATTACCACAAAAATAAAACAAAACAACAACAAGTAAGCAATTGGAAATTGGGAGAGGATAAGTACATTACATTTATCAAATTAGCATGGCAGTAACTGGTACCTGTACATTAGTCAGTCCATCTTCTTAATATTCCTCTTCAAGACTTGAGTGTTCAAGATTATTAAGTGTTCAAATATTCCAAAGAGTGGTGAAATTCTCATACAGGGCCTGATTTGTTAAGCCATCTAGGGGCATAGTACAGGCCGGCAGACACAATCACTGGGGTAAATGTGGCCATAATGTGTAGATATTGTATGGAAACTTTCCCAGTACCCACAACAGTTACGCGCAATTAGCGCAACCCATGTTGCTAAGGTAAAACACATTACTAATGTAATAAGAATCACCATAGTAAAACATGTGGTAACCAAGTTGAATTAATTGCACAGCTCATAATAAGTCACTGCTGTAAGTACTGGTAAAATTGTCATGTGCTACCTGTACACGGCAATTTAATGCTGGTTAGTTCATCAACCCCCTCGTCTTTTAACTTAATATTTTTAACATTAGAAACATGGAAAAAAGAGGATCAAATGCTCACTCCCAGACAGCACTCTACCGTTTATATGGGTCTGCAAACTGTCCTCAGCCAATACATTTGCACTATATTTGCTCTTTTTATTGGCTGACGGGCTGTCTGCAGACCCATATAAATGGCAGAGTGCTGTCTGGGTGTGAGCATTTGTTTCTTTTGTGTTTGGTAATCAGCTTGCGGGGGTAGTGTGGGTGAATATCTGGTGGTGGCAGCTCCGGGGCTCGCCTGTGCTCCCCCCCATTTATGTTGCATGCTGGTTGGGGGTCCTGAGTGGTGGCAGAGCTCAGGGCCCTTGCCTGTCCTGTGCACCAGTGTTTGCAGGAATGGAAAAAAGGAAGGAGCAAGTCACAAGGAGCATGCCACTGACTAAAGTATAATAACAGTATCATAACAGTAGAACTGTACTGAGTTTTTTAACACACTGTAAAACTCTTGCTACAAATATAAATGTAGATGTCATTAATGGGAAGCTTAAGTGGCATATGGCAGGATGAGATAGACATGTGTATGTACAGTGCACAGCACACAAATAAATATGTTGTGATGCTTTTCTTCTCTCTCTGCCTGAAATAGTTAATATTCAGCTATGCAACTGACAGTTTTTCTCCAGTAGGGACCCAGTCAGGCATAATGCTGGCAATACACGGCTCAATTCTGAGCCTTTTACATGGCTCGATAGGTAATTTCCGACACGTCCGATCTCCCACCCGATCACTTTGCCGCTCGATTCTGCATTGAGGACAATGCAAAAAGATAAGAAAAACGAGTGGAAGATAAGAGAATCGCCTGCGGAATCGAGAGGGGACTAGATCAAGCGGGAGAATCGAGCCTCAAAAACGTACCGTGTATTTCCAGCATTACATTCAGATGACACAAAGCAATAAATAAAACTGACAAACCATAAAACTGTGGGATAGCTAAAAGTAATTTTTAGAAGTAGGAGGATAGATTCAATTATTATCTTATCACTTTGTCTTCACTAAAATAACCAAGTATTGCTTATGTGCTCCACAAAACAAAGTTGCACATGGGTAAATTCATTGATATGGTGTATGGATCAGCAAGATCTATAAAAGTCAGTCATAGAAAGTAGTAGGAAAAGAATTTTGGGACGGTAAATAGGTGGGAGGAAATGAGAGACAGCTAAACGGGGCATCTTTGTCGCACAAACGTTGATTTGTAAAGATGAGCAGATGGAGCGTGCTGCGGCCTCTTCAATGGACTCACTTGTTACACCATTTGACTCTGATGAGTTGACTTTTCCTTTTAGCAGCCAATAAGGATGGCACCTGTTGTACTTCTGAGGATGTTGATGAGATGAGTTGGAGGCTATATTTGGAGAACAAAGTTCCTCTTGAGCTTGATCAATTCAAGCTAGTATAAACAGACATAGGTCAGCCAGTGTTCATCGGAGAGACATCCGGGCACTATTTTTACATGCAAAGAAAACAAAAACATAAAGGTGAGGAACTCAAGACATGTCCATGGAATTCACATATGTCCCATTCAGAATAGTAATATTGGTGTCTTCTTCTCAGGACAGGCAGCTTAATTCATGTTTCAATGAACAGATAAAAGCAATGACATTCTAAACCAATAGAATGTTAACCATTTCTGCGGAGACGACAATAAGCATTCCAAGTATGTAAACCACAACATCTCCTCCCACAGAGCAGGATTATCCACTAGGCAACATAGGCAGGTGCTTGGGGCCTAATGGGTGTCAAGCCCCCCCCCCCCCCTACCTTCTGTGACCTCTCTTCACTTCAGCTTACCAACAGGGGCTCCCAAATCTACTACCTTGCCTACGGCCCCATTACATCTTAATCCATCTCTGTCTTCCCAACCTCCATAGCAACAGAACGCATCACAAACCTACAGGGTAGCAACGCATCCGTGAGTAATTTAGCCCATGGAAAAAATAGTTGCAGTGCCCTATGGAATGAATGTCTCAGAAAGGAATTACAGTAGTGTAGGAACACGGAACTGCAATCCCAAAGGGCTCATGAGGGCCCTGCTCTTTCCCAGTATCTGCCATCAGGGCTTCACCTAATGTGTCACCTGTCACATCACCCAATCTGTCACCAAAGTGTCACTTGTCCTTAATTGTTCCCTCTATTTCAATGCTGTGCCCAGGCCTACTCATGCGTGCAATCCATGTCACATCACTCATTGGTCCCACCGGAACACTCATGGGATCTTCCATATCACATTGCAAACAGTGACTTGGCATTATTAGGAGCCTTGAAGAACCAGCTGCCTAGGGGGTAGTAAGGGAAGTCATGACAGGGGGCTACAGACGAGCATTACAAGAGGAAGTAGGCGGGTATAACAGGTCACAACAGGATGGCAATAAAGATGGCAGCAGGAGGGAAATGGAGGAGACAGGGGAGGACCCTGCAAGTCAGCAAAGGAGACAACTATAATACAGGTCAAAAGGGTAAACTACAGGGGGCAGCAAACAGCACTGTTATGAAGGCAATCGTGGGGCACTATTGTATATAGCGGGGGCCCAGGTCTGAATCCAATGTGGGTTCCTATGTCAAAAATCTCAACTTCGTTATTTTCTAGAATAACCCAATTTAATCACGGCAGAAACCCCAAAGAAAATGAACGCGCCAGAATATCTTAAAGTGACACTGAAGCAAAAACAAAAAACAAAAACAAACTTATGATATAATGAATTGGTTGTGTAATATGGATAATTGATAGAACATTAGTAGCAAAGAAAATCGTGTCATATTTTTATTTTCAGGTATATAGCTTTTTTTTATAACATTGCATCATTCTCTAATAATTGTAGTTTCCACAATACACTCAGCATTTTAAATGATTTCACAGAGCAAGTTAGTGACCCTTTGAACTTTTCTCTGCAGAAAAACCACAAACAAAGAAGAAACAATGAGAGACATTAGAAATAAGTGCTTCAAAAGACAGTGCTGTCCATGACTTTATAAAGTCCCAGAGCTCAAAGAAGCTCTTTTGCATAGATAACAACTGAAGTTTCCTAACTCTTACTATATTGGAAACTCATATCTGTGCTAATGATGTTTTATTTCTTAGAAGTACTACACATACCAATCAGTATATCATAAGTTTATTTTCACTTCAGATTCCCTTTAACTAGTACTGTATGTCAGAAAGCACTGAATCATTTAACATTCCACCAAATAAACGTGGCTCAACCCCTCCTGAATGAATACAACAGAGCGTCCCAAAACCTTAAGATGGCAGAACATGTCAGGAATCAATACCGAAATGCCAGAGAGATTCATACTGCCAGAATGGCGACATGATCTGTAGCCGTTTCTTGTTACTTCCAGCCTAGTAGTCTCACAAACTACCCATTGTCTCTATTCAGCTGAGCAGTGGAGAGTGGGGAAGGGGGCTGTAACTTGGGGGGAAAGAAGGAGAATGTCAAGGCAGGAAGACAATAACAAAGGACGAAATGTCATCTACAGGTGAAACTCCACAAATTAGAATATCGCGCAAAAGTTCATTCATTTCAGAAATTCAACTTAAAAGGAGAACTAATATATGAAATAGACTCATTACATGTAAAGCGAGATATTTCAGCATTTATTTGTTATAATTTTGATGATTATGTCTTACAGTTTATGAGAACCCCAAAATCAAAATCTCAGACCATTAGAATATTGTGAAAATGTTGAATATTCTAGGCTCAAAGTGTCACACTCTAATCAGCTAATAAATCCAAAACACCTGCAAAGGATTCCTATTTCATATATTAGTTTCACCTTTTAAGTTGAATACTGAAATAAATTGATTTTTGCACGATATTGTTATTTTTTGAGTTTCACTTGTATGTAACCTGGGGACCACAGGTACACAATAATAATAATTATGTGTGTACAAAACACATTCATTATTATTATTTAGTATTTGTATAGCGCCAACATCTTACGCAGCGCTGTACAGAGTATATTGTCTTGTCACTTAAAGAGACTCCGTAACAAAAATTGCATCCTGTTTTTTATCATCCTACAAGTTCCAAAAGCTATTCTAATGTGTTCTGGCTTACTGCAGTACTTTGTACTATCACAGTCTCTTTAATAAATCAATGTATCTTTCCCCTGTCAGACTTGTCGGCCTGTGTCTGGAAGGCTGCCAAGTTCTTCAGTGTTGTGGTTCTGCTATGAACTCCCCCTTCCAGGCCCCTCTATGCACACTGCCTGTGTATTATTTAGATTAGGGCAGCTTCTCTCTTATCTTTTACAAGCTGGATAAATCGTCCTCTGAGCTGGCTGGGCTTTCACATACTGAAGAATTACAGACACAGGCAGAGCTGTTTGCAGGAAGAAACGAGCAGCCTGAAACTTCAGTGCATGAGAGATGCAGGGGGAAAGAAACACACAAATGATCTCTTGAGATACAGCCTGCTTGTGTATGGATGTATTTTCTATGTGTGGACATACTGTACATCAACCTACTTCCTGTTTTGGTGGCCATTTTGTTTGTTTATAAACAAACTTTTTAAAACTGTTTTTAACCACTTTTAATGCGGCGAGGAGCGGCGAAATTGTGTCAGAGGGTGTCACAGACCGCGAGCCGGTCTGCGGGTGGGGTAAATCGATCAGCGTCAGAAATCCTCTTACACGGTCATTTGTTCATCACGAAGGGTAACCCGCATTCGCAATTTGATGAACTGACTCGCGAAGGGAGCGTTCTGATACCAACCGAATCACTCCACACACATATACAATTCAAAGATCTGCCACCAAGCGAGTTACACAGCCCGCTACTGTAATTTTACTAGGACTTCGAGAACACTTTAGTAACCCCTAGCAGTATGTAAGAATCTGGGCCAGATCGTTATGTCTGGGCCGGGTTCTCGCATACGGGTTATAAATGTATACTTCTATTAAACACAGGGTAGCGAGTTCAGGAGAATAGGTACGATTGTGTATGTTCAGCAACAGGTCATAACCGCTAAACGATTTTTAAACGTTTAATAACACAAATGCATTACATACAGTTATATACACCTATTAACATATAAAACACAGAGCTTAAAAATAAAAGGAATAAAACAGAAAGTTCTTACTTAGTTAGCTGAGCAGTCCATTTGAAGCATGAAGAAAATAGTCCAGTTTAAACGTAGGCATTCAGCTTAAAAGTCCTTTGTACACAACATGCGCCCGGTTCTTCCGTGAGCACATGTCTGGACTTCCCTAGTCGATGTAAATTGAAGAACTGGGTGGAGTTCCTTGCAAACGCTTTTTACTGACCAGAGTTTTGGGGCGGTCACTACCTGGAAAGTAGGTGTGTTTGAGGCAGGGTTACCTTCTGGCAGTCAGGGTGCCACCCACAGACTTGGAGCAAGGAATGTACCAATTATTAATAATTTGTGTAATTCCGCCCCAGATGGGTGCAATGCAAATCCGAGACCATATTCATAAGCAGCATGCGACTCTGTATTAAATGAGACTATACACGTCTACTCTAATGAATTTGCTCTACGCATGCCGGATAAAGGGGTCTCTCTATTGATTCCTGATAGCCAGAAAATTATAAATCATGTGAGTGATAGAACTGATTTCTGGGTATCAGGAAATGTGTTTGTTGTCTTTCTGTGCCAAACCCATCTTGAATTATTAATAAAGTAAAGGTTCTCATTGTGTGAAGCTATGAGCTTGGAGGGAAATGTGAGTCTCAACCAGTTTGAGCTGGTTTGGTGGAACATGAGCTATGTGACCAAATGTCTGCTGTCCAGGTGGTCTGGCCACGTGTGAATTCTTTCCTGACCTGAACAGGATGTGGGGGGAAGGTTACTGTTCTCAGTAAGAGAGAGGGAAATTGACATCTATTGTGCATTTACCCAAGACTGACAGGGACTGCGCACGACTATTGCGAAAATCGCTGGCGTTTACGCGCACGACTTTCGCAATATCCGTCACATCTCTCCCCTACCAGACGGACGCACAGAGTGGGTCTGCATGACCCGCTCTACGTGCCGCATAGCTACTGAACGGGTTCTCCGCAGCGCGACAGACCGTCGGCATTCTGGTGCCGACTCCCCGCCTTATGCTGGATTGTGAAGTCATACTGCTGCAGGGACAGACTCCAACGCATGAGTTTGCCATTGGTTCCAGCAGCACGATTCAGCCAGGTAAGGGGGTTGTGATCCGTGATGATCGTGAAAGAGCGACCGTACAGGTACGATTGTAGTTTATGTAGGGCCCATACAATCGCCAAGCACTCTTTCTCGGTGGTTGAATACGCTACCTCTCGGGGAAGCAGCTTCCTGCTCAGGTAGAGGATAGGGTGTTCCCCGCCCTTCTCGTCTACCTGGCTGAGAACTGCCCCGAGTCCGTAGTCAGAGGCGTCGGTTTGCACCAGGAACCGACGTCTGAAGTCCGGGGCTTGAAGCACAGGAGCGCTGACTAGCGCCTGCTTCAAGGCCTGAAAAGCGGCCTCACACTCCGGGGTCCAACTGACTATCTTGGGGTGCTTTTTACTAGTGGCATCGGTCAGGGGCTTGGCCAGGGCACTATAGGCTGGGACAAACTTCCTATAGTAGCCTGCTGTGCCTAGAAAGGCCTGGACCTGCTTCTTGGTGATAGGCCGAGGCCATGCTAGGATGGCGTCAACCTTCCCAATGTCAGGTCTCAGGGTGTTGCCTCCCACCCGGTGTCCTAAATACTGTACCTCTGTCATGCCAACTTGGCACTTACTTGGTTTAACTGTCAAATTGGCAGAGGACAGCCTCTCTAGAACCTGCGACAAGTGATTGAGATGTTCATCCCAGGTGGTGCTGAACACGGCAATATCGTCCAGGTAGGCTACGGCAAAGTCTTGCATCCCTGCCAGCAGGTCGTTTACAGCCCGCTGAAACGTGGCAGGCGCATTTTTCATGCCAAACGGCATCACCGTGAACTCGAAGAGGCCGAATGGCGTGACAAATGCCGATTTTTCTCGCGCTTCGGGTGCAAGAGGAATTTGCCAATACCCCCGGCTCAGGTCCATGATTGTTAGATAGCTTGCGGCAGCCAGCTTATCCAACAATTCATCGATGCGAGGCATGGGGTAGGCGTCAGTGGTGGTGATGGCATTTAGCCTCCGGTAATCCACGCAGAACCGAGTTGTCTTGTCCTTTTTGGGGACAAGGACAACTGGGGCGGCCCATGCACTGCAGGATTTCTGAATCACCCCTAACTCTAACATCTCCTCTATCTCTCTCTTCATATCTGCCTGTACCTCAGGAGAGATGCGATAGGCAGATTGCCGGAGGGGCGAATGGGCTCCTGTGTCTACTCTGTGAACAGCGAGATTGGTTCGCCCGGGGGTACTGGTGAACGTCTGGCCATGCCTTCCTAACACCTCTTGCAGCTGCGCTTCCTGTGAGGGGGTGAGTTGGGGGTTGACATTGACCCCACCTTCGAACCCCCGTGTGTCGGCCAGTAAATCTAAAAGGGGATCTGTCTCTCCTGGTTCCAGCTGGCTACACACTGGCAAAGCATACTGCGTTCTGTCTCTGTGGGCCTTCAACATGTTCACGTGGAAGCTTTTTTGCCTTCTACCTCCCATGTTCACTAGATATGTAACAGGGGTCACCCGCTTCACTACAGTGTACGGTCCCTCCCATGCGGCGTGCAGCTTATTATGCTTTACTGGGAGTAACGCATACACTTTGTCATTTACCTCATATGCTCGGTCTCTGGCATTGCGGTCATACCACATTTGTTGATTGGCCTGTGCCCGGGCCATGTTTTCAGTTACCACCTCCATGAGTGATTCCATTTTGTCCCTGAATTTAAGGACATAATCAATCACGGATGAGTCGGTGGGGTCACCTTTTCCTTCCCACGTCTCCCGGATCAGCTTCAAGGGACCTCTGACATTCCTTCCGTACAGGAGTTCAAAGGGTAAGAACCCTGTGGACTCCTGTGGCACCTCTCGGTACGCAAATAACAGGTGAGGCAAATATCGCTCCCAGTCCCCCCCTTGCGACTCGACGAACGTTGAAAGCATCTGCTTCAGCGTCCCGTTGAATCGCTCGCAGAGGCCGTTGGTCTGCGGATGGTAGGGGCTGGAGACGATGTGCGTCATCTGGATTTTCGTACAGAGGGCCCCCATAAGGTCAGACATGAATTGTGGTCCCTGGTCTGAGAGCATCTCAGCAGGGAAGCCTACTCGTGAAAAAATGCCGAGTAGCGCATCTGCCACTTTGTCTGCCCTTAGGGAGGAGAGTGCGGCAGCCTCTGGGTAGCGGGTGGCATAATCCACCACCGTCAAGATGTATTTTTTTCCCAGAGCTGCTTGGAATGTCAGGAACCGGCCCGCGGCACGCCTGCGTATACGGTTCCCGACTGCGGGTTTGACCAGATTGAGAGGGGAAGCAGCCTTAGTCAAGCTAAAACAAGGCTGGGACCCCTCAGAACACCTCTCACTGCCACCACTAGCGTTGCTAGACACGTTCACTCAGCTATCGAGTGCTCAATACGCAATCTGCGTTTTCGTATTTGGGTCAGCTTTGCGCTTAGGCCAAATACGGGAACGCCACGCACCCACACACACACACAGTTGCAATCTTACACTGTCGTGAAGCAAAGACCCACTAACAGTCGTTCCGAACGATACTGTTAGCCACTCTGCTGTCGCTACTCGCACTGGCGTTGTTCGTACGTTGGGTCAGCTGCGCGCTTAGGCCAACGTATGACAAACGCCCCCACACACAATGCAATTACAATTTCATACGGTAGTGTTGCTCAAGCGTACAATTAGGCATGAACTTATACACGGTTACACTTCAGTCTCTTCTAGGCTATGAGTGTTAGTTTAGTACGGCAGAAGTCAAACTTATTAAATAATAATTTAATATTCTAGAAAAACATAGAACAGTGCAAAACTTAATATATACAAAAAGATTACAAAAAACAAAGTAAAAATGTTACAAGATAAAAGTTACAAAAATAACACACAAAGCGATTTTGCTTACCAAAATAAACGGGAAATAAACGTACCAGCGTATCGATCTGGTGTTGTTGCGGGCGGTACGCACTTCTGGTCAGGAACCAGGTTAGTTCTAGCCGTGTGAGCTACCTCCAAGAACTACAAGTTGTGGCTATCCTAGCTGCGGTTTTATACTATGAGATACGCCTGGAGGCTGTAAGCCTATGTGGACGGGGGGAAGCTAGATTTAATAACATCCTCAGACATAATTTGATTTCCCAGAGATCTGACATCCACATGTGAACAGTGTCCTATACAACAAAAGGCTTTGTTAACCTCCAATCTCCCCAGGTTACAGGTGACAATTGATTAAGGCTTTCACATTGCAGCAGGATGTCCTGTGTGATCTGCTTCAAAGCAACTGTCTGATTAAGTGTTTCCTAATTACCTGTTTTCTGGCTGTCCAGAGGAACTGTATGCTAATGTCCCAGCCCCCTGCTTCCAGAGAAATTCACTGCAAATGTAGTACAGCCAGATAACCATCCCTTCAAAGCAGAATACACATGTGAGATATAGCAGACAGAAAATGACAGAGATATGTTCCTGTATTCCTTAATATCATCAGCACCTCAATATATCTCCACAGGGGTCCTATTATGTCAACTGCCACCCTCTGGAAGGGTTCACCAATGACTGGCAGTGGACAAAGAGGAGCCCTGCAGGTTCTTCCCTTCTTAACCTTCTGGCACACCGCACATGACCGGCAATAATTAGTCACATCTGACCGAACTCCAGGCCAGTAGAAATGCCGTTGAATGCGATCAAATGTTTTGTGGATCCCTAAGTGTCCTGCCAGGGGAATGTCATGTGCAGCTTTCAGCACATGCCCTCGGTAGGCCCTTGGTACCACAAGCCACTTGGCATCCAGGCCTGTCTCCTCGGTGGTGGGCTGTATCGGTTCACTATACAGCTTCCCACCTTCCCAGTACACTTTAAAACTGGCACCGTCTGCGAGTGGCTCAGAGGCCTGCCTTCTGAGCGACTCCAGACTGGGATCGTCCCTCAGTGCCTGAACAAAACCGTTAGTCTCAGCCAGCTGGCCTGTGGTATAGGTGACCAGCTGTTGAGGGGTGCTATCCCTGGGGTTGGAGCAAGGAGGGGGGGCTGCAGCGCCTCCTGCTTGCTCCGAGCTCAGGCGCTTAGCAGTGCTGCTGCGAGTCACTGCTAACACAGGTATAACATCAATATCACCATCATTGTCTTCATTTACATTAGTTACACATATATTGAGAGCATCATTGTCAAGTTCTGTAGTAGAAAAGCCAGGATTGGATGGCTGTACACTCAAACCCAGTACCTCTGTAGAAGGTACTACCACATCCCCTCCCCTCTCCTGTTCAGTCCCAAGGGTGCACAGTACCTGAGGGTTGGCAGGGGTTTCCTGTTGGCTGGCGGCAGGCTCATAATACGACACTAACCTGCCCAGGTCAGTTCCCAGCAACACGGGAACAGGGATATTATCCCAGATGCCGACTACTTTCTCTTGGGGGCCTACACCCCAATCAATCTCCACACGAGCCTGGGCAATGTGGGAAAGGGTGCCCCCCACTCCTGTGAGGGTGAGGTGCTTATCAGGGATAATGTCCTTTTCCGCAACAAGGTGGGAACGAATCAAGGTGATGTCGGCGCCGGTATCTCGGAGGCCAGTGACAATCTGGTCGTTCACCCGTACAAGCTGATGGTTATCGGAGCTGCGATGGGTGCCCTCCTGGCCAACAACCAGAGCCGATGGGGAGGAAAAGGGGTTGCTAGGCAGCCTCTGACTGGGCCCTGGCGCTGTCATCTTTGCCTTTGGACAGGCGGACTTAAGGTGTCCTCGATCCCCACACTGGTAGCACTTGGGAACATAGGTCGCATCTGACGAATGAGCAGCAGGTGTAGCCCCCGGCCTCTGTGGCTGTGGGACCCGGTTCCCACGGTTCGCAGGGGGAGGAGAGCTGGGTTGCATAGGTCTCCCCCCTCTCCAGCTCGGGACTGGAGGTTTGCGGCTGTCCGGCACACGGGTGGCCACAAAAGTGTCTGCAAGTTCTGCGGCAGCTTTGGCGGATTCAGGCTTCCGCTCCAAGACAAACTGCCGAACATCTGGAGTGCAGCAGTTCAGCAACTGCTCCTGTACGATGAGGTCCTCCAGACCTTGGTGAGAGTCTTTTTTGAGGCCCCGCGACCACTGCCGGAACACGGTCAGCAGGCGACTCTCCAGGTCGGTGTAAGAGTCGGTGTGGCCTTTCTGCAGGGAGCGAAACTTTTTGCGATAGACCTCTGGGGTCAGCTGGTATTTGGCGATAATTGCAGCTTTTATCGCCTCATAGTCATTGTCCTTGTCAGCGGGTAAGTCCACAAACGCCTCAAGCGCTTTGTCCCGCAAGTTGGGTGTCAGATATCTCGCCCACTGCTCCTGGGGCAGATGATGCTGACGACAAGTCTTTTCAAATGAGTGTAAATAAGTGTCCGGGTCGGTTCCCTTCTCCATTTCTGGGAACTTAAATTTTGGAGTCCCAAACGGGCCTGCTGTGGGCCGGGGTTCCGGAGCACTTTGCGAGGGATTTTGGCCTTGCCCTCGCAGTTTGGCCATTTCAAGGTCGTGTCGGCGGGCGGATTCTCTCTCTGCCGCCTCTTTCTCAGCAAGCCACCGGCGCTCTGCACGGTCCGCTTCCCGTTCCGCCTGGCGTTCTGAGGCTTCCATTTCCGCCTGGCGCTGGCGTTCTGCACGGTCAGCATTTTCTCTGACAATCTGCATGTACAGCTCAGGATTTGTCTCCAACAGCCTTTGTAATCCAGGTTGCATTCCAGCATCAGGAACACAGAACAGGTTGGCATGGGCGGGCTCCTGCCGGCCACCATGCTCCTCAGCAGTTACAGCAACCGGTTCAGCCGCGGTACCGTTTTCCTCTGGGTCTGGAAGTGGGTTGCTTTGCTCCAACTGTTCACTTTCCTCTGCCCCAGTTACAGCACCGTCTGAACCAGGAGTGTGCTCTCCCAGCATCTGCTCCGGCTGGGTATTCAGTCGCAACAAGTCCTCAATCAATTGCGCTTTCTTTTTTCTATAAGTCACAATGCCTTTTTCTTCACACAAGTTCACTAGGTCTGCCACTGCCATTTTCTTGTATCTTGCTGCAGCCATTTTTGCCAAATAAAAGATAGGATAGGAAAAGAGATTGGGGGGGAACTCTGTGCTACACGTTTAGTCTATATAAATGGTAATGCACCGGTTATCAACCACAGATTTTTGATCTGTTCTGGCAGGTTAATCAAATAACGTTGCCGTTGATGTTCTGAACATGCAACTCATCCCACCGCTGCCACCAAATGTCACAGACCGCGAGCCGGTCTGCGGGTGGGGTAAATCGATCAGCGTCAGAAATCCTCTTACACGGTCATTTGTTCATCACGAAGGGTAACCCGCATTCGCAATTTGATGAACTGACTCGCGAAGGGAGCGTTCTGATACCAACCGAATCACTCCACACACATATACAATTCAAAGATCTGCCACCAAGCGAGTTACACAGCCCGCTACTGTAATTTTACTAGGACTTCGAGAACACTTTAGTAACCCCTAGCAGTATGTAAGAATCTGGGCCAGATCGTTATGTCTGGGCCGGGTTCTCGCATACGGGTTATAAATGTATACTTCTATTAAACACAGGGTAGCGAGTTCAGGAGAATAGGTACGATTGTGTATGTTCAGCAACAGGTCATAACCGCTAAACGATTTTTAAACGTTTAATAACACAAATGCATTACATACAGTTATATACACCTATTAACATATAAAACACAGAGCTTAAAAATAAAAGGAATAAAACAGAAAGTTCTTACTTAGTTAGCTGAGCAGTCCATTTGAAGCATGAAGAAAATAGTCCAGTTTAAACGTAGGCATTCAGCTTAAAAGTCCTTTGTACACAACATGCGCCCGGTTCTTCCGTGAGCACATGTCTGGACTTCCCTAGTCGATGTAAATTGAAGAACTGGGTGGAGTTCCTTGCAAACGCTTTTTACTGACCAGAGTTTTGGGGCGGTCACTACCTGGAAAGTAGGTGTGTTTGAGGCAGGGTTACCTTCTGGCAGTCAGGGTGCCACCCACAGACTTGGAGCAAGGAATGTACCAATTATTAATAATTTGTGTAATTCCGCCCCAGATGGGTGCAATGCAAATCCGAGACCATATTCATAAGCAGCATGCGACTCTGTATTAAATGAGACTATACACGTCTACTCTAATGAATTTGCTCTACGCATGCCGGATAAAGGGGTCTCTCTATTGATTCCTGATAGCCAGAAAATTATAAATCATGTGAGTGATAGAACTGATTTCTGGGTATCAGGAAATGTGTTTGTTGTCTTTCTGTGCCAAACCCATCTTGAATTATTAATAAAGTAAAGGTTCTCATTGTGTGAAGCTATGAGCTTGGAGGGAAATGTGAGTCTCAACCAGTTTGAGCTGGTTTGGTGGAACATGAGCTATGTGACCAAATGTCTGCTGTCCAGGTGGTCTGGCCACGTGTGAATTCTTTCCTGACCTGAACAGGATGTGGGGGGAAGGTTACTGTTCTCAGTAAGAGAGAGGGAAATTGACATCTATTGTGCATTTACCCAAGACTGACAGGGACTGCGCACGACTATTGCGAAAATCGCTGGCGTTTACGCGCACGACTTTCGCAATATCCGTCACAGAGGGTAATAGGAGATGTCCCCTAACGCACTGGTATGTTTACTTTTGTGCGATTTTAACAATACAGATTCTCTTTAACTGTCCCTCAGAGGGGCTCACAATCTAATCCCTACCATAGTCATATGTCTATGTTATGTATTGTGTAGTGTATGTATGTTTTTGGGATATGGGAGGAAACCCACACAGACACAGGGAGAGCATACAAACTCCATGCAAATGGTGCCCTAGCTGGGTTTGAAACCAGGGACCCAGCGCTGCAAGGCGAGAGTGCTAACCACTACTGCCCACTAATTTTTCATTGTTCCTAACAAAGACTGTCAGATGGCAGTATAAAAGCCTGCACCTAATCATTGGATTAATACATTTTAAAAATAGGTAACAAAACTTCCCAGTCCGTGCAGCTAATAACTGTTTATACACGCAGATGGGAATTTCTGTGCAGTCTGTTCTCTAAAGATGGTGAAGATTCCATGCTTGCATAGCAGTGTGAGTTTACAGGCAACCTTGCAAATTCATAGCTGCCTCTGCTGATTGAAATGGAAAGATCATTTTAATAATGGCGCTGATTTATGGTATATCCATGGCATTTTTTTTACATACAGAGATGTCATCCATGCCTAGTACAATGTTCTGAATGTTGGCAGCTATTGCATTTGAGAAGTTTAAAAAAAGACGGAATAATCTTCTGCTTTTCCCACAGAACAGGTTTTGCATATTAGCAATGTGACTGATTCAGTGGGCAGGATTCTGCAAGAAGTACACCAGATGTCTGCCTGTAAGAAGAACAGATGCAGAAGTCTTTCTGAAATTCTTCCCTGAAGGACTTCAGCTCAGAGCATATGTAGCCAACACAAGGTAGCGGCTTCTCTCATCCCTGATTCTATCTGAAGAGGTGACACATAATCCTCTGATGCGTGACGCTTCTACAACATACTAAAATCATACACAGAGAGGAGGAGAGAGGGTCAGAGACTTCTTTTGATAAAATCTGTTCTTTACTATTATGTTTTTTATGCTATGTTTATGATTTTATTATAATGGAATGTCTGAGTGGCCCTGAGTCGTTTCTTAAAGGCATGTTTTATTGACCTGATGAAGCTGTTTACACTGCGAAACGCGTTGTCCTACGTGCTGAATAAAATTCCTACTTTTTATGACAATTCTGTGAATCTCCTCCTTCTTTAACCCTCTCCCAACCACCTAACGCCGATCGGTGTCGGAACCGCCTAATACGATACGCACGCATCCCGGCTTAAATGACAGACCTCGGCTCCGTCATCAGTCTAAAAGCGGCCGCTATTACACTGTTAGATGGCGAAACTGCTGTCTATTTACAATGTACATCGCTGCGATCTATGGCTGCGCTGTACCGGGGACAGCCGTGTCACTCGGGGAGGCTCAGAGAGCGATCGTCTCTCATAGGTTGATGCCTATGAGATCTGGTCGTCGGGATTGGGTGTGGGGGGGGGGGTGGGAGGGAGGGGGGAAAAATAAAATAATAATAATTTGCTAAGTTATATGTGGCTCTGCAGCGAGCTTTTAAAGCTGCAGAGCCCTGATTTGTAAAAAATAGCCTGGTCACTAAGGGGGGTGTAAGCCTATGGTCCTGAAGTGGTTAAGATATCACTGTTTGAATACAGCTGCTAATAGTTTGGAGATAGGAAAGGGGAAGGTTAGAGTAAACACTTAGGAGAGTAGGTTTAGGCATTTAAAGAAAACCTGAACTGAAAATTAAAAGTCAAAATAAACATACACAAGTCATACTTACCTTCCATGTAGTCATGTAGTCCATGTAGTGGACATTACCTTGCACATCAGTTGTCATTTCTGACAAATCTTGTCAGAAATTGAAGGGATCGTTGTAAAAAAAAAAATGGTGAGCTTCTGAAAGGAACTGACAGCGTGGTACATATGTAACATTCATTTGCAGTTGTGTCATGTGTTTATTTTAAATAATTTTACTCGGTTCAGATTTCCTTCAAGAAGGAGTTTGCATTGGAGGGGAGGTAAGGGTTGGGGATTTCAAATCAGAAGGGCTTTGTTTAGGATTGATGGCCCAAATTAATGCGCGTTTCTTACAAATGTTCACTTCTGGGATAAGCTTTCTGCTGAAACAAAACTAAAACACTTTTCATTGATGTTTAAGTCTGCAGGAAATAACATGCTGATGATTGGTTTTGTGTCCCTCAGAGTGTGGCTCTCAGTCTAATGTCCCTTATGACAATCACGCTTCTATCATTACCTTGCACCACTTTGTTATGAAACCAACAATTGTCTTGCCACAATGCTCCTCAATGACACGGTGTCTTACAGAAGTTTCTATAAATTGTAAGTTCATCCAGTAACTTTTTTACAATGGCATTTTTTTCTTTAATAACTCAATTAACAAGAATGGTTCTCATAACCTTAACTACTTTATCCACCACTACAGTATATCTACGTCCTCTGTGACTTCTTCTAAGCCAAGAGTCAGTAGATATAACATTAAGCGAATTTAAACCTGAAATTCACCCGTACCGAGCCAGGAACTGTGCTACATATTAGCCACTTTAAGGATCTTGAACAAGTAAGGGTGTATTCTTAAGCACAAGTGGAGCCAGGCACTGCCCAGATTCAGTGGTTTATTGGGGCAGCTGACAAATAGTAAAGTAAACCAATAAACTACTGAATCTGGACAGTGCCTGGCTCCATTTGTCCAGCCAAGAGCAGCTACAGTGGCAGTGGTGAGTAATTCATTTACACATTTTGTTCCTCCACAGAGTGTTGCAGACTCTTTCCTTTTGATACTGCAATAGTATAGCCTTTCTAGGAAGAAGACAATATGGGAGAAGAAGTCAAAGAGCAGGCAGTAGAGGTAGGTTGTCAGTCAAGATCTTGAGGGCATGGAGGCAGAGCTCGTGGTGAAGAAGACATCTCATGTTCACTATGTCACATTAGTGGGGACTGAAGGAAGCATTGAGCAAACCGATATACCATTCACAGCTCAGCCAGGTATTTAAGTACCAATACCTCAGGGTGCATTGGAGTTTATACAGCTAGATTTCCGATGATCTCATGCCTTGGAAACAAACCAGTATGCTACTCGATTCTTTTCTAGCAACCCTAGTGATACCTTGCCACCATCTTCTCATCTTCGTCAGTACAAGACACGAATACTGAGGAACACAAGTTGTTTTTTTTTTTTTTTGCTTTATATATCACAATAGGCTTACTTGTGAAACCTCATTTGCTTTCCTACTGGTCCATTGACGATGTTATTGCCCCATTCTTCGGGACTGTCGTGACGCGAGGAACTAATGGATATGATCCCCTGTTTTGTATAATAGATATGAATACTAGGTACCAGAACGTGACTTACTGAATGGAGCAATGAAGCAGTGGAAATGCTATGTTTCTTAGCGTGTTTACTGTCCCAGGTATCAGGTTTGTGAATCAAATTCTGGATATACAGTATATTGGCAAATCTCCACAGGCAGTACAGAATCCCAGCAAAAGCATAATCATACACGTAGGGTATTGATGGATCTTCTCAGTGATCAGCTATATGAATGTAGTTACAGTGTTGGTGTATGTTGACCAATACTACAAAAGCCCTAAGATGTTTTATGATCTGTATGACTTGAAGACTGTTGCTACTGAGACTGTGATGCCTAATTGGTGTCATAAGCAGGTAACAACTAGAAAGCTGAAACAAGCTGAGCATGAAGTGCACATAAAGGTCTGGATGGAAAGACTAACAAGATATCTTTGTTCTTACCACAATTCATTCCTGCTCAATGATCGACACCAAACATGCTGAACAAAGCGCTTGGTATGTAAAGGTATGATGGTATGGAAGAAGATGTGGAAGAAGCAATTCTTCTACTTGCTGAACTAGATGGTGCTGCAGGGTTACATTATGTACCTACATTATTCTACAATCAGCCCTAAGTTGTTTCATTATCTCTTTAGAGTCCTTGCTGTCCACACACTGACCACATCACCTAAAATAATCATGCCTCAGCCTCACCACTCTCAAGGCTGATCTTCTTCTGATGCTGACCCACTGATACGTCTGACGGAGAGACATTTTCCCTCATAAAGTGCACCCAAAACAAAAGTGTGCAGTTTGTAAACAAAAGAAGAAAAGAAAAGAAACCGCTTACTGGCACCAGCCATGTGGAGCTGCCTTGTGTGTTACTCCATGCTTTGGTGATTACCACACGAGTTGATCCCAATCTGCTTCAGTTGCCAAATGGGAAGTTTTCTGTTATACCATATCAGACAATTCTAGACATATCGAGACTATATAACTAAGAATACCTTTATTACATCACCAGACAATAAATTACAACCCAATGAAAGAGGGATAGACAGTGCAGAGAGATCCTCACTTTTATGTGTATATTTACTAGGGATGAAATAAAGGTACTATATTGGCTATTGTATTCCTGTTTGTTGCTCCTCTAGTTCTACATATGGTATATTGCACTTCAATAGGAGACACATCACTGTTAAAAGGTTGGGGGCTAATGCACTCTTAACAACAGATCACTGTCAACCTAGCCTCAGTAAAAACTATGCCAAAAAAAGCTGGCACTGGTATGCACTTAAAAAAATAGTGGCAATCTAAGGGGTAAATAACAAAATGGCTTGCTCAACATTGAAATATGCATTATCCTTTTTTAACCAAAGTGAATTCATCCTTTTAATCTGGCCTGACAGATTTTGTGCAGACAGGAGGTGCCTATAATAAATAAATACTATTTTCTGTATGGGAGCTGGACTGTTGTAAATTTGGACTTGTGTGTATTCAGTTTTGCTGTCTTATGTCAAAGCTTTTTTTCTCCAGAGCAAAGTGTATGTAAAATATGTATGAATATTATACTGACGCAATAAGGACACAGGAAAAGGTATAATTTGAAAGTATTTGTTACTCCTCCCTGCTGGCCAGTCCTGACTGCAGCTGAATGCAGGCTGTGTAATGGCAGCTGAGGTTTTTTATTGCCATAGCCCAAGTGTCTTTATGTAGCCACAGTAGGAAGTGCCAAGTTGCTTAAAGGAATACTTAAGCCAAAAAAAAAAAAATGATTTTTACTCACCTGGGGCATCCCTCAGCCCCCTGAAGCTGTATGGTGCCCTCGCAGCCTCGCTCCGATCCTCCTGTCCCCGCCGGCGGCTACTTCCGGGTTCGGCGACAGCCGCGGACAGGCTGGGAACGCGAGTGATTCTCCGCGTTCCCAGCCGCTATATCACCCTCTATGCTGCTATAGCGTATATGTTATATGCTATAGCAACATAGAGGGTGATATAGCGGCTGGGAACGCGGAGAATCACTCGCGTTCCCAGCCTGTCAGCGGCTGTCGTCGAACCCGGAAGTAGCCGCCGGCGGGGACAGGAGGATCGGAGCGAGGCTGCGAGGGCACCATACAGTTTCAGGGGGCTGAGGGATGCCCCAGGTGAGTAAAAATCATTTTTTATTTTTGACTTAAGTATCCCTTTAATATAAATATATATAAAAACAGTTCAGTCCCCAACTATCTAAATAAAAGAACAAACGCACCAGTAAGGAGTTTGCACCAAGAGTTTATATTCAAAGAAATCTTGGACCAAAATCAAATACAAGCAGAGCATGAAGTTGCTCAGAAGGAGGATAGTGGCTCATCAAGTGTTTCCTGGATAAGTTTGATAAATAATAAGCAACTTATTTTCAAACAAATCTATTAACAGTATAACTGCAAGCTACACAATTCCTGAAACATTCTTCTTCTAAGTCCTCTAGGGCTCAAAAATTCAGACACACTTTATACTTTAAGTTCCCAGTCCTCTAGATTAAACCCTTGGATCTAAAGCCTGGTACACCCTTTCTATTATGATTGGCCAATCACAGACCAGTTTTGCCACCTCCATGTAGTCGTGTTTTAGCATATAATCTGCCCTACAAGTTCAGCCGTCTGTGGAAAAAGGGCCTCCCTTTTACACTTAATAAGTTGCTGTCACTTGCAACTGAAAGGACAACTGATGTGTAGAGATGTCACGAACATAGAATTTTCCATTCGCGAACAGGGACCTCAAACTTCCGCAAATGTTCGTGAACATGCAAACCTGGTGAACCGCAATAGACTTCAATGAGCAGGTGAATTTTCAAACCTACAAAGACTGTTTCTGGCCACAAAAGTGATAGAAAAGTTGTTTCAAGGGGTCTAACACCTGGCTTGTGGCATGCTAGAGGGGGTTCCATGCCAAAAGTCCCACCAAAAATTACAGAGTTTACGCAAAGTCGAGTTTTAATCCCTAAAGGGCAGAAATCACAATCCATTCCTACAAATAATGCACTGGAGTCATTCTGTGTGTGCAACTTAATGTAGCAACAGCAGTAGTGTACACACAGCTCTGGATGTCAGTGAGCTGTGGGGTGTCACACATACAAAAAAAAAAAAAAACACAGGAGACCGATGTACTAGCCCTCAAAATGGCTATTTGGAGTGATTTCAGCAAATAGTCAGTGAAGAACAAGAACACAGGCCTAGCTAATGCTTTCCCTACTTATCAGCAGCAAGTCTCACTCTGCTCTCACTAACAGTCAGCAGCCAGCAGAGAATGAATCCAATATGGCCACTGCAAATGCTTTTTAATAAGGGGGTGGGGGGTCCAGGAGGGGGTGCTAGCTGATTGGCTGCCATGTGTCTGCTGCCTGTGAGGTAAGGGGTCAAAGTGTGGCCCCATGATGATGTATAGGGGGCGTGCCGAACACGCCATATGTTCGCAGTGCACCGAAAAGGCAAATAGTGGAAATTCGCCTGGAACTGTCCACCCCGCGAACTGTTCGGTCCATTTCTACTGATGTGCAGTCCAGTGTCCATGTTTCCCTATGGCTCTTTCACACAACATGCTGAAAAACTTCAGTTTTTTTTTAAATGCACCACAATACAAACACATGCAAACGCATACCAACGCATTAGGTGTAAAATCAATCTGCCTCTCGTAAGATCTAGGGCATACATGTCAAACTCCGGCCCATGGGCCAATTCTCGTAGTCATCAGATTTGGTCTTCAGGTAGTTTTCCCATTTGGCGTTATGCTTGACCCACTCTAGACCACCAGAGAAACTATATTGGAGGGTAAGCCCTAGATCGCCAGGGAAGCCATGTGGGGAGGGGGACAGCACTAGACACCAGGGAACTGTTTAGGGGACGGAGGGGGCCACTAAACACCAGGAAACTGTATAGGGGAAGGAGGGGGCCACTAAACACCAGGAAACTGTTAAGGGAAGGAGGGGACTAATAAAACACAAGGAAACTGTATAGGGGAAGGAGGGGGCCACTAAACACCAGGAAACTGTATAGGGGAAGGAGGGGGCCACTAAACACCAGGAAACTGTTAAGGGAAGGAGGGGACTAATAAAACACGAGGAAACTGTATAGGGGAAGGAGGGGGCCACTAAACACCACGAAACTGTTAAGGGAAGGAGGGGACTAATAAAACACCAGGAAACTGTATAGGGGAAGGAGGGGGCAACTAAACAACAGGAAACTGTATAGGAGAAGGAGGACCACTAAACATCAGGGAACTGTATAGGGGATGGAGGAGGCTATTAGACACCAGGGAACTTTAGTACATAGCAAGGAAATGAACAGCGCTACTTAAAAACAGATGAGTGCCTACCTGCAAAAGAGTGCAAGCCCCACTTATGGGATAAAATACACACCGAGCATACACATGACCTGTCTACCACTGGAGGATGTTGGTTTCCTGTAACAGCTTGCATGCAACTTGTTAAGTACTTGTCCCTCCCACTGTCGAAGAAGTCAATCCTCCATGGGAGGGGACCTAACACTAACTAAATCCTACCTATGCATATGCATAGCCTGGGCGCGCTACCAAGTAAAATTGAAAATTGCGCAAAAAGTGGGATCAGCGCATCACCAGGCCGCCTCTGAATGGCCTCTGATCAGAGATGCGCTGAGCCCCCCCAGAGACTGCAAACGCACCTTAAGCCCAAACAGAAGCTCTGCATATACACCAAAAGCAAGGCTGCTAAGTGGGAGCGGCTGACCAAAAATGAATTAAATTAGTACATAGGAAGGAAATGAACAGCGCTACTTAAAAACAGATGAGTGCCTACCTGCAAAAGAGTGTAAGCCCCACTTATGGGATAAAATACACACTGAGCATACACATGACCTGTCTACCACTGGAGGATGTTGGTTTCCTGTAACAGCTTGCATGCAACTTGTTAAGTACTCGTCCCTCCCACTGCGAAGAAGTCAATCCTCCATGGGAGGGGACCTAACACTAACTAAATCCTACCTATGCATATGCATAGCCTGGGCGCGCTACCAAGTAAAATTGAAAATTGCGCAAAAAGTGTGATCAGCGCATCACCAGGCCGCCTCCGAATGGCCTGTGATCAGAGATGCGCTGAGCCCCCCCAGAGACTGCAAACGCACCTTGAACCCAAACAGAGGCTCTGCATATACACCAAAAGCAAAGGGAACTTTATAAGGGAGAGAGGTGGCCACTAGACATTAAGGTTGGCCTTCGACTTGGTCCCAGAGCTGAATTTCGGCCCACTTTGTATTTGCGTTCTACACCCCTGATCTGGGGCAACTGCCTCTACAGGCAGAGGATGGACGCCACTTGCTGCCAAGTGCTTGCAAGTGCCTGGCAAGTCTAATGCTGGGAATACACGGTTCGTTTCTGCCGTGCATTTCTCCGCTCAATCGTTTTTGCCGCTCGATTCTGCAGTCGATTCTCTTATCTTCAGCTCGTTTTTCTTATCTTTTTCCATTCACTTCTATCAGAAATCGAGTGGCAAAGGCAGTGAAAGGGAGATCGGACATGTCAGAAATTATCTATCGAACCATCTAATCACCTAAAAAACGAACTGTGTATTCCCAGCATAAAGGCCCATACACACGTCGGATTCACTCTTATCAAGCGAACGACAGTCTGTACACACTCCCGATTTAGCGGGCGAACGACTGAACAACGGAACGTTCAAACGACCCGTCGTTCACGGAAATCCGAAGTGTGTATGGGCCTTTAGGTAGCATCCGACAGACAATGGACGTACGCTCTGCCTGTCAGCTATCCGTGTGAAAAAGGCCTTCCATAGATTACATAGATTACTGCTGTAAACAATGCCCCATATCATCAGACTCAGAAAGTGCTTCTTGCTGGCAGCAGGCAAAAAGAGCAAAATGTTCAAAACAGACTGAAGGACATGACAGATGGCTCTGTGACTTAGCCGTACAGAATAATCCACAGAAAACAATAAAGCCTGATCATGACACATTAGTAAAATAATCTGCATTTACTCCATATTACAGTATCTGTACTCCATGCTAAGAAGACAGATGAGCGAGCGCTGGATTACAATACAGATTTAGTGACTGTGACATTCCCATAGTAAACAAACCCTACCCAGAAACTTCTATTTGTAGAATGCATTTACCAGAAGGAATGAAGTAGCACGCTGACAAATATTTGATTCAACCCCTCTGTGCGTTTATGTTTGTTCTTTGCTACTTAATCATCCGTCAATCCATAAATCATCAGTGAGACAGATTTATCAGCCCTAGAAAAGGAAAGAAATACTAAACATCAGGGGCGTAACTAGGCCCCACTGGGCCCCCCTGCAGATTTTCTGAGCGCCCCCCCCCCCCCCGGGGCCCACTCGCGGCCGTTTTGTGGGTGCTGGAGGGGTGGCAGCATGAGGGGAAAGCCTTGCCCACAGTCGGCGGGGAGAGGGGTAGTTCCCCCCTCTCCCTCACCTCGGGGCTCTCCCCTCTGCGCTCCCCTCCAGCTCGTAAGTGTCTGTGGGGCTGTGGTGGGCAGCGAGCGGCGGGCAGATACATACCTGCTTCCGTGCGTTCCATTGGAGACTTCTCCCTCTAGCGGCTGACGTCACTTCCGGAAGTGACGTCAGCCGCTAGAGGGAGAAGTCTCCAATGGAACGCACGGAAGCAGGTATGTATCTGCCCGCCGCTCGCTGCCCACCACAGCCCCACAGACACTTACGAGCTGGAGGGGAGAGCCCCGAGGTGAGGGAGAGGGGGGAACTACCCCTCTCCCCGCCGACTGTGGGCAAGGCTTTCCCCTCATGCTGCCACCCCTCCAGCACCCACAAAACGGCCCCGAGCGGGCCCCAGGGGGGGGGGCCGGGCCCCCCCGCGGGCGCAGGGGCTGCAGGGCCTATTCCTACGCCCCTGCTAAACATAAGTAAAGGGTACATGCACTAAAGTTCAGGAAGGCTGCAGTAAACTGCACAAAAATTATCTCTGTTTATTGCATCTTACTGGACACCTGATCGAGTGATCTATGGGCAGATCCACCAGTGGTGCTCGGATACCCCTTTTCAAAATCATAATTGAATTTGGATCCGGATACCCAGATATCCGGATCCGAATCAGATATCCGAATGTGAACTTTTTGGTATCCGAGTAAACTCGGATATCCGAACCCAATATCCTGGATATCCAGCCGAATTCGGATATCCGGATAGAAAACTGGAAGTGACCTGAAAATGGCTTAAAATGCTTCCAAAAGTCCCTTCAAATGGCAAAAACCCCTTTCGGAGGTCTCTCTCTCTCTCTCCGACTTGCTATTCAAAGTTTGGATACTGGAAAAAGTTCTGATTACCTGGGTAGTTCGAATATCTGAAATCTTGCTGAGCACCACTGAGATCCACAAGAGACAGATCTCTTTCTGATTGAATCTGATCAGAGAGAGATCTGTTGCTTGCTCATATACCACAGGCCGCTTTAGCATGAAATCTATCAGGAATCAGCCTAGTGGGCAGCACGGTGGCGCAGTGGTTAGCACTCTCGCCTTGCAGCACTAGGTCCCCAGTTTGAATCCCAGCCAGGGCACTATATACCTCCCAACTTTTTGAGATAAGAAAGAGGGACACTTAAGCTGCACCCCTGACACACCCCTAGTCATGCATACCATAGAAATTTCATAAGAAAAATATATTATTTTATAATGCAAACCACACTGGTCCTTTCTATCCTTGGTAATTTTCCTTCACTGTAATATTTGAAAATAAGAAATATATCAATTTAAAGGATGGGAATAAAGTGTAGAGTCAATTAAACAAATGTTTCAGTAAAAAAAAAAATACATATATGTACATAGATCTGTACATCAGTCCTTAACCACTTGAGGACCACAGTCTTTCTACCCCTTAAGGACCAGAGCCTTTTTCTCCATTCAGACCACTGCAGCTTTCACGGTTTATTGGTCGGTCATACAACCTACCACCTACATGAATTTTACCTCCTTTTCTGTGTCACTAATACAGCTTTCTTTTGGTGCTATTTGATTGCTGCTGCGAGTTTTAGTTTTTATTATATTCATCAAAAAAGACATGAATTTTGTCAAAAAAATGATTTTTTTTTACTTTCTGTGCTGACATTTTTCAAATAAAGTAAAATTTCTGTATACATTTTTGTCAAAATTTATTGTGCTACATGTCTTTAATAAAAAAAAAATCCATTCAGTGTATATTTATTGGTTTGGGTAAAAGTTATAACGTTTACAAACTATGGTGCCAAAAGTGAATTTTCCTATTTTGAAGCATCTCTGAATTTTCTGACCACCTGTCATGTTTCATGAGGTGCTAAAATTCCAGGATAGTATAAATACCCCCCAAATGACCCCATTTTGGAAAGAAGTCATCCCAAAGTATTCACTGAGAGGCATGGTGCGTTCATAGAAGATTGTATTTTTTGTCACAAGTTAGCGGAAAATGATACTTTGTGACAAAAAAAAAAAAGTTTTAATTTCTTCTAACTTGCAACAACAAAAAAAAAGAAATCTGCCACGGACTCACTATGCTCCTCTCTGAATACCTTGAAGTGTCTACTTTCCAAAATGGGGTCATTTGTGGGGTGTGTTTACGGTCCTGGCATTTTGGGGGGTGCTAAATTGTAAGCACCCCTGTAAAGCCTAAAGGTGCTCATTGGACTTTGGGCCCCTTAGCGCAGTTAGGCTGCAAAAAAGTGCCACACATGTGGTATTGCCGTACTCAGGAGAAGTAGTATAATGTGTTTTGGGGTGTATTTTTACACATACCCATGCTAGGTGGGAGAAATATCTCTGTAAATGACAATTTTTTGATTTTTTTTTACACACAATTGTCCATTTACAGAGATATTTCTCCCACTCATGGGTATGTGTAAAAATACACCCCAAAACACATTATACTACTTCTCCTGAGTACGGCGATACCACATGTGTGGCACTTTTTTGCACCCTAGCTGCGCTAAGGGGCCCAAAGTCCAATGAGTACCTTTAGGATTTCACAGGTCATTTTGCGACATTTGGTTTCAAGACTACTCCTCACGGTTTAGGGCCCCTAAAATGCCAGGGCAGTATAGGAACCCCACAAATGACCCTATTTTAGAAAGAAGACACCCCAAGGTATTCCGTTAGGAGTATGGTAAGTTCTTAGAAGATTTTATTTTTTGTCACAAGTAAGCGGAAATTGACACTTTGTGAAAAAAAAAAACAATTAAAATCAATTTCCGCTTACTTGTGACAAAAAATAAAATCTTCTAAGAACTTACCATACTCCTAACGGAATACCTTGGGGTGTCTTCTTTCTAAAATGGGGTCATTTGTGGGGTTCCTATACTGCCCTGGCATTTTAGGGGCCCTAAACCGTGAGGAGTAGTCTTGAAACCAAATGTCGCAAAATGACCTGTGAAATCCTAAAGGTACTCATTGGGCGTTGGGCCCCTTAGCGCACTTAGGGTGCAAAAAAGTGCCACACATGTGGTACCGCTGTACTCAGGAGAAGTAGTATAATGTGTTTTGTGGTGTATTTTTACACATACCCATGCTGGGTGGGAGAAATATCTCTGTAAATGACAATTTTTTGATTTTTTTTTTACACACAATTGTCCATTTACAGAGAGATTTCTCCCACCCAGCATGGGTATGTGTAAAAATACACCCCAAAACACATTATACTACTTCTTCTGAGTATGGCGATACCACATGTGTGACACTTTTTTGCAGCCTAGGTGCGCTAAGGGGCCCGACGTCCTATTCACAGGTCATTTTGAGGCATTTGGATTCTAGACTACTCCTCACGGTTTAGGGCCCTTAAAATGCCAGGGCACTATAGGAACCCCACAAGTGACCCCATTTTAGAAAGAAGACACCCCAAGGTATTCTGTTAGGAGTATGGTGAGTTCATAGAAGATTTTTTTTTTGGTCACAAGTTAGCGGAAATTGACACTTTGTGAAAAAAAAAACCCAATACAAATCAATTTCCGCTAACTTGTGACAAAAAATAAAATCTTCTATGAACTTGTCATACACCTAACAGAATACCTTGGGGTGTCTTCTTTCTAAAATGGGGTCACTTGTGGGGTTCCTATACTGCCCTGGCATTTTAGGGGCCCTAAACTGTGAGGAGTAGTCTTGAACCCAAATTTCTCAAAATTACCTGTGAAATCCTAAAGGTGCATGGAGTAAAGAGATTGAACCATCCGGCACTGCATGTCCAGGTTTAGCATATTAATCATTTATTGTATCCATTAGTCCGGTTACACAGACAAATCCATCAATAGTACATATGCATTGACATACCCTTCCTGTTCCTAGCTGTGGGGTAGTGTGGGAGCAGCGGTCTGCCTGACAGCTGTTTCGCTCTGAACTGAGCTTCTTCTGAGGCTCCGTGCGCGGTGTTTACCGATTCTCGGGTTATTTTATAATGCCGGGTAGCCGCTCCGGCTTCCGCATACGTCACGCCGCCAAACGTCACTTCCTTTCCTTCCTGTTTACGTTCCGTGCGCATGCGTCCATATCTCCGCGTGACGCATAAAAATGCCGTTGCGCATGCGTGTGACCGTTCGCCTATGACGCGAACCTTCAAAACATTTGATACGGAAATAGGAAGTGTTTTTGCGCTCCACAGTGGCTCTCCAATTCCAACCCACTTGGTGGACATTTAGAGAGCCACTAGATGGTGCTAAATCCAGCAAGAGGCTGACTGCTTAGGTATCTCAATGAATCCTGTCTTAAAACCACATCTTTATTATTAAACCATTCTTAAAAAATGTATATATATTCTAAATGATAAAATGTATTATTTTTAAAAAGAAAGGGGAAGGAAAAAGGAGGTGTATATGTATATTCTTACATTATTCCAGATGGATGGGGACAGAGGGCAAAGGACAAGGAAGGCTATATCTAATTAAACATTCAATTTGTCCTATGGATATTTCCAACTCATTTTTACTCATATATTCTACCTTAGATATGCTAGATTCAGCACCTTCAAAAAGCTCCACGTCCCACATTACCCCATCTGTTACACCCACTAAATTCCATCCCCAAATTTTAAAAACAACCACAAAGATAAATTCTGGGCAGCAAGGGAAAGAGGAAAATATTGCTTCCAAAACTGACTAATTTCCCTATTTCTCTATTTCTCTACTCCACAGGTCTAGGGGTCCAGAAAGCAGGCCATCTCGACATTATCGTTGAGGCCTAATGCCCCCATTGCATCAGTGTTGATTATCCATCTGCTTTCTTGTCTCAATAATCTCTGTTCCCTATTCCCTCCTCTTGATGGAATTTGGACCTGTTCTAGACCTGCGAAAAGTAAACAAGTCGTATCCCCTCCATGTTCCATCCGGAAATGTTCAACTAACCTTGTACATCCTTTCCCAGTTTCCACCGATTTAATATGTTCTCGTACACGTTCTCTCATCTCTCGTGTTGTCATTCCGATATAAAATCGTTGTCACACCATATAAACAACATATCTCGTTCTACAAGTAATGAAGTCCTTCACTTTATTCTCCACTGGTCCCACTTTTAAATATTTCCCTGTTTTCATATGTGGACACTGGGGACAATGGCCACATCTATAGTTGCCTTTTAGTTGTCCCTGATCTAACCATGTGGTTTTCTTTGGACTTCTAAATTCACTTGATGTAAGTTTGCTTCCTAATGTAGGTGCCCTTTTAAAGGTTATCAGTGGTGGTTGGTCATAAATACCCTTTAGAACTGGATCCCTTTCAATCATCTTCCAATTTTTCATAATACTTTTTCTTATCTCTCGATACATTGGTGTATATTCAAAGGAGAAGGTTAATCTATCACTATCTACATCTTTTTGTTGTCGTTTTCTCTTATCTCTTTTATTTTTTCTTCCTTCCATTAGACAACTTCTTTCCACATCCCTAGCACGTTGCAGAGCAATATCCAAGTCCTTTGGTTCATATCCTCTTCTTTCTAAATTCTTTTTCAGTTCCATTGCTTGATCCTCAAAGTCCTCTTTCCGGGTATTATTCTGTCTTAGTCTTAGGAACTGCCCATACGGAAGGGATTTAAAAGTATGCTCTGGATGGTAGCTTTTCCTATGTAGTAATAAATTGCTATTTACCGGTTTCTTATATCCTTTTGAGATAATTTTATCTCCTTCTATTATCAAATCTAAATCTAGGTATGCTACTCTCTCCTCACTGTACTCATAGGTGAACTGCATATTTTCCTTTCCTGTATTCAGATAACTCATGAATTCTTCTAGGGCTACACGGTTCCCGGACCAGTACACCAGGACATCGTCCACAAATCTGGACCATCTCCTGAGGCAAGTGCCATGTGGGACGTCCGGGCCATACACATATTTCTCCTCCCACCATGCCAAAAATATATTGGCATATGTGCATGACACCGACGTCCCCATGGCTGTGCCCGACAGCTGCCAGTACCATACGCCATCAAAAGTGAAGGCGTTATGCGTAAGTACGAACATCAAACATTCACACACAAAATCAATAAAGTTCTCGTCTTTTTGGCCTCGATGGAGTAAAGTTCTAACCGCTTCAACCCCTGCATTATGGGGAATTCTATTGTACAAACTAACAACGTCGATGGTTACTAAGGCGTCGCCCGCCTGCCATTCTTCTCCTTCAATGCTTTTCAGCACGTCAAGGGTGTCTTTTAGGTAAGATGGCACCTGTCGGAGCAATGGCCTCAGGAGATGGTCCAGGTATTTTGACAGTCTCTCGGTCAAGGAACCTATGCCGGAGACTATCGGGCGTCCCGGTGGACTGGTCCGGGACTTGTGGACTTTCGGTGGATGGTACCACACTGGTCTCCTTGGATATTCAGGTAATAAGTCGCTAGCCATTTTTTGTGTTAGTACTCCCCTTTCCACTCCTCTCCTTAACAGAGTTCTCATAGATTCTTTAAATTTTGTTGTCGGGTTTCCCTTTAGACGTTGGTATACTTCTGTGTCCCCTAACTGTCTTAAGGCCTCATCTTTATACTGATTCGCTGTCATTACTACTAGGGCACCTCCTTTGTCTGCCTTCCTCAGGATAAGGTCTGGTCTATCCTTGAACCATTTGATAGCTAATTCATCCTTCTTTGTTAGATTAGATATTATTTCTCTATACTTTAAGGCCTTCAAGTCATTCTCGACCTGTATTTGGAATAAATCTATTGCTGATCCTGGTGTTACCGCAAAAGCATTGAAGGAGAAGAATGGCAGGCGGGCGACGCCTTAGTAACCATCGACGTTGTTAGTTTGTACAATAGAATTCCCCATAATGCAGGGGTTGAAGCGGTTAGAACTTTCCTCCAACGAGGCCAAAAAGACGAGAACTTAATTGATTTTGTGTGTGAATGTTTGATGTTCGTACTTACGCATAACGCCTTCACTTTTGATGGCGTATGGTACTGGCAGCTGTCGGGCACAGCCATGGGGACGTCGGTGTCATGCACATATGCCAATATATTTTTGGCATGGTGAGAGGAGAAATAGGTGTATGGCCCGGACGTCCCACATGGCACTTGCCTCAGGAGATGGTCCAGATTTGTGGACGATGTCCTGGTGTACTGGTCCGGGAACCGTGTGGCCCTAGAAGAATTCATGAGTTATCTGAATACAGGAAAGGAAAATATGCAGTTCACCTATGAGTACAGTGAGGAGAGAGTAGCATACCTAGATTTAGATTTGATAATAGAAGGAGATAAAATTATCTCAAAAGGATATAAGAAACCGGTAAATAGCAATTTATTACTACATAGGAAAAGCTACCATCCAGAGCATACTTTTAAATCCCTTCCGTATGGGCAGTTCCTAAGACTAAGACGGAATAATACCCGGAAAGAGGACTTTGAGGATCAAGCAATGGAACTGAAAAAGAATTTAGAAAGAAGAGGATATGAACCAAAGGACTTGGATATTGCTCTGCAACGTGCTAGGGATGTGGAAAGAAGTTGTCTAATGGAAGGAAGAAAAAATAAAAGAGATAAGAGAAAACGACAACAAAAAGATGTAGATAGTGATAGATTAACCTTCTCCTTTGAATATACACCAATGTATCGAGAGATAAGAAAAAGTATTATGAAAAATTGGAAGATGATTGAAAGGGATCCAGTTCTAAAGGGTATTTATGACCAACCACCACTGATAACCTTTAAAAGGGCACCAACATTAGGAAGCAAACTTACATCAAGTGAATTTAGAAGTCCAAAGAAAACCACATGGTTAGATCAGGGACAACTAAAAGGCAACTATAGATGTGGCCATTGTCCCCAGTGTCCACATATGAAAACAGGGAAATATTTAAAAGTGGGACCAGTGGAGAATAAAGTGAAGGACTTCATTACTTGTAGAACGAGATATGTTGTTTATATGGTATGGTGCCCGTGTCAACGATTTTATATCGGAATGACAACACGAGAGATGAGAGAACGTGTACGAGGACATATTAAATCGGTGGAAACTGGGAAAGGATGTACAAGGTTAATTGAACATTTCCGGATGGAACATGGAGGGGATACAACTTGTTTACTTTTCGCAGGTCTAGAACAGGTCCAAATTCCATCAAGAGGAGGGAATAGCAGATGATAATCAACACTGATGCAATGGGGGCATTAGGCCTCAACGATAATGTCGAGATGGCCTGCTTTCTGAACCCCTAGACCTGTGGAATAGAGAAATAGGGAAATTAGTCAGTTTTGGAAGCAATATTTTCCTCTTTCCCTTGCTGCCCAGAATTTATCTTTGTGGTTGTTTTTAAAATTTGGGGATGGAATTTAGTGGGTGTAACAGATGGGGTAATGTGGGACGTGGAGCTTTTTGAAGGTGCTGAATCTAGCATATCTAAGGTAGAATATATGAGTAAAAATTAGTTGGAAATATCCATAGGACAAATTGAATGTTTAATTAGATATAGCCTTCCTTGTCCTTTGCCCTCTGTCCCCATCCATCTGGAATAATGTAAGAATATACATATACATCTCCTTTTTCCTTCCCCTTTCTTTTTAAAAATAATACATTTTATCATTTAGAATATATATACATTTTTTAAGAATGGTTTAATAATAAAAATGTGGTTTTAAGACAGGATTCACTGAGATACCTAAGCAGTCAGCCTCTTGCTGGATTTAGCACCATCTAGTGGCTCTCTAAATGTCCACCAAGTGGGTTGGAATTGGAGAGCCACTGTGGAGCGCAAAAACACTTCCTATTTCCGTATCAAATGTTTTGAAGGTTCGCGTCATAGGCGAACGGTCACACGCATGCGCAATGGCATTTTTATGCGTCACGCGGAGATATGGACGCATGCGCACGGAACGTAAACAGGAAGGAAAGGAAGTGACGTTTGGCGGCGTGACGTATGCGGAAGCCAGAGCGGCTACCCGGCATTATAAAATAACCCGAGAATCGGTAAACACCGCGCACGGAGCCTCAGAAGAAGCTCAGTTCAGAGCGAAACAGCTGTCAGGCAGACCGCTGCTCCCACACTACCCCACAGCTAGGAACAGGAAGGGTATGTCAATGCATATGTACTATTGATGGATTTGTCTGTGTAACCGGACTAATGGATACAATAAATGATTAATATGCTAAACCTGGACATGCAGTGCCGGATGGTTCAATCTCTTTACTCCATGTATATTTGATGTTTGCTTCAGCATTCAGTGCACGCATAAGGTGAATACCCTGATTCCTCCTGGTTTAACTGTCACCTCTAAGTTAGTCCCATGACCGCAGTGCCAGTCTGCTTTGTTTTTTCTTTGGTCTTTTGAAATCCTAAAGGTACTCATTGGACTTTGGGCCCCTTAGCGCAGTTAGGCTGCAAAAAAGTGCCACACATGTGGTACTGCCGTGCTCAGAAGAAGTAGTATAATGTGTTTTGTGGTGTATTTTTACATATACCCATGCTGGGTGGGAGAAATATCTCTGTAAATGACAAATTTTTGATTTTTTTTACACACAATTGTCCATTTACAGAGAGATTTCTCCCTCCCAGCATGGGTATGTGTAAAACTACACCCCAAAACACATTATACTACTTCTCCAGAGTATGTCGATACCACATGTGTGACACTTTTTTGCAGCCTAGGTGCGCTAAGGGGCCCGACGTCCTATTCACAGGTCATTTTGAGGCATTTGTTTTCTAGACTACTCCTCACGGTTTAGAGCCCCTAAAATGCCAGGGCAGTATAGGAACCCCACAAGTGACCCCATTTTAGAAAGAAGACACCCCAAGGTATTCCGTTAGGTGTATGGTGAGTTCATAGAAGATTTTATTTTTTGTCACAAGTTAGTGAAAAATTACACTTTGTGAAAAAACAATAAAAATCAATTTCCGCTAACTTTTGACAAAAAATAAAATCTTCTATGAACTCGTCATACACCTAACAGAAAACCTTGGGGTGTCTTTTTTCTAAAAAGGGGTCACTTGTGGGGTTCCTATACTGCCCTGGCATTTTACGGGCCCAAAACCGTGAATAGTCTGGAAACCAAATGTCTCAAAATGACTGTTCAGGGGTATAAGCATCTGCAAATTTTGATGACAGGTGGTCTATGAGGGGGCGAATTTTGTGGAACTGGTCATAAGCAGGGTGGCCTTTTAGATGACAGGTTGTATTGGGCCTGATCTGATGGATAGGAGTGCTAGGGGGGTGACAGGAGGTGATTGATGGGTGTCTCAGGGGGTGGTTAGAGGGGAAAATAGATGCAATCAATGCACTGGGGAGGTGATCGGAGGGGGTTCTGAGGGGGATCTGAGGGTTTGGCCGAGTGATCAGGAGCCCACATGGGGCAAATTAGGGCCTGATCTGATGGGTAGGTGTGCTAGGGGGTGACAGGTGGTGACAGGAGGTGATTGATGGGTGTCTCAAGGTGTGATTAGTGGGGGGAATAGATGCAAGCGATGCACTGGCGAGGTGATCAGGGCTGGGGTCTGAGGGTGTGGGTGGGTGATTGGGTGCCCTAGGGGAAGATAGGGGTCTAATCTGATGGGTAGCAGTGACAGGTGGTGACAGGGGGTGATTGATGGGTAATAAGTGGGTGTTTAGAGGAGAGAACAGATGTAAACAATGCACTTGGGAGGTGATCTGACGGCGGGTCTGCAGGCGATCTGATGGTGTGGGTGGGTGATCAGATTGCCCACAAGGGGCAGGTTAGGGGCTGATTGATGGGTGGCAGTGACAGGGGGTGATTGATAGGTGGCAGTGACAGGGGGTGATTGATGGGTGATTGATGAGTGATTGATAGGTGATTGACAGGTGATCAGTGGGTTATTACAGGGAAGAACAGATGTAAATAATGCACTGGCGAATTGATAAGGGGGGGTCTGAGGGCAATCTGAGCATGTGGGCGGGTGATTGGGTGCCCGCGAGGGGGGCTGATTAGGGTCTGATCTGATAGGTAACATTGACAGGTGGTGATAGGGGGTGATTGATGGGTAATTAGTGGGTGTTTAGAGGAGAGAACAGATGTAAACAATGCACTTGGGAGGTGATCTGACGGTGGGTTTGCGGGCGATCTGATGGTGTGGGTGGGTGATCAGATTGCCCGCAAGGGCAGGTTAGGGGCTGATTGATGGGTGGCAGTGACAGCGGGTGATTGATGGGTGATTGACAGGTGATTGACAGGTGATCAGGGGGGATAGATGCATACAGTACACGGGGGGGGGGGGGTGGTCTGGGGAGAATCTGAGGGGTGGGGGGGGGGTGATCAGGAGTCCCCAGGGGGCAGTTTAGGGATTAAAAAAAAAATAGCGTTGACAGATAGTGGCAGGGAGTGATTGATGGGTGATTAGGGAGGTGATTGGGTGCAAACAGTGGTCTGGGGGGTAGGCAAGGGGGGTCTTAGGGGTGCTGTGGGCGATGACGGGGCAGGGGGGGGGGCAAATCAGTGTGTTTGGGTGCAGACTAGGGTGGCTGCAGCCTGCCCTGGTGGTCCCTCGGACACTGGGACCACCAGGGCAGGAGGCAGCCTGTATAATACACTATGTATACATTACAAAGTGTATTATACACTTTGCATGCGGCGATCGCGGGGTTAACAACCCACCAGCGCTTCCGAACAGCCGGCGGGTTGTCGTCGTGGGTGGTCGGAGTCAGTTGCCGGGGGAAGCGCGCGTCATCAGCGATCGCTCCCCCGGCATGCCGAAAGGACGCAACGCCCTTGGGCGTATTGCGGTCCTTTCGGCATCAACTTTGCCGCCGCCCATCGGCTGTGGGTGGTCGGAAAGTAGTTAAAGAGGGACAAATGAGGAAGAAAGAGGGACAGTTTGGAGCTATGGCACTATATGCACGGAGTTTGTACATTCTCCCTTTGTCGACGTGGGTTTCCCCTAGGCTCTCCAGTTTACTCCCACATCACCCCCTAAAAAACGCATACAGATAAGTTAATTGGCCTACCCCTAAAATTGCCTACATGATACATATAGACATATGACTATGGTAGGGATTAGATTGTGAGCCCCTCTGTACAGTGCTGCGGAAGATGTCAGCGCTATATAAATACTAAATAATAATAGTAGCATTGCCTCCGCCACTTGGCTGGCCGCCACATGTAAATGCGCCCCCCCCCCCTTTAAAGCGGAACTGCAGTAAGAGGTATACGGAGGCTGCCATATTTATTTCCTTTTAATCAATACCAGTTGCCTGGCAGCTCTGCTGGTCTATTTCTCTGCAGTAGTATCTGAATAACACCAGAAACAAGCATGCAGCTAGTCTTGTCAGATCTGACTTTAAAGTCTGAAACACCTGATCTGATGCATGCTTGTTCAGGGGCTATGGCTAATAGTATTAGAGGCAGATGATCAGCAGGGCTGCCAGGCAACTGGTATTGATTAAAAGGAAATAAATATGGCAGCCTCCATATACCTCTTACTTCAATTCCCCTTTAAATAAAAATAAGACCTAGCATGAAAGTGAGACAAAGCAATCCTGAAACCTTTAGTAAGTTTTTGACCACTGTAACCTATATAGAAATATGGAACACCAGGAAAGTCCTATTCAGGATTAGCATGTCTCAGTGCAGTGTAAGCATGCCCTGCCAATGGGGAGCCATCAATCGCCTCCCCCCTTCCTCCTCCCCATTCCCACTAGGCTTGCTGGTGTGTATGAAGGGTCTTCAGAACAACCCACTAGTGATTAAATGACCAGATAACCATAAATCATGGGGCCCCCAAGCTTTGATGGGGCCCCCCAATCTTTACACCTTTTTTCTTGCCAAACCATTGTGACCCTCACAGCCAGGGGCCCATCACATTACCTCATGATTCCCTTTAACACACCTGAGATTAGTTTTACAAGTCAATACATGTGTATAAACTTGTACATACCGTCATTTTCCTCCTTTGGTATTACTGAATGATACATAACAGCTTTTCAGCTGTCTCTAAAGTAAACCTAAATTGATAGTAAACTCAGATTTTTCTTGTTTACAGTAAATAAATTGAAAAACAAAAAGTTACAGATGCGGAAGGGTCACAATCTTCCAATTATAATAGAAAAGGCAACACTAAAGGCGCATACACACGCCTGATTCCTTCAAACGCTCAGCGGATCAGTAAGAACCAGCCTTATCAGCCTGCCGACAGACTGTACATACGGGCAAACTGTCGGCAGAACGGCCGCCCCGCGGGCTGGTCTGATGATGACCCGTCATTTGAAGGAATCAGGCGTGTGTATGCACCTTTAATAAAATCAAAACTGATAAGGCAACAGGCCACGGATGGCATACATCCTCGGCTGCTAAGTGAATTATGTTTAGTTATTGATAAACCCTTTATCTTTTCTTTTGTGACTCGCTTTCAAGTTCTTTCAAGTGGCATATTAGAATAGATTGGTGTACAGGCCTCGTTTTCCCATTATTTAAGAAGCCCCCCCCCAAACTAAAAAACCAAAACAGATCTGGGAAATTATAGACCTTTAAGTTTAGCATCAGTTATGTGCAAACTATTTAAAAGGTACCTAATAGATTCTATACAAGACTTCATAGTAGAGAATAATCTAATTTCTCAGTATTAACATAGGTTTACTAAGGATAGGTCTTGTGTGACTAACACGCTCAGCTTTTATGAGGTGGTGAATGCTAATGTGGATAATGGGAATGCTGTAGATGCGATATAACGGTATTTGGGTTTTGCGAAGGCCTTCAATACTGTTCCCCACAACAGTCTAGTACAAAAGTTGAGGATGCAAGGACTGGGGAAGAGTCTGTGTGCATAGATAAGGAACTGGCTAATGGACAGAAAGCAAGAGCTGTGGTCAAAGGATCATATTCAAAATGGGTGACTGTTAAGGCCCATACACATGTCGAACTTTTGCGAACGACGGGACGTTCAAACGACCTGTCGTTCGCAAAAGTCCGACGTGTGTATTGGCCTTTAGGAGTACTCTTCAATCATTTAATAATGACCTAGTACAGTGTTTCTCAAATCTGTCCATTTCTTTTTTAAAGCTGATACAAATCCTGCAATAGATCTGCAGTGTGTCTACTTCCTGCTTTCATGGAAGCAGACATAGGGTTAACATCCTGTGTTTACAAAGTAGCTGCTTTGCCATGGCAGATTAGATTCCTGAGCTGACACAGCTGAGAGATCAAATTGCACTGGTGCACATTACACAGCTGAGGGGGAATTTGAGAGGCTGAACTCTCTAAATACATAGAGTGTACATTTCTCTATGTTTTCCTACTGTCCTGTGCAAGAGTTCAGGTCCACTTTAATTAAACTGAACAGAGTTTGGCTATTTAGTGACTAGCCCTGGCAGGCTCGCTGCATTTCAGCATTATAGCTGGAAGCCAAATTTCTGTCGCTATCAGTCATATTGGTACATCCTGGTAGATTGGTCTCCTGATCATGGGGCTCACCACAGAGATGGGGGAGGGGATTGGGTGGAGGGTAAAGGGGTTCCCATATCTCTCAACTTTTTGAGATGAGAAAGAGGGACACTTAAGCCTCGCCCCTGCCACGCCCCTAGGCATGCATACCATAAAGATTTCATAAGAAAAATATGTTGTTTTATAATTCAAACCACACTGGTCCTTTCAATCCTGGTTCATTTACCTTCATATTAACACTTTAAAATTATTAGTAATATATTGAATTTAAAGGATGGGAATAAAGTTTAGAGTCAATCAAAAACATTTTTCAGTAGATAAATACATATATTTACATAGAAAAAGGGACTAAGTCCTGAAAGAGGGACAAATGAGGAGGAAAGAGGGACAGAGGGACAGGGTTCCCAAAGAGGGACTGTCCCTCCAAAAGAGGGACAGTTGGGAGCTATGGGGTTTCCAATCAAAGTTTTGCTTGAGGGCCTCATGTTGTGTAATTATACCCCTGCTTTTGCTACTTGTTATAGCAGAATGCCATTGAAGCAAACTGAATAATTTGCCCTGAAGCAGGTTTGCTATATGATAGCTTCATCCATCATTTGTGAGTGGCTGTAACGTCTAATGATCAGTAATTGCGGAGATAAAACTCATGTCAATAGATAGGATGAGGTAGTAGAAAACAGGAACCTGTTCTTATGCATCTGCTGGTTCCAAAGGTCTCTTCTGACAGAGCTGCAAGCAAATAAAAGGCACGGGGTCATGGGAAGGAATTCCATATTGCAAAGAAGAGATTTTATATTTTTGTTGTAAAATTTCAAACCAGTGGAAGCTGGTAAATGGGAGTCAGTACTGAAGTGCTGTAATCAGACGCCACTGGCGTCTGGCTGTATAAGGAACATTTTGCATGTTTGTAGAGCTCCATGGATACGAGTGTGTAGTCACATCCCACAGTGATCCATGCAACCTGTGAATCAGGCAAAGGCCAAGTGTAACTCCGCATTCACTGAAATATTGCCATGAACCTATATCATTGCTATGCAGGTCATTTTGTAGTTTTATGTAAAAAAAAATGATCCCTTGATTTTTATTTGCGGCAAGCTACTATTTTCTGAAATTGTCTGAAAGTTATAGATCACTTCTTGGGAATAATGTGTAAATCTGATCTATTAGGTAGAGAAGAGCCAAATTGGTGAAATCTGGTTTGGGATTCTACTCCTACTTTCCAGGCCAATTTCTGAATTCTATAGTACAACTTTTGCAAGCTGAAATGCATTGAAGCATGGGGTCCCCCTCCCAATTACTTTTAACCTCTTGTCTCTATGGAGGCTGGACTAGGGAATTCAGAACATAAATACTGAATGTCTAGAGGGGGTTCAAGGGACGAATTATTATTACATAAGGAGGCCTCTTTGATGTCCATGACTAATGCCCTGGGTAGTTTGGGTCAGGGGTGCCGCGAGGCATAAAGCGAACCAAGCGGCCGCTTGGGGCCTCAAGATCGTAGGGGCCTCAGCGGCTCAGTGACGTCGGCGTGACGTCACTGTTTTCCCGCAGCCCCGCGGGGCTGGCAGAGCAGGGCAGGGCTACGGGAAGATGGCCGCCGCCGAAACCCTGCTCTGGAGACTATTTATGCCTTCAGTACAGGGCTTTGGGTGGCCATCTTCCCGTAGCCCTGATTCAATCAGCGCGGGAGATTGGAGGAGGGAGGGAGCTCCGTGGGAACTGCGCGCCTGAGGAGCCGGCCAGGAGAGGAGACGGGGAGAGAAGACTTCTGCCAGTGCCAGGTGAGTAAATTCTTTTCTTTTTGCAGCTCTGAAAATGTGCCCTAATTGCGTTTAATATCTGCTGAACTGTTCCCTAATTGTGTTTGATTTCTGCTGAACTGTGCCCTAATTGCATTTGATTTCTGCTGAACTGTGCCCTAATTGCGTTTGATTTCTGCTGAACTGTGCCCTAATTGCATTTGATTTCTGCTGAAAATGTACCCAAATTGCGTTTGATTTCTGCTGAAAATGTGCCCAAATTGCGTTTGATTTCTGCTGAAAATGTGCCCAAATTGCGTTTGATTTCTGCTGAAAATGTGCCCAAATTGCGTTTGATTTCTGCTGAAAATGTGCCCAAATTGCGTTTGATTTCTGCTGAAATGTGGCCCAAATTGCGTTTGATTTCTGCTGAAATGTGGCCCAAATTGCGTTTGATTTCTGCTGAAATGTGGCCCAAATTGCGTTTGATTTCTGCTGAAATGTGGCCCAAATTCTGTTTGTTTTCTGTTGAAATGTTGCACAAATTGCGTTTTTATTTTCTGGTGTCTGGGGTAACTGTTGCTGCATTTATTATTTAATAGTCATAGTTGGCTATATTTGCTGTGCTACGGTTAAGCTCCGCCCATACAATGTCATTGGCAAATCCATCTTTTGGCGCGGCGCGCTGCGCGCGCCTCAATCACCCCCACATCCATTTTCCCCGCAAACAGCCCCGCCCCAATCCGCCCTCCAGCTCCACCCACATGTCATGGCCACGCCCGCTTATGTGGGATAGCCACACCCATTTTTAGGGCCACTTCCTACAGTCCGCTTGGGGCCACAAAAACCTTAGCTGCACCCCTGGTTTGGGTTTCAATGACAGGAACAAAATTTCAGCCTTTTTTAAACAATTGAGATGGTTTTATCTGATTTAATTGTATGTATATGTGCATGACCTCTGTCTTGTAAGGGTTAATGCTTGGGCATTACCTGAGGGAAATGTAACCGCCCCCATGATTAGGTATTTAGGTGGGGTTTGAAAAGGAAAGGGTGAGGCTTGGTGTCCTGAGGAGGCGTGAGATCGCGCAAAACAGCAGTCGACACAGGCGTGTTTGTAACCTGTTGTAACTTTTTTAGCATGCTTCAATAAATTACCTGTGCAACTGGAGTGCCGGAATCCATCTTCTTTCTTCGCTTAAATACTATATTGTTCGTAAACATTACCTCTGCTAAATTCAGGTTGCTTAAGGGTATTATAAATGTATAAATGTATTCTTTATTGTCCCCTGACAGGGAATCAGCGATAGAATGGGGGAGAAACTCACCTGTTCGCTGTGAAGTGGTCATTAATCTTAAACCCGCCCTTCTGTCACTTGCCAGAAGCCTTGCTGTGAAGTCCTGAGCTCTGAAGCCACCCCACCTTGTGTTGCTGTGGCCCGCCCCCAGCTTAGCAGGTGCCTAACAGGTGCAGAATGCTCCCGGCCATTAGAGTGCGACAGAGAGGCGCGCACGGCTGGACTGTGCCTGTGCCGACTGGAGGAATTACCTAGCCACCTAGCGGAGGATCAAGGCGGCCCAGGGAAATGATGAGGGAGCAATCAGCCTGAAGGGGGCTAGATGAAGCCCCAGGTATGTATCATTTTGTTTTTAATAGTCTCAGGAACACTTTAAGTGTCAGGAAGTGCTTTTTTAAGGGGGGAATATGATAAGGCAAAAAGGAGATAGATGATAAAAACATCATCTTAAAGCTAATAAAAATAACACCAAAAAAACCCACAAAACTTCAAACAGAACCTATTGTGAAAGGGAACCTGAGTAAAAGGAATATGGAGGCTTCCATCCTCATTCTTTAAACAATGTTGATGGTCAGCCTGTAATGTTACAAGTCACTGGCCCAGAATGAGCATGCAGATCCGATGCTGGGACTCTGCTTTGACTCCACTGGCTGCATGCTTGTTGTGGATGTGTGACTCAAAAACAGCTAAAACCAAAAGCTTAGCATGACAACCAGGCAACTGGCATTGTTTATAAGGGAATGAAACCAGCAGCCTCCGTATTCCACTCACTTCAGGTTCCCAGTGCAAAAGATCATTTTTTTAACAAGTGTACTTGAGACGAGTTAAGTAAAGAATTCATATTTACCTGGGGCTTTCTCCAGCCCCATGAACTTTGTTGCCTCCCTCGCCATCCTCCCCGGTGGCTCCACTCTTCTGTAATAGCCCCCAGTAATAGGACTTCAATCCTGCCAGTCAGGCTGCTCTGTGCATGCAAGCCTGGCTGTGTGTGCGCCCCCGTCATGCTCCAATCACCGGTAGTGTTCTGCGCATGCGCAGTGTGGCCCGACTGGTGCGACTGAAGCCATTTTACCAGGCGCTATTACAAAGTAACAGAGCCATCAGCGAGGGTGCCGAGGAAGGCAACAGAGTTCATGTGGATTCCTCCAGCCCCAGGTATGTATCAATTCTTTACTTTAATCGTCTCAGGTTCACTTTAAACACACAGAAGACACAGATGTAACAGCTGGTCCCTCTGCTTAACCTCCCCGGCGTTCAATTCCCAGGATTTCTTTGCAAAAAGTGATAAAATGTATTTTTAAAACTTTTTTTTTTCCTGTAACTTGCCAAACTGTGTCAAGCAAGGGTCTAGTATACAGTGCAGAAGAGTATTGATGTGTATGCACGTTTATACTGTTCACAGCATGTTTTTATGGATGGACATTTCTGTCCATACCGCTGGGGAGGTTAAAGTGGATCCGAGGTGAACTTTTACTCATTGCATAATTGTGTTACTTTCCTATTGTTTATAGGGCATTCCTTAAGCCAAATACTTTTTTGTTTTTGTTTTAATACTCCCTATTTCCCTATAAACTAAATAAACCACGCCCACAGGTTTTCAGAGAGCCTTGGCAGTAGCAAGGGCTCATGGGAGCTCAGTCTGGGCAGGAGGAGGAGGTGTTACTAGCCATTGATTTCAGAGGCAGAGGGGATGAGTGAGGAATTAGGTTTTTTTCACAGGCTGAGTGCTCAAGATACAGATAAGCCTGCCTCTGTGTAATGTTTACAAACAACATGGCTGCTGTTACTGTATCACAGGAAGAAATAATCATTTTCTATTAAAGCTGTTTGCAGCTAGATTTGCTGTGTAAACTATCTAAACTTTAGATAAGATATATAGACAAGTTACTTGTTATAGTTACTTTTTCATCTCGGATCCGCTGCTTTAATCATACCGCCCAACTTTTTGAGATCAGAAAGAGGGACACTTAAGCCACACCCCTGCCACACCTCTAACCACCCCCACGACACACCCCATACTATAACAATTTCATTAGAAAAATATGTTGTTTTATAATTCAAACCACACTGGTCCTTTCTATCCTGGTTCATTTTCCTACACATTAACATTTGAAAATAAGAAATATATCAATTTAAAGGATGGGAATAAAATTAAGAGTCTTATTAAACACATTTTTGTGTATAAAAACACATATTTATAGATCTGTACATGAGTCCTGAAAGAGGGACAAATCAGGGAGAAAAAGGGACAGAGGGACAGGGTTCCCAAAGAGGGACTGTCTCTCCAAAAGAGGGACAGTTGGGAGATATGGCTTAGGCCCCTTTTACACTTAGTCAGTTGCTCTCAGTTATAACTGAAAGAAAACAGATTTCAAAGTAATGCCCATGTTTTCCGATGGCACCTTTCACACTTAAAGCACTCCTGAACCCATATAAACCACCTGTGAAGTAAAAAACCAATGATAAATACTTACCTACTTAGGATCTCTCTCGCCGTCCTATCTGGCACGCCAGGTCTCCCGTTCCACTGTAATTACATTTTCTAATTTTGTCACGCACACAGTAATGGCGCTGACCTAAATACTTCCGGGTCAGCGCCAACTTCTGCAACACATTACGCGTCTCCGTTCTTTAGTGTAGCCGGTTGTTCCCTGCTCTGGCTACGCAGTGCGGACACATGCTCACAGCTCTCGTGCTTAGTGAGAGCTGGGAGTCAGTTAAAATATGACTGCGCATTTGGAGCCGGCAGGGACGCGCATTTGGAGCGGTAATTATACCGCTATTAAACACGGCCGAGCAAAGCAGAGAGAAGATCATAGAGGCAGCGCTGGGGATAAACTGCCTCTTCACAGCATCGACGTTCCAATGAAAGTCGAAGATTACGGAGTGGCAGTGTGGGGACACCAGGGAGCAAATAATTGTGAGGTTTGTGCTGTGACTTAATCCCGGCACCTGAAGCAAAAAAAAAACAGATGTATCGTGGTTCAGGGGTATTTTAACGCGTTTTAACCAAAATCTTTGTCACAATGCACTGCTATGGAAAAAACGCGTACCAACGCACACCAACTGATTAAGTGTAAATGGGCCCTTGATAAACTTTCATGCCATTCAGATGGTACATTTGTATCTTTACTTAAAGTTGGACGTTAACTGATCTTTTAGGTTCTCCAGTCTTTTTTTTTTGTATGAAGCAAAGACTCACTGCACTTGGTAACTTGGTCTGGCTCTGGAAGTAGATAAGAAGACTGCACTGGAACCTACCCCTGAAAACAGAAGAAATCGCAGCACTATCTCCAAGAGAGATATTTTCACTTGATTAGTGACTAGCCATTGTAAATAGCTCAATGACATTTAAAAAAAAAGAAGAAAGAATTCCCACTGGAGGCAGAAGTAAATATTATGTTACAAGTATGACTATAAATAGCTTTAATTCTGATGCCAGGAAAAGGTTTAAACAGCTTTTGAAAATGAATGAGCTCAGGCTGTGTGAAGATAGGTTTCTGTGCGCCGGGTCCGCTCTGGCTCACATGGCTCTAATTCCCGTTAACAAATAGGGTCATTTCGTGGAGTGTTGTAATCGTACTCATTTTAAATTATACCTTTGTATGCTGGCAAAGAGCCCGAGGTCATTATGTACCGTGTGCTAAATTGTGCACCACGGAGCCGGGCGCTGGGCGGAAATCAGGGAAAAACAAATGGAAAAGTCAGACGTGAGATGTGGACAGTGTAAAGTGCGGCATCTTATAGCTCTGTCTTGTAGGCAGATTGTACAGATAAGTTTTGGCATGGGGCGCCTGCCATGGGCTTAGCTGTACAGGCTTTTTATAGCAAGCAGCTATGTCAGACAGAAGTCTCTGCGGCGGAACCTTTAAAGGAAAGCTACATAACTGAGGAAATTAATTAAAGCTCTTCAAGGGAACCTGAAGTGAGAAGTATATGGAGGTTGCCATATTTCTTTCCTACAATACCAATTGCCGAACAGGCTGATCTCTGTGTCTGCAGTAGTGTCTGAATCAGGGGTGTAACCAGTGGCATAGCAATAGGGGTTGCAGAGGTCTCGACTGCTCCGGGGCCCTTGGGCCAGATGAGCCTCGTAGGGCCCTCCCTCAACCGCAGTATTAGCTCTCTATTGGTCCTGTGCTGGTAATAATCACTTGAATAGTAGCAATCATTACCAAACTGTTCCCCATCCCCTTCTTGCACCTCAGACACTGTGGTTGTCCTTGGCAGGTTTTGGTGAGCTGTATCAATTGTATGTATAGAGTGCCTGGGGGGGCTAATGTAAAACTCACACTGAGGGCCAATAGCTCCTTAGCAACGCCATTGGGCGTAACTAGGGGGGGAGCAGCCCCTGTGACTGCAGGGGGGGGGGGCAGAGTGGGGAGGGGCAACTAATAACCTTCCCTTCCTATGATACTCCAGACCAGGTGTTTTTGTGGCTACACACGTTATGTGTGTGAAGATCCTGACGGCCACAATTGTTTAACCTATTTTGGTTCCTGGACGTAGAAACTACGTCCAGGAACCATGCGCGCTAACGCGCGCTCCCGTGGCTGATCGCGCGCGTGCACGTGCACTCCCGGCTGCGGATTCGGTAGCCACGGAATCAATGTATCGGGCTATGGTGCCCGATCACTGATTCCTCTCCCCCGCTGAAAAAGCGACAGCTTCTCTCGGAAGCTGTGCTTTTTCTGGCCGTTGCCTCCCCTCTGCGTCACTCTAAGCGTCTGTTACGCTTAGAGTGACGTCATGTAAACAAACTCATGGCCACCATCTTGTGGCCAAAAAGTAAAACTACAACTAAAAGTAAAAATTTTTTAAAACAACACACAATTACATTATAAAACTATAGTTTACATCCCACCCTCCCAAAAATACCCAAATAAAATGTTTAATATAAAAAACAAAACAAAAAACATTACAATAAAAACAAACAAACATGTAAATATTTACCTAAGGGACTAAACTTTTTAAATATCAATGTAAAGATGAAATATTTCTATATTTTTTTTATTTTAAACTTGTAAATAGTGATAGATGCAAAACGGAAAAAATGCTCCTTTATTTCCAAATAAAATATTGTCGCCATACATTGTGATAGGGACATAATTTTAATGGTGTAATAACCGGGACATATGGACAAATACAATACGTGAGTTTTAATTATGGAGGCATGTATTATTTTAAAACTATAATGGCTGAAAACTGAGAAATAATAATTTTTTTTCTTATTCTTCCTGATTAAATGCATTTACAGTAAAGTGTCTCTTACCAAAATGTACCCCCCAAAGAAAGCCTAATTGGTTGTGGAAAAAACAAGATATAGATCAGTTCATTGTGATAAGTAGTGATAAAGTTATAGGCTAATGAATGGGAGGTGAACATTTCTCAAGTGAAAACGATGGAACGCGAATGGGTTAATGAAATTTGCAAGATGGGCCCCCAGACTGTGAGGTCGCCAAGTGGAGGCAAGGGAAAGGGCGTGAACATTGAGTGGGCCCCATTAAGTTTTGCTGGGGGGCCGATGATTTATAGTTACACCTCTAGTCTGAATCACACATCAGAAATCAGACTTTTGTCAGAAACATCTGATCTGTATGCTTATTTAGGGTCTATAACTAAATGTATTAGAGGCAGTGGATCTTTACTTACCCGGACTTCTTCCAGACCCTAAAAGTCATTTATGTCTCCTCTAGATCCCATTGGCAGCCTCTGATGGATCGGGGACCCGACCCATTCACTGTCTTATGTGTGCGCTCACCCGTGTGCACAGGTGCAGTACAGTCCTGATAACGTCCTACAACCTACATGGATTGGCAATCCTTCAGAGACTGCCAGCGGGACTCGGGAGAAAACCAGAGCTGCGGCGAGGGACAAAAATAACTTCCAGGGTTAGAAGAAGCCCCAGGTAAGTAAAGCTATATTTATTTTTTCACCTCATAACTCTTTTAACCATTTCTGCCGCAGGGACGTGATCCTAATGCCTGCAGCGGCAGCTGCTACAGCCGCAGGGACGCGATAGTCACGTCCCTGCAGCTGGGGGGCCGTGCGTGCAATCGCGCTGGCAAATGCCTGCGATCGCGACGGTGCCGGCAACAGGGGGGATTGGCTGCAGGGGATAAAGTACCCTGAGCCAATCCGTACATGTCCGCCGAGAATGAAAACTGAAAAAATGCACCTTTATTTCCAAATAAAATATTGTCACCATACATTATACTACTGATATAATTTTAACGTTGCAATAACGGGGACAAATGGCCAATAAAATGTGTGGATTTTATTTACAGCAGCATGTATTATTTTAAAACCATAATGGCTTAAAACTGATAATGTTTTTTTCCATTTTTTTCTTATTATTTCCATTATAATGCATTTAGAATAAAACAATTCTTAGCATAATATACCATCCAAAGAAAGCCTAATTGGTGGCGGAAAAAAACAAGGTATAGATCATTTCTTTGTGTTAAGTAGTGATAAAGTTATTGGGGAATGAATGGGAGGAGCGCTGAAATGTGAAAATTCCTCTTGTCCATAAGGTGAAAAATACTACATAGGTATGTATAAAAACTTAATTTTATTTTTAGCTTCAGATTTGCTTTCATTTCTGCTGCTTTACAAAGGAATGACAAACTGTGATTCTTTAGCTTAACACGGTCTGATGTACATAATCACCAGGCGGAAGACAGTCTCCTCTTGTGATGTGCACACGAGTCACGAACTCTCAGAGCTCTCTACACACCGGGAACCACGTCTGAATCCTTCACATTGAATAGGCATGAGTGCACACGTGAGCATGTCTTCCTGTACATTGCTGGGGCATCACGCTGCATCTTCCCAGGCCCCTCGGCCAATTTAGCAAAACAACGTGCAGTGTGAAGCCTGTTTGTATGTGTGCATGTTTAAAATAGAAGTAAAATAAAAAATTAATAAGGTGAAAACATCATCCAATTTTAGTTCCTTATCGTATTATTTCTATTAAAATTGCCATGTCTCTATGGCTCTGACTCATTGAAAGTTTTTGTCTTTTTTTTTAACATGAGATTATTTTTGCATCTTATCAGTGAGATACATTCTCAGCCCTTGAAAAGTAGAAAAGGACTCAAAACAAGTTGTCCCAAGGTAACTGAAAGTATCGCCAGTAAGATGAAAAAACTCAGGAGCAAAGTTTACTGAATCAGTGCCCAGCCATTTAAAAAAAATTTTTTTACTCTAGGCACTGATGTTTCAACTTGCAGTTAGCGTAAACAAAGTTAAAAGGGTTTCTCCATCACAATCCCCTGCCAGGAGGTAGGAGGTCCCACCTGTGTGGATTTCTCTCTGCTAAGCAGCAGCTCATCCGAAAACAACCTCCTTAGCCTCGCCTCTCTCTTAGTGATTGAATAATAATTTGGAGGAGGTGGAGTTTTGCACTGTTAGAAATAGCATCTTACAGGGCCCTTTTCCACTAGCAATCGCTAGCGTTCACGCTGAACGCTAGCGATTGCTGAATCAGAATCAGAATCGCATTTATTTCGCCAAGCACGACTGGGTCGTGCCCGGAATTGGGCTTGGCACAAGAATACAGGGCATGTACATAGAAACATATGAGACAATAGAGCATAGAACATCACAAGAACAATATTTTACATCAATACTTTACAAACACATCTGGTTCCAAACATATACGTGATACCTTTCCAAACACATCAGCCATGTGGTGGTTTATATGCAGAAAGTCATGGGGGGGGGCAGCCTACGGGGGGAGAGAAAGGGCAGAGCGTATAGAGTTCAGCGAAATTACAGCTGAGGGGAAGAAGCTGTTTTTGTGTCTCGTGGTCTTTGTGGAGATGGACCGGTACCTTAGATACCTCCGCCCCACGGGGAGCTGATTGAAAAACTGGTGGCCGGGGTGGGAGGGATCCTTGGCAATCTTCAGTGCTCTGGAGCGTAGTCTGGCGTTGTAGAGGGAGTCCAGGGCAGGGAGTGTGTTCCCGATGATTCTTTCCGCTGACCTGATGACCCTCTGTAGTTTGCGTCTGTCGCCTTCGGAGGAGCCAGCATACCATACAAGGATGGAAGAACAGAGGACGGATTCGATGGTTGCGGTATAGAAGTTTGTCAGGAGTTTTTGTGACATGCCGAACTTCTTCAGTTGGCGGAGGAAGTAAAGCCTCTGCTGGGCTTTCCTCTGGGTGGAGACCGTGTTAGCCTTCCACTTCAGGGTGTTGGAGATGGTGGTGCCCAGGAGGCGGGCACAGGGCACACTCTCCACCACCATTCCTCCAATGTGCAGTGGAGGTGGCGAGGGGGCATGTTTCCGAAAGTCAATGATAATCTCAATGGTTTTTGCGTTGTTGAGGACCAGCTTGTTCTCCTTGCACCAGTGGCAAATCCTTTCCACTTGATGGCGGTAAGCCTGCTCGTCATTGTTGGAGATCAGGCCGACTATGGTGGTGTCGTCTGCAAATTTGATTACCTTGACAGAGCTTGCTGAGGATCTGCAATTGTTCGTGTACAGGGAGAACAGGAATGGTGACAAGACGCAGCCTTGTGGAGCCCCTGTGTTGGTGGTCTTTGGTTGCGAGGAGGTGGAGCCCAGCTTTACCACCTGGGATCTGTTTGTAAGGAAGTCATTGATCCACAGTTGGAGTGTGGGGGGTACACGTAGTATATGGGGGCTAATGGTGTTAAATGCTGAGCTGAAGTCGAGGAGGAGGACCCTGGCATATGAATTTGGTTTGTCGAGGTGATTGTAGGCAAGCTCCAGACAGATGTTAATGGCGTCGTCGGTCGACCTATTTGCCCTGTATGCAAATTGGTACGGGTCTAGTTGGGTTTCTGTTTTGTGTTTAAGGAGGCGCAGGACCGCCTTTTCAAAAGTTTTCATTATGACCGATGTGAGGGCAACAGGCCTGAAATTATTGAGGTCGGACGCGCCCTGCTTTTTGGGTACAGGGATGATGGTGGACCTCTTGAAGCATGCCGGTACTCTGCCACACTGTAGGGACTTGTTGAAGACGGAGGAGAGGATAGGAGCAAGCTGCTGTGCGCATGTTTTCAGGCAGGCTGGCGACACTCCGTCAGGGCCCGAGGCTTTCCTGGCCTTTAGCCTGGACAGGTGGCACGCCACGTCCGCCTCGCTTACGGCCGGGGAGGCAAGTTATGGCCAGGTGGTACGGCGGTATGGGGTGAAGTGATGGGAGCCTGTAGCCTCGCAGGAGCCTCATTCTCCTCGAACCTGCAGTAGAAGTCGCTGAGGTTTTCCGCCAGCTCAGTGCTGGGAGGTGCGCTTTGGGGGGGGGGGGGGCTTGTAATTGGTTGCAGCTTTAAGCCCTCGCCAAACGGCTTGTGAGTCATTTGAGGAGAGGTCCTCCTTCAGCTTGTCTGCGTATCCTTTCTTTGCATTTTTCAATTCCCTGTCAAGCAAGTTTCTTGCCCTCTTGTATTCCTCCCGGTTCCCGGACTTGTGTGCGGCTTCCTGAATCGCAATTACCGGCGATTCCTCGACGTTCGCGGCCGCGATTTTGCTATGCTATGCACTGTATAGCAAAATCGCGGCAAATATCGCTCCGCCATGCGTTCGCGTTCCCGGCAAAAACGAATCGCGGTAGTGGAAATGACCTACCGCGATTCCTATGTTAAAAAGCAAACCGTAGCGATTGTAAAATCGCTAGCGGTTTGCGTTTTTGCGATTCAGCCAGCGCAAACGCGCTGGTGGAAAAGGACCCACAGAGAAATCATCACAGGAGTAATTGCCAAGTGAGTGACAGTGCAACCCGGGAGCCTTAATCAGAACCCTTCAATCGTAAAAGGGTCCCCACCTTGGCCAGCAGTCACATATGGCCTCTCAGTCGTTGTTAACAATCATTGGTGGCTCCGATTATCTATGAGCAGTCACAGGCGGCTCCTAATATTGGCCGGCAGTCATAGTGGCCCCCAGTATCCACCAACAGTCATAGGTAGTCTCCAATATCCACCAGCAGTCAACAGTCTTGGATAACTCCCAATATCTGTCAGAAGTCATGTGGTCCTCAGTATCTGTAAGCAGTCATAGATGGCTCCCAAGATTTGTAAGCAGTCATAGTCACATTCTTTGTCTGGGGTGATCCCTGCCTCTATCATTGGTTAGCAGGTATTACATAGTTGAGGACTGTCAGAGAGAGGTTAGGTTTAGAGAGGTTAGGCATAAGGAGGTTTGGTTTAGGTTAGGTGTCAGGAAGTAATGTATATGAGGCAAGGGTGAGGTTGGTATGCTAAGGTTTGGTGTCCGGAAGGGGTTTACATTAGAAGTAGTCGTTAGGGTTAGGCGCCGCATTAGGAAGGAGAAAGGGATTGTTGAAGGTCAGCCAACTGATGAAAAGAAGCACTGAAACCCTAATGAAAGCACTGTCACACAGTTGACAATATGTATGTGCAATAGCGATAGTTTTACCTTAGCTGATTTCCAACAGAAAATACCTCTTTATTGTACTAAGCCTAGGACACATTCAGCATGGAATCTGGACCATATTTAATGACCAAATCCAGTAGAGATGTCCCTCTAGTTGGCTCGGTCAGCTTTAGGGTCGGATAATCAGCAACTATCTATTCATCTATCTATCTATGGCAAGGATTCCTGTGTATGAAGGAAATGTTTATTAGTTGTCATTTCATTGTACAATTCTTTCAGTAGCCTATGCTAAAAACAAACATGGGCTCATATTCCTTTCACAGCAGAAATGCAGAGGGACTCAGTCCAGTTCTGGTTCCACAGAGCTTCTCGGCAGGAATCCTGGCAGCCATGATCAGTTGCTCACTCACCCACCCACTGATACTTCCTCCACTCCAGTGTCAGTCAGCAAGCATGAACTGTAACCTTGTCCCAGCATTTCTCAGTGTATGTGCCGCCTCAGCTGGAAGCCTTGTGTGAGGAGAGGGAAGAGAGGGCGGAGAACCAGCACATCATCCTCATCTTCCTTCTCACAAAGCAAGGCTTGCACTATGGCCATGTAGATCATCATATACAGTACTATAAGTGCACAGAAATAGTAGAGGGAGAATGGAGTTCTAGGACCTTGTGGTCAAGTATGTCACATATATACATACACACACACACACACACACACACACACACACACACACACACACACACACACACACACACACACACACACACACACACACACACGGTCAAGCACCATCTCAAATTAGCAATAACCTAAAATTATGTCAAATTTTGGAGTGTGAAGAAGTGGCCAGAAAATTGTACCAAACCTTTGCTAAGGGGTGAATGGGGGGTGTGAAGGTGATCACCATGTGGCCCAGGTGGCCTCTGGACACCGTTATCAGCTCAGCATGAAGCAAACAAAAGGGAGAAGAGCAGGAAGGAGAACTATATCAGGCACCAGCCCGGTCTATATTTACATAGCCTTATTCCACCCTCCCTGGAGCTTGGTGTCGCCCCCTCTGCTTGTGACACATGGATCCATATGCAATTAACTTTTTTTCCCTGAGTTTTCTCCTGTGAGATATTTTCAAAATGTGTCAATAAAATGCCTTTTAACCGACCAACAAGCAAAAAATACTTAAAATAGTTTTTTTGCCTACTTTTTGGTACTTTTTCCATTGCAAAGTGCTGAAAACTTACTGTAAACAGAAGATAAAAAAGAGTATCTCCTAAAAAGTTAATTGCATATTGGCCATGATGCGGTCCACACCTACCGTCCGCACCACTCTAGTTACACCACTGTTGGAGCTGTGATTAGATGTAATACTGCTATTCAGCCACCAGGGCTGTGATCGGAAGGAATACTGTTATTCAGCCACCAGAACTGTGATCGGATGCAGGGCCGGCCCGCTCATGAGGTGGGGTGAAACATTTGCCTCAGGCGGCACATCTGGGGGGGCGGCCCCCCACCCACGGATAGGCGGGTGGGGGGCCGCCCGCCGAGTTGGAGGAGTAGCGGGCAGAAAGGGGGTATTGGGCCTAGCGGTGGGAAGGGGGGTCGGACCCCCCCTCCCTCGCCTGGGTCCCCCGATCTGCGCTCCCCTCCAGCTGTAAATAGTGGAGTACCAGCGTATAGATTAAGATTAATACCCCCTTTCTGCCCACTACCCCTCCAGCTTGGTGGCCCCCCCCACCCACCGGGGGGGGGGGGGGGGAAGAGAGCGGCGATTTTTTTAGATTTTGCCTCAGGCGGCAAAAAGTCTAGGGCCGGCCCTGATCGGATGGAATACTGCTATCCAGCTATCTAAGCTGTGATTGGATGGAAAACTGCTATTCAGCCACCAGAGCTGTGATTGGATTGATTTGAGATGGGCAAACATCATTGGTTGGACACATTTGCGGCAAACCTCACCACTGAGCCAGAAAACAATGGACCAAGAAGAGAATAAAGATTTTGTTTTGGAAAACTAAACCCTAATTAGATTGTGGTTCCAGATAGCCTCCTTTATCATCCAACTTTGTGTTTGAATTCTTCAAAAGCAAATGCAAGAATAAAATGATTGTTTTGGTCGGCAGCACAGGTCTAAATAATACAGTAAGCAGTTTCAAACAGACAGTTACATTGTACAGGACTTACAGTAGTAGCAAACCATATGCTATAAAGTCTAAAATCATAGCATTCTCTGCTGACGTGTGTCCATTTACACCACACTCTGCATATAATATACAATGACCAGAATGAACTGTGTTTACCAATACAGACAGATGATAATTGCTTAGGGAATAAACATCTCTGGTCTGAAAGTCTACATTTCAGGAAAGAACGAGATGGTGTAACAGCAAGATTATTTTATGACCCTCCATAAACAGGCCTGGACTGGCCAGGGGGGAAGGGGGGCAATCTCCCCCCAGGCCACCTTTCATTCAGTGATTTAGGGCTGGTCCAGTGCCTGGTGTATTGAGGTTTGCTGTTGTAAGGCAATGTGAAACACTAGGCTAGCTGATAAAAGTGCAATTAGAGGGCAGGCAAGCTGGTAAATATGCACAGCATAATGCAGAGCTTGCCTGAAGGGTCCGTGGGCAAAAATCTGTCTGGTCTTTCCCCATTGTGATAATGACTGCATGTGTGGATAAGGTGTTAAACAAGTTGAAAAGTTTTTGACAGTCCCTAGACTCCAGGAGGGCTGCTGGCAGCTTGTGTGAGAGACTGGCAGGGACAGGAGTCCTATTACAGGCAAGTAGCCTCTCTGTGATGTGGGACTGCAATACAGATAAGCTCTCTGCTTCATCTCAGGCTATTCTCAATTTCTCGAATCGGATAAAAATTTGTGGTGGAAATTGGTTGAATGTATCAATCTGAGATGTTGGGAAATCTCAGTTGTCAGGTGTGGTTCTCAGGTGCGATAATCACGGCATGCGATAACCACGAATGATAGACATGACGTAAACCCCAGCCGTTGTCCCTCAAAATGTATTATGTACCCCCGATGCCTGTACTTTACCTGTCACACTGTCCCTAGAGTGTTCTTTCTGTATTTCCGCATTGGCACTCCACGTGACTACTGGCATATATGCAGGGCCGAGGCAGAGGCGAGAGAGGCTCCAGCCTCAGGGCGCAGTGTAGGAGGGGGCGCACAACTCACTCAGTTATCATTCCCCTATTGTATCTGAAGCAGAGAGAAATAAGAAAAGGGGATACATGGCAGTGACTGCAAGCCAGATAACTAGAGATTAAGGTGTTGGGGGCCCTGGGACACCTCTTAGTAATAGCAATCAGTGTGTGGCGGCTGGGGTGGGGGGGACGGAGGGGCGCACTTTGGGGTCTCAGCCTTGGGTGCTGGAGGACCTTGTCCCGGCTCTGCATATACGACGTGGGGTGCATGTGTGATGTCATTTGGGCTGGGGCTGCCATGATAACGGGCCTCTAGTTTGTGTTTCCCCCCAGGCCAAAAGGGCCCAGTCCTCCCCTGTCCATAAAATAAAACCGTTATAAACTAATGAGCTAAATAGCGCCATATCTAGAAACCATAGGGCCCCATAGCAAAGTTTTGGTTGCCCCCACCCGAAAAAAAAAAGTTAGAAGGCACCTTTGTGCCCCTCCCCCCTACACACACCAATTTTAGGTAGCCAGAGGGGCCCCCAGGTACACCCCAGTATAGGTAGCTCTGTTGCTGACCAGAGCAGATGATTTCGTCACTAGTCGCTATTTGGTGCCTCCATCGACCGCAATGCAGATGATCAGCTATGGGGCGCCAAGTGCTTATTTTGGGCCTGGGTGCTTGGCAATGATATAGCAGAGCAGACAGATTGGTTATTAGTTTAGCTGAACTCATATAATTGCACGGACAGGCACACGGATTGCTTATGAGCCGAACTCAGCAGCATGGGCGGGACTTTAGTGTGAGGGGATAGGAATGGGGTTTGGCTATAATATAGCAGACAGCTTTTCTGAGAGAGGAAAACTACATTGTATTTAGCCTTGCCACATATTTGGCCCACCTGGAATCGGCACACCCCGATGTCCGACTCCAGCCCCATTTTATGTGACCCTCAAGAGCTTTACATCTGCGTGATTGCCTGCAGTACAGAAAAGGGAGAAAATTAAACCATGCTGTATAGTTGTGTCTGTACTGGCGGTCTTTGACATTCCCATGGATATGTATGTACACAATCACATAATATTTTGACTTGCGCATGTGTACCATTTTTTTTTTTGACTAATGTCAATCCTTTCTTTCTTGTTTTTTTTTTTCTTTGGCCTGGATATCCCACAATACACACGTAACTGCTGGTTTACTGTAAGCACATTTGTGGAATATACTGTAGTATACAGCACAGGCTGCTCTCCGTTTCCACTTTCTTTTACTGCAGATAACATCACACTGCCTTCCAGGAGCGCAACTGGAAATCACTGGGCCCCCCTGTGAAACTTTGGATGGGGCCCCTCCCCAACCCGCTTTATGCACAGGGGAACTGAGGATCAATGTGATTCAATTGGCTAGTGCACACTTGAATGTGTTTTCCGCGTGCAGAGAAAAAAAGACAGCAGTGGAGTACTGCACCCATTTTCTCTATCAATTACATTAGCTTCTGTGATAAAACTTACATGGTTTTCACTTATACGGACACACATGGTGCGCAGAAAATGCATACGGATCACTGAAAGACATCAGCTTAATCAGCCTCAGCTTATTATACTCATTCTGCCCATCTCTGATGAAGCAGAACTAGCTCTGCAGACTTCTCCAGCATCACTACAGTACACAGCACTTGGGGAAGGGTAGAGAGGCTGGGGGCAGGGCATTGTACACAAGACCGTGATGCACACTAAATAGGGACTGTCTACAAATCTTTGTCTGCAAAACTTTGTATGATTCCTTATCAGTGGTTGAGCAGATGCAGTCATTAGAACAATTGTGCAGAGAGCAGACATTTTTTTTCTCTCAGTGCCGTTAGTTGTTAGTCTCTCAGGACAGGGAAAATAAACTTTTTCCCCCACGGGGCCCCCTGCGGCTTCTGGGACCCCTGCATCCCTTGCAGGGTCTATTGTTACGCCCCTGCTGCCTTCCCATTCAGAGGAGCACACCAGGGCAGGAGCCACGACCAGGTATACAAGGATAGCTCAAATTTTCATAAACTGGGTCTTGAAAGGCTGAGGAGTGCATCATGGGGCTTGTAATTCACAGCAACCATATGCTGCTGACCTGCGGTTTGAATAAAACTGGATCAGATACACAAATACACATTTTGCATCTCTGGAGTAGCAGGAAGCAAATCTGTGTTCCTTCGCTGATTGCCTGCTGCTTGTTCCAGGCTGAAAATTGTATTTTCCATATTCTAGAGGAACTTTCCATGTTGTTTATATATTATTACATTCCTACAGGTTTTACTGTGACCAGTTTTTTCCACAATCATAAATGCACCTTAACAAAACCACGCTGACAAACTTGGTTAAAAGACATAAAGAAAGGAATGCTTACGCAAGACTCGGCACTTAAAATGTATTCTTCGTAAAACTGGAGACTGGATTCAAAGCAGTGATAAACAGTGAGGAGATCTTTTCTTGAGATATATATATATACACCGGCCTTGATTTAAATCACAAGAGCCTACAGGCACAGATGTTCTGGGACCCTAGACTTGGCTCTCCAGGGCCGTGCAAAGGGTTCTTAAGTTAGAGTGACCATATTTTTGTGGGTCCAACCAGTGGCGTAGCTATGGAGCTGTGGGCCCCGATGCAAGTTTTACATTGGGGCCCCCCAAACACTCTATACATAACAATTGATATGGCACACCAAAAAATGTCAAGGACAACCACAGTGTCAGAAGTGCAAGAAGGGGATGGGGAGCAGTTGGTTAATGATTACCACTATTCAAAGTATCTATAGAAGTGATTATTATGAGCACAGGATCAATAGAGAGCTAATACTGAAGTTGAGGGAGGGCCCTTCGGGGCCCCTCTTGCTCAAGGGCCCCGATGCGGTCGCAACCTCTGCAACCCCTATTGCTACGCCCCTGCGTCCAACCTGGGACGGAGAGGGGGGCGTGGGGGGGCAAAAAGTGGGGAGGACTGAGGAGCGCGCAGCGACGAAGACTGGGGGGGCGCGGCGAAAAATGGGCATGGCCATGACATTGTATGGGCGGAGCTAACGTAATGATGTAACAGCGAGGCATAAGAAAGCAGTGTTTACACCATGATGTGGACAAACGAGACTTTGCATCATGGGTGTGCAGAAACTGTGTGATGCTAATAGTATACCATAACCACAAAGCAGCAAACATAGCCATCTATGACCATTAAATAATAAATGCAGTAAAAGTTACCCCGGACACCAGAAAATAAACGCAATAGGCAACATGTCAGCACAAAATAACCGCAATGCAGGCAACATGTCAGTACAAAATAAACGCAATGCGGGCAAACATGTCAGTACAAAATAACCGCAATGCGGGCAACATGTCAGTACAAAATAAACGCAATGCGGGCAACATGTCAGTACAAAATAAACGCAATGCAGGCAAACATTTCAGTACAAAATAAACGCAATGCGGGCAACATGTCAGTACAAAATAAACGCAATGCGGGCAAACATTTCACCAGAATATAAACGCAATGCGGGCAAACATTTCACCAGAAAATAAACGCAATGCGGGCAAACATTTCACCAGAAAAGAAACGCTCTGCGGGCAAACATTTCACCAGAAAAGAAACGCACTGCAGGCAAACATTTCACCAGAAAAGAAACGCACTGCGGGCAAACATTTCACCAGAAAAGAAACGCACTGCGGGCAAACAATTCACCAGAAGATAAACGCAATACAGGCAAACATTTCACCAGAAAAGAAACGCAATGCGGGCAAACATTTCACCAGAAAAGAAACGCACTGCAGGCAAACATTTCACCAGACAAGAAACGCACTGCGGCAAACATTTCACCAGACAAGAAACGCACTGCGGGCAAACATTTCACCAGACAAGAAACGCACTGCGGGCAAACATTTCACCAGACAAGAAACGCACTGCGGGCAAACATTTCACCAGAAATGAAACGCAATGCGGGCAAACGTTTCACCAGGAATGAAACGCAATGCGGGCAAACATTTCACCAGGAATGAAACATAATGTGGGCAAACATTTCACCACAAATGAAACGCAATGCGGGCAAAGTACACCTGGAAAAAAACCATTTACTCACCTGGCAGAAGTCTTCCTCTGGCGAAGTCTGCTCTGTCCCGGGACCGTCTTGTTCCTCCTGCTCTCTCTGGTCTCCCGCGCTGACAGGGCTACGGCAAGATGGCGCCCGAAGCCCAGTACTGGAGACACAAATAGGTCTCCAGTACAGGGCTTCGGCCATCTTGCCGTAACCCTGCTCGCCTGCCGGTGTCGGAACAGACACCGGAAGAGGAGGCTGGAGCGGGGCTGCAGGAAATGAACTGGCACGGCGTCTACAGACGCCGCTGCCAGTTCATGAAGAGAGAGTGGCCAGAGTCCCGAGGCCGCTGAAAGCGGGACGTTTCCCGGGACCTCATGCTGCCTGGGACAGCGGACCCCGAATCCGGGACGCGTCCCGGGCAATCCGGGACGTCTGGTCACTCTACTTAAGTGGGTGGTGCTCAAGTGCACAGTAGTACCTTCAAGTGGTGGGGGACCTTCCCCCCAGCCCTACAGTGACTTTTGACCTTCACCCCCCCCCCCCCCCCCCGCTCTCAAACCGTCCCAAACCATCCCCTGAGCCCCTTCCTTGGCACATACATTTAGTCACAGAAGCACTTGCTGCATTCAATGGTATGGAGTCAGTCAGACCTGTCATCAGTGGCCGTACATTCCCCCTCACCTTGTTTCTGGGTAGGGGGTACTGGTTATCATGTGGGTGCTGGGTGCCATGTGGGTTCTGGGTGCGGGTACAGGGTGTCATTTGGGTTTTAGCTATGGGTGGGTATCAAGTGTCATGCGGGTGCTGATTGCAAGTACTTAGTTCCATGTGAGATCTGGGTGCGTGTATTGGATGTCATGTGGGTGCTGGGTGCAGGTACTGAATGTGACATGGATGCGAATAGTTGGTGCCATGCCTGTACTAGGTGCTGGCTATAGGTGGGCATTGGGTGTCACAGGGGCTTTAAATGCAGGTACTTTGGGTGTGGGTACTGGTTAAGTGGGTGCTTGGTGCAGATAGTGGGTGCCATGTGGAGGCTGTATGCAGGTGTGAGTACAGGGTGCAATGTTAGGCCTGGGTGCAGGTACTTGGTGTCATGTGAGTACTGGGTGCCAACTATGGGGGAAAAGGGTGTGGGTGGATGTTGGGAGAAGTAGAGATCAGAAGACGTCAGTGTGGGTGCTGCAGGAGGGGGAAGTAATTGGGGGTGCTGGGGGATGGAGAGGTCACTGGGGGTGCTAGGGGAGGGAGAGGTCAGTTTAGGTGCTGGAGAAGGTCACTATGGGTGCTGCTGGGCACAAGAAGGGTGCCATTGGGGGAGGGAGAGGTCACTATGGGTGCTGGGGAGGCAGGATCACTGCAGTGCTAATGCTGAGGAGGGAGAGGTTAGTGTGGGTCCTAGGTGAAGGGAGAGGTCACTGTGGGTGCAGGGTTAAGGGAGAGGTCACTGTGAATGCTGGGGAGGGGAGAGGTTACTGCTGTCAGGGAGACACCATCTTACCTGCTCCCACACAGGTGCAGGGATAATTACACTAGGAATCCTGTATGGGACCTCTTTACTCCAAAGTGTCCCAGATGGGGAGGAGCTTCCTGCAAGTGGGGCTTACCGCATGCGGTGGGCGGAGCTTATCATGACCAAGGGCAGGGCTTATTTTGCAGCCAAAGGGGCCTTTTAATGGGTATTTTAAAAGAGGTGGGGTGCTTGGGTACCCAGAGTCCCCCCCTGTACGTGCCTGTTGCCCTCCATGAACCTAAAGCCCCCCGCAGAACCACACCACAAGAGTGCTGGCTGTCCCAGCTGTCACTTCTCACTTAACTTGCCATCATAGGTAGCAACAGGTGCCTCTTTGTATTGGGTAGCCAGAGATACCCTCAGTGTTAGAACTCGTTCCCATATAGTGCGCTTTCATGTGCACTGCCATCCGACCATGCGCAGTGATTCACTACTGCATCGCCGCGTATGGTTGCCTGCATTTTGGGGCACTTCAGCCCGCGATCCCATTCAGTATAATGAATGGGATCACAAGCCTCGCCCCCCCGCCGGGAGTGACGCTCAGCGCAGAGCAATAGGGAAAGCAAAGCCTTAAGTAGCTAGAGGTTCCACAACTGAAAGGAAATCTTGTCAGTGGTGTGCCGAGAGCTGGGTGAGTAGCCCAGCTCAGGAGGCACTCGGGGAGGGGAGTGAGCTGCCTTTCCATCATCAAGCGCCTATAGGCACAAGCCTACAGTGCTGTATGGTAAATCTGTATATACTGTATAGATATGTATATATATATATATATATATATATATATATATACATACACACACACACACACACACACACACACACGGAGTATATACATTCTGTACACATACACCTTTGCTTTAGTCTCATTTCAGTTTATTGTTTTTAGATCTGTTATGCACTCCCCAGTCCCCACCTCCTCATTAACTAAAAAGGGCCTTATCCCGTGAACAGCTCCTCCCACCCATTTTACTTATGTATCCCCAAATTTCCAACAACAATGCTCTACTGGGGTTTTGGCCCAGATCTTCCTCTGCATATGGAAATGGGCCACAAGGTAACTCAACTTCCATCATTCACTATTGGGAGAGAGAGTGATGATCACGCCATTTGCCTCCTCCCTTAGCCAATGACAGGAAGGGAGACATGGCTGTTACAGCAACTAATCTCCCCACTTCATATACGCTGATGTAGCATGCAATGTATGGCTGTCAGAGGGAAATGGCAATGTGGGAGTGTGCTCGGATCTGTACATGTGGAACAGTGCGCTGTGGGAAGGGGAGGATTGCAGTACATATTGGAGCCACAGGGTTTTTGGCTGGTTAGCTGTCTGACCAGATGGAAGGGTCATGTGGTCTTAAAGATGGTCACTCTTGAAGGTGTGTATGGAGGGGAATCTGATCTCTGAATTAAACTGCTTAAAGATTTTAGATTTACCTGAAACAATTGTTCTTGATAATTTTGTCTAGAAATGTGCTTACAGGTGTTCCCACGCCATTGTTGGCCTCCGTAGTGGTAATCCATAATCCATCCATTTGGATCACTGTCCCCATCTCCTATTGTTTCCCCTTGGAACATCAAAGGATGTTCTTGTAGCATAAAGCTGAACATGCATTTCCCCTCCCCTCTCCACTGAGTAGTACTTGCTGTGGGGCAGAGCCAGATACCATAACCTTTATTCAATTCACTTTTTTCTCCTTAGTTTTCTCCTAGGCAACATAGCCACATCTTATCAAGCAACAAAATACTTAAAATAACTTTGACAGTACTTTTTCACCTACCGTATATCCTCGGCTATAAGTCGAGAAATTTAGGACTGACTCACAGTGTAAAAGTGGGGGGGTCGACTTGTACTTGAGACAGTCCTAAATTTACCAACTTATAGCTGGGGTCCGGTGCCTCTTTCTCTTAATTATGCTATTCTAAACTGCCCTCCTCTCTGGCTCTCCCTCCCTCCTGCCTCCACCTACTAATAATTATGGCCAGTTTCCCTAACAAACCTCCCCTCCCTTCCCAGCCGCTGTGGTGCCTCCCTGTCTCTGAGTGCCCGCTGCCCTCTCCCTACGGATGTCCGCCTCTCTCTCCCCGTTACGTGAATGCAGTGTAAGCCGGGCTGAAATACATTACCTAATCCCCCGCTGCGCGCTGTGTCCTCTGATCTCCTCTTCGCTGATGCTGGTAAGCGTACTATAGCGTCTCTCCCGCTTCCGGTACCATGTGACTCCCGATGTAACATGGTACCGGAAGCGGGAGAGACGCTATAGTACGCTTACCAGCGTCAGCGAAGAGGAGATCAGAGGACACAGCGCGCAGCGGGGGATTAGGTAATGTATGTCAGCCCGGCTTACACTGCATTCACGTAACGGGGAGAGAGAGGCGGACATCCGTAGGGAGAGGGCAGCGGGCACTCAGAGACACGGAGGCACCACAGCGGCTGGGAAGGGAGGGGAGGTTTGAGGGGAAACTCTGCCCTAGGAATGTATGCCTGATGTGCTGCAATGTGCACTCTGCATACAGGGCACTTGGGGTGGGGGAGAGAGAGAGGGGTCTATAGGTGGGCAAACTAAGGAATCACAAGGCACACAGAAGGGAGGACACAGCTGCAGCCATACAGGGCACAGGGGTTCAATGTTGGGCAGGTGCTGGCTGCAACTGGGGAGTTAGCTATTATCCTCACCTAGTTTCCAAGTGCAGACATTACTTCTGGTCCCCAAGTGTAGAACCAGTAACCCTCCTAGTCCCCACCTGCAGCTATCAACTATCGTGGGCCGACTTATACTTAAAACATTGAAAAATACCAGCTTAAGCGGGTCAAATTTTGGGGTCGACTTATACATGAGGTCGACTTGTATCCGAGTATATACGGTACTTTTTAGTACTTTTTTAATTGCAGAGTGCTGAAAAGTTATTTTAAATAGAAGATGATAAATGATCTCCTAGGAGAAATGGTGATTTGAATAAGGGGCCATGTCCTTATAGCAATCTTTTTCAAACTGCCACCCAAAACAATCTCTAAAGATCATTTCAGGCAACAGATTGTTGACCTCTGTACTTAAAGTGAACCTCCGGACTAAAAATCTACTCAGCAGAACTGAAAAGGCTTGGTGTTTCTTTAACAGTTTCACAGCATCAGAACTTTGTTTTTCTTACCAAAGCATCATTTTTAGCTGCATTTTTAGCTAAGCTCCACCCATCAAAGAAAAAAGCCCAGGCTTTTTTTCCCTGATGCTGTGCAATGCATGATGGGATTTCTTATGTTGTTATTCACGTTGCCTAGAAACTGGGAGAGGTGCTCAGGACACAGGACAGTTGGAACTGTGTCTCATGCTCCCTGTCACCTCCTTTCAACCAAAAAGATGGCTGCCACCAGGAAATCAAACAATTGCCTGTTCTCTTTAAAACAGTGTGGGTAAGAGATTATATTACCTATCTATTTTAATTAACATAACTAATGTAACTTAATGACAGTATGTTTGTTTAGGCTGGAGTTCCTCTTTAACAATTCTCTGTAATATCTCTGGAAATTAGCTTTGATCACACTTGAAGTGAGAGGGTTATAGAGGCTGACCTACTTATCCTTTCAAAGTGAGACTGAGGCGGATTTAAAAAAAACAACCCAAAAAAGATACTCCTCCCCTTGAATCTCCCATCGCGGGAGTCTTTGGCAATCTTTGGAAGCACTCAGACATCCAAAGACCAGTGGCCCTGTACTGCGAGAGGCAGTGCTGGTCGTAATGGAGAAAGCTACGCTTACGGATCATTACGCGTAATTTTACGCTATTACGCATTACGAAATTACGCTTACGGCATAGACAGTAAATTTCGGTACATGTCCATAATTACGAATAGCACTTACGCAATTACGCGTAAGTATACCGTAGTGCAGGTTATTACGTTATAGGCTTACGCGTAAAATCCTGCTAGCAATTAATGCGTAAGGTCATAAAAGTTGACGCATGGATCAATGTTAGGTAGCCGCCGACTTTAAGGGTTAATAGCAAAGCCCCCTTAAGTGCTAAGAGCCTCAAATTTGAAGAATATATTAAGGAGATCAGAAGGAATAAGAGGAAAAATTTTTTTTTCAAAAAGACCTTATAGTTTTTGAGAAAATCGATGTTAAAGTTTCAAAGGAAAAATATATACATTTAAAAACCCGCCGACTTTAACGGTTAATAGCAAAGCCTGCTTAAAATTTAGGAACACCAAATTCACAGGGTATATTAAGGGGATCAGTGGGAATAAGAGGAAAAAATTTTTTTTCAAAAAGACCTTATAGTTTTTGAGAAAATCGATTTTTAAGTTTCAAGGGCGAAGATGTCTTTTAAATGCGGAAAATGTCCGTTTTTTTTGCACAGTTAACAATAGTGTTTTATTTTCATAGATTCCCCCAAGTGGGAAGAGTTTTACTTACTTCGTTCTGAGTGTGGGAAATATAAAAAAAAAACGACGTGGGGTCCCCCCTCCCAGACCTCTTTAACCCCTTGTCCCCCATGCAGACTGGGATAGCCAGAATGCGGAGCACCGGCCGCGTGGGGCTCCGCACCCTGACTATACCAGCCCGCATGGTCCATGGATTGGGGGGTCTCGGAAGGGGAGGGGCAGCCAAGCTTTCCCCTCCCCCTCCGAGCCCTTGTCCAATCCAAGGACAAGGGGCTCTTCTCCACCTCCGATGGGCGGTGGAGGTGGAGGCCGCGATTTCCTGGGGAGGGGTTCATGGTGGCATCTGGGAGTCCCCTTTAAAAAGGGGTCCCCCAGATGCCCACCCCCCTCCCAGGAGAAATGAGTATAGAGGTACTTGTAGTACCCCTTACCCATTTCCTTTAAGAGTTAAAAGTAAATAAACACACAAACACATAGAAAAAGTATTTTAATTGAACAAAAAACATAACCACGAAAAAAGTCCTTTAATATTCTTAATTAACCATTAATACTTACCTGTCCCTTTAAAAGCCAGTTCCCACGCAATATCCTCGGAAATATACTAATCAGTTACAATGTAACAAAGTTATTCAATGTAACAACTTTGTTACATTGTAACACCACCGCACCCGACGTCACTCACCGCCGCCGCCGCCGCCACGTCTGCGCTGCAGGACCCGACAGAGCTCTGAGCTATAGCTCAGAGCTCTCTAAGCATCTTTGTATTTGGGCTCCAAGGAGCCCCATTGGTCCTTAGCAGACCAATGGGGTTCCTTCTGATTTGAAGGAACCCCATTGGTCTGCTAAGGACCAATGGGGCTCCTTGGAGCCCAAATACAAAGATGCTTTGGAGAGCTCTGAGCTAATATAGCTCAGAGCTCTGTAGCTCAGAGCTCTGTCGGGTGAAGGGACGCTAAGTCCCCGCCGGCTCCGCTGCCCTCCCCGCCTCTCCCACATGTCACCTATATACATGCTGGCACCCATGGGTGCCAGCATGTATATGGGTGACAGGTGTGGGCGGAGTGGACGGCGGGAGCCGGCGGGGACTTAGTGTGTATGCGGCGGCCGGCGGGTGAGAGGCGAGTGACGTCGGGTGCGGTGGTGTTACAAAGTAACAAAGTTGTTACATTGAATAACTTTGTTACATTGTAACTGATTAGTATATTTCCGAGGATATTGCGTGGGAACTGGCTTTTAAAGGGACAGGTAAGTATTAATGGTTAATTAAGAATATTAAAGGACTTTTTTCGTGGTTATGTTTTTTGTTCAATTAAAATACTTTTTCTATGTGTTTGTGTGTTTATTTACTTTTAACTCTTAAAGGAAATGGGTAAGGGGGTACTACAAGTACCTCTATACTCATTTCTCCTGGGAGGGGGGTGGGCATCTGGGGGACCCCTTTTTAAAGGGGACTCCCAGATGCCACCATGAACCCCTCCCCAGGAAATCGCGGCCTCCACCTCCACCGCCCATCGGAGGTGGAGAAGAGCCCCTTGTCCTTGGATTGGACAAGGGCTCGGAGGGGGAGGGGAAAGCTTGGCTGCCCCTCCCCTTCCGAGACCCCCCAATCCATGGACCATGCGGGCTGGTATAGTCAGGGTGCGGAGCCCCACGCGGCCGGTGCTCCGCATTCTGGCTATCCCAGTCTGCATGGGGGACAAGGGGTTAAAGAGGTCTGGGAGGGGGGACCCCACGTCGTTTTTTTTTTATATTTCCCACACTCAGAACGAAGTAAGTAAAACTCTTCCCACTTGGGGGAATCTATGAAAATAAAACACTATTGTTACCTGTGCAAAAAAAACGGACATTTTCCGCATTTAAAAGACATTTTCGCCCTTGAAACTTAAAAATCGATTTTCTCAAAAACTATAAGGTCTTTTTGAAAAAAATTTTTTCCTCTTATTCCCACTGATCCCCTTAATATACCCTGTGAATTTGGTGTTCCTAAATTTTAAGCAGGCTTTGCTATTAACCGTTAAAGTCGGCGGGTTTTTAAATGTATATATTTTTCCTTTGAAACTTTAACATCGATTTTCTCAAAAACTATAAGGTCTTTTTGAAAAAATTTTTTTTCCTCTTATTCCTTCTGATCTCCTTAATATATTCTCCAAATTTGAGGCTCTTAGCACTTAAGGGGGCTTTGCTATTAACCCTTAAAGTCGGCGGCTTTTTTATATTATACGGGAGCGTAATATTACGCGATTACGGCAGACTGTGTAATTTCAATGGGAGTTTACTGTCTTACGCGTAATTTGTTACGCGTAAAACGTAACCCTGCGATCTACGCGTAATTAATTACGCGTAATACCGTAACCTTACACGTAACGCTTACGGTGCATTTGTAGTGAATTACGATGCGTAATTACGCTAATGCGTAATTTCGGCCCAGCACTGGCGAGAGGGTGCTCGCGTGCAGTACGAAGCGTCCGCCTTCAGAATCCACTCGGAAAGTGCTTCCGAAGGCCGCCCAACACAGATGCGAGCAGTCCACGGCCCGAATGGTTAGCGGGGTGGGGGTGGGGGGAGGAGGCTTGGGTGTCTTAAAGGTTAGGCATGAGGGGGGGGGGGGGAGGGTGTGGCAGGGTTAAGGTTAGTGGTAGGCATTAAGAGGGAGGGTTGTGTGTGAAAATAGGTTAGATTAGGACATAGTGAAATATCAATAAAATTACCGATATTCTATTGCCATTATTTTGCACCCGCTTCTAAATACAGTTCTTTCATAGGCAAGCCTGTACATAGGACCAGCAACTTGCCTTTTCCTGGGTCAGGTTATAAGGAAAGCCATCAATACTGTGCAGCTGGATGATTGAACAGAATCTCCTTGCAGTTAAATATTGCATCTGCCTTTTCTACAGACACCACATACTGCAGCTGTCATGAACATGCCTGCCATGGAACAAAAGTTCATAGTGTCCTAGTTGACTTTGCTGGAAGTAAGTAACATACGTCGCACACAATAGCTTTTTCCATGCAGTCCAGCATTTGTAGGTTGGAAATCAATGATGTAAACTGGAATGTAAGGCTTCTGCCTTTCACACATCATGCAGGGCACATTTCCACTAGATGACGGTTATGTCATCGTGATGTTACTCCAGAGGCCCTCAGGGCATTGTCATTGATTGGTAGATTGGGGATGGAGGGTTTTCAAATTACATAACCTCAGCTTCAAAGTCTGTCCAGCAAGATAGAACTAAATCAGCATGGATCTCATCCTCTCTTATATCCACGTTTAACCTCTTGAGGATCACAGATTTATACCCCCCTAGTGACCAGGCCATTTTTTTACAATTCAGCACTTCACAGCTTTAAAGGGACACTTAAGTCAAACAAAAAAAAATGAGTTTTACTTACCTAGGGCTCCCAATACCTCCCTGCAGCTGTCCGGTGCCCTCGCCGTCTCCCTCCGATCCTCCTGGCCCTGCCGGCAGCCACTTCCTGTTTCGTTGACAGGAGCTGACAGGCTGGGGGCGCGAGTGATTTTTCGCGTTCCCAGACACATTAGCACCCTCTATGTTGCTATATGGTATATGATATATGCTATAGCAGCATAGATGGCGCTATTGTGGCCAGGAACGCGAAGAATCACTCGCGTCCCCAGCCTGTCAGCTCCTGTCACCGAAACAGGAAGTGGCTGCCGGCAGGGCCAGGAGGATCGGAGGGAGATGGTGAAGGCACCGGACATCTGCAGGGGGCTATTGGAAGCCCCGGGTGAGTAAAACTCATTTTTTTTGTTTGACTTAAGTGTCCCTTTAACAGTTTATTGCTTGGCCTTAAAACCTTACCACCCAAATTAATTTTATCTCCTTTTCTTCCCACTAATAGAGTTCTCTTTTGATGGTCTCTGATTTCTGCTGCAATCTTTATTTATTTATTTGTTATTAATAAAAGTTTATTATTATTTTTTAAATCCCTAATTCTATTATTCCCCCCCCCAAAATAAGCCCTAGACTGTGATCCATACACTACACTACCCATACATAGGCATCAGCGTACAATGTATGGGATCAGGTTGTGAGCCGTTAGGAGGGACAGTTAAGTGACAAGGCTGTCCCCTGTACAGCGATGTGCTAGATCGCAGCGCTGTACACATGTTTATTGGATATGTACAAAAAGGATCCGCAATCCAGACCAGGTTGAAGTAAAAGGCTGATATCTTTATTCAAAAAATCCACAGACATGCAATAAAATCACAGGATCAACTCACGCGTATCGGGCCTACCATCTGCCCTTAATCGTAGTTAAAAGTGACCCTGTCCAAGGAGAAATTTATGTGAAACCAGGGAGGAGTGAACTCCACCCCCGGAGACACACAAGCTGCTCCTTAAAGGGACAAACATCCTCAAAAGATGCAATACAAAAGTACAATAATATCATTAAAAAATAGCATATAAAAAGATGTTAAAAGTTTCGTTACCACCGAAATGTACACTATCCTATGTAACAAAGGAAAAAGACGAACATCAATAACAATCCACATAATGTAATAAATGGTATAACACATATTGCAATTATAAGCGGAACAGGTACTCAGTATGTGTAAACTAAGCTTAAATCACACTTCTTATTTAAACCCTGTGGTGTACGAGTGCCCAGTCTGTGAATTCAAAAGGCTTCACGTTTCAGCAACAATCTTTGGATGTCACCACCCCTAACTGGACACACCACCCGTTCCACCCCCTGAAAACTGAAGGAGGATAGATCACCCCTATGCATAGTTTCAAAGTGTTTAGAAACGGCAGATTTACGAAAAGTGTTCCAATTATTGCCACAATAGTGTTCTGCTACACGCGCTCTTAAGTGGCGAGTAGTACAGCCCACATATTGAATGTGGCATATCAAGCAAGAAATTACATAAATCGTGCATTTAGTGTCACAATTTACATATTGTTTAATAGGAAAATCCTTGTTATACGCAAAGGAGAATATTGTATTACCTCTTTTGTGACAGTGACAATATTTACATGTAGAGAACCCACACGGGTAAGAACCCACTGTAGTTAACCAGGTAGGAGTACGAGTCGGCGGCGAGCGGCGGCAATCGCGTACTACACGCAGCTAGCAAAGTGCTAGCTGCGTGTAGGAAAAAAAATTATGCAAATCGGCCCAGCGGGGCCTGAGAAATCCTCCTGCGCAGGTTACCCCGAACTGTGTTCGGGATAACCGGCAAGGAGGTTAAGGAGCAGCTTGTGTGTCTCCAGGGGTGGAGTTCATTTCTCCCTGGTTTCACATAAATTTCTCCTTGGACAGGTTCACTTTTAACTACGTTTAAGGGCAGATGGTAGGCCCGATACGCGTGAGTTGATCCTGTGATTTTATTGCATGTCTGTGGATTTTTTTAATAAAGATATCAGCCTTTTACTTCAACCTGGTCTGGATTGCGGATCCTTTTTGTACATATCCATTTCGCTATGGCTTGGCTTGCCTGATCCTGCACCGACTGGTATGATGTTTGGGGGTCCTGAGCTTACATGAACTTTCCTCACTGCTGACATATGTTTATTGCCTTTTCTTTATTTCAGCCTGCCAGCTCCAATAGCGGCTGGCAGGCTGATGACAGAGCCCTGCTTTGTTTTCTCGCAGGGAACGCCCAAGCAAGCTGATAACCCTGCCTCCAGGACTTTGATGCCAATCGGCGTGAGGCGGTCCTGCGAGTGCTACTCTCCCACCGCCGATCGGCGTTAAGTGGTCGGGGGAGGGTTAAAGGTAAATGCTGTTTTTCAGAAACAGGATAGCAAGATTTTCATTGAACTTCCAGTTGGATTGGAAGAATCTCGTGAATCAGAGTTGTGAAACTGGCATTATAATCCTGACAATAACAGACACTAACTAGCAGAAACATTATGCCAAAACGAGTGCAGGTGTTGTTCTGTCATAATAAACTATGAACCCTGGTTCATAGGAAGCAGCATCAATTATCAGCTTGCTGGCATCATCATTTCAAAATACACCGCCAACTAAAAATAGTCATATTATTATAAGAATTCATGAATGGGGAACTTTGAGCCAATCACAGTGATTGGGAAGTGAAAAAATGAAAAAAAAAACCCAAAACCTCTGGTTCTTAAAGGTACTGGAGGCTTCCGGTCCAAATGAGTTAGGTAATGAAATTAACAAAAAGCTATTATGGCTCATACACACGGGCTTCAACTGTCGCCGCAACCACGTGGCACGTGCGTTGTGGCGACAGGTCGCCCGTGTGTACGAGGCGCGCACCCCGAACCATCGCTACTCAGAGCTGTCGCCAGGCGATTGGCCTATCGCCGCAACTGTCACTAGTCCGCCACGCGTACCGCGTGTGTATGCAGACAAGCGACAGCAACCCCATACACAATATATGGAGCTTCCTGTGGGGGGAGAAACCTTCGGCCACAGCTTCCGCCGCATCTCTGTCCCTCTGTGCGCCGTGTGTACGGCTGTTGCACAGAGGGACCAGGCGACAAACTGTCGCTGCCTTTTTTTTGTCTCTTGTCTCTCGTCTCTGAGAGACATTTGTTACCCGTGTGTACCAGCCATTAGAAACAGAGGGGCTCGGTCAGTGTTTGTTTTGTTTGAAAAGAGAATTTGTCTTTGGGCTGCAATGAAGAGATGGATATTAGATCAGATCTCTTGGCTTAGGATGCCCATACACAGTACAATCAAATTGTTCTATTTCCCAGTGTATTCGACCAAAACAATTGAATAGAGAAGAAATCGAAAAGAATCCTTTTTTGATCGAGAAAAAACTACCCATTCTGTTTTCTCAAGAAAAATCTGATCAGATGTGTTGGAAAGAAACAGATATAAAAATATAAAACCTGAAATTTCTATCTGATCTTTCAGTTTGATATTTTCAGAAAAATCGGTCATAAGTGTATGGTATATTGGTTCAATTTTTCTGATTATTTGATCAAGCGGAAAAATGTATCAGATTTCTCTGGTTGAACAAAAAGCTAGAAATAAAATAATTAACCAATGAACGGCAACCTTTAAAACAGATCTTGAAAATGTATGAAAATTGCTGCAGACATTCTGACGACAGCTTCTCTGGCCAAACCCCAGCTTGCATGGTTACTAAAGGACCAAAGCAGAAATCCCTCTTCTCCTGACTCTTGATCCACATGGATAGAATTTTATCTTTATACTGTATATCTCTTGAGTAGAGCATATGTATACAGTACAGTAGAGTATCATTTATCCAGCAGAGGCAGGGATTGCCTACCTGACGCCGGTTATACTGGTATGTGTTTTGATTTTTCAAGCAACCGCCATTAAAAATAACACTAACATTCCCCCCCCCCCCCCCCCCCCCCACGGATCAACATGTGTCCCGCCAGGCATGCCGGTTAATTTAGACTGCCAGTTGCCTGAGTTCTGGTTAACTGGGACTCTACTGTACAAAGACACTTGAAACAGGGGTGGAGGTGCCCAATGCATAAAAGGTAGGCTAATAAGCTGTTAATCTTATAAACAGAGAGGGAATCTTACCTCTTGAAGAATTTGGACCAGTTTATTGAAAAAAAGGTCTTTTATTCAAGCACATAAAATTGACAACGCGTTTCACAGGTACTTGCCCACTTCCACATCCACAGGTCAATGAAAAAAAAAACAGGTGCCTATAATAAATTGTATACATATTCTAAGAATTATTATATAAAAAAACATAAAAACAGCCTTTACAGTTCAAAAAACCTTTAAAGCAGTAGGATTAGCCATACTATGCCAGGGAAAAAAAATACTTGATCTACTTACATAACAGATGTATTGTACTGTCCACGTTTTGATTTCAGTGAATGTTATATAGTAAATGAAGAGAATTCTATTCCTGGTAGGGGCCATGTCTTTTTCTTTTCTCCTCCAATCGCTGAGTCACCCCAGCCTTGCTTGTAAACACAAGTGAGCAGGGGATCGTGTTTCAGATAAGAAGCTAAGCAGGGAAATAAAGGGAAGAGGAGGAATATATTATAGATAAAAAGAACCCCCAGCATGCAACTGTTTGGCACTGACTACTAAAGGGCCAGTGCTCGTTAAAATGTGATAACTCCAAATCATAACTGCAGAAAAAGTTTTGAACGTTTTGAATGCAGGATTAGCATCTTTATCACTTAATACACTCAGACCAATTGCTGTTGAAATTTGATTGTTATGGTGACACTCCAGCTTTAACGTATAGCTCTATAATAATAATAAATATGCATAACTTCTGCATTCAAATCTATTCACAGGTGTAGTCAATCCAGTATTTTTGGGATTAATCATAACAGCTTTGCATAACTATGATAAACAGGATCATATATTAAAATAATTTATATGCATAACATTATATTGCAATTGAATTGTGAATGAAAATGTATTTAAGACTAGTAAAAAGGCCCGTCTGTTAAAAAATGTGCGCTAGGCCACGCCCACTAAACCCGGCAACGTGCATACCGATGCGTTCTGCTCAACCGTCTCCCACCACTGTCCGAAGTATATGCACACAGGAAGATGTTGCTTGCTTGGCAGTTGGAAAAAGCTGTTATCTCCCACAATGCAATGAGACTCACAAACAGCAAACTGTCAAGTCTGGAAGCAGGGACACACACACACACAGGGACAGGACGCAAAGACACAGGGGTTTTATTATATAGGATGGCATAAAAATGTTCTGCATGAAAATGTTCCAAGATGTGCATATTTTTGTGTTATTGATTCACCTATATTTTCTTAAAGGGATACTGTAGGGGGTCGGGGGAAAATAAGCTGAACTTACCCGGGGCTTCTAATGGTCCCCCGCAGACATCCTATGTTGGCGCAGCCACTCACCGATGCTTCGGCCCCGCCTCCAGTTCACTTCTGGAATTTCTGACTTTAAAGTCAGAAAACCACTGCGCCTGCACGCCCGTGTCCTCGCTCCTGCTGATGTCACCAGGAGCGTACTGCGCAGACACAGACCATACTGGGCCTGTGCTGTGCGCTCTTGATGACATCAGCGGGATCGAGGACACGGCAACGCAGGCGCAGTGGTTTTTTAGACTTTAAAGTCTGAAATTCCAGAAGTGAACCGGAGGCGGGGCCGGAGCATCGGTGAGTGGCTGTGCCAACACAGAATGTCTGCGGGGGACCGTTAGAAGCCCCGGGTAAGTTCAACTCATTTTCCCCTGACCCCCCTACAGTATCCCTTTAATGATGTGCCGCGTACTTAAAAGATTGGGGTAAAAAAGGTTTGGATAATGATTGAAAATATGCATAACAATGACTGCATGTTGTTATGCATGTTTTCAATCATTATCCAAACCTTTTTTACCCCAATCTTTTAAGCGTCCACATCATGGAACATTTTCATGCAGAACATTTTTATGCAATCTTAAATACATTTATATTCACAATTCAATTGCAATATAATGTTATGCATATAAATGATTTTAATAAATGTCATGTTTATAGTTATGCAAAGCTGGTATGATTAACCCCCAAAATACTGAATTGACTACACCTATGAATAGATTTGAATGCAGAAGTTATGCATATTTATTATTAATTATAGAGGTATACTTTAAAGGTTTTTTTTTTAACTGTAATGGCTGTTTTTATATTTTATATAATAACTTTTTATATAATAATTCTTAGAATATGTATATAATTTATTATAGGCACCTGTGTTTTCATTGACCTGAGGAAACAGGCAAGTACCCGCGAAACGCGTTGTCAATTTGATGTGCTTGAATAAAATACTTTTTTTCAATAAACTGGTCCAAATTCTTCATGAGAGGTAAGATTCCCATTCTTTTTATAATATTAACAGCTTATTAGCCTATCTTTTATGATATTGGGCGCCTCCACCCCTGTTTTAAGTGTCTTGTTATACCTCTTTTAGAGGTGAGTTTTTTAGTTGTGCTAAAGAACATCTGGAGTGCAACCACCCAGTTCCTGTCAGAGACCTGAAAAACTGAGCGAGGACGGTTAATTTCCCGCCTGCTCTGACAGTGGTTGCAAGGATTTGCAACCCACCTTTTTGAGTATATACATCCTTAGCAATTTGCTTTCCTGAATCTTACACGATTCTGCACTATTGGTCTCCTGATCTCCTTTTGTCTTTTAGATGAACCTGTAGTTGTTCTAATCACAGGAACCATCGACATAAGCTGTCTTCTGTACAAGGTTTGACACAGGCTTTAAAACTGTCCTTTTTTGTTATAAATGAACATCCTAATCTTCAGTAAGGAACACGTCACACGCAATAGCTTTTCACTACAGTTCATCATTCATAGCTTTCCAAATTACACTTTGAAATCAATATCTTCTGCCATTCACACATACTGCAGGGCCCCTTTTCCCACTAGACGCTGGTTATATCATGCTGTCCAGAGGCCCTCAGGGTGTTGTTATTGATCGGTAGTGATTAGACTTGGAAGGTTTGCACTTCACATAAAATAAGCTTCACAGTCTGTTCAGCATGTTAGAACAAAATCAGAAATAATCTCATTGGCCCATATGCAATTCACTGTTTCTCCTTTTAAATTGTGAAATGCGTAAAAGTTATTTATACTGTACCAGAGACGTTATGCATGCGCAGTAGACCTGGACTGACGTCACTGAGTCAGTTACCGGGGCTGATCGCGACTGAACGGCAGCCCCACACACGTGTTTATGGGGCTGTAGGAACCCCCGGATAAGTATCAAATCTTTAGACGTTAACATCTCTGGTTTCCATTAAGGCCTGAGACACACTGCAGAGCACTTTTTGATTCTTCAGTGTTGCGTTTGCTTTTCAAAAAAACACGCCCATTGACTTGCATAAAAATCACGTTAACAATTGTGGTAAAATTGACGGCATCTTTCAAAAACTTGCGGTCGTTATGATTTTTATGCAATTCAATGGAAGCGTTATTTAAAAAAAGCAAATGCATCGCTGACAGTTTAAAAAGAGCACTGCAGTGTTTCAGGCCTGAAAGAGAGATGAAAAATTATCACTTATGAAGAAAACGTAATTGCATATGGGCCATTGTCTTTTTTTTTTTTTTCATCTTCAATACATTTTTATGGAGTTTATCAAAAAAACATAACCAGCAAGGAAGGTAAAAATTGCATTTGGAAACAAAGAATAACAAAAAAAAAGAACATCCTGTTGTGGGCCTAGGCCAACCCGTGTGTATACAACTTCCACAAACACAAAATATAGGCTTTTTGTAACTACACGTTATGGGCATGAAGATCATGATGGCCACGCTTGTTTTAAGACCCATGTGAGATGGGCTGAAGGGCACCAAGAGGAGGCAAAGGAACATTAGGGGGGCCCCAAAGTTTTGCAGGTGCGCCCCATTCATTGTAGTTACGACACTGACCAGTCCTAAAAAATGTAGAGACTTGTGTCCAAAGACCCAAATTTTGTTATTTAGAATAGTTTTGGCCATTTTGCACATAAGACAAAAAGAAGTAAAAAAAAAATAGTAAAGAGCTAAACACAAAACTAAATAGGCAGGGCCAGATTGCTGATGTCAGCTGAGTGCATCTGCCAGGCTTATATGTTCATCATTTGGCAAACTACTTCATCTGTGTATTAGTATCAGGATTGTCTGTGATATTACTACCTCATCCCCTCGGTGGCCTGTTGGAAGATACAGTTACTTAGACGGCTTACAATGGATCTCAGTGGACTAAACAAAACATTTTGTGACCTTTTAGCACAGGAGGTAATAGTTTTCTGATGGGACAAACCTCACATGGGGTGTGGTGGAGGCTTATTGCTGACTATTGTATATCTGATGTGCAGTGATTTATTTTATGGAATTTAAATTTACACACTTTTTAATAATAAAGCTGTAGTTTTATTATAAACATATCTTTGAGTACACTGGGTATATTGTATTTGGAATGGAGGTAGATAAGCAAGACTGAATACATAATAATAGACAATAGAACAAAGGATTGGCTCTTGGGTGCATGCTGGTTTAAAACTTATGAATTTATTAGATTACTCTAAAAGGCAAAATTCACTCTTTTATGCTCGATTTTGCCGCTCGATCGATTCCCTGCTTGATTCTCTTATCTTCCGCTCGTTTTTCTTATCCTTTTCCATTGTCCTCAATGCAGAATCGAGCAGCGAAAGGATCGGGTGGGAAATCGGGCGTCAGGGGCGTCGCTAGCCCTATTTTGGGGGGGCACGTGCCCCCAATGTGTCCTGGGGTGCCACGGATCTCCTGGCCGCCGCTGCCCCCTCTGTCAGCGGCTCCCTCCAGCCGCCGCGTCACTCAGAACTCAGGATCAGGCGGCGAGCCGGCAACCAATCATGCGGGCGCTAGGACCCAGCGCCCGCACTGATATGCGGAAGTGACATCACTTCTGCATATAGAGCAGGTGCGTCCGGCGCCCGCTGGTACTGGTCAGGTCGCCGCTGATCCTGAGGTCTGACTACACTGCCAGGTGAGGGGGGAGCGGCGGCGGCTAGAGGGGGGGCCTCCCTGTCACTCACTCACTCACTCACTACCTAAAGGGGCTCCCTTTCACTCACTCACTACCTAAAGGGGCTCCCTGTCACTCACTCACTACCTAAAGGGGCCCGGCTCCCTGTCACTCACTCACTACCTAAAGGGGCCTCCGTCACTCACTCACTTCCTAAAAGGGCTCCCTGGCACTCACTCACTGCCTAAAGGGGCCTCCGTCACTCACTCACTACCTAAAGGGGCTCCCTGGCACTCACTCACTACCTAAAGGGCCTCCCTGGCACTCACTCACTACCTAAAGGGGCTCCCTGGCACTCACTCACTGCCTAAAGGGGCTCCCTGGCACTCACTCACTACCTAAAGGGGCTCCCTGGCACTCACTCACTAAAGGGCCTCCCTGGCACTCACTCACTACCTAAAGGGGCGCACTGGCACTCACTCACTGCCTAAAGGGGCTCCCTGGCACTCACTCACTATCTAAAGGGGCTCCCTGTCACTCACTATCGGGGTCCCTGTCACTCACTACCTAACTGGAGGTGCCTGTCACTCACTAGCTAACCTGGGGGTCCCTGTCACTCACTACCTAACTTGGGGGGCTACCATATTAAGGGGGAATTCTGCCTATTTATGTGAAATGCTGTCTATTTATGTGCCGCATGACTGCTGAATTTGTCTTGTTGGGAGCCTTATGATTTGTTGGGGGCCTCAAGATTGCTGAATTTGTCTTGTTGGGGGCCTCATGATTTGTTGGGCCTCATGATTGCTGAATTTGTCTTGTTGGGGGCCTCATGATTTGTTGGAGGCCTCATGATTGCTGAATTTGTCTTGTTGGGGGCCTTATGATTTGTTGGGGGCCTCATGATTGCTGAATTTGTCTTGTTGGGGGTCACATGATTGCTAACTGCGAGACTATGGGAAAAGCTGAATCCTTATCATATGAGATAATAGCATTAAACCTACTTTTTTAGCTATTTAAAACAGAAAATAAAACTGGGAGGTTCTAAAAAATTGAATACATTTTTCAGGAGTAGGATGGATGAAATTGTTTATCTTCACAGTTTATTTTCAACTTGGATTTTCCATAATGTTCATGTATGAGTTAAAACGTTTGTACAGTATTTAGTTTAAATTGCTGTTGCCACTTTGCGATAGATAAGTGACTTTTGGGTTGCAGTTTGGGCACTCGGCCTCCAAAAGGTTCGCCACCACTGTCAATCTAATGTCCCACCATTGCTAGGTTCATGTAAATTTGTCTCCACCCATTACCACACCTATATTCTGGTCCATGGCCCACCCATTTTTCGGTGCGGCGCGATAAGCACGCCGCACAACGAGATCCTCATATTTTTGGCACGCTAGCTGCAGTGTGCTGAATTCTGCTGCCTACAGTATGTACAGTATACGCTGTTCTCTAGTGCTTGCACTGTGTGCTGACTTACCTCCAGTGTATACAGTGTAAGGTGTTACTCTGTGCCTTTACTGATTGTAAACCAGCTATATTGTATGCTGATCCCTGCTACTTTCAGTATGTACAGTATTAGCTGTAAAGCCTGGTACACTCATACAATTTTGATTAGCCAATTTTAGCTCTGTTCATGAAATTCATTGTCTGTTGGCCCACTTACTGCATGGGGGTGGTAAAATTGGGGGTCAGTGATTGACCAATCAAAATTGTATGTGCGTATACATCTTTGATCTATGCCTATACTGATTATAAATTATCTAAATAAAGGACAGGGGGCTCCATCCAATATTTCGATGGGCAGGCCCGTTATCTGTAGCTTACACCGCTGCTAAGTTCATGTACATTTGCCCCCCCATGGCCACGCCCACTCACCTCATGGCCACACCCATTTTTTTGCCACGGCACGTGCATATACCTCCCCGCCTGGTGCCCACAGGTGCCCCCGATCTCCAAGGACCCTATAAACTCCCCTGTCGGGCGTGTCGGAAATTATCTATCGAGCCATCTAAATGACTCAGAATCGAGCAGTATATTCCCAGCATTAGACATCGCTTTCACTTAAGTTGTGGTTGTTTGAATCCTATATAATAATAGCCCTGTGTCGCTGCATCCAGTAGTTTAGCAGCGTCCCTGGTACGTACAGCTGGAGGGACCAGGGAGGGAGGTTGGTGGGCAGACAGTTGCATGTGTGTGGCGGGTGCGCGCACATGCGCAGTGACTGACGGCGTTAAAAAAAGACCTAGAGACCGTTTTTAAACGGGCTTGGGTCTACTAGTACATAATATTTGCCCTTTTCAGGCCTTTGTGCTACTCCTCCTCATACTGATATTATTTAATATAGCGCCGACATCTTCCGCAACACTGTACAGAGTGTATGGTCTTGTCACCAACTGTCCCTCAGAGGGGCTCACAATCTAATCCCTACCATAGTCATATGTCTTATGTACAGTGCTGCCCATAATTATTCATACCCCTGGCAAATTTTTACTTAACCAGTTCAGCCTTCAGTCGTTTTCACTTTATGCATCTGAGCAATGTTCACCTCCCATTCATTAGCCTATAACTTTATCACTACTTATTACAATGAACTGATCTATATCTTGTTTTTTCCGCCACCAATTAGGCTTTCTTTGGGGGGTACATTTTGCTAAGAGCTACCTTACTGTAAATGCATTTTAACAGTAAGAATAAGAAAACAAAATGAAAAAATTCATTATTTGTCAGTTTTCGGCCATTATAGTTTTAAAATAAAACATGCCTCCATAATTAAAACCCACGTATTGTATTTGCCCATATGTCCCGGTTATTTCACCGTTTAAATTATGTCCCTATCACAATGTATGGCGACAATATTTTATTTGGAAATAAAAGAGCATTTTCCCGTTTTGCATCCATCACTATTTACAAGCTTATAAAAAAAAAATAGAGATAAATATTTCATCTTTACATAGATATTTAAAAAGTTTAGACCCTTAGGTAAATATTTATGTGGTTTTTTTTTTAATAGTAATGTTTTTTGTTTTTTTTATTAAACATTTTATGTGGGCATTTTTGGGAGGGTGGGATATAAATAGTGTTTTATTTGGAGAAATATTTGTGTATTGTAATGTTTTTTTACCTTTACTTGTAGTTTTACTTTTTGGCCACAAGATGGCAATCTTGAGTTTGTTTACATGACGTCACTCTAAGCGTACAATGTACGCTTACAGTGACATAGCTTCAGAAAAAGCGTAGCTTCCGAGAGAAGCTGTCGCTTTTTCAGCGGGAGAGAGGAATCAGTGATCGGGCACCATAGCCCGATACATTGATTCCTGGGCTACCGAATCCGCAGCCGGGAGTGCGCGTGCACGCACGCGATTGGCCGTGGGAGCGCGCGGACGCGCACATGGCCTCCTGGACGTAGGTACTACGTCCTGGAGGCATAAATGGTTAAAGTTACTTTTATTCAGCAAGTAGTTTGACGGGAAATTACATAGGTGTCTCTCAAAACATAATAAAACTATGTACAATAGGCATTATTGTGGACAAAAAAACATTTCTCAGCTTTTATTTACATTTGAGCAATAAGTGTTCAGTCCAAAATTATTCATACCCTTCACAAACCAAGGCCAAGCTGTTCTAAGGCATAGACAAAGGAGCTCAATGAGGACCTGCGGCTGCCGCATTGTGGCTGTTCACAAGTCAGGAAACGGCTACAAGGCCATTTGTAAATGTTTTCAAGTTCCAGTGGCTACAGTGCAAAGTATAATTAAAAAAATTTCAAGCAGGAAGAAAAGAGATCCGGGCACAAGCTCTGCAGTAGAATGACACCTTTATTTCATCCCCAGCATTTGCTGACATAATGAATTGTATGTGTAATACAGATAACAAAACATTGGTAGCAAAGAAGATCTCTTATCTTTATTTTCAGGTATATAGCTTTTATTAATAAAACAAACAAATCATTGCATCATTCTGTCATATTTGCAATTATAAACCACACACTGTATTTTAAACTATAAAAAAGAGCAGAGCTAATGACCCTTTGATCATCCCTGCAGAAAAACCTTATCTGAAGCTGTGTATAACTGTTTCTTTGATGTATAAGTGCTTCAGAAAATAGGATTGTCTCTTAGGTCGGAGAGTTTAGAGCTGCTCTTTTGCATAGATAAAAACTGAAGTTTCTTAACTCTTCCTGTACTGGAAACAATACGAGACTCATTTTTTTGCTACTGATGTTCTATTTATTAGCTGTACTACACATACAATTCACTATATCTTAAGTTTATTTTTACTTCAGATTCCCTTTAAAAACAGACATACCTGAACAGATCCTATACATAACTGTAGGAGTCATCGTCATGTCCAGTTACTCATTGATCTCCACTGTGGGAAATAGTTAGATTTACAGTCGAGTGTCAGCTCAGCCCTAGTGAGGAGGTACCTCCACAATCAAATTGCAACAAAAAACCCAGATAGTAGTTTCTATTGCTCTTATTAATAAAGCTTGGAAATTATTATTTTTTTGTTTTGTTTAATTTTTTACTTAAAACAGCATCAGCGTCCAGTTACACAAAGTGTTAACGCTACCAGCAGGAACTTATTCAAATAACATGAACTGAGATTCAGAAAAGACATTTAAACACAATAATGTGAGCTGCACTTTCGTGGGCTGGAATTCGCCTATTGCTAATGACATTTTTAGCTATATTAGCAAGTACATTCTGTTTTATTTTAAATGTAACTAAAATAAAGTGTACTGTTATTTCTCCTGCCTTCCAGGAACAGCTGTGGAGGGATTCATTCTGTAGTTGCAGCTCCGGCCGGCCACTGCTGTTGTACTCGGATTGTAAAGGTTACGTTTCTGCCCTGTAGCACTGGCATTTTTTAACTTCCTAGTTTAACTTTTTGATTTATTTTTACTTTTTAACCATTTCCGTTACCATATCCTAAGATACTGGTATAAGCACAGAAAACAGGTTCAAAGCAGATAGCCAGGATTTTTTGTCAGATCACAAATCTGTGATGTTTATGCAAAGAAGGCAGCTGCGTCATTTGAGCAGCTCATCCACCACACAGTGTTGTGTAGTGGTATTGGGAGGGACTGGTCTGCTAATATCAATTTCATTGGCTCTTGAACCCACATGATCACAAAAGAAGTAAATTGAAAAGATAAAAACACCAAAAACCGCCTCTGGTCCTTAAGGAAACAGAGCCATGGGGTCCCCAATTAGTTATTTTTCTGCTTTGCAAACTTTTTTTTTTAATTAAAAATTCCAATAACTCTGTATATTTATTGATCTGTCAGCCCACTCCTATGTATTTCCTTTTTCTTCTGTGGGCATTGGGATATTAGTGCCAAGTATGTCCAGGTACTATTGGCAGGGATTAGTAAAAAGCAAATTAAACAAAGATTATGCATGAACTATTAAAATATATCTATAGCTTTACTTTGTTGTATGAGTTTTTTGGTTGTCCCCTAAATTGACCTTAGAGTGTGGTAGGGACAGTAGACTGACTATGGTAAGAATTAGACTGTAAGCTTCTTTGAGGGACAGTCAGCGGCAGAAGTCTGTACTCTGTAAAGCAAGGGTCCCTAAACTTTTTCAGTCAAGGGCCAAGTCAACATACTTCAGACTACTGGGGGGCTGGAGTATACATAAAATGATATAGAAAAACGTTACATTGTACCTCAGTATTGTAGACCGCTCCTATTAACATGTGCCCCTAATGTCTCCCTGCAAAAGCCTGCAGCACAATCCGAAGTTCGAAGTCTTTGCGGGTCAGACAAAGAAGCATACCCAGGTGACAACCTGTCGTCCAATTGGACAACAGTGAATGATTGGAAGCCAGTGAATGACTGCTTTCTGCCTTCCATGTGGATGGGTGGAGCCAGCACTGCTATTCTATATGTGGGCTGCCAATTTTTAAAGATGCAGCGGTCCGCATATATAAGTAATACATTTTGTGTGTGTGGGGCCGGTAAAAAAGCATCAAGGGGACGCATTTGGCGCGGGCCTTAGTTTGAGGACCAATGCTGTAAAGCATTGCAGGAGTCAGTACTATATAAATACATAATACAGTAGAATCCCTTTATAGCGAATGGACTGGGCAAAGTGGTTTAATATCTCAGAAGTGTACTATAGCAGAAATTGCCATACTTAAGCACATAAGGTATGCTATTGTACTGTATCTTAATTCAGTCAATAATTGGGAGTCATTTTTTCTCCAGTGCTTCAGGAAGCGTGCACAGACAGTGTCTATGCTATATCAAAATGTACTGTGCTTAACATGCAGATATTTTCATGTAATATAACAGCATGCATAGGAAGCATAGGTTTTACAAGTTAATGCAGGTACAGTACTTGAAGTGTGCTCCTCTGCCCATATTTCGATGCAGCCTGGATGATACTGTAGCATTGCAGCCATGCACAAGCAAGTCACAGATAATCAACAACGCCTCAATAATCAGGCAGCAGCTTACTAAGGACGTCTCACCGGCTGATGCTTTTGAAGTAATCCGTACAGGCCCAGTGTAGTGCGCAAATACTGAGCAGGCTACAGTTGGCTGCCAGTCCGCCCACAGCTCATGAGACTCCGACTAACGTATGTATGATGCATGTGCACGCCCACATTCCACTATACCGAGATACAGAATACCGAAGAGGCCAAACAAACAGGTTTACTATAACAGAAGTTCTATTATATCAGGGTTTACTATAACAGGTATTACTCTCATGTATGGGCAGCACAGTGGCGTAGTGGGTAACGCTCTCGCCTTGCAGTGCTGGGTCCCCGGTGCGATTCCCAGCCAGGTCAACATCTGCAAGGAGTTTGTATGTTCTCCCCGTGTCTGCGTGGGTTTCCTCCCACATCCTGAAATCATACAGATAAGTTAATTGGCTTCCCCCAAAATTGGCCCTAGACTACGATACATACACTACACGATACATACATAGACATATGCCTATGGTAAGCATTAGATTGTGAGCTCCTCTGAGGGACAGTTAGTGACGAGCCTATATATACTCTGTAAAGCTCTGCGGAAGATGTCGGCGCTATATAAATACTAAATAATAATAATAATGTACAAATAACAGTGCTTGGCTGGGCCCTGGACATTTAGTTTACTATACCCAAAGTTTTACTATATCAGAGTTTACTAGAAAGATATTATACTGTAATATTAATATGCTGACTATTTTCTGGCATTAAACGTGTCTACGATGGGCAAGTGAGCATCAAACGTGGACCCTGGTGCAAAATAACGTCTTGGTGCCCACATACCAGAGGGCACCTTCAGAAGTCTTTGGTCCTTATTTCATTATTTTTTTCTTCTAGGGGATATTTTCGATTAATATAGTTATTTTAAACAAAAAATAATAAAATAATCTCCAAGGAGAAAATGGGAATTTAGTAGGGTCTAATCACTAATGTCTCAATGGGAGCACTGCACTGCAAGAGTACTACACACTATTGCCTCTTATAATGAGTAATTTCTAAGGATCACCACACACAAAACACATTTTTATATTTCTTAATTCGAGACTTACAAAACATTTTTATTGTATTGTAACATTTAACAAATCTGACCAATGGATCACACACGGCTTTAATTTTCCCCCAATAATGAAAAATAAATATTAAAAAAATTGCCTGGTCTATGGACCATGGCACGCATGCCATGAAGCTTTTCTCCTGAGATAATTTACATGTTCTTTTTAAAATAACTGAAAAATACCAAAAAGTTGGTGAAAAAGTAATATGAAAATTATTTTGAGTATTTTTTGCTTGCTGGTGTTTTAAAAGACATTTTTAACAAGGTGTGAAAATATCACCTGGGAGAAAAAACTCAGGAGAAACAGGGCATATGCAATTCACTTTTTCTCCTGAGTTTTCTCCTAGGAGAAAATTTTTCATCTTCGATTTAAAATACATTTTTAGCACTTTGCAATGGAAAAAGTACCAAAAAGTAGGTGATAAATACTGTCGAAATAATTTTGAGTATTTGTTTTCTTGCTGATTGTTTAAAATACATTTTATTTACAAGTTGTGAAAATATCACCTAGGAGAAAACTCAGGTGAAAAAGTGAATTGCATATGGCCCACAGTGTATTATATGCATAGGGGCCCATATAATCAAGAAATTGACAATCTATCCTGCACCATTCAATTTTCAAAAATTGGAAGGGAGAGTGGCTGGCACTAGACCCGAACAGGAGGCGGACTGGCCCTGCACCGGATTCTGACCCAGCAATTACGTGCACCTCATATTGAGCATCTTGCAAGAAAAACAAAAGAACGTGGAGGCACTGTAAATGCAAAAAAGGGTACCTTTAATCAACGGTGCACAGGCATCGGGTATGCAGTGGGGGTGACAAAGGTCTAACAGCCGTTTCGCTTAAAAATAAGCTTCCTCAGAGCACACTTTGGTGGCCTTTGAGGAAGCTTATTTTTAAGCGAAACGGCTGTCAGGCCTTTGTCACCCCCACTGCATACCCGATGTCTGTGCACCGTTGATTAAAGATACCCTTTTTTGCATTTACAGTGCCTTCCACGTTCTTGTTTTTCTTGCACCATTCAATTTTCATGAAAATTGATCAGAAAAATCAGCCACTCCTGATCAATTTATGTTGATAATTTTTCCCCTATATTTCTCTCTCAATTTTTCTGTACAATGATCATGTTTATCGAACTGCTGTAAAATTAAATATTTATTTTGTCCGGTGTGGCCACCTGAAAGGCAAGAAAGCTTAGCTGAATAAATACAATTTAGGCAAGGTAGATGAAGACCGTATTTATTGAATCGGGTAAACTGTAATCTCATCATAGTGAAAACTGTAACTCAACAATTCAGTTTCAGAAAGATAAATAAGGGACCCTTCAAGGAAAGACTTTCTTCCACAGCAAGAAACTTAAATAGACAAACATTCCACATACATTGGCAGACTGCTTGCTGTCCAAAAAAAGAAAAAAAAATAGTGTACAGTATAACCAATTATAAATAGCCTTTTTATGTAAAATACAGCTGTGCACATCTTTAAAAAAATACCAACATTTTCTGTTTCAGCTTTGTGTTTGTTTTGTTATAAAAGCCTATAAATCATACATATAAATTTAAACGACATAATTTATTTATAAACATTGTTATAAGAGGTCTATTACTCATGTCAAAAAAAAAATATGGGAAACAGTTTTAAGAAACAGTTATTTCAGTAAGAAATGTATTGACTTCCCATCAAAAGAGGCATTTGGGCTATACAGGAGGCAAATATATTGTCAAATATATATATACACATATATAAGTATTTCAATAATTTAGTGTTTTATTTCTCTAGCTAAATCTATATCGCAAAATACCTTTCAATAAATATACACTTTAATCAATGTTTTATTACAGTCCGATCAAACCAAGGGATAATTAAAACAAAAATTCATAAATACCACTGCTCCCATCGTCCTTACTTAAAATTAATTCACATCACGCGTAATAATATTACACTTCAAAGGATAGCGAATACCGATATTACTAAGCATTTGCATTAAGCCATGCAGAGTACTTCAAACTCTTACAGATAAGCCCAAAACTTCAAATGCTGAAAAAAAGCCTCTTGGAGCCTTGGAACTTATATCCCTCTATGTCCATGCCCTTTTTAAGAATAGCGCCATAAAGTTCTATTTTTTTTTCCACCATATAAAAAAAATAAATTAAAACAAAATAAAAAAACTCAATATAAGGTAGTAAACTGACATGCCAATATAAAAATATGCACTGTGTAAAAATTGCACATTAGACAAGCATAGGTCAAAGGGATTTAAGAATTAATTAAGGAATCAATACAGGGCAAGCCTAACAATTTAAAGGAAATTACAGATCCTGTGACCCCCTATGTACACAATATGCTCCATGTTCCTCCATGTGGCAAGAGTTTTCAATAATAAACCAAAAATTGACAAAGGTTTAGGCTACGATTACCGTGGGGCTTTGCAGTGTGGCGAGTGGCTGAATTGTAACACGGAACATCGCAGCAATGTGGTGTTCACCGTTTGGACTTTGTGGTGAAGTTGATTAGAGTCCGATACCCCAACACACCGCATACAGTGCGTTACCGCAAAACAAACGCGTTAACAGCGACGGTGAAACATGCTTTTCATTGACTATAAGTGATGCAATGTGCGGATAACAAGAGGCATCGATTTTCCGTTGGGTTACACGGAACGCAATGCCCACTGTGAACGTAGCCTAAAGCTCAACTCCAAGCATACAATTGGAAACCATAATTTCATGTATTCTGATAAAGAACGCACAGACGCAAATTTTTGCAGCCGTGCTAACAGTTAGCACTGTTTTGTGAATCAAGCCCATAATCAAAAATTTACAAAAATGTGAGGGTTATACACCTTTTGTGACAACTGGGCAAAATGATACACGGGGCTATGTCCATAATACATGACTTTAACATATGGCTATGTCCATATTCCACATACTTTGTCACAGCTATACAGTGCGCTTACCGTCCCCGTTTTTCCACATGCAGTAAAAGCAGTTTGCTATTCTGGTAGGTTTTCGTCAGAATTTACCACATGCGGTGAAATGTGCCGTATTTTACAATATTTTACCGAAAATTGGAATCCTCATGAAAAATGGGGGGCATGTTAGCACATTATTCGAATAATACCAATCAGTTGAAGACCTGCCTGTACCTGGCGGTAAAGTCAATTCGTGTGCATTTTACAGTTTGTAGTGGAGTTCCTATTCCTGTTTTAGTGGCATTCCTATTCAAGCTGTGTAATAGAAAATAATAGCAGAAATACAACTCCAAATATTTACTGGATTTTATTTTAATAAGGAATGCCTATTAATATTAAATATATATAAATTTTCTGCATTTTCAAAAAATGAGGAGAAATGTTTCAGAATTTCTAATACAAAGGGAAAATACCCAATGCGGGATTTCACTGACAAAAAAAATACTTACCACACATAGCTACCAGATTTGAGGCCAATGGGTTTATATTTCTTGCCCCTTTTAAAATGTTTACCTCCAAAACATTCACGGATGCCAATTCACTACAGTAGCTGAAAGGTCAGCAGCTTTATGCAGCAAAATACTACTGTTAGGGCCCATTCACACTAGAGCGTTTTGCCGGCGGTTTTGGCAAAACGCTCAAGTGCTAGCACTTTTTAAAGCGCTAGTGCAATGATACCCTATGGGCCTTTTCTCACTTGGGCGATTTGCGTTAATCACCGGCGATTAACGCAAACGTGTAGCCTGCACCATTTTCAGGCAATTTCCCGGCGATCGCGTTTCAGTGCTATAGAAGCGCTAAACGCGATCGTGGAAAAATCGCTGCAGTGTCCAGTGATTTTTCCACATTAAATTGCAGAAAAATCACTCCCGCTCGCTTTTAAGTGTGAATGGGGCCTTAGAAGTCTTGCCTGGTGGAAGAGCCCTCTAAACCTAGGTGCGTCTTATACGGCGGAAAATATAGTAATTTTTTTTTTTTACATAAGGATTTGAGTGAGAGAGTTTGTTTCTCTTGGTAAAACTGGTTTGATGCATGATGTGTAGCAATGGCCAATGAGACGCATTCTGCAGAATTGTGCAGATTTTGTACACAAATTTGTGCAGCATGAAAATAGACCATTCACATTGCACCATGGAGGGATATGATTGGCCCATTTTCAAGCTGCATACCTTTGCATAATCTTCCATCTGCTCTCAACTTAGACCACTCCTTATTCACTAATTAAGCTGCTGCCATATGCATCTCATCAGCTCCCTGCAAAAATTCAAATCCCGTGAAGCCAACATTTGCCATTTTGGCAAATCTCATCATACTCATCACTAGGGATGGTCCATGAGCTGCAAAGAATCACTAGTTGATGCAGAACTATGCAATTTTAATGCAAATTTATGCATCTTGAAAATGGACCAAAATCAAATCCCACCTTGGAGTCATTCCATTGGTCCATTTACGAGCTGCATAAATCTGCATAAACCCCACGTGACATAATAGCAAACCTTTTTCTCTTCCACATATTTCTTGTGCCACTACAATTTACAAACCAGTGCAGGATCTCTCTAGGGTACAACCACCCGGCTAGGAGGGGCTAAAGACAGTAAATATTGAAGGTCAATTCAAGATACATTTTCAAGTAGTCTCCTAACAAATTTATGGCCACGTCCTTTTAATTGTGCAAAACGTGCCAAGATATAACGTTTGTGCCTATTTTGTCAAGTAGCAAAAATAATTAATAATTTTTCTTTAATCTCTTATATATTCTGAAAAAGTAGCAATATTTAATTTAAAAAATATGTTCTTTGGGTTTTCCTGAGAACGACAGTGTATGAATGCCTTTGACTCCTAAGTAGGGATGGTCAATGAGATGCAAATAATTTTGAGTTGATGCAAGATTATGCAAATGTATGCATCTTGAAAATTGATTAGTCGAATTTTACCCCAACAGGATTTCATTGGTTCATTTTCAAGCTGCATACATTTGCATAATACTGCATCAACTCAAAATTATTTGCATCCCGTTGACCATCCCTACTAAGTCGTCTTTTTGCTGCACCTCGGACTAATACCGAGCACATATCAGGGATTATTATTTAGTGAGGCATCAGAAATAAAAGGGCTGCAACACATTCTAATGGGCTACAGTGCATAATTAAGCCAACGAATTATCCCTTTTTACATCAGTTTCTCCATAAATCATGCATTCGACATGTAGGTGTATGCAAACCAAAATAACTCCCAATATATTTATATATATTACATTACACTGCAGGGATGAACAAAGAAGATCACTGCCTAAGAACTGCTTCCGACGGGCTACCGCAAGAATAGGTGTAACCTTTTTTTCCATATATTTTCCTGAAATATATCAGCAGTACAGACAGTGGTTTGTGAGTTTTGGCACAACCTTATGTACATATCAATACATACATAAAAAGTAACTACAGTAACTAGCACAAGCAAAAATACATTGTGTAAAAGTATCTGCCTAAAACAAAAAGATAAAACAGCCAAAATTAAGCCTTGGCCATAAACTGTAAATATGCATGCCTCAGACTGGAGGGATCCATTTTGTAAATGGACGCCATCTTGAACTAGTCCTTTATTCAGTAGTAATAACACCTGAACACACTTGGTGCCAGTGGCCCACAGGAACCAGATTTCATGTTTGCTATGCTTACTGTTAGAAAATTATTTGATATTGCTTGGTTGCTTTGGGGTTAATGAGCTTTGTAAGATATTTTAAATTAGAGCAACTCTTTTTTTAAGTGGTCCTGTAGTGAGTGGGATATGGAGGTCGCCATATTTATTTTCCTTTAAACAATTATTGATCTTTCTGGCTCAAGTAGTGTCTGAATCACACATCAGTGTAGCCATTGTTTGGGCTGAACACCTGATCTGCATACTGGTTCTGAGTTTACAGCTTGATGCATTACAGGCAGAGAACCAGCAGGACAGCCAGGCAAATGGCATGGTTTGAAGAAAAATAATAAGAGAACTTCTGGATTTTTCTCTCTCACTGCAGGGTCTCTTTAGTTCTGAAACCTCCACCTCAAAGGTGATCTCTCTGATGAAACCTGCAGTTCTACGTTAGTAACAAGCACCACAGTAAGGGGACTAGTATGCCACCAAGACTAAAGACGATCTGCAGTCCTTGGGTGAGGCTACCTAGTGATAGTTTTAGAGAGTTAATAGAAACACTTAACATCAGAACCTTCTCAGCTGCAGGGCACTGGTCTATCAGGACATTCAGCAGTGACAACACTTAGTACAGCTGTGCTGTAGCAGAGTCACTGCACATTACTGTTACTGCCACGGAAGCACATGTCCATAGTCAATGCTCAGCTGCTTGACTGGTTAGACACCTCTATGCAACGTTTCCCAACCTACGAGGATCATCCAGGTTTGGCATAAATCTCCAAAGCCTCAGGAGGATGCACAAAGGCATACTACAGGTAATATTACTTTGTAGCATCATATGATTTGATTCACTTTTCCTTTTCTGTCTAGAGTTCTTCTAGAACCATAATTTATAGGAGAAGTCTCTTGTTACCCAAGTTAAACATTTTGGAGTTACGAATCATAGCTGTGCCCCTGGGCTGCAGACCTATACAGCAGTTTCACGGCTAGTTGCCACCTCTGGAGAAAGGAACAGCTTTGAGAAAATATACTTTTTTAGATGTTGGTATGAAAGCCTAAATATTTCCCGAATATTTGTATTGTAATTTTTTTTTACATCATATTAGACAGACTGTTAGCAACGACATGATGAAGGGGAGGGTTGTCCATACAATATGGTTTGTTAAACTCTTCCTCATGTATCTGACTGTTAGATGCCTTAAAGTGCTGTGGATTAGCATAGGCTGTTATTCTTTACAAGGGGGTTAGGTTATATGGCCAACAAGCGTGCAAGCAGTGTTTAGTGGAGTTCTTCTTTAATACTTAACAAATGATAGGCTCTAGTCTAGCCATAGTAGCTCAGTTAACAAAATGGGTTCCTTCAGTATGCACAGAGCTGGTTCAGCTATTTAAACTTCAGAATAAGTGACAAAAGTTATTTAAAAAGTTGGCAACTATTTGATTCTAGTTGTGTAACTCAGTGTGAAGTTTTCCCTGTGTTCCCTTGACAGAGTGGTAGACCGTTATGGCTCTCCATAAAGGTCTACACCAACAGAGAAATTAGCCTCCGAGCACAAGCAAATGAAACACTATCTTCCAAAACGCTGCAGGAGATGTTAAAAGCAGCAGGTAATGGAATAAGACTGGTGAGTGATGCCGCTAACTATTTCTTCGGAGATAGAAGCAAACTTTGGAACTGCATCCACAGCAACTGAATCCTCTGTGCACATTCCGCTGGCACCGGCTCTCCTATCTCCACGCTATAAACGTCAGGTCGGCAAAATAGCAAGGCAGCTGTTGGCTTCCGTCAACAAAAAGTGCTGCTCTGTACATTTCCAGTTCAATCACACTCTGCTGGGACAGGCACAGCGGCCATCTTCACCCACTAGGCTGTTTCAGCAGATTTGTGCCTTCAAACATCGCATCTGACCTCTGCTTTCTGTGGAGCCCAAAAGAGGTAAGCCGAAGATCAGAAGAGGCCCACAGGCTCATACGTGTAGCATTATTTTTTATGTTTTTAAGTGTCAGCTATCTCTCTTCCCAAGCTGAAATCCAAGCCTTCTCATTCCTGTATCTGTATTACGATGACATGTGCCATAAAAAACGGCTTATGACACAAAGGACAGGAATTTGGCACCAACATTTCCGGTTGTCCAATCGTTACTGCAAGGATAAGAAAAAGAGAGGAAAATCAATGGGTACAGGTTTACTGTGTACATATTGTAAACATTCCTATTAGCATTGCTCTTAGCAACCCACGGACATAGAGTAGTACTGTGAAGGGTTGTCAGGGCCAACGTTCACAATTACTGGACAGTTACAGGACATTCACATACTCAAATAAGCGCTTTAAGGGCAGAGACACACCACAGAGCACTTTTCAGGGCTGGTGCACACTACAAAAGCTTTTCTAAGCACTTTGTGATTTTAAAAGCTCTTGCTAATGTTATCCTATGTGTGTGTTCACACTGGAGCGATGTGATTTTGTAAAAATCCCCATAACATTGCATTAGCAAGAACCTTTGAAATATCTAGCACCAGCCCTGAATCAGTTTTCATTGAAAAAAAAAAAAACAAAAAAAAAAAAACGCTCCTATTGCATTAAAATTGCAGAAAAATAGCCACGATCCACATTTTTCAAAAAACATGATCGGGGCAATTTTGCTGTTGTTTTAATGTAAGTCCTAGGGAGTGTGTTTTTTGTTTTTAAAATAAAAACTGTCCATATATCTAAACTTTACGGAAGCTCGAAATTTGGATTTGGCAGGAAGTGCATCTGATTGGTCTAGCTCAAAGCTCCACAAAATTTGTATGCAAACTTGACAGCTGATAGCTTCCGATTGCCACTTTTTGCATTGGCCACATTCGAATTACTGCACCTAATGCTTTATAAGGCTCGAGTCCAAAAATATTCCATGATGCACAAAGAGAAAGTCGTTCATGTTGCCATTTACGTGTATTGTGTGACCTCTCTATGTAGTTTTTACTGACCTAGACCACAGGCGAGTCCATGCAACACAGGACATCAAGTGCAACAATGTCACGGAGTTTGTATCTAAAACACAATTTGCGTAATTTTTTTTAAACTTTATTACTGCAGAATATATCAAATCTTACCTGTACCAGCAGCAATCAGGTAAGAAAATGGACGAAAAGAATAGCTAACCCAACGTTTAGAAGCATCACCAAGGCAATCATGATTGAATTGGGTCTCTGCAAAGAAAAAAAATTAACAACTTATAAAAAGGAGTTGAAAGTGGCAGAACACTGACATAACAGTCAATAAAAATGTGGTTTCTACTTTTAATAACCCAGACAGTTATTATATTTGCTGTTTACAAATTCTCAAAAGTACAGTTTATCTGCTCTGAAAACTGCAATTGCATTTTATTTCATAGCTGCTGTATTTATATATATTAAAATCTATCCAGTGATCACTTCTCAGCTGTACACATACTAAAAGTAGAGAAAGCTTAGTTTCAGCATTTTGCTAGTGTTTACTAAATGTAGCTGACAAAGGAATGCAAACAAAATAAAATGTTATCACCTCTTCAGATGCAGTACCAATGGGAAAAGGGAAGGGAAAATTGTTGCCAATCAATCACCCATCACTCTATCTTTCACTAGGTATATATAACCCAAACGCCACAATTGTAGTCAAACAATTACACTGTGACAGAATTGACGTGAATAGGTATGGGTTTTTATTTCTTTCTTAGTGATTTACCAAAGTATAAAAAGGTGTGCCTAGACACATCATCATTTAAAAAACAGCGCTATTGTACAATAACTTAATCACACTGTCCGCCAGACACACCATCCGAACACACCACATGCACACGGGCCCATTTCCAGAAAGAGAAAAAATGCCAAATTTTCCAATAATTCTCTTAGAGTTGATACTAGAGGCGGAGACAAGTCCCCAAGATATCAGAAAAAAACAAAACAAAAAAAACCCCTCTTTGGATGCAGCCAGAAGCTTTCCACTGAAGCAAGGAGCTTCCCACTGAAGAACAAAGTGCTGTGTTTAACTGTTTGAATGCTGTTCTGCTACATATTTTTTTGTGGTAGTAGGTTATATGCTGTAAATATTCTTTTGTGAACAAAGAGGAAATGCTGAGTTTCATACAACTTTAAAGGAATATAGTATGGAAGAGAGAGAAAAAACAAAACACTGGAACTGGAGTTCAAAGTAGATGGCAAAACACAGTATTCCCCCTTTGGCCCTCCCCTTGTACAGAATTAACACACTGCGCACTCTGATATAAAATGAGTGGCAGCCGTAGTGAGGAGATAAAGCAGCAACAATAATTTAGTGCAGCGAGACTCCTGCACAGCTGTTTTCCCTGGAAATAGTAAAGCGTATATTTGCAGATCGGTGGTCCCACTGTGTGTCCAATCCATTTATTCTAACAGCTGGAAAGGCCAGATATGACATTCTCAGTGTGTCCCCCGAGCACAGCGGCAGGTGAAGAGAGGACAGCGAGAGAGCCACACAGGCTCAGAAAACAAATGTGCAGCACATTACTCACTGACTGCAGCTACAAGCAGCACAGAATCATCCTGCAATCATCACGGCCCCACTAAAAGCTCATTTTACACTGAAAACAGAGGCTGACTCGGTGCCCAGCAGCTGAGCCTGCCTGCTCATTAACTGAATGAATTCAATACATTCACAGCTCATTTATAAAGGGCTTTACTCTGTAACTGAAAAGGCCGGGATAACATTACAATTTCTTTGGAATTAGGAATTGTCCCTGAACTATACAAATGGAGCATGATGGATTGATTTAATACATCATATTTCAGATTATAATTTGTTACTATAAGGTTGCAATCACAAAATAGAAAAAAAGCAGGGTTTGCAGCATAGGTCAGTTTCAGGCAGACGATTAAAATGAACCTGAAGCGAAAAAAACTCATGGTATAATGAAAAGTATGTGTAGTACGGATAACAAATAGATCATCAGTAGCAGTTATATTGCTATTTTTTATAATATTGCATTATTCTGTTATATTTTCAGTTTATAAACCACACAACTGTCTTTTAAGCTATAAAACAAAGCAGAAATAATGACCATTTGAACTTTCCTGCAGTAAAACCTTATCTCAAGCTGTCTCTCACTGTTTCTTGGCTGTTTAAGTGCGTCAGAAAACAGGACTGTATTCGTCTCAGTGGGTCAAAGAGCTCAGATAAGCTCTTTTGCATAGAGAACTAACATTTTTTAACTCTTCGTATACTGGAAAACAATATGAGGCTCTTGTCTTTGCTACTAATATTCTATTCCTTTTTCGTACTACACGTACAATTCATTATCTCATAAGTTTATTTTTGCTTCATGTTTGCTTTAAATGGCATTTGCAATTCTGTCCAGCCTAACCCATGATTCAGGGCCCGGTTCCACTTGTGTGATGCGAATTCGTCGTGGAAACGGATTCGCATGCGGATGCGAATTTTACCGCAAATTTGCGTATGTTTTTGCATGTAAGTAAGTATGCGAATTTAACCATGTGAGTGACAGTGTGCTTTTACATTGATCTTATGTGAAAACGTACACGAATTCGCATGGAAAATTCGCATAGCAAAAAAGCATGCGAATTTCCTATTAAATACATTGTATGCGAATCGCACACTGCCTTGCGGTGTTGGAATTCTGATGGCTCTGCTGTGAAGATTTTTCCTGCACACAAAACCGCACAGGATGTCTGATAAGTGGAAACAGGCCCATCCACTTGTATTGGTTATGCGAATCTGCATGCAGATTCACGGAAACAGGTCCTCAGATTTCTTAGCAACAGAAAGCAGCCAGGATAGCCTCTCCCACAGCAGCATGCCATCTTCACAGAGCAGGTCAGTAGCTAAAGTCACATACACACCTAGGATAACTGTTGCCTGAAACAATCATTCCTGGTATTTGGTGGGATACGGATAGAGAAAGGCATTGTGGGAGGTGACATGAAGCTGTTGAGGGTGTACTTCAACCCATGAGGTGTAGCAAAAAAAAAAAAAAAAAAAAAAAGGACAACTATAGGGCTGGTTCAGACGGACGTTTGGAGGCGTCGCGTTCATTGGCGTCGCGGTGGCAATGCGTTCGGCCTTTCAGCAGCGTTCGCGTTGTGTTCGGATGCGGTCGCGATTTTTCTTCCCCTAGGGGAACATTACCCGTCGCGGTTAACCGCCCCTGGAAGCAACATGTAGCTTCCAGGGGCTCCTTGAACGCCAGTGAAAATCGGGACCCGAACGCCGCGTTCGTGTAAACGCGTATGAAAGCTTGGTACAAACGCTCCCATTCACTTGAATGGGAGCGTTTAACGCCAAGCCCCGAACGCTGGCGGTAAACGCTGCACAAACGTCCATCTGAACCAGCTTAGGTGTGAAGAATTTAAGAATATGGAGACTGCCATATTTATTTTCTTTCAATCAATACCAGCTACCTGGCAGCCCTGCTGGTCTATTTGGCTGCAGTGGTGTCTGAATAACATGAGAAACAAGCATGCAGCAAATTTTGTCAGATCTGACCATAATGTCAAACCCATATGCAATTCACTTTTTCACCTGAGTTTTCTCCTAGGCGATCTTTTTAAACTTGTCAATAAAATGCCTTTTAAACCACCAGCAAGCAAAAAAAATACTTAAAATAATTCTGATAGTACTTTTTCCCCAACTTTTCGGTACTTTTTCCATTGCACTGTGATAAAAAGTTCTTATGAATCAGAGATGAAAAATGATCTCCTAGGAGAAAACTGAAAAAGTGAATTGCATATGGGCCCTGATCTGCTGCATGCTTTTTCAGGGTCTGTGGCTAAAAGGCAGAGGATCAGCAGGACAGCCAAGCAACTTGTATTGTTTAAAAGGAAATAAGTATGGCAGCCTCCATATCCCTCTCCCTTAAGTTGTTCTTTAAGATTTCTGTTTATCAAGCAGAAGCGGTTTCAGCAGACAAAGTCGAATATCTGCAGTACTTCTGTGAACATGGTGTACTGCCCTGAGTGTACACAGCAGGCAGCCTCTCCACAGCATAAATACAAGAAAACTCACACATGCTTTGCTTTACAAAGGAAAACAAATATCCCTTCAGGCAATGTGTTATGTACCCGGATATACGAGGATATTTACTGAAGAAATTCTCCACACTATGCACATTTCTCAGGCCGCCAGCTTATTTATACCAGTTCATCTTCACGTGTTATACAGAACTTCACCATATTTCTAGGCAGCCTGCTTGCTTTCTCTTAGTTGAATAATGCTAGAAGAAACCTCACAATTTAGGGGAACCCTACAGCAAATGGCGGGAGGAGAAATACAGTAGTAGCCAATCATTCTGCCAAGCGTAAGGTGCCTGGTATACCCACACAGTCAGATTTTTCCTGAGCCGAATGCTCAGATATGGATTAAAATGTAATGGGGCCCTAGGCAAGGCAGTAAATTTGTGTTCCTTTTGGTAAGCTGAAGTGCAGAGAGGTCGAAGAAGGCGGCAGAAGTTGCTACTTAACACCCACTAGGCCCCAAGCACCTGCCTAGGATGCCTGGTGGATGACCCTGCTCTGTGAATGTTATCTGCTGTCTCCTCTATGTCATTAAAATCCCCCCCCCCCCCAAAAAAGGCCAAACTGACAATAGAAAATTCTACCAGCTATCAGGTTGTTCATCGATTAGCTTATAGGAGCAAAGTGGTAGACAAGACACGCGTTTCATTGCCCAAATGTGCTTGGCAAACCACACTACAGCGCACTTCTTCTCTCTGAATTTAGCTGGTGGGCAGGTCCATCAGAGATGACCATGTGACACCTAAAAGAGGAAGAGTAAATACTATCCTACATTTGTCACCTTCCTTGCATGACAGTAGAAACCATGTATGCTATATGAAAGGGGGTCCACATAATGTAGGTGGTGAGCAATGGTTCCCTACAGCTCTGCAGAGACGGATACCAGCGCAGTGTGCACGGAGGACCCAAATGGCGACCAAAAACATAGAAGACAGGTGAATTGATCCAGAACGGAAGGAGGAAATAGGCTCACACTGATTCCACCCTCAGCATCCTCAGCGTATGCGGGCTCCGGGAAAAAGCTGTGACATCACAATTGTGCGTTCCGCTCCTACTCAGCTCTGTTTTAAGTGTCAATTGTAAACAGATGCTATGCTTAACTACCTAACGACCGCCCCACGCCAATGGGCATGGCCGCGGCTTCAGCCCCAGGATCGCCTAACGCCAATTGGCGGCAGGTCCTGGGGCCGGCTACTGCAGGAGATCGCGTGCAGGCTGCACGCGCATCTCCTGCTTGGTGGGCGGAACGGAGCCTTCAGTCTCCGAACGGCGATCACCGCTCGGGAGACTGTTAGATGGCGAAACAGCCATCTAATTACCATGTACAGAGCTGCGATCAGCAGCAGCGCTCTACTGGGGACAGCCGTGTCCCCTCCATTGTGTCAGGAGTGATCAGCGGTCATAGGCTGATGCCTATGACAGCTGATCACAGGGATTGGCTGGTGGGGAAAGGGTGGGGATACTAAATAAATAAATAGCTAAAAAAATATTTTAAAAAACACAAATAAATATTTATATATAAAAAAAATAAACATCTGGGGGGCGATCAGACCCCACCAACAGAGACCACTTGTGTGCGGAGTTGTGCGGCCCTGCAGCTTGGCCTTAAAGGGGAACTGAAGAGAGAGGTATATGGAGGCTGCAATGTTTATTTCATTTTAAGCAATACCAGTTGCCTGGCAGCCCTGCTGATCCTCTGCCTCTAATACTATTAGCCATAGCCCCTGAACAAGCATCCAGCAGATCAGGTGTTTCAGACTTTAAAGTCAGATCTGACAAGACTAGCTGCATGCTTGTTTCTGGTGTTATTCAGATACTACTGCAGAGAAATAGACCAGCAGGGCTGCCAGGCAACTGGCATTGATTAAAAGGAAATAAATATGGAAGCCTCTGTATACCTCTTACTTCAGTTCCCCTTTAAAGCTGCTGTGGCCTATTAAAGGAATACTGTAGGGGTCGGGGGAACATTAGTTGACCTTACCCGGGGCTTCTAATGGTCCCCCGCAGACATCCTGTGCCCGCGCAGCCACTCACCGATGCTTCGGCCCTGCCTCCGGTTCACGTCTGGAATTTCAGACTTAAAAGTCTGAAAACCACTGCGCCTGCGTTGCCGTGTCCTCGCTCCCGCTGATGTCACCAGGAGCCTACTGCGCAGGTCCAGCATGGTCTGTGTCTGAGCGGTACGCTCCTGGTGACATCAGCGGGAGCGAGGAAATAGCAAAGCAGGCGCAGTGGTTTTCAGACTTTAAAGTTTGAAATTCCAGAAGTGAACCGGAGGCGGGGCCAGAGCATTGGGGAGTGGCTGCGCGGGCACAGGAAGTCTGCGGGGGACCGTTAGAAGCCCCGGGTAAGTTCAACTCATTTTCCCCCGACCCCACTACAGTATCCCTTTAAGCAAAAACTGGCCTGGTCTTTAGGGGGGTTTAGCATTGTAGTCCTCAAGTGGCTAAAGTAAAAAAAAAACAAAAAAAAACACATATATCCAGGCACATCGCCTCTAGTTAGGACATTAAATAAGTTATTAAAAATAGCAAAAAACAATTAACTCTTCCCACACTCACATGAAAATGCTCAAGCAAATGCATTCACAGATTCACTCATCCAGGCACAACTGTTATCCCTACAGCTAAGTTAAAAGCCAGGGTCTTAGTTCACAGAATGCATTCTTATGCTTAGTCACCTATACTGCGCAGAAATACCTACTTCTGCGCAGTGTAGGTGACTAAGCAAAATAATGCATTCTGTGAACTAAGAACATTTGCATGCGAGTGTGGGAAGGGTTAATTGTTTTTTTTCCTATGCTTAACTGTAGCGAGAGGTATGTGGAGGCTGCCATATTTATTTCCTTTTAAGCAATACAAGTTTCCTGGCTGTCCTACTGACCCTCTGCCTTTTAATACTTTTAGCCATAGCCCCTAAACAAGCATGCGGCAGATCAGGCGTTTCTGACATTAATGTCAGATATGATAAGATTAGGTGCATGCTTGTTTCTGGTGTTATTCAGACACTACTGCAGCCAAAGATCAGCAGCGCTGCCAGGCAACTGGTACTGTTTAAAAGCAAATAAATTAGGCAGCCTCCATATTCTTCTCACTACAGTTGTCCTTTAAGATGGGATCCTGTCATACATGCGCTGCTGCCTGATAAATAAAAACAAAAACGACACATTCAATTGATAAACTGTCTGAAATCAATCTGTTATTGACTGGTAACAGATTGCTGACGGATTTGTCTGCAAATCTGTCCCCCCCCCCCCCCCCCCCAAAAAAAAAGCTACCTTTGGAAAACGGTAGATTGCCGTGTAGAGATGACCTGCACCTGTGTCAAGAGACAATCTGCAATTAAAAAGAACCTGTAGATGGGTGGAGTGACCTTCTGCCAAGGCCCTGAAGTAACGTTCACATCCCCTGTAAGCAGCTGCCGGCCTGGCTCAGCACTGCTCCTGAAGCCTGAATGTGTGCGCACATTTTATTCAATTACCTCCCACGACAAACGCAGCAGAAATAAACCGACACGCAGAGTTTTGATTAGATCCCCAAAGAACGGTAATTCAGAACCAATGTGGCATATTAAAATGCCTTATTAGATAGCCTGTAATCCCCTTTAAGATGTAAATAAGAAGCAGCCCTCACTGATGAGGTAATCATAACTCCCCAGGCTACTGTTTCTGCTCTACAGCTATTTATACACTGCTTGCTAACCCTTTAGGTGTTCCATCAAACCAAAATGCACAGAGCCCTTTCTCTCTGCCTTCAGGGTGATGTCACAGGGGAGAGTTACACATTACAATTGTTTAAATTGTTTTTCTCACAAACACACACCCATTCACACTGTGTGTAGTGAAGCGCACGTGCTATTACACTGCATTACGCAAGCATTTCAACATATCTACAGCCACTTTCATGATACAGCACGGCAAAGTTATTACAGAATGCGTTTGTAAGGATCCCTTCTGCCGGCTGCAGCCGAGCAGTTTTGAGATTTCTGCCTGCATTTGGTTGCTTGGTTTTGTTTGCATTTGCCGTGAGAGTCTTTTGCTGTTTGCAAGCACACTGCAGTTCAGAGTAGCCCAGGATGTTGTCATAAATCCACCTATGGCTGGCTGCAGTTGAACTTGATTTCTTACATGCATGTGGTTGCATAATTTGGCATGCATTTGTAATGAGAGTTCTGTCCATTCCCAGACAGCTTGCACCTTTCAATCAGTGTAGCACTGGATTGCATGATTACCATTCAGCTGTGAGGGAATTTTCATGTCAGTTTCCATTGGCTGATGTCCACATAAAAGCCTGCCTCTCATTCCAGACCTGGCCCGACATAGCATCCAGCTTACCTGAGTTGTTGCTGGGTCCACGCTGTGAATATGCATTTTGTATTGCATTGCATTACCTTGCCTGCCTGAACGGTCACTGCACCCGCGGGGGGGGGGGGGGGGGGGGGGGGGGGTGCAGTGGAGTCTTACCACCCTGCTAGCTGGTGACTACCTTCACCACGTTGGTGACTGGTAGTTATCCTACTCGTCTGTTCCTGAGGACGTGACTATGGCAGCAGTTGCTATTAGTTACTCTCCTACCTGTTTGTCTTTTGTATCTGTGTGGATGTTTGTTACTGTACGCAAACATTCCTTCTGTCAGTCTGTTCCTGCTTGACCCATTTCCTGTGTATGTAACTATAGGCTGTGGTTGCTATTAGTTACGCTCTTTCTTATTTGTCTTGTTCAAGTCAGTGTGGATGCTTGCAAGTATTCAGTCTGTATCTCTGTTGTCTTTCTTGTTACTCAGTCGGAGGCTCAGGCGGCAGTCGCCCTGAGCAACCATTGTATCTTGTTCGCTAACAGCCAGTCTGTCTGTCTGTTTTGTTACTCAGATCAGAGGCTCAGTGCGGTGTCGCACTGAGCAACCATTGTGTCTTGTTTATTTGTGACGTATCGGAAGCCCAGAGCTGTGGTTGCTCTGGGCAATCTTGCTCCCTTGTTCATTACTCCTGTGATATCTGTGTAGCCTCTTCCATCACAAAGCTGCATAGTCTTGTTTGTCTGGTGGTACTCTGGCTTTCTTGCCCTCAGATGCTATACCTTGCACCTCCAAGGCCTGGGTGTAACCGAAGTTGGGCAGGTGTTGCTCTTCACCTCCCTTTCAAGCGGGGACGCGCCACATAGGGTGAAGAAGGTGGTGGTAGATTGGGGCATAGCGGTTGAAAAGAAAGCAGATCTGCCAGGCATTACAGCGTTATACTGCACATAGTGTGAATAAGCACATTCAAAACAATGGGCAGTGCGTTGCCCTATGTGGATAAGCACTGTGCATAATGAGAAAGAACCCTTGAAGCTGCAACCTTTACAGGCTGCCATTCCCAGTCCTCCAGATCTGACTCCACTGGCTCCATGCTTGTTCCAGGTGTTTGACTTAATACAGCTGAAGGCCAAAAGGTTGCCAGGTAATTAGCATTTGTAAATTGAGATATACGGTATATGTCAGCAGCCATGTTTCTCTCACGTAGGCCTCGTTCACACTCGGGCGCTTTCAGCACATGTTTCGCACTTTGCTGATTGCTGGCGATCACCAAAGCGCTGCAACACTAGTAAACCTATTGGATTACTCACACTGCAGCTATTGTGGAACGGCTGGGATTTCCGCCGATCGCAAATGTGCTGCATGCAGCTTTTCCCGGAGATTGTAATTTGTGGTTCCAAGTGTGAACGAAGCCTTAAAGGACGACTGTAGTTAGAGGAATATGGAGGCTGCCATATTTATTTCCTTTTAAACCATGCATATTGCCTGGCTGCCATGTTTTCCTACTGCTTTCAATACTTTTAAGCCATAGACCCTGAACAAGCATACAGATTAGATGTTTCTGAAAACAATATGATTAGCTGCATGCCTGTTACACGCGAGTGATTCAGAAACTACTGCAGCCAATGAGACCAGCAGAACAGCCAGGCAACTGGTATGGTGCAAAAGAAAATAAACATGGCAGCCTCCATATATTTCTTTCACTTCAGTTGGCTTTTATGGTCTCTTTAACCCTCTCCATGACCACTAACATTAGTCTTGAGGTGCACATACATTTATAGATGGGCACCCGATTTGGCCAAAAGATAGATCACTTTGTGATAAGAATCTGAGAGGGATCTATCCCTGCTACACACTGTATGTATATACAGTATACATAATATATTTAAATATCAGCATGAAAGCTATAAAAATCTGTGGAACCGCCGAAAATAATATTGTCACCCCCGGCCGACTGATGGGCCCCCCTCGGTCTGCCCAAACTAATAGTGCTCCTCCGGGCCCCTGCAAAGTATTTGCAACAGTGGAGTGCACTCACCTGTCCGGCCGGCACACTCCCTCCAGTCTGTGACCTTCTGCCTCCATCTCTGTGCACATTCTCTGTGGTCATAGAGAACAGACAAAGGTGAGAATGAAGATGAAGGACACAGGCTGGAGAACAGGTGAGCAGCAAGTGCGCCTTGCTGCAGGTCACTGGAGGACCACTATTAGGGGAGGAGGCGGGGAGACCGACACTGGCTATGGGGCCCCGGGCAATTTCCTACCACCACGTCCTCTAAGCTAGACCTTCCTTCCGGACCAATGGATGTTTTAGATCCATTTAGAAATTGAAATTACGATAGGGAAGTCCTGTTGGGACATCGATCCCTATCAGATGATTCGATCACAGTGAGGGCTTGGTGAGGATCAGTGACCAGAACATAAAACTCCCAAACAGCAGTTTTCAGATCATAATTAATGAAAACAATTACATATTATAATTGGCTATTTTTTATTTCACCTTTGGACGCATAGCAAGACATGTGGATGCTCTTCTATGATTGGAGAGATGTTTTACCCATTTCAGGAAACAATACTAATGTGGATTTGGACTGTCACTTCCATGGGACCCTAACAGTGGATGTAACACTTCATTATGGCATACCTATGAATCTGCCCCCGGGAGATTCGGGCGCAGGATAACGCTGATATACAGCTTACCCTGCTCCAGCACAAGTCCCGGCGGAGCTAATTACTATTCGCCCTCCAAACCGCCATGGATAGTGGGGAATGATTTAATTCAGCTTCCAGCTATTGCTGGCAGACAAATTACAGTGTTTTCATAGTCATTTGAGCTCCATCTTTTCATGGCGCCCAAGTTAATCACTGAGCTTAGCTATAACCGCAATCGCTATTACGGCCTATGGTGGCGCCAGCTGCACCCAAATCTCCTGCACAGTTTTAACAGCGCTAGTTTCTCATTCCCCCGCCTTCCTTACGTAGCAAGTCCCTTGCCAAAAACAAGCATGAAAGGAATCATCACTACCTGAATGCTTGCTTTAGGCCAGTGCCTCAACAATCAGCCGTACAAGTTTTGTGCAAATCCACAGAAATAGTTAGGGCCTTTCCTCATGGGAGTTAAACACGGTGGCTGCGGCATTCGTCTCTCACGGTTTCATATTTCAGCAAGCACTCTTTAAATTACATTTAAAGAAGAACTCCAGTGAAAATAATGTAATAAAAAAGTGCTTCATTTTTACAATAATTATGTATAAATGATTTAGTCAGTGTTTGCCCATTGTAAAATCTTTTAAATCCCTGATTTACATTCATTACATTGTGACATTATTACTGTTGGCAGGTGATGTAGCTGCTGCATGATTTTTTGGCAGTTGGAAACAACTGTATACAGCTATTTCCCAAAATGCAACAGGGTTCACAGACAGGAAACTGCCAGGAGTACGTACTCAGAATTTCTTTGTGGGAGGGGTTTCACCACAATATCAGTCATACAGCGCCCCCTGATGGTCTGTTTGTGAAAAGGAATAGATTTCTCATGTAAAAGGGGGTATCAGCTACTGATTGGGATAAAGTTCAATTCTTGGTCGGAGTTTCTCTTTGGGGCCCCGTTCACATCACAAACGCGGACGGGCACGCACGCAGAACGCAACGCGTACGAACGCACGCCATCCACGTTTGTGTGCGCTGCGTGGCTGATCCCATCACTGAAAAGTGAATGGGACAGCCACGCGTTTTTACAAAAAATGCGTGCAGCATGCGTTCCCGGACCGCACAGGTCCGGAACGCATGCAGTGTGAACATCCGACATTGCACTCTATGCAATGTCTGATGTCGTGCGTGTCGGCCACCTGCACGTGTTTCCAAAACGCGGCTGGAAACGCGTGCAGTGTGAACGCTTGTCGTCAGGATTGGCCTTTGTGTAAATGCTTGTCGTCAGGATTGGCCTCGTTTAGCACTTTCAAAACTGCCCAGACGGCTCAAAACGCGACGCAACGACAGGAACCAATGCCAGGTGCTTTTCAGCTTGGTTGCAAAAAAGCATTTAGCATTGGCTAAATGAGACGCCCCTGGAAGCCTGTGTGAACCGCGCCTAAATCTGCCCTGCTGAGACATTAATGACCCCTCCTCTGAATGTTTGTGGTTTTCTGCCAAACAAGTACTGTTGGTGGGCTCCAAGGACAGGGTTTGGGGGACCTTGCTTTAAAGAACTAAAAAGTACTAGCCAAGCTCTGAGCTACAAATCTTATGGAAATAAGACAATAACAAACTAATAAACGTTAAATAGGTCTGGATCTGAATGTATTCATGCTTATACTTACTGAGTTAATTTCATTTTCAACTGGTGAAAGTGAATCTGTATTGGTTTGATTCTTTGGTGCCACTTGCTCCAGCCTCCTAACTTTTGGCTCGGGTGGACTTTCTTTGGCATCTGGCACTGTCAGTTGCTTCTTGGGACTTTGTTTTTGGGGTGGTGGTTGCACATTTGCTATTGGTAGTAGTTTTTTGGGGTTGGAGTCTGCTTTTACAGCTGAAGGCGATGTTAGGTTCATATAGTAGCTGTGGGATTCGGAGTGCAGTTCCCCATTCCCAGTGCTGCTTGGATTGTGGCCTTTAAAGGAAGCTTTAGGTGTTATCTTAGAAATGGCCTCTTCCTTCACAGGAGTTTTCGGAGGTACAGGTTTAACGGAAGCAACGGGTATATTCTCGACGGATGCACTTTTTCTCTCAAGATTGGCAGGTGGTGGCGCAACAGAGTTAGAATTTTTTCTTTTTAGTTCTTGTGGAGGCGGCTGTGGAGGAGGCAGGGCAGGCGGGGCTTTATGCACCTCTTCTGGAGTTTTTGGAGGCGTCGTCCCTCTCCTGTAAAAATGTGGAGACTCTTTTGGAGATGGAGGTTTCATGGGCAACTTTTCTTCAATGTTCTCTTTAACTTCTACAACTTCTTGAAACTTTTGCCTAACGTAATCTGGCCCTGAAAAAGTAAAACACAAAACTGGCTTTAAATGGAATCTATAGTCTTAAACATTTGAAGCTTTCACATACATGCAATATGTATATACACACACATGTGAAAATACACAGATTGTTCATTTTTCCAGTGTCGCTGGATTAGACATATCTTGCCTAGGCCTTGTTTTTGGATTTGTGATGCCATAAATACCTTCAAGCTTAGAAACAGAAATAAATCTTCCCCCCTTCTAACACTATAAAGACCCCATCCCAACTCTTCATCCAGATCTTATTCCCTGAAGTCTCCAATAATGATGCTAAGCAGGACTTCCACCTGCACTCCTGAGGTCTTCTGGTGTTTGTGAGTAATTTCATCAATGTGTCTTACAGTGGTATTATACTCAAACTTCATCTATGGTCTGCATTAAACACAGCATACAATTACCAACTAAAACCATCTGACTTTCAAAGTACTGGAAGGGTTAAAACTCAAGATTTTTCCATACTTTGTTGCTAACTGAGAAGCGCCTTTGCCTTGTTTTGGAAGTGAAATAAACTATGTAAATAAGTTTGAAAAGTTCCTGCTGTATCCAAGGAAGGGGTGGGGGGAGCAAAATAACTTTATCGCCTTCTTGTGGCTCACAAGTCACTTAATTATGAGCCTGTCTGTTAACCTGCCCTGCAGCTGGCAATAATATCAGTTCGCTTCAGTGAGGTGTAAATATGTATTAAAATTGCATCAGGGCAGGTTTATAGTGCTTCGTATTAATTTTTACCGAGTTTTATGCATTAGGGCAAAAATTCCATTTTGGAGGGTAACCCCACTTTTACTTGTATTTGGACTTCTTCAGTGTTCCGTCACAGTGAATGGAAGCAACTTATATGTGTAATCAAAGATGGATTATGATGAAAGTGGGCCCTAGGCAAGGTAGTAACTTTTGGTAAACTAAGATGGGTCAGAGAAAGTGGCAGTTGTGCCCCTTGACAGCCACTGGGCCCAAGGCACCTGCCTCGGTTGCCTTGTGGATGATCCTGCTCTATGAGTTATCATGGAAGATGGACACATTCCCCTAAGAGTATGACAGAGGTTTGTGACTAAATCTTGCATTTACCATGGGAAGAGTGGCAGTGAGACTCTTGAAGGTTATGGGCAAGAATCTTCTCTCCGTTTAAAGAGGGGTTTTTGCATCTGCCATGATAACCGGTACGCGTTTCCACTTGCTTGGACAGAACATTGAATATGACAGTCTTACCTCATAACTGTAGGATCATATACCTCCACGTATGCTGTTCACAAACGCCAGCACAGCACTGCCATGTCTACCCCCCCACCCCTCTTATCACCTTTATCTGCTCACTAGTTACTAAATCAAGAGTCCGTCTGATAATTTTCCCTGTAGCTGGCAATGATATCAGTTTGCTTCAGTGGGCAAAAATTAAATTTTGGAGTGAAATGTCACTTTTACCTGTATTGGGACTGTTGTATTCTTCAGTGTTCTGCCACAGTGAATGGAAGCACCTCATATGTGCTATCAAAGATGGATTAAAATGAAAAGGGGCCTTATGTAACGTACCGTAGTAGCTTTGGCTCCCCCCCCCCCCCCAAAAAGGAGAAACCGGAGCTTTTCAGTGAGTTCTTGTTCTCATTTGTGACAAGCAAGATAGGTTTGCGAGGAGAGTAAACAAGTAGCGAGATGTGTGGCTGTAAACTAAACATTTCTGTTGGATTTTCTGAGTTTAAGCAGCGGCAGAGCGCCAGGTGCAGAGCACGATATTTGCTATGGGCTTCTGTGCTGTATAGCTGTGACATAGCTTGTTTTAGAAGCAAAATTAACAGCGCAATATCCCATTACTGATGGCCAGGGGATTATCAACCTACTTTCTAAAATTATTTTTTTATAATTACAGTTGCCCTTTTGAGTAACACATTGCAATGCCGTGATTTATTTTCATTTAGTATTATAGATAAGCTGTTGGCATTAATGGATGGACGTTTCATCCTGCATGGTAAGTCTGTATGAAGGCAAACCGCATCAGACAATCATAACACAGGAAGCGTCAGATTAAGAAAATACATGCATAGCATTTCCCCCCCCACGCATCCCATCGCTATAGAAGAGAGCAATGCAGAGGTAGTAGCAGCTTTGCTGAGCTAATGAGCCTGGCATGTGTAGCATGAGTTCTGGCTCAGGCACACAGCAGTTTCATACATACACAACAGAATAACCTACACTGACCAACTATTTGGTTATCGACATTTGTACTGTTCTCTGCCTGCCTCTTCTTTCTTAAAGGACAACTGAAGCAAGAGGGATAAGGAGGCTGCCATATGTATTTCTTTTAAGCAATACTATTTGCCTGGCTGTCCTGCCAATCCTCTGCCTCTAATACATTTAGCCATGGGCCCTGAACAAGCATGCAGCTGATCAGGTGGTTCTGACATTGTCAGATCTGGCAAGATTAGATGCATGCTTGTTTCTGGCGTTATTCAGACACTACTGCAGCCAAACAGATCAGCAGGGCTGCCAGGAAACTGGTATTGTTTAAAAGCAAATAAACATGGCAACCTCCATATGCTTCTCACTACAGTTGTCCTTTAATGGTGGCCTCAAATGATAAAATTTGCTGAATGATCATTTACAAACGATTGTTCCTATGAACGATTGGAAGCGATCCTTTGGGAGCACTAATAGACGAAAATCTCGTAACAAATCAGATTGACGTGATTGATGCAAAAATCAGATTGATCTGAAAATCAGATCGATTTCATTAATCTGATCGGATAGATTTTTGTCCATTAGTGGTCCCAAACGATCAATTCCGATTGTACATAGGAAGGATCATTTGTAAACAATCGTTAAGCAAATTGTATAGTTAGTGGCCACCACTAGTCAGCGAAGCTATTGTGACATTTCTTTAAAAGATGCATAGCCTAAATCTACGTACAGACACTCAATTCCGTTTACAGTTAACAAGGCACCATGATGACATATAGAAGAATGAACTAAATTATTCAGGATATCCGATTGTACTTACTTATCCTGGTTTCAGCATGAAAAACACTTATAGCTATATTTTGCTGAATATTCTGTAACCCCTCCCTTACAGTGAGGTTTAGCCTTGGCTATGAGGTCACAAATCCTTCCTCTCCCAGTGCATTCTGGGAGACTAGGTGTCGTTTGCACTCACTTCACAACTTACAGCAAACATTCTGCAGTGACACACCTTGCCAGCAGTTAAGATGCCGCCACCTGTGCTGAATTTCAGAATGTAAATCTGGGAGAGGAAAGATTTTACAATGGGCGAACGCTGACTGCATCATTCCGAAAGTCATTTTGTAAAAAATAAGCAGCTTTATTCATTAATTTTAATTCAGGAAAGTTCTTCTTTATTGATCACCAGGGTGACCGTTTTTCAAATAAAAACACTATACAGACATGTGGCTCTGTTCTAGGGACAGGGTGATGGCAAGCAATGGAGGCGTGAGCTGGTGAGGGAAAACAATGGTGGCCATTTGTTTGTCACACATTTGGGGATCATCGAATAGCTCGCTAAATCATGTTGTAGGACAGCTGTACTGCGATTTTCACCTGAAACGATCACAAAATATCTCCAACACCAAAAGTGTAACCTCTGGTTTGGGGCTGGATGATGTTGAAATACACATTAATATACATGAACAATAAGAGTATATAATGTGCCTTATTTATGGTGCCTGATTTCGGAGGGGAATGTGTATATTGAAAGTATCGTTAATAATTGAGTGTTGCAGATTTAGTAAAATTAATTTGATCTTGGGCATCAAGTGTGTCAACTCTCTAGCTGGTTCAGCCCGCTTATAGAGGCATGATTTCTGTAAACCTCTGACATCATAAAGTAAAGCCACTGCAACTGGTTTTAATAGGCTGAAGCAAGAATGATTGGAACAATAACTCCTCTCCAGCTCCATTAACCACTTCACCACTGAGGGGGTTTTCCCCTTATGGACCAGAGCAATTTTAAAATGTCAGCACTCCTCTCATTCATTTAACAATAACCTTATCACTACTTATCACACCAAAATGATCTATATCTTGTTTTTTTTTCCACCACCAGACACAGAGGTTGCTAATAGCACAGGGGCTGTTGCTGGCACTGGGGATACTGCTAGCAGAGAGGTTGCTAATGACACAGGGGCTACTACTGGCACAGAGGTTGCTAAAAGTGATCCTGAAAACATGAAATATTTGCTCTTTAGTGGAAAGGACTTGTAACCCTCACCTGTGTGATACCAGACCACAGTGAAGGCTGCTATAAGATTGCCTTAAAAGAAATACATTGTCTTCCTGGAGTGTGAGCTGCACATCACAATGGATTCATAAACAGACAGCATTGATGACTGACTCAACACAATTCACAATCCACAATCCACTCGTGAAAATGGCCTTCACTCCTCTTCCCACACAGCAGCATTACATGAGCCATTGAGGCTTCCATGGACCCCTCTGTGTGACCTTACAAGCTGTCACATTCTGCTAACAGTTATTAATAAAATCTTCACACAATATCATATTCAATACCCTTCTGTAGTCTGTAAGCCCTTTGAACAGTAGTAAAGCCTATTATGACATGCAGCACTTGCTGTAGTGACACCTAGGACACTGGAGGCTTGTGTGCAGTGAATGACTGGTTTATATCTTACACAGACTAAAGCAATTTTCTCTAGAAGAGATTTATTATGCAAGTTGTCACTGCACAAAGCATCTTTGTATTTCACTGCACCAGTCATGTTTCAGTAAGGAAGGCTTTAATCTCTCAAATAAGAAGATGCATTACACAGCTTAAAGGGATAAGAGTACATTGCTGCATGAAATCGGCTATTTGTTGGAGTTGAAATAAATGGAGGCTCCCTTTCTAATGTGGGGGTGATGGCGTTACTGCTGGCCTCTCTCAGGACAGTGCTTGTCTGGTTCACAGCTTCTGGTTCCGGAACAGACATCTTGGCAGAACAGCTTCCTGAAGGAACTGCAGGTAGTTCACAGAAACCAGGAGGCAGGGAACTTATCTCTTCTCAGCATACAAGCATCAATTGCACTTGTGTTACTGTACCAAAACAAGCACAAGGTACAGTAACAACTGGATCAAAAGGTTCCATAGGTCCAATTAATTTTTAAAGGACGATTATTGCAAAATACATATAAACACAAATAAGAAGTGCACACTTTCTAGAGTAAAATGATCCAGACATTACTTTTCTCCTATGTTGCTGTCACTTACAGATAGTGGAAGAAATCAGACAGAACCAGTAGGTTTTGGGTTAGTCCATCCCCTCATGGGGGAAGGGGCGGGGGGGGAGGGGGAAGAGTTCTCAGAGATTTCTTCAATTTCAAAAGTGATTGGCAGTTGCTCCATGTTTTTATATATTTGCTTAAACTCTTTGATTTGTAGATGTTAAATAAATCATTTTTTAAAGTCTCAGGTAAAAAACGCCTTCAGCAGCTACTTCCTGCACCAGTGTCTTCCATGGCTGTAGAATAATCATCTTTGCAGTTTTTGCCTTGCCCCTCTGCAACCAACACAGCAGCTGCTGCTTTGTCCACAAAGCTGATCATTAACTCCTTTAGCAAAGCAGCCATAGGCCATATGATCTAACTTCCCTCCACACAAAAAGGAACATTTGGGAAGTTTATTTACAAAGATTTAAAATGGTACATTAAGATCAGTACCTGGAGGTAGACTTTGGCCTCGATTCATAAACAGCAGTGCGATAAAAATCTTGTCGGGAAAATCCCGGTCTGTGTGCGAATTCATAAAGATTTCCCTAGCTGCTGTTGGAGGTCGGTAAATTACCGCAGCCCCTTGAGCGGTAGAGTAGAGCAGTGTGGCGATTCTCTCTTTTGCCCTGCAGAAATAACTCGCACAGACGGCTCTCTGCAAAAATGACTCACTCAGATGACTTGCACAGGCTTTCCCTGACTCGCACAGACGGCTCTCTGGCTCTCTCCACAGATGACTCAAACAGACTTCGTCTCTCTGCACTTTGCATTCATCAGAGCTGTCCGCAACTTGTTGACACCTCACTAGAGGTGTCGGTAACTACCGCCAGGCTTATTGCTTGTTGAAGGCTTTATAAATTGGCATTTGCTGACAATTTACTGACATGTGTTGTCGGTAACTACAGCCAAGTCGGTAATTTATCTCCCTGGTCGTTAATGTCAGCTTCTCATGTGGTAACAGCCTTTATGAATTGACACTTTGCTAAGTGCTTGGTAAAGTCTGCTGTTTTCAGCATTACCGCATGAGGTAATGCTTTATGAATCGAGGCCTTTGTGTTCCTTTGTGCTGGTGATTGTAATAGAACTGAAACAGGATCTGTAATAAAGAAAGCATCTCCTGTGGGGTACTTATCTTGGGAGGGGGAAGCCTCTGGATCCTAATGAGGCTCCCCCCATCCTCTTCACTCTCCGGAATCCAGCGCTGACAGCCCCCTGAACAGCGACAATGTAAATATTTACCTTCCCTGATCCAGCGCAGGTGCAGTAGCCTCTTGCCGATAGGCTCTGGCAGAAATATCTGAGCCCGATTAGGTCCGCTCTACTGCACAGGTGCGAGTCTCCTGCACAGTATAGCGGACCCGAGCAGGCGTGGCTATTTCCACCAGAGCCCAACGGAAAGCCTCTACTGCGCCTGTGCTGGGAAGGTTAATATTGCAGGCGCTACCACGCCTGTGCCGCAGTCGGCTGATTTTTTGGGGGCTGCCAGGGCTGGATCACTGAGGCTTAGGAGGAGGGGGAAGTCTCATAAGGATCCAGAGGCTTCCCGCTCCTGAGGTAAGTACCCCCCAGGGACTTTTTTTTCCTTGTTAGTGTCTCTTTAAAGTGAACCTGTTAACTATGAAATGTCAAGCTTTCAGAATCAAGATCTGTCATCGTACTGAACAGGTGACACTGGTAGTGTTAATTCTGCCTATTACAGTGGTAGTTCAGGGTCACTAGTTTAGGAACTCTTAAATGATTCCCAAGCCTGTACTGTCGGTCAGAATTGAAAAGCAGCTCTACAACACATTGTGCCATTGCAAGCAATGCTAATTTTCACCTGCTACATCACTTGCAGGCAGGTTTTTTTGTTTCCTGAAAAAGCTGGCTATTTATAAGGGATCACAATGTACCCACTTTGGCAAGCTTCATTAATAGCCTCACTGAACTTGTAAGAAAGACAAAAAAAACAAGGAACTTATTTGTATATGTGCAACATGTAGTAAAGAAATGTTGCCATGAAAGAGCATTAGGATTTTATTATTTGTATCTAAATGGCTCAAATATGGGAAAAATGGGTTTGAAAAAAACTCCCAAAACAATAAATGTTAATTTCTAAATTCATAATCTCAATTCTCATGCAACTTGCCAACAAAATAGATATGCTACAACATGAAAAAAGAGAGTTGGCTCTTGGGTGCATGAAAAAATTACAAAAACTCTTTATTATCTAGAAACACTTGTAAACAACATTAATAATCTCAGATGAAAAATATTAAAAACTTTCCCAATGTGGCCACCCCCCAGGGCCCACCCCCAGGATAATTAATGAGGCTGCAGTCCTCAAAAAAACCCAACTGAACTCTCACCAAACAATTGCTTCCAATGGCAACAGTTCAAATAACTGGTATATATAGGCTTGCAAAAAATCTTCTTCAATGTCCCCCAATCGCAGGGATATATGGTATACAGAACTCTTGATGCAAAGCAGAGAGTGAAGCAAAGCAGTAGCAGCCAAATGCATTCATAAGTTTAAGCAGCAATTGATGATTTGATGGCATATGAGCTCAAGCTTGCAGCGTCTTCAGTATCCCCAAATCGCAGGGACACGTTGTATAGAAAGCTCTTGATACAAGGCAGTAGTAAAATGAAGCAGAGGCAAGCAGGTACACCCAATGGTGTGAAGAAACTTTTGATGCCAAGCAACCAGTGACGTAAAGCAATGACAGGATGATGCATGCATTGATTGAGCAGCAATGGATGGTTTAATGGCATATGGGTTTAAGCTTGCATGGTCTTAAATGTCCCCAAATCGCAGAGACACCTGATATAAAACGCTCTTGACACAAGGTGATAGTAGAATAAAACAAAAGCAAGCAGATGCACCAATGAGCTATTTGCCGAGCAGTCCATGCACAATACAGTCCATAGTTACCATCCCATTATGGGGTGCTGAGAATCAGAAGCGAGTTCAGAGAGTCCTGAAGTCCTGGGGTGATGCCCGGGGGAGTGGAGTGCTGTCAGATGCCTGACATGTTTCGCCGCCTCTCGCGGCTTTTTCAAAGGCTGACAGCAACGAATACAGTCCTCACGCCATAATGGCGAATATATCAAGGCTGTCGGCGCTCCGGGCACGCCCCCCGCCGCCTGCATCACCATCCCCATGCGCAGAGGCGCAAAGGACGTAACGGTAGGCGGAGCGCCGCAGGCCGCGCCCACACACATCCAACACAGGCGTCAGCAAGGTAGCTGCCGGAACGCAAATGCGCTCCAAGCAGGCACGTCACCAACGACAGCGGCGGGGAGGGCCGAGAGGCGACAGAGGGAGGAGACCGGAGCACAGAGGCAGCCATAGGATCCCTACAAAATCAACAACAAAATCACCACATGCAACCCCGCATGTCTTTCAAAAAATCTCGTGGGGCGCAATAATAGCACAATATACAAAAATGAATAAACAAAACTCACATGCATATTTGATTTGATCATGGTCACTGGGCGCTCATAGGGACCACATTAAACAGATGTATAGGGAAGGGGGCAAGGGGAAGGAAAGGAGAAGGGAGGTGGAAAGGTAAGGTATGGGAAAATAAGGGAAGGGATTGAAAAGGGAATAACAGCTGGAATGTGGTAGTCCCCCACGGCCAAATCGAATGACCATAGAAAAGACCAAACCAAAAGATGCACAAGTATAAAGAAAAACAATACGTAAATTTGAAACTTGTAGTCAGGACCAAGGTCCGGGAGATGATCAAAAATATGCATAAGAAAGCTGGGCACCAAATATTGGTTGTCCAGTGATAATAGGTCAGTTATGTGTCACAGGGGTGGAAAGATCACACAGACAGAGTGGGGCAGGCAGACCGCCCGCACAGAGAAAGGGGAAAAGAAAACGGAAACGGAACACCAGAAGTCAAGACTCCCCCCAGAGGGGCAATCTAGTTAGGTAGAAAAACCCGATAGTTGATACTGTCGTTCAGACCCTTAGGTTCTGTTGCCTTTAAGTTGAAAATCCATCTGGATTCCAACTGCAATAGCTTTCTATCCATATCCCCACCCCTGGGGTGTACGTGAATTCTATCTAGACCCACAAATTTGATGAAACTGGCATCTCCCCTATGTTCAAAATGTACATGTCTGGAGATAGGGGATTTGAAGTTGCAAGTAGTGATGTCGCCAACATGGTCCTTAATTCTCTCTTTAAAGGCTCTTGTTGTTTTGCCAATGTAGAAACATCCACACTTGCAATAAAGGAGGTATATAACACCAATTGTGTTGCAATTCACAAAATGTTGCAACCACCATTCACGACCATTAGGCAGCATCACTGTTTTGCCAACTAAGAGGTAGCGACAGTATACGCATCCTCCACATGTGTAGGTCCCTGTTGTCAAACAATGTCTACTCGGTCCACTACTTCCCCAGAAATGGCTCGAAGTGAGCTTGTCTCTCAGAGTATGACCTCGTCTGTAGGTGACTCTTGGAACGGGAGATATGAACTCCCTGAGATTCCTATCCGATGCCAGGATGTGCCAGTGCCGACGGAGAATTCCCTCCACTTCATTCCTCTGATCATTGAATCGAGTGATCAGACGTGTTGTATTTTTATTGTTATTGACTTCTTTGGTCTTCTTGACCAACAAATCAGTGCGATCAGTTGCTTTGGCACGTTTATAGGCTTTCTTAAGCCACCTATCTTTATAGCCACGTTCCCTAAACCGGGAGCGTAGTGATCACTACGCTCCCGGTTTAGGGAACGTGGCTATAAAGATAGGTGGCTTAAGAAAGCCTATAAACGTGCCAAAGCAACTGATCGCACTGATTTGTTGGTCAAGAAGACCAAAGAAGTCAATAACAATAAAAATACAACACGTCTGATCACTCGATTCAATGATCAGAGGAATGAAGTGGAGGGAATTCTCCGTCGGCACTGGCACATCCTGGCATCGGATAGGAATCTCAGGGAGTTCATATCTCCCGTTCCAAGAGTCACCTACAGACGAGGTCATACTCTGAGAGACAAGCTCACTTCGAGCCATTTCTGGGGAAGTAGTGGACCGAGTAGACATTGTTTGACAACAGGGACCTACACATGTGGAGGATGCGTATACTGTCGCTACCTCTTAGTTGGCAAAACAGTGATGCTGCCTAATGGTCGTGAATGGTGGTTGCAACATTTTGTGAATTGCAACACAATTGGTGTTATATACCTCCTTTATTGCAAGTGTGGATGTTTCTACATTGGCAAAACAACAAGAGCCTTTAAAGAGAGAATTAAGGACCATGTTGGCGACATCACTACTTGCAACTTCAAATCCCCTATCTCCAGACATGTACATTTTGAACATAGGGGAGATGCCAGTTTCATCAAATTTGTGGGTCTAGATAGAATTCACGTACACCCCAGGGGTGGGGATATGGATAGAAAGCTATTGCAGTTGGAATCCAGATGGATTTTCAACTTAAAGGCAACAGAACCTAAGGGTCTGAACGACAGTATCAACTATCGGGTTTTTCTACCTAACTAGATTGCCCCTCTGGGGGGAGTCTTGACTTCTGGTGTTCCGTTTCCGTTTTCTTTTCCCCTTTCTCTGTGCGGGCGGTCTGCCTGCCCCACTCTGTCTGTGTGATCTTTCCACCCCTGTGACACATAACTGACCTATTATCACTGGACAACCAATATTTGGTGCCCAGCTTTCTTATGCATATTTTTGATCATCTCCCGGACCTTGGTCCTGACTTCAAGTTTCAAATTTACGTATTGTTTTTCTTTATACTTGTGCATCTTTTGGTTTGGTCTTTTCTATGGTCATTCGATTTGGCCATGGGGGACTACCACATTCCAGCTGTTATTCCCTTTTCAATCCCTTCCCTTATTTTCCCATACCTTACCTTTCCACCTCCCTTCTCCTTTCCTTCCCCTTGCCCCCTTCCCTATACATCTGTTTAATGTGGTCCCTATGAGCGCCCAGTGACCATGATCAAATCAAATATGCATGTGAGTTTTGTTTATTCATTTTTGTATATTGTGCTATTATTGCGCCCCACGAGATTTTTTGAAAGACATGCGGGGTTGCATGTGGTGATTTTGTTGTTGATTTTGTAGGGATCCTATGGCTGCCTCTGTGCTCCGGTCTCCTCCCTCTGTCGCCTCTCGGCCCTCCCCGCCGCTGTCGTTGGTGACGTGCCTGCTTGGAGCGCATTTGCGTTCCGGCAGCTACCTTGCTGACGCCTGTGTTGGATGTGTGTGGGCGCGGCCTGCGGCGCTCCGCCTACCGTTACGTCCTTTGCGCCTCTGCGCATGGGGATGGTGATGCAGGCGGCGGGGGGCGTGCCCGGAGCGCCGACAGCCTTGATATATTCGCCATTATGGCGTGAGGACTGTATTCGTTGCTGTCAGCCTTTGAAAAAGCCGCGAGAGGCGGCGAAACATGTCAGGCATCTGACAGCACTCCACTCCCCCGGGCATCACCCCAGGACTTCAGGACTCTCTGAACTCGCTTCTGATTCTCAGCACCCCATAATGGGATGGTAACTATGGACTGTATTGTGCATGGACTGCTCGGCAAATAGCTCATTGGTGCATCTGCTTGCTTTTGTTTTATTCTACTATCACCTTGTGTCAAGAGCGTTTTATATCAGGTGTCTCTGCGATTTGGGGACATTTAAGACCATGCAAGCTTAAACCCATATGCCATTAAACCATCCATTGCTGCTCAATCAATGCATGCATCATCCTGTCATTGCTTTACGTCACTGGTTGCTTGGCATCAAAAGTTTCTTCACACCATTGGGTGTACCTGCTTGCCTCTGCTTCATTTTACTACTGCCTTGTATCAAGAGCTTTCTATACAACGTGTCCCTGCGATTTGGGGATACTGAAGACGCTGCAAGCTTGAGCTCATATGCCATCAAATCATCAATTGCTGCTTAAACTTATGAATGCATTTGGCTGCTACTGCTTTGCTTCACTCTCTGCTTTGCATCAAGAGTTCTGTATACCATATATCCCTGCGATTGGGGGACATTGAAGAAGATTTTTTGCAAGCCTATATATACCAGTTATTTGAACTGTTGCCATTGGAAGCAATTGTTTGGTGAGAGCTCAGTTGGGTTTTTTTGAGGACTGCAGCCTCATTAATTATCCTGGGGGTGGGCCCTGGGGGGTGGCCACATTGGGAAAGTTTTTAATATTTTTCATCTGAGATTATTAATGTTGTTTACAAGTGTTTCTAGATAATAAAGAGTTTTTGTAATTTTTTCATGCACCCAAGAGCCAACTCTCTTTTTTCATGTTGTAGCAGGATTTTATTATTGTAGGAGAGCCAATGCAATCAGGGGAGAGGGAAATATTGGAAGCCTCCTGTGAAATTACAGCGCTATACCAGAAAGTAAGGAAGAGAAATATTCATTCATTAGATTCATAGTAAGGCTTGGTCCACACTAGAGCCCGCCCTCCAGCAGCCAGCCGCAGCAGACAGTGCAGTGGGAAGTCTGAAGTGGATGCGTTTCATAAATGGGCTTCTAAGAAAAGTGCATCTTCTCATCCAGAATTATTGTGCAGGTCGGGCCTTTACAACGTATCAGTTACAGACGGTCCGTAAATGCAAAGTGGCATGTGTGAACGGATCCTATTAATAACATAAGGTCTGTCGACATGTCCATTTGGAAATCCATAAAATGGACACATTGGGCATGATTTCACCTGTGTTCCTTTGTTTTCACCTTATCTGTTACTTTTTAAAGCTCCCAAATGGCAAAAATATAATTAAAGGACAACTGAAGTGAGAAAACTATGGAGGCTGACATGTTTATTTCCTTTTAAACAAGATCAGTTGTCTGGCAGCGCTCATAATCTATTTGGCTACAGAAGTGTCTGAATAACACCAGAAACAAGCATGCAGCTCATCTTGTCAGATCGGACAATCATGTCAGAAACACTGATCTGCTGCATGCTTGTTCAGGGTCTATGGCTAAAAGTATGAGAGGCAGATGATCAGCAAGGCTGCCAGGCAACTGGTATTGCTTAAAAGGAAATAAACATGGCAGCCTCCGTATACCTCTCTCTTCAGTTGTCCTTTAAGGTAAGAAAGGTAATATTGAAAAAAAGTTAACCAGGAACACTTACTTAACTTACTTTGAGTGATTATGTTGCTTGTAAATGTGCTGAAAGGTTATTTTTATCAAATAGGTGATAAATAAGTCATTTATGAGAAGTTTTGTGAATAGAGCCCAAAGAGCTGTTTTTCAGCTTTAGTGTGAACCTAGACCAGAGGTGGGCAAACTACAGGCCGCAGGCCTTCAATCCGGCCCACCTATGCAGTGTCTGATCCTGCTGCCCCTTCCTTCCTCTCTGCAGAGTTGCAAGCAGAGCTTAATGACAGAATACTCATCCAATTGCAGCTTCCAGCGCCTGTCTCCATGCTCACAGCAGCAGCATGTGACCTTCTGTTAGTACGTGCCAGCCTGCCACATAAAGCCACTGTGGACATGGAGATCGCCGCTGGAAGCCATGATTGGGTGAGTAACTGGGGAGAAGCTCATTACCTCATTGGCCAAGACTAGGAGCACATTTGACTTTTGGAATGGCGGGAGGGGTATTTATGAGAGAGAGAGAGAGAGAGAGAAAGAGAGAGAGTGTGTGTTTGTCAGTCAGTTGTGTCGGCTACTTAAAATGGTCCTGCCCCCTCTGTCAATAAGTTTGTCCACCCCTGACCTAGACCAAGGCAGGGATCTCCTTTAGGTTATCTTCTACAGTGGAGAAGGCTGAAATATATTTTTGCAAACAACAAAACTTGCCAACCAAATCATTACAAAATAGCTATCAAATAGCGCCCAGCTAACACACTCACTGCAGTAGAATCTTTTTCTAAAACACTTCAAGGGACCTGGCCAAGCAGCTTACTATATCAGAATTGGTCATACATTGTATAGTCATACCAGTGAATTTTCCAGACCAAGACTGTGCTTACTAAAGCCAGAGGTTTACTATAACAAGATTCTATTGCATTTTGATGATTTACTGGGTGAAAGTCCATACTATATTGAGTCCTCTGCGTCTGGGTGGTAGGATTCTATTAAGGTGCGTACACACGTCAGATAAAAATGAAAGATCACAGATCAATTTTACCCCCTTTCATGTAGTATGAGAGCCATACTCTACACAGTCTATTCTATGGAACTGAACTCCCCATCAGATAGAAATCTTTGCAAGATGCTGCACACAAAGATGCTGTACACATGCAGAAGATCAGTATCTGCAAAAGATCTGTTCCTGCAAAAGATCCATTCCTGCAAAATGCATTCATAGTCTATGACATCTGCAGATCCTCATACACACCTTGTTACAGGACATTCATCTGCAGATCAGACAATTATCTGCCGATCTGAAGATCCAACCTGGTGGATCTGATCTACAGATAATTGTCCGTTAAACAAGGTGTGTACGAGATCTGCAGATATCATAGACTTTGAATGCATTTTGCAGGAACGGATCTTTTGCAGGAACAGATCTTTTGCAGATACTGATCTGTTGCATGTGTACAGCATCTTTGTGTGCAGTATCTTGCAAAGATTTCTATCTGATGGGGAGTTCAGCTCCATAGAATAGACTGTGTAGAGTATGGCTCTCATACTACATGAAAGGGGGTAAAATTGGTCTGTGATCTTTCATTTTTATCTGACGTGTGTACGCACCTTTATTGTGTATGACAAGATCACTGGATGCCAATGAGGGCACGTTCTATCTAGCATGCACACATACCTGGCTGATGGAAGCTCGGTGACAGCTCTCTTGCTACTGCTCTTGCAATATCAGACTCCTGCCGTGCAGCATGGCTTGCCTGGTCAGCTGCATCGCCCTTGGCACGTGCATGTGCTGTCCTGCAGAAAAAAGATAGGAGATGACAATAAGCCTTTAATAGGGAACTGCATCAGTTTACCTTCTAGTCAAGGAGGGCTACCAGTATGTTGGTGGCCACCAGCGGGTTAATGTTCCATTATTTTGATTTCACAGTAGCCTGCCAGGTGCCACAAGCTGACAAACAGCTGTCTGCAGGAAAATAAAGGGCAGATGTTACTGAAGTGAGATTGCAAGAACAAACATTACCAGCTTAACAGCACACATAACACCTTACAAGCGAAGCACCTTTATCAGGGCTCTAAATCTTTCATTAGTCCGTAGATGACTGCTGACATGTCATAGCACTCTCAGCCAGAATAACCCATCAATACCCTCATTAAAACCCTTACGCGTCACAAGAGCTATGCAGCTGGGTTTTGTTTTAACTACATGACTATAATTTGCTTCTTTTTTTTTGTAAAATTTTATATGGTTTTAACGAATACAGAATCCACAGTAACATGTTTATCACAGTATAAGAAAATAAATGAAATTATCATGCACTGATCCTGCATCTTCGCTTCCCAGAACATTCCCTTTCCCCCCACCCCTTACCCGAGCCTCGTTGTGCCTGAAAAAAAGAACTTATAGTTAGTGGTCGTCCATTTGTCTAGTGTTTCTTGCAACCTCAAGATTCCCCAGTGTGCCTCTAGGCAGTACCAAGATGTCAAAGTGAAGTCACTCATTATTGCCTCAATTTGTTGAGGAGAAAATTGACACAGAATAAAGTTCCTTCAGACCTTAACCTTCTCCCTACTGCGTCACGCCAATGGGTGTGGCCGCGGCAGAAGCCCCAGGACCGCCTAACGCCGATCGACATAAAGTCCTGGGGCTGTGTTATCTCTGCGCATCTCCTGCTTGGTGGGCGGAGCTGAGCGGTTGCCGCTTGGGAGACTGTTAGACGGCGTAATCGCTGTCTATTTACATGTACAGCGCTGCGATCAGCAGCAGCGCTGTACTGGGGACAGCCATATGACACGGCTGTCCCCTCCAGAGGCACAGAGGTGATAGGCTGTCATAGGGGCGATCAGACCCCACCAACAGAGAGCTCTGTTGGTGGGGAGAAAAAGGGGGAAGAATCACTTGTGTGCCGTGTTGTGCGGCTCTGCAGCTTGGCCTTAAAGCTGCAGTGACCTATTTAGGGAAAAATGGCCTGGTCTTTAGGGGGTTTAACACTGCTGTCCTCAAGAGGTTAAAAAAAAGATTTAGTCCTTCATGTGAAAAACATATAAAAGTTCCTGCTTTACCATTATAATATCAGGAGCAGTAGGTTCCAGCCATTTACAGAGTATGGCTCTTCTCGCTGCTATTAATATTATGTGATATAGTAGTGAAGGTGCGTTCTGAGGCGTTTCTGTAGGTAATTTAATATAATTGAACAGGAAGAGTAAATGTGACTTGGCTACTTTTTTCTTGCATAGTTTATTAGCATACCGGAGGACTTTGTCCCAGAAAATTTGAACCTTGGGGCATGACCACATACAATGTAAAAGGTCTGCATTAGCAAATTTACATTTGGGGCACCATGGACTATAGCCCAAAGGAGGCGTTCTGTATTTAATGTTAAATGCATATTTACCTCTATGTATAAACAAAAGATGTGATCTCCATTTTTGATTACTTGTCTAATATTCATTCTCCCATCCAATCTTCCTGAAGAATTTCGTCCCACTTCTTCATCGCCCCATCTGCTATCTTATACTATAATTTGCTTTAAAGAGACTCTGTAACGACAAAAAGATCCCCTGGGGGGTACTCACCTCGGGTGGGGGAAGCCTCAGGATCCTAATGAGGCTTCCCACGCCGTCCTCTGTCCCACGGAGGTCTCGCTGCAGCCCTCCGAACAGCCGGCGACTGTGCCGACTGTTCAATTCAATATTTACCTTTGCAGGCTCCAGCGGGGGCGCTGTGGCTGCTTTCGCTCCGAAGGAGGCGGAAATACCCGATCTCAGTCGGGTCCGCTCTACTGCGCAGGCGCCGGAAACTTGCGCCTGCGCAGTAGAGCGGACCCGACTGAGATCGGGTATTTCCGCCTCCTTCGGAGCGAAAGCAGCCAGAGCGCCTGCGCAGGAGCCTGCAAAGGTAAATATTACGTCACCGCTGTACGGAGGGCTACAGCGAGACCCCCGAGGGACGGCAGACGGCGTGGGAAGCCTAATTAGGATCCTGAGGCTTCCCCCATCCGAAGTGAGTACCCCCCAGGGGACGTTTTAACGTTACAGATTCTCTTTGAAGAGACTCCGTAACAAAAATTGCATCCTGTTTTTTTATCATCCTACAAGTTCCAAAAGCTATTCTAATGTGTTCTGGCTTACTGTAGCACTTTCTACTATAACAGTCTCTGTAATAAATCAATGTATCTTTCCCCTGTCAGACTTGTTGGCCTGTGTCTGGAAGGCTGCCAAGTTCTTCAGTGTTGTGGTTCTGTGATGAATCTCCCACCCCCCAGGCCCCTCTCTGCACACTGCCTGTGTGTTATTTAGATTATGGCAGCTTCTCTCTTCTCTTTTACAAGCTGGATAAATCGTCCTCTGAGCTGGCTGGGCTTTCACATACTGAGGAATTATAGACAAGGGCAAAGCTGTTTGCAGGAAGAAAAGAGCAGCCTGAAACTTCAGTGCATGAGAGCAGAAGGAGGAAAGAAACACACAATGATCTCTTGAGATACAAAAGGAAAGCTGTATACAGCCTGCTTGTGTATGGATGTATTTTCTATGTGTGGACATACTGTACATCAACCTACTTCCTGTTTTTGTGGCCATTTTGTTTGTTTATAAACAAACTTTTAAAAACTGTTTTTAACCACTTTTAATGCGGCGGGGAGCGGCGAAATTGTGACATAGGGTAATAGGAGATGTCCCCTAACGCACTGGTATGTTTACTTTTGTGCGATTTTAACAATACAGATTCTCTTTAAACACCAGACTTGCATGCACTGCGGTCAGTTTTACTGTTTTGGGGTGATGTTGTATTCTACCATACAGAGATACTGAATTCCACTGCTTCAATATAAAAGGACAACTGAAGTGAGAGAGAAAAATACGGAGGCTGCCATATTTATTTACGTTTAACTACTTGCTGCATGGCGTGCAAAATTGACAGGATGCACCAGGGCCGTGAATACAAGTCTGCAGCAGCATGCAGCCGCCGCTCGCTCCCATTTGCGCGCGCACGCACCGCCGTTACCGCCGCTTAGAGGGGGAGTTAATGAATGGGACCGCAGGTCCCATTCATACATCTAAGTCCCCGATTCAATGAATACCAGCATCTACAAGATGCCGGCATTCATTGTATCTTCATGTTGTTACACTGCTATGCATTACTTCCGATTCACGTGCTTAAGTACACATCTTGTGGCCAAATAGTATATTGCACCAAATTTCATTTTTGCTTAATAAAAATCCCTACACTGACTGTTAAAATTAACTATTTCCCTCCCACACCCTCTCATAGTACACTAACTTTTTTATTTATTTATAAAGGTGTGTGTGTGTGTGGGGTGGGGGGGGGGGGGGGGAGGTTGAAATTTACATTAAAAAAATATATATATATACGGTAAGTACCGGTAGTTACCTTAGGGACTGAACTTTTTAAAAATGTATGTCAAGGCGGTATATTACTGTTAATTTTTAATTTATGGGCTTGTAATTAGTGATGGACGCAAAACTGAAAAAATGCACCTTTATTTCCAAATAAAATATTGGCGTCATACATTGTACTAGGGAATTTTTTTAAACATTGCAATAATCGGGATGAACAGGCAAATAAAATGTGTGGCTTTTATCGACAGTAGAATGTTTTATTTTAACACTATTAACACTATTATGGCCAAAAACTGAGAAATAATGCATTTTTTCATCATGTTACAATGCATTTAGGATAAAATAATTCTTGGCATACTGTACCTCCCAAAGAAGGTCTAATTGGTGGCGAGAAAAACAAGATTATAGTTCATTACGCTGTGATTAGTAGTGATTACGTTATTGGCGAAAGAAAAGGTGGAGCGCTGACAGGTGAAAATTGCTCTGGTCCACAAGGGGAAAAAACCCTCAGTTGTCAAGTGGTTAAACAATACTAGTTGCCTGACAGCCCTGTTGATCTATTTGGCTGTTCTAGCGTTTAAATAACTCTAAAAAAACAGGGCTGTGGAGTCGGAGTCGTAGCAATTTTGGGTGCCTGGAGTCGGAGTCGCAGTCGGGAAAAAATGCACCGACTCAGACTCCTAATGAATTTGTAACTGTAATTAAAATAGAAAATATGATAAAATGTTCTATTTCTCAGATAATACTCATTAAAAATAGTGTATATATACAGTATATATACAGTAATAGCTGTGCTCAGTCCACAAAAATGAAATAAACCAATCAAAATTAGTTACTTGTGCTGCTTCAATAAAGCAGTCCCCATATTTTTAAAGTCAGATATACAAATCTGATTGTGACTGTACAGTATATATGATGTGTACACAGGAATCTCTTATATATACGAAATAACATCTATGCTGTAAGTATAAAGCCTGATGTGTAGCCGTGTCATTAATAGAGATGGTCAATGAGATGGAAATAATTCTGCATTGATGCTGGTTTATGCAAATGTATGCACTCTCTTTGCTCATGAAATCAAATAAATTGATATGTTGTTAAAATTTGGTTTGGTGACTATGAATTAAAGGGTACCTGAGGCGAATTAAAAGAAAAGCTTTATACATACCTGGGGCTTCCTCCAGCCCCCTTCAGGCCATTCGGTCCCTCGCTGTCCTCCTCCGCCACCTGGATTTTCTGCTATGAGTTCAGGTAATTCAGTCAGTCAGAGCAGTCTGGCTACATGCCGCTTCCACAGCCAGGAGCGTTCTGCACCTGCACAATAGTGCTGCACAGGTGTAGTATGCTCCCGGCGGCGGAGTGTGTGCATGCGCACTACACCAGACTGGCTCATTTCCTGGACTCATAGCAGAAGATCCAGGTGGCAGAGGAGGACAGCGAGGGACTGATTAGCCTGAAGGGGGCTGGAGGAAGCGCCAGGTATGTATAAAACTTTAATTTCATCTGTCTCAGGTTTACTTTGTTACACAGTAGTACTATACTCTACATATGCTCTCCCCACAGAGCTGCAGGGAATCCATTGAGAATGTTGTGCACATTGAACACAGAGGTGTTTATCACCCATAAACCTGGTTCAGATTGTGCATAAAGAATGTGTAATAGAGGAAGAATCTCCTCATTCCCCTGCAGAGTACCTGCACATCATTCTTACATGTACCCACAGTCACATTGCCTAGGGCTTGATCCATGTTCAGATGTGTAATAGAGGAAGAATCTCCTCATTCCCCCGCAGAGTACCTGCACATCACTCTTACATGTACCCACAGTTACATTGCCTAGGGCCTGATAGATGTTCTTTGTTCCGGTCTGTACCTTTTACAAGTACTCTAACCAAGGACTAGTTTTAGTCTAAAGGGAATAAATACAGTAGTCTACATATCCTTCTCACTTCAGTTGTCTTGTAAAATTCCTAAGCGTTGGCAGTTAAGAGACGAATTTCATGTTACATACTGTTAATCAACAAAATTGTAATATGCAAATTAGAGGAGTCGGAGTCGAGGAGTCGGAGGAATCCTAAACTGAGGAGTCGGTGGATTTTTGGACCGACTCCACAGCCCTGTAAAAAACAAGCATGTGACTAATCCAGTCCGATCTGACAATGTCAGAAACACCTTATTTGGTGCATGCTTGTTCAGGGTCTATGGCTAAAAGAATAAGAGGCAGAGAAAATGCAGAATAACCAGGCGACTGGTATTGTTTAAAAGAAAATAAATATGGCAGCCTCCATATCCCTCTTGTTACAGTTGTCCTTTAAATTATAACGAGTGTTAAATTAAATATGGAAAACAGCACAGTAGGAAGTACATTTTCCTGATTTGCTCATAAGAAAAGAGGGGTCCACATTAGCTACTAAAAGTTACTTCAAAGATACCGATAGAAATTGGTATACACCCACTAATAGCAACCCCCACACAAAACCAAAGCATACCACAGCCTGCCTCACAGAGATCATCCCATAGCCCGCCTCACAGAGAGCATCCACAGCCCGCCTCACAGAGAGCATCCACAGCCCGCCTCACAGAGAGCATCCCAGTCAGCCCGCCTCACAGAGAGCATCCCAGTCAGCCCGCCTCACAGGGAGCATCCCACAGCCCGCCTCACAGAGAGCATCCCACAGCCCGCCTCACAGAGAGCACACCACAGCCTGCTTCACAGAGATCATACCACAGCCTGCCTCACAGAGAGCACACCACAGCCTGCTTCACAGAGATCATACCACAGCCTGCCTCACAGAGAGCATCCCACAGCCCGCCTCACAGAGAGCACACCACAGCCCGCCTCACAGAGAGCATCCCACAGCCTGCCTCACAGAGAGCACCCCACAGCCCGCCTCACAGAGAGCATCCCACAGCCTGCCTCACAGAGAGCACACCCCAGCCTGCATTACAGAGAGCATCCCACAGCCTACCTCACAGAGAGCACACCACAGCCTGCCTCACAGAGAGCACACCACAGCCTGCCTCACAGAGAGCACACCACAGCCTTGCCTTACAGAAAGCATCCCACAGCCTGCCTCACAGAGAGCATCCCACAGCCTGCCTCACAGTACCACAGCCTGCCTCACAGAGAGCATCCCACAGCCTGCCTCACAGAGAGCATCCCACAGCCCGCCTCACAGTACCATGGCTCACCTCACAGAGAGCATCCCACAGCCTGCCTCACAGAGAGCATCCCACAGCCTGCCTCACAGAGAGCATCCCACAGCCTGCCTCACAGAGAGCATCCCACAGCCTGCCTCACAGTACCACAGCCTGCCTCACAGAGAGCATCCCACAGCCTGCCTCACAGTACCATGGCTCACCTCACAGAGAGCATCCCACAGCCTGCCTCACAGAGAGCATCCCACAGCCTGCTTCACAGAGAGCATCCCACAGCCTGCCTCACAGAGAGCATCCACAGCCCGCCTCACAGAGAGCATCCCACAGCCTGCCTCACAGAAAGCATCCCACAGTCTCCCTTACAGAAAGGATACCACAGCCTGCCTCACAGAAATGCTGCCTCACAGAGAGCATCCCACAGCCTGCCTCACAGAGAGCATCCCACAGCCTGCCTCACAGATATCATCCCACAGCCTGCCTCACAGATATCATCCCACAGCCTGCCTCACAGATATCATCCCACAGCCTGCCTCACAGATATCATCCCACAGCCTGCCTCACAGAGAGCACACCACAGCCTGCCTCACAGAGAGCATCCCACAGCCTGTCTCACAGAAAGCATCCCCTAGCCCACCTCACAGAAAGAATACCACAGTCTGCACTGATGGAGTATGTAGTTTAAATTGTAAGCATAAAATAAATGAATACAAGAACATTGCATAAAATCTGTAAGGTGCACACCATCCATAGAGTACTGAATTTATAGTAACTGTTTCGTACCATCCATTCAAATAAGAGCAGTATCACCAGATCTCTCCCAATACCTCACATGGCAGCAAACTGAAAAGAGGTTGGTACCCCGTTCAATGACATCTGAGCCATTTCAGGTAGAAGGATTACCTGAACAATTTATTCCAAACAGATGAAGCTGAGCAGTCTCTGCCAGCACAGGATATGACAGTGACGCAAATTGACATATTGGTTGCTTTTTCTATATTCTAACTATCCTGCTTGAACTGGAAAACAATCTGGCTTTCTTGGAATCTTCTTTGACAGTGAGCAGCTGACATCTCAGTTTTTTTGATGCATAACCTGCTAACTGACAGCACACAATGAAAAGAGTACACGCCGCCACATGCTCAACTAACGGAATTAAAGGAACCAGGGAAGCCTTGTATTCCCTCAGATACGCAGGATGATATAAACTACAATTCATTAGTAATTATCTGCACAATTACACATTCACAACTTTTCTGCATGAACTTTGAATAAACGTCTGCAGTCTGTTTCTTCACACTCTAAAAGGCCCATACCCACTAAACGATTTTTACGCTAACGATTTTTTGGGACAAATGATTTTTTGCAATATCATACATCCTTTAAGTTTGTTAAATTATGTTCTGTGATGGACTATTGCGTGCGATAATCATTTGCTTTGAATGACCACCATGACGGATCCAATCGTGCACGGTTGGTACGATCGCCATTCGCAATCGCACTTGTCGTTTGTACCCATATTCGCAATTGCGGGGATAGATCGTTCGCCACCCCGTATCTCCCTGATTCATCTTCTGTGGTCTTTTAGTGGGTATGTAGCTTTACAGTGTTGCCGAAACACTGAATTGTACTAAAGCTTTTTTACCATCGATAATTAGCCATTTTGATCATTTGATGGAATCTGTTAGTAATATATGCTTCAATCGAATGATATTTGGCAGAATTGATGGAATCAATTTATTGTACTACCGTATGGAAGATATGGAACAGCGGTGAGTGGGAATTAGCGGCAGATCAACGGCCCATAGGAGTGCACTGCATTGTACACTGTAACACTGCAGTTAGATAGATTTTTAATAAAGTTCATGCTGAAAACAATTTAAAATCTATGTGCTGTGAGGGATTCGATAGATGGATCGCTCTCTGATCAGATTATGATCGGAGAAGGATTGATTATTTGGCCACAATGGCCAGTGTACAGTCAGATTTTTTACTTATTGAGACTACCCTCTACTTGTGAAAGCAATGTTCCATTGCCGAGATATGGGACCTTACTGATAAGCTTAGTCACAGATTTACAGAAAAAAATAAATATGTATCTTTAAGGCTTATACCCACGTCCAACAAAAGCCCACGACCAACCCAATGACATGACCGACTGCACGACCCAGCGATTGCACAACTGTGCACCAACCAAGTGAACGACCAATTCATTTCCATACCGCGCATACAAGCAGAACGGCGGACTGCACGATATGGCTGCATTCAAAACAAGTACGCTGTTCAAATGACTTGTACACATGTGGCCAACTGCACAAATATCAGCCCAACAGTCATGTGAGTTTATCTGCCAGTTGGATTGGGCAAACCACCGGTTATCAGTCACTCATCAAGTCGTTTGTCACGCGTACACACGCCCAACTATCGTCCAATAGACCAAGTTTGGATGATAGGCGGAAAAGTTGCATGTGTGTATGAGCCTTTAGATTACTTTATATAATAAGGATCTGAGAAGTGTTTGGCATGAATGAAGCATTGTGTACTGTACTTGTCTGGAGTAGTGGAAGCCAACTAAGGAAAATGTCCTGATTTATCAGTTTATGAACCTTATTTCAGATCACATTAAGAGGCACTGTAGTGACACATAATAGAATGCAGTAAAGTATTCAGGATACCAACTTTCGGGGTAATTTTCCTGGTTTCAGCATCAGAACTTCCTATTTCTATATACTGCTGTATATTGGTTTGAAGGCCTGCCTTCCCAATGATTCTTAGCCTAAGCGAGTGATGGCTAACCTTGGCACTCCAGCTTTGACAAAACTACAAATCCCATCATGCCTCTGCCTCCCTGAGTTATGCTTAGAGCTGTCAGAGTATTTCAATGCCTCATGGGACTTGCAGTTCCACCACAGCTGGAGTGCCAAGGTTAGCCATCACTGCTCTAAGCGTTTTAGCTATGTGGAATTCTTAACGAGGTGAGAAAAAAAATGTGCAATGGAGAAACACGGACTAAATACTTTATAAATAAAAATTGTATAATAAAAGTAATAATTCATTCATTACATTACTTTCACTACAGTTCAATCAATCCCGTTAGCTCCCTGAATCTACTAAACTGAGATAATGGGATAGCATTAGGCAACCAAGGTATCACTGGCTTTTAAAAGGTAGGCTCAAAGGTGCCCCAAATATTCCAAGCTGCCTATGTAAGTAAGTAATATAAAAAGTCGGGCATCTCTAGGGAGTGAGAAGTCTACCGAGAGCCATGGGAAAGAAGCAGGTCTTCAGAGTCTCTCTCTCATATCAAACAAGTCACTGCACTGCACACTGCCCGGTGACTTATTTTGCTACATAACACTAGCTGTTGTGCTGCTGGGCCCCTTTCATCATTGAAAGGCAGTGCATCAGAATGCAGGAGGCAGGACACTTTCACACTACATCAAGATGATAAAGTCTCTCTTTTGTCCTCTAGAATTACCTCCTCGCATTCACGTATACAAGACTTTTCATGTGCATCCCCCCTTCTCTGGAATGCCCTTCCACAGCACATCTGTCACTCACCAACCTTTGAAATCTTTAAATGTTCCCTTAAAACTCACTTTTTCGGACAAGCCTTCATTCTAACTTAGGCCATTCCCTTTCAACCTCTCAAGTTTTACTCCTTACTAGATAACCTTAACAGGCACTGTGCCTTTATGCATATAGTAGACCTCCCCACCTCTTGTTTCCCCCCCCAATACTTTAAATTGTAAGCTTGCAAGGGCAGGGCTCTCTCACCCTTATATGTCTTGAATTTTGTTGTTCATTTCATAGCTTGCACTCTGTTATACATTTTATTCATTTTGCTACATCTGTCATTGTAACCAACAGTTCTGCAGTTTGTACCAGTGTTCATATTTGATGTATATCATTGTCTGTATCATTATGTACACCTTGTTTGTTTTCCTACTTTGTACAGCGCCACAGAATATGCAGGCACTTTATAAATCAATTATATTAATAATAATAATAATGATGATGAATGGCTATCACACTGCCCCCGCATTTCAGCTGTTCAGTACAGCACACTCAATAGACACAACCCATGAAAACAACAATTTTGCACACCAACTGGCTTGTGTAGGACCTGTTAGTTAAGGTAATCAGAGTTTTGTTTTTTTTTAGAGTTATGTGTTAAAAACCTAAGAGTTTGTTACTCTTCATGTCACTACTGGAGATGCACCTTCATTTCCTGTCCCAGTAATTCTCAGAACAGGAAGTATGGAGAAACCTGTACAACATGGACGCACACAACAATGGTCTCTGCCAGCAGATACCGTAGGACTTAAACCTAGCTCACAACTTTAAGAAGCAAGCCCAGCTGCCTTTTACACCTCTATTGACCCTTTTTTTGGGCTTGTTGTACAAATGTCTACATTATTTCTGAATGCGAATAGACATACCTCCCAACCATCCTGATTTGCCCTGGACAGTACCGGGTTGGGAGATATGGCCCCATGTCTGGTGGCACCACCAACCATAAGAACGTGTTCCAATTTTAGTGGTTTCAAACCACACAACAATGGTTTCAAACCATACATCAACAATGTACGTATTTGCACTGCTAGATGTCCTGATTGTACAGGGTTTTCAACATCTCTTGTATTACCCAATATTTTTTTGTACAGCGCTAGATGTTGGTGCTATACAAATAAAAAGAATAATAAGAAGAACGACAACTCCTACCAACATGATACTGCCGTGATGTCACTGATTAGATCCGGCCCTCCCCGCTGCCTTGATAATATCAATGTTCATGCAGGGAAGGGATCTGCAATCACTGCAACCCCACAATGCAAAACTATTGCAGTGCAGCAAAGATACAGGAAGTATAGCAAATGATATGACTTGTTAGGGACGAGAAACTATCATTTTTCTTTCGGTAAATCCACTCCTAAATTATACAAGACTTAAAAGATAAATGTTCCTACATTCCTCAATCAATACAGCACATTATATAGCTAGAATGGCAGCGTTTGTGATGAATGCAGCATTTCTGGCCACCTGAGCCCGCAGGCTGCAGTGACATGGCTTGCCCGAGTCTGCTCCTGATCCCTCTCATCATTAGATGTCAGTTCAGTGTATGGGAGACAGAGAGAAACAACATGTCCCCAAACAGATCACTGAGTATCCAGGTGATGGGAAGCGCTGATCTTTGAACAGTTACTTTGGGGGATTATAGTGGTCACTGACCTACTTCTTTAGGTGGATAATGAAGAAGAGACCAGCCCAACCAAAACTAAAAAAATGGAAAGGTGCAGGCACTCGCATTACTCCCATCCAGCGTCAACACTGCAATCTGAATGTTGTGGATAGTGAATGTGTGGAACCCAATACACACGTGAGTGTTCGTGTCACAGAAACCTGGGTAAAGAATATAGGAGATCAGTCACACCTGTTGCAAGCTGCCCATTGCAAACCTAGCACTGTGAAACGCATGGGTGTAATCTACAAATCATGGGCCTGCCCCTCCAGCTAACCTTTGTCCAATGTTCCCTCAGTGACCTTCACAGCATTGGGCCCAACTTTCATTGGTCATAAAACAGTTGTGGTCATCTTCACACCCATAATTGCAGCCCCAAAAACACTATGATCTGGAGGATGGACACCTGTATCAGTGTAAGTGAAGTAGTAGTTGGTGGTCCCTCACTGCTCTGCGCCCCCCTGAAATTGCAGGTGCTGTTCCCTTATATTTACGCACCTGTTGAAACAAAATTACCAGAGGAACAGCTGGAGCTTGAGGCCGAGTTCACACTGGCACTAAAAACTTCATGTTTAGCAGAATGAAACAGAACAGATCCTATGCAAAGCTAAAGGATTCGTACACATCTGTCTGTTTGGAACGGATCCAGTTGGTCCATTCTGGCAAGTATAACACAACTTTGGGTCCTGCATGATAATTGTGGAGCGGCCGACAAAAAGGAGGCAGGGGGAATGGATGCTAGCCTACAAGAACTACAGTCCATCTCTCCAGGCTGCTCGCCACGTACATTTCACAAAATACTCGCCTGCTTTCATTCATTTTGATTACCTCATGGAAGAAACACTGGTACACAGACCCCAGAGCCCCCCACCCCATTAGGCTCCCATTGTTTTGCAATAGAGGAATGGGAATCACCTCTCCCCAGGGAGGATTCTCATTGGTTCACTGAATAGTGGACCAATAAAAACCCTCCCTGGTGTTCAGGGAGGACTCCCAGTGGTCTTTTGCAAACTTGATGCTTCTCATGGGGTTATCAGATCTATATACTAGTGTTTCTTCAGTGCAAAGTATCTGAGTGGCGGAGGAGTGCGAACGTGGCAGTGGCAGGTACTGACTGGGTGGCAGCGTGAAAACGGAACAGAAAAACTGGATGAAAAAATTATGCCAAACGTAGCAGACAGCTCTGGAAAAAACAAATCAGTTTTTCATCCATATCGCATGTGAACCCAGCCTAATTCTTAAACTTATACTGCCTGCTGCATTAAAACAAGAAATGCAGAAGCTGATGAGTTACTGTGGGCACACAGGACCCAGCGGAAACCATACATACTTGGAAGTAACACTGACCAAAACAGCACTTAGTTATTATTTCCGATGGCACTGTTCTCTTACCAATACGCTGCTTAGCACCCAAGTAGCATGAGCCTGTTCTGCTCTATGGCGAGAGGAGGGAATGCAGGAGAGAGCTGCGGGGCCTTATAGTGGGGTGTAATAGCAATCAGGGATGGTTTTCCAGCATGCTTTTTCAGTAAGGAGCGATCAGAAGGCATCTGGGGCGGAGCAGCTAATTGTAGCGCAACCAGAAATGGGCGTGCGGTAAGCATGCGCTATTAGCAGCCGCAGTTTCAATAGCGGGCGGACGACCATTTTTGGTTAGGGGTTATTAATTACCTATCAGGTGAGAGTTCTGTGTGAAAGTAGGTAGAGGTTAAGTCATTGTGAAATATCAGTAAATATTACCGATCTTTCACTATATCAATTAGGGTGTAGAATATCGGTAAATTTACTAATATTCTACTACCGATATAAAATGCTCACTTTAGTGCCTGATCTTACTAACGCAGTTCTGTGCAGTTGTGTCCACTTTTCAGCAACACATCAATATTACAGATGCTGAAAAGCAGACAACTGCGTACAACTGCACTCAACTGCGTTAGTGGGCTTAGGCCCTTAACCAGTTTTTTTAATTAAGTCCGTGCCGAAATTAGCACACAGCGTTTTAAAATGTACACATCAGGGGACCCCATACACCCATGAAAATGTGTATGAACACTTTAGGTAGTAAGTGCGTACGCAAGCCTCTGAAAAAGAAGCGCACGTGATTTACTAGATGTGTCGCCGCTTTGTGTTGGATCGATGCCCGATCCTTGTGCAATCATATTTGATAGAGGTGACTCCTTGATAATCCTATTCTGTCCATCAAGAGATAATACACAGAATTACCGAGCACTTGAAAAATCATCTGCGCCACAGGAAAATTATATTTCAGCTCTGTAAATACTTTCTCTTTGAAAGCGACTAAAATGACTATAAATATGTATAAAAAACCCACAAAAACATAAAATGTGCAAGTTCTTATTCGTTTTTATTATTCATAGATATCTAAACAAAGCAGTGTTTGCATAGCAAGTAATAATAATAAGATGTATGCTGGGTACTTGTTTACTTTTATGTAACCAGCAATACAAGGAATACAGCAAGAAACACACAGCCGCCGACATTGCTGTGATACTTGTGTGCATAGCTCGCGGCTACAACATGTCCAGCATAAAAATAGTATGGAATGAAGCAAATGGCAATGGGGAGGACATGTAGCAAGGAGGACAGAGAACAGATGGCCAGGAACTGTGAGGCAGTGGTTGCGCCAGGCCAAGAAACACTATGGATACAGCCAAAATCTAATCAGCAGCCTCAAGTGGGAAATAGGTCTGCTCCATCCCTGTCAGCGTTTGACAAACATGAGACCTAACAAATAGAAGTGGAGAAGGAACAGGACAAGATTGTGTGGGCAGGGAGGAATGGGGAACACTGAACAAAACGCTGCCTGAAGGAAAGCTTGCCACACGTCTTCTCTAACTATTCAGTTTACTGTATTTTACCTGCTTCTGGCTTCCTAAAAAAAAAAAAAAAAAACAAAAAAAAAAAAACAACCTCTACAGGAAAGAAATTGATAATACGTGTATGCAGTGTATCCCCCACACATTACATCCATATAGTATAATTCTAAGCATTATTAAAGCGTTCAGGTGCTCTGACTGAGGTGTCAGATGGCCAGCCACTCTGTAGGGACTGCTAATGATGCCAATGCTAGTCGTACAGGTGTCATCTGAGGGCACTTAGGGCTGTATTCCACTGAGAAATCCTCCCATTTTCCACTGCAGCTATTGCACACTGATCCGACAGGGTTGATGGGTCGCTATTGTGAGGCATTGATAATTAAATACAGAGAAAAAAAAGTGCGGGAAGTTATGAATTGACTCCCCCCCCCCCAAAAAAAAAAATTGCATAGCAGCGCAATGGCTATGCTATTTTCCTGAGGCACTACTTTCTATAGGAGGCCGAGTGCAAAAGAATGCAGCAGACACAACGATTGAGATCAGGGGAAATCACATTGTAAATGCAGCGCACCAACGGAAAACTCCCTGCGCGGTTTTAATCAGTTCAAAGTGGAACTAGTGTTTTGCAATCCGGTCACGGTCCTATCGCAAAACACACTCCATAGAAATAGTCTTGAATAAAACAGCTGCTTCTACGTAAAATTGAGTTGTTGACAAGTTAGGACCACTAATTGTGATTGTTTTCAAACAAATGCTATTGTTCTACGGCACGAGAGCGTTAGAAGTTTTTAGTTTTTTTTAAGTAGATTGATAGTGAGCGTTATTTTATATTGTTAGTCATCAATTTGAGGATCATAGAACATTTTTTTTGATCCACAAAACTTGTCAAAGTAAAAAGTGTGGAATTATCAAATGTTGGTCTCCAGGCTGTCATGAAGTTCCTGTTACTGCAGAAGAAAATACACACATATATAATGAAAATAATTTAAATAATTAACCTTCCTGGCGTTAAGGACGAGTCTGACTCATCCATAAAAAACTAGCTAGCAACGGTAAGGACAAGTCAGGCTCATCCTGCAGTTAAAAATACTCACCTGCGGCATCGCTGGTGTGCGGGATCCCTCGCCGGCATCTCACGGCTTCCCTGCAATCTCATTTCTGAATTCTCAGCGATCCCCGGCAGCGATCTCTGTACTTCTGCTTTGCAGCTTCCTGCCCTGCCCATAGCAGCAAACATTGATGCCCTGTTCACAGTGGTCAGTTGCGTTGCAGAATAATTCTGCATGTCAGCTCACTGCTTATACAATTCTATGGGTCTTTTCACAGTAACCAATCGCGCTATTCTAACTTGCTGCATGCAGGCTTTGAATTAAAGTCGATGTCCAGTCTTCATTGCAGTTCACACACATTTTAACACGTGCATTATGCAACAATTGTACCTTCAAAACAATTTACATTATACCATCCAAACAATACATTTGAGGAAATGAATAGATACAGCTGAAAATGCTCAAATAACTGGATTGTCCAGTGTGTGGTATGTTACACCCTGCTACTGCGAGTACTTCAACAAGCAGAACAAAGGAGCACTGGACAAGCAGGCAGTGAAACCATACCATTTTACATGTGATCACTGATCATTTCATTAAAAGAAAACTTCAGCCTAAACAAACATACTGTCATTAAGTTACATTTGTTATGTTAAAAGATTGCTAATATAATCTCTTATCCACCCTGTTTTAAAAGAACAGGCAAATGTTTGTGATTTCAGGGGGGCAGCCATCTTTTTGGTTGAAAGGAGGTGAACGGGAGCATGAGACACAGTTCCAACTGTTCTGTGTCCTGATAACCCCTCCCAAAGTTCTAATGCTGTGAAAATGTTAAAGAAACACCAAGCCTTTTCATTGCTACTAAGTAGATTGTTTGTCTGGAGGTTCACTTTAATCCCAAACCTGTGAGAATAAAAAATGCAAAAGACAGATAGTGACCTCAGAGGGAAAGCTCTGGATGATCCAGAGGCTTCTCCGATTCTCTTGCAGCTAACTGCTGAGACCCTCTTCTTCATGGCTGCGCTCTTGTTCGTGTAGGAGCATGGCAGCCCGCATGTGTGCAGTAGTATGGAGCCAAGAGTACACAGAGGAAAAAGCTGTGCACGAGCGGCTCCATGCTACCGTGCAGTTGCGGGCTGTCATTGCGCCTGAGCTCATACTTTGATGAGAGTGCGGCTGATGGAACATATTCGACAAGCCCTTGTCAAAAATGTTCAGGGGGACCTATGACAGGTTCGGCAGAGGTGAGGAGGGCGGGGAAGGCCTCGGAATTGCAGAGGCTTCTCTCTACTGTAGGAAGTATCTCCCTTTTCTTACTCACAGGTACACTTTAAAATAAACAAATTCTTATGAAAATATTTGAAAGCCACTATCAACAATAATGTGATGAGGGGGTAAAGGTGTGTAGATCACCACACAGAAAAATTGATTGCATCTTACCTTTCACTACTGGAATGGACAGAATTTAGACCTTCACTTAAAGGTGTACTTACTTTTGTTGCCAAAGGCATAGACATTGTGTGTGTTGAGTTATTTTGATGGGGCAGCAAATTTACACTGTTATACAAGCTGGACTACTTTACATTGTATCAAAGCGTCATATCTTCAGTCTCATGAAAACATATCATAAAATATTTACAAAAATTTGAGAGGTGCACTTGCGATTGTGAGATGCTGTATAGCAACAACCCTTAAAAGGATGTGCCTGCATTTCCTTTGTCTCATCTTCACTGTTAGAGTCAATGCCCCAGTGCTATAAATCCAAAACTTAGCGCCATAAATCCCAAACTTTTGGCTCGATAGAGTAGGACCGATGCTCAGTTCTTCCTGATATAGGGTAAAAAAAAACAAAAAAAAAACTTGTGTGTGGCTGAGACAAACACTGCTAACAGCAGGGAAGAGAAAAGTTCAACAGGCAGAAGCAGGGCTGTGAAGTCGGGTGTTGGTGATTTCATAAACTGAGGAGTTGGGTGAATTTTTTTACCAAATCCAAAGCCCTGGTAAGTATTCGCTTAAGGAGTCGGAGTCGCAGCAATTTTGGGTACCTGGAGTCAGGTTGGAGTGGAAGTCGGTAGTTTCATAAACTGAGGAGTTGGAGTTGAATGGTTTTTGTACCGACTCCACAGCCCTGGGCAGAAGGCATCATGTTTTAGGAACTTCCAAAGACTCTTCTTCAAGAACCAGGGCTGTGGAGTCGGTCCAAAAATCCACCGACTCAGACTCCTCAGTTTAGGATTCCACCGACTCAGACTCCTCTAATTTGCATATTACAATTTTGTTGATTAACAGTATGTAACGTGAAATTCGTCTCTTAAATGCCAACGCTTAGGAATTTTACAAGACAACTGAAGTGAGAAGGATATGTAGACTACTATATTTATTCCCTTTAGACTAAAACTAGTCCTTGGTAAGAGTACTTGTAAAAAGGTACAGACCAGAACAAAGAACATCTATCAGGCCCTAGGCAATGTAACTGTGGGTACATGTAAGAATGATGTGCAGGTACTCTGCAGGGGAATGAGGAGATTCTTCCTCTATTACACATTCTTCATGCACAATCTGAACAAGGTTTATGGATGATAGACAACACCTCTGTGTTCAATGTGCACAACATTCTCAGTGAATTCCCTGCAGCTCTGTGGGGAGAGCATATGTAGAGTATAGTACTACTGTGTACCAAAGTAAACCTGAGACAGATGAAATTAACGTTTTATACATACCTGGGGCTTCCTCCAGCCCCCTTCAGGCTAATCAGTCCCTCGCTGTCCTCCTCCGTCACCTGGATCATCTGCTATGAGTCCAGGTACTTGAGCCAGTCTGGTGTAGTGCGCATGCACACACTCCGCCGCCAGGAGCGTACTACACCTGCGCAGCACTATTGCGCAGGTGCAGAATGCTCCTGGCTGTGGAATTGGCACGTAGCCAGACTGCTCTGACTGGCTGAATTACCTGGACTCATAGCAGAAGAGCCAGGTGGTGGAGGAGGACAGCGAGGGACTGATTAGCCTGAAGGGATTTGGAAGAAGCCCCAGGTGTGTATAACACTTTTCTTTTCATCTGTCTCAGGTACCCTTTAATTTGTAGTCACCAAACCAAATTTTAACAACATATCAAATTATTTGATTTCATGAGCAAAGAGAGTGCATACATTTGCACAAACCAGCAACAATGCAGAATTATTTCCATCTCATTGACCATCTCTATTAGTGACACGGCTACACATCAGGCTTTATACTTACAGCATAGATGTTATTTCGTACATATAAGAGATTCCTGTGTACACATCATATATACTGTACAGTCACAATCAGATGTGTGCATCTGACTTTAAAAATACGGGGCCTGCTTTATTGAAGCAGCACAAGTAACTAATTTTGATTGGTTTATTTCATTTTTGTGGACTGAGCACAGCTATTACTGTATATATACATTATTTTTAATGACTATTATCTGAGAAATAGAACATTTTATCATATTTTCTATTTTAATTAGTTACAAATTCATTAGGAGTCGGTGCATTTTTTCCCAACTGCGACTCCGACTCCAGGCACCCAAAATTGCTCCGACTCCACAGGCCTCTCAAGAACAGAGGTCAATTATTGGTGATCCAACACATCAGATCACTTACAAGTTTCTCAACAACTTTTGTGAATGTTCCTTTTAGCCGAGAGAATTTTGAAGCCTGTATGTACGTACCTCAAAGCGTACACGTTCTTATAAACATTCTGACAACCCATTCACTACTGTTCATGGCACTGTGCGGAAATGCAAACCCACAATCTCTCCTGTAGCAGGTTTCAAAAACACATTGTTAAAATCGCATTTGATGTGAATTATGTATTGAAATGTACTGCATGTGCTTTGTCTGGACATGTGGCATTGTATGCAAAACTGCATAGAAAAACTGCCCCGTGTATGCAGAAAGATTTAGGGAGGGTCCACACTTTAGTGCGAAAAACACAAATGAAAAACTATTCAGTTTTTTGCATGCATTGTTGCATAAAAAAAAAATGTGCATTCATATGCAGTTTCTTCTTTTTTATTTTTTCTGAAGCTAATGGGAATTTGCATGTGATGTGAAAATTTATGCTGCAAGAATTGCATTTTTTTGTCCATGCGAAGAAAACGTGTACACAATTTTGTTAATTTTATTAGAAGTGCGAGTTTCCACTGACTTTCATTAGATGTGCAGCAAAGAGGTTTTTGCACATTTGCAATTCGCATGCAAATTTAAATAAGTGTGAACTCTGCCTTAAAGCCAATATTTACCTTCCCTGGCTCCAGGGCAGTAACAGCTTTCGGATTGGGCTCAGGCGGAAATAGCCAAGCCCGTTCGAGGCCGCTCTACGGCACAGGTGCGGGTGGACCTGATCGGGCTCAGCTATTTCTACCTGAGCCCAATCAGAAAGCGGCTACTGCGCTGGATAGCGGTAGGTAAATATTTACCTCTCCGGTATTCCAGGGCTGCCAGCGCTGGACCAGAGGGATAGAGGTGGATGGGGGAAGCCTCATTAGGCAAGTTTCATTTTACAGACCTTCTTTAAAGAAGACTTGTAACAAAGTGCCCCGGGAGGTACTTACCTCGGGAGGAGGAAGCCTCTGGAGCCTATTGAGGCTTCCCGGTCCTCCTTCGTCCCACGATGGTCTCGCTATTTCTGCCTTAGCCCATCGGGGAGCTGCTACTGCGCCGAAGTCGGGGAAGGTAAATATTGCGCTATTGCGCCTGCGCCACAGCTTGACAAATTGTGGTTTTGGAGGGTCCCAGTGAGACAACTGTGGGTCAGAGGGGGACAGGGAAGCCTCAATAGGATCCAGAGGCTTCCCCCTCCCGAGGCACTTTTTTTTTTTTGTTACAGAGTCTCTTTAAAGAGGAACCATAACAGCATATAGCAGAATGCAGTAAATTATTCAGGATACCCACTTTTATGTTATATATCCTGGTTTCAACCTAAAAATACTTCCTATAGCTAAATATCACTGTATATTGGTATGTAGTTCTTCCCAACCACTGAGGCTTTGCTTAGGCTGTTTATCATGTGGAATCCCTCCCCCCCCCCCCCCCAAGCATTCTTGCAGACCAGAGAGGTTTTCTTCTGGCTTTAGAACTCTCAGTGAGGGCTGGGGCACACCGAGCGGCTTATTGAGCGTTTCTGCAGCTGCTTGGCCAATCTCAATGGGGTGATTCACATCAGAGCGGGAAGCGTTTTGCTGAAACGTATCCTCCCGGGGTGAGGCATTTTTTGGATTGCGGAGGCATTTCTGCCTCCAATGTAAAGTATAGGAAAAACGCAAACCGCTCTGAAAAACGGCAGTTCAGTAACAGCTTTACTGTAACAATATCTGAAATCTACTACACCAAAAACGCTTCACAAAACCGCAAAATGCTAGCTGAAACGCTACAGAAAAATAAGAAAAAGCGTTTCAAAATCTGCTAGCATTTTGCGGATCTTCTAGCGGGTTTTGGTGTGCACCAGGCCTATATGAGCATACTGCAGGGATCACCCGTCAGTACTAAAGATCTTACAATGGGCAAACACTGACTAAATAATTATAAAATAACATTGTAAAGCAATTTTATTTATTAGGTTATTTTAACTTGGGGAATGGAGCAGAAGCAGATATACACACACCTGGCTGGATGCAAATCAGTAAAAACCTGTATTTGCATACTGCTTACTAAGATCACTACATGGAGCTATTATGAAATCAGACTCTGCGTTTTCTGTATTATGCTGTCTGACTATCTGGATTTTCCATGGAGAACAATTGAGGCTTGTGTCTTGTACAGGTAAACCATAAACCAGACAATCCCCTCGGTAAGGTGAGGAAAACACAGCAACGCGGATCACCACAGAGCTACACTAAGTTCCTGAAACAAGCTGAAGGTAAACACGTCAGTTGTAGTGAGCGCAGATTTAATAGACGCCTTCTTCTGTGTACACATGCATTATCTATATACAGCTAGGCATGCACACACACACCAAATTTGAATAAAGAGCATGCTTTGCTTGTAGCAATTCTGTTGATGTGGAAAACCAGGTTATAGCAGATGAGATGGAAAGAGCGATCTCCATAGCAACGATACAGCTCTTAAAAATAGAGGGGGAAGGGAGACTCGTCTTTTGCTAAAGGCCCCAGTAAACAATTTGAAGTCAGATTTTTAAAGCTTAAGGGTATTGCTGTGACAGCACATATGTAATCCCCCCTGTTCAGTCAGCGACAATGTACTCTGGAGCACATACAAAGCAGGTTACAGGTGAAAGGAAGCAGTGCTCATCAACTTCATCACTATTATGTGCTCTATAGTAGCTCCGGGAGCCTGGGAAATATCCTCTGCTCAGCATTTCAGACCAAGTACCCTAGAACTATGGAGGTTACTGGCCAGTAACTAGCTTTTATTTTTCTAAGACAATTTGTGTTTCAAAATTACCGATAAACAAACTTCTTGAGGTGTTCCTCCTCAGATGCAGAAAGTCAATTCTTCTGTATAGAGCTCTGCACTCCTAGAAAATCCCCCAATTACAATCCTGACCGTACTATTATTAGAATTACCTTAAAGCACACACATATCCTAAGCTGAAAACCGCAAAAACGGCTAGTGCCGACTAGTTTACCATTGCTCTGTATAAGGCTCGGTTCCTACTTAAAGTACTTAAGTAGGATCATTATCCATCCCGGACACAACAAGAAAAAGAAGCGGAGTCGAACAGACAAATGCGAGGGGGAACTGAGCCTTACTGCTCACTATCCTGCACTGGAGAATTGCCATACAGTTGTGAATTTATGACCTGCCCCCGCCTAGGTGCAAGATTGCTTTTAAAATATTATGCTGGCTCTTGGTGATGTTTAGGGGTGATCTAGGTAGCTCTTCGACCCCCCCCCCCCCCCATATCCCACATCTGTCTCCACCTTCCTCCTCCTCTTCCCTTTGTAATAAAATCTCAGCGCGAGGAGGCAAGCAAGCATAAATAAACATATTTGCTCATATCTGATCAGCTGCTCCATAACCTGGAAGTGCTCTCTTACCGGCTGTGGGTCCTGTAAGTGTGTGATGTAGATCAGGAGCTCTGTGCTCTGATCTTAATTACTGACGGGAGACAACAAATGTCTCATCAGAGCCCAGGTACCTCTAAAGAGGATCTGTCGCTATCATTTACTGTCTGTCACACATAGGAGATGAATAGTGGCCAGTGATGTCACTTCCTGCAGTGGTGGAGGAACTCCTACAAGTGTCTGCTGGTTTTACAGCAGCTGTGAGATTATGCGACACAAACTTTTTATTTTATTTTAAATCTACCACATTACATAGTTGTAATTTTCCAAATGGACTATAACAAGTATTAACAATACAAGCAAAAATATAGATGTAGACAATGTAGCCTATCCCATTAGAAGCTCTTCAAACAGGTATGGTACAAAGGTCATTAAAGAGACTCCGTAACAAAAATTGCATCCTGTTTTTTATCATCCTACAAGTTCCAAAAGCTATTCTAATGTGTTCTGGCTTACTGCAGCACTTTGTACTATTACAGTCTCTGTAATAAATCAACTTATCTCTCTCTTGTCAGACTTGTCAGCCTGTGTCTGGAAGGCTGCCAAGTTCTTCAGTGTTGTGGTTCTGCTATGAACTCCCCCTTCCAGGCCCCTATATGCACACTGCCTGTGTGTTATTTAGATTAGAGCAGCTTCTCTCATCTTTTACAAGCTGGATAAATCGTCCTCTGATCTGGCTGGGCTTTCACATAGTGAGGAATTACAGACAAGGGCAAAGCTGTTTGCAGGAAGAAAAGAGCAGCCTGAAACTTCAGTGCATGAGAGATGCAGGGGGAAAGAAACACACAAATGATCTCTTGAGATTCAAAAGGAAGGCTGTATACAGCCTGCTTGTGTATGGATGTATTTTCTATGTGTGGACATACTGTACATCAACCTACTTCCTGTTTTGGTGGCCATTTTGTTTGTTTATAAACAAACTTTTTAAAACTGTTTTTAACCACTTTTAATGCGGCGGGGAGCGGCGAAATTGTGACAGAGGGTAATAGGAGATGTCCCCTAACGCACTGGTATGTTTACTTTTGTGTGATTTTAACAATACAGATTCTCTTTAAGGAATGTCCTGCCACATTTCATGCTCAAAAATCTACTTAGTCTGAAAGATAATAAATGAGAATTGTCTTGGCCAGCAAGTCTAGCAGGAAGATGTTGGTCTCATTTCCAGGGCATCTCTCGTATATTTGCAAATTGACAACTAGATCAAGAGACACATAAAAGAACAATGAAAGTAGTGAAGGTGCCCATGCGCTTATCAATTTTCCAATTCAATTCTAGGCAGATTGGATCGATCTGCTTGGAATAGATTCCCCTAAAGATGTGACCAAATATTGAAGGCCCTTTCACACTGAGGTGGTGCAGTAAATTTACAGCACCCCACCGCAGCCTAATGCCAGTCTATGGGGGAGTTCACCCTCCCCACGTTGCGCTACACTGCGCCAGAAGTGCCCTATCTAATACGCTTTAATACCTATGTAACCACCCGGCTCCTGCAACGTCCTGCGTCGGACCGGAAGTGATGCAAGTCTATGGAGACCCGTGAACTTTTAAAAAATACCCGCCACAATTATCTGCGTTGTGCATGTGCGGAAGCGTATTTTAGAAATACGCTTCTGCGCACGTCATCGATTGCTGAACAGGAAGTGAGCGTCACTTCCTGCTTGGCCGGATATCAGACAGGGAAAACAGCATAGTAACGAAGTATTCTCCAAAGGCCTGTTTCTGGCGGTGAGGCCAATATGCAGTGTGAAGCCGGCCTCATGCTTTGGAAAAGGTAATTGTGTACTGCTTCTGACAGGACCTTTTTATTTCTTAGCAGTACAATACAAGAACATGGACTTGCAAGAGCTGAGGGGGAAGTTGTAATGTGCTAACACGATTTACGGACCACACAGAATTGCTATTCATGCTGTCATCAGCTTCCTGGAAAACCCTAAGTCTGGTTCCCAACTAAAAATAGGTAATCTACAAATAAAACAAGTATAGACCTCTATCAGATATAGGACCAACAGCCAAAACTTCATATACATGAATGAAAATCTGGTGAACCATATACTTCTATTGCTTGAATAATGTTTTGAACATGGATTTACAAAGAGGGTACAAAAGAAAATAAAATGACTGTCTGAATCTCTTGTACTCTAAAGCATGTGGGAATTCAGAGCTGAACGAAAAACCCACAGGAAAGAACTCTATGAAATCTCAGGAAGAAGATTTATGGAATAGACCTAGCTTATACGCTTTTTATAAGTAAAGAAAATATTGGTGCAGAAGGATATGTTACACTGGTATTACTGACAAGATGCCTCTCACAGTACCTGCTGATGCTACATGGGCTCCACACATCAAAGGACCTTATGAGTTTTTGTTATCGCTGGATCTGGATAATCCTGAAAGCACCTTTGAAATTTCTTTCAACAAAGAAGCCTTTACATTTTAAGCTTGCAGACAAGTGACCCTAGCATAGCCACAGATACTAGGGCCAATGTAGGCAGTAACCAGTCTGGCAGGGAGCTTGCTCTGAAGGTACAAAAAGAGCTCTTCGAAATAATTAACAAAAAACTCAAGGACTCCATTCAGGCAGTGTCCCACTGGAATTCCACTGCATTATAAGCAGTTATTTTATAGCTGTCTGGGAATACCCATACATATGTAAGGTGATCCCTTTGACAAGTAGTATGTTTTGATTTAAAAGAAAAATAGTATGATGCTAGTCTTCTTTAGGGGACCCTGCAGGAAACCTCATAGGGGACAATTCTCCAAAGCACCCTTTACAGAACGATGCGTTGAGATTGGTCAAATAGCGTGGCTGTATTTTAGTACCATTTATCTCAGGGCTTCTTATCCATGAGCAGCTGAAAGGTGGTGAATTCACCTCCTATCTGCTGCTCCTGTCCATCGACTGGGGCGCTTGTCAGAACGGGCAGTGGACTGGCACCCCGCCCCATGAAGTTGCATCTGACCATGGCGGTTGCCGTGCTCAGACATGACATGAGACTGTTCTTTGCAACCGGGTAATGCCGCAACGCACCAGTGCTCGACACACACATTGTTTTACAACTGTTGCCATTCAGCTGCATTTTATTTGCGCCCGAATGGCAGTCGTGGGTGGCAGACGGGACTCTGAACTACTCGACAAGTGAGCAGTTCAGATGTCCATGGAAAAGTGTCCCCAAACCTGTTTGAGAGAGTGCTGTCCACCCAATAGCGTTAGCACAATTTCCTAATGAGGTTTCTGGCTTTGTGCCCTAAACTAGACTAGCACCAAAAGTACAGTAACTATAAAAATTAGAGCTCTCTATGTACACTTACAGTAAATTATTCTTCAAATGCTTTATTACACCCCAAGGCCTAAAATGACCCTTGTTACCCAGAATGTGAGGCCTAGACACCCGTCAAAGTATGGTCTGTTTAGGACACTATGGCTGCTCTCTTTGCTGGCAGGACCAATTTCTATACTATGCTCTTCATTAAAGTCAATGGGAGGCTTGTATACAAGGCAAATAAAAAAATCTTCTGAAGATCTCCGATGTCCGACCGACGCCAAGTACATTGTTCAACTACTCACTCCACCTACCAGAAGCTGCTCCATTGTTTGCAGCACACCCTCCCCACTACATAGCAACAGATGTGTCTCTACCGCGACCCCAGACTATTGCTCAAGGGAACAAAACACTGATCTGTTCAGGGAATAGTCACTGTGCAGAGGAAACTGGAACAAAAGTGAAGCAATAGTTAAACGCAACCAATCAAAAGCCTTTCTAATTGCTGTGGGCAATTGTTGCACATTTGCTACAGTTTCTGTGTACAAGTATTGAAATATCAGCCCTTAATGCGCTTTTGATACATTAAACCTAAAGCCACAAAATAAGTAGCTCTGCAACACAAACATTTTTTTGAGACAAAAAACTTTGATCTTATATTTTTATTTCTTTTACAAGGTGATTAGGGCCTTCAAAGTAGTGCTGAAATCTAATGATTTTATACCACTGATCTAAAATCAACAGACACAAGTTACCCAGATCTGTCTTCATTAAAGCATACCCGAGGTGACATGCGACATGATGAGATAGACATGGGTATGTACAGTGCCTAGCACACAAATAACTGTGCTGTGTTCCTTTTTTTTTCTCTCTGCCTGAAAGAGTTAAATATCAGGTATGTCAGTGGCTGACTCAGTCCTGACTCAGACAGGAAGTGACTACAGTGTGACCCTCACTTATAAGAAATTCCAACTATGATCACTTTACTAGCAGAAAATGGCTTCTAAGAGAAGGAAAGAGTCAACAGTTCATAAATTTTAGCTCTGGCATACTTCAATGAATGTGTCATTGAGCAAAAACAATAAGAGTCAAAACTTAAAAAGTAGATTTAAACATAAGATAAAAACTGTAGAATATCTTAAAAAGTTATTTTTAGGAGAAGGAAGATAGATAACATTGTTTAATCAATTAGTTTATTTTCGCCTCAGGTGTCCTTTAACAGGCTTGAAGAACTTCTAGTGTATAAAATGTAATTTCTCTCTAATAAGATAACATTTTCTGGAGTCGAACATATTAACAGATTTTTTCCTTCCTCCGTGGGGAAGGAGACACCCCCTTTGTATTCTGTGGGCTGTTTCACAAGAGACAGATTTTCAGACAACTGTTCCAAAAGATTGTTTTGATCTGTACATCTTTGCAGATTCGTGGTAATGAAATTTTAGCCTGACAGTCACTTCAGTCACGAAGAATTTACTCTCCTGCGTATTCTAGCCCTCAGATCAGGACTCCTCCCAGCTATATTATTTGTACCGGTTCAATATCTAAACCGTAAGCACATACAACTATGTACAAGAATATAATCATCTTACCATGGTAACGGGAATATTCATAATTACTCTTTCTAGGAACAGGATTCAGTCTAACAGTTCAGCTCCGTATTTTTACATTTTCGCAATTAAAAATGTTGTTTTTCGTATCTACTATTTTAAATGAGGCTTGATCTCAAGTTCTAAAGGTGCTTTGGTTAAATCCTCGAAGACCAAGCCTAAATGTAAGGTAGAATACTACTTTTTCTGACTGTCTTAAGGGTTTTGAAAAATCTATGTTTAAGAGAGTCTGTAAAAAAAGAGTTTAAAAAAAAAAAAAAAAAAAAGAAGTAAAATGGACTGCACTGGTATTACATTTTTTATGATTTATCCAGTGTTTCTGTGGAAAAACATTCTAAGGACAGGTACATGTCCACAAACCGTTCCATGTCCTGGTTAACAAAGTCGTAAAACTCAAAATTCTGAGGAAGAGACCAAAACAAACAAAAAAACCTTCACTAGAAAAACCTTTTATTTAATAAGAGCTTCCTGAACCAGGCCATCAACCTGAGCTGGTCAACTTTACTTGAGAGATGAAATACTGTTCCCTGGCTCAGAAAACCACAGACCTCCAAAATAATTTAGAAATCTGCTAATGAAAATGGCGATGACCAAGCTTACTTGGCCAAAACTGACTGATCAGAATAATCTTCATCTGCTCCAGAAGGACCTTCTTCATAACTCTGCCCTTAAGACTTAAAAGTGGAAAAGCATACCTGTAAATTCTAGTCAACAACTGAGCCAAGGCTTTGATCACCTCTGAACTCTCTCAAGTATTTAGAGAGCACATAGGAAGATTTTCTGGTGGCAAAGAGATCTACTTCTGGTGTTTCCCACTCATCATATTTGGTGTAAGAATAAAGGATTTAGTCTCCACCTTCCCTGAAGAAGCCCCTGACGTTAGGATGAACTGCTGAAATGTAAAGGATTGATTTTTCAGTTGGTAAAAATAAATAAATAATCATTTGCATTCAAATCTCACCTGCTCCAGCTGCCGTGACTGTCTAGATCAGGGGTCCCCAAACGTTTTGGGTCGAGTGCCGGGTCAACATACTTCAGACTGCTGGGGGGCCGGAGTATACCTAAAATGCGGGCCAGACAGTGAAGCATACCAGGTGACAACCTGCAGTCCAATTGGACAGCAGTGCCAACTGATGTGGAATTTGATTGGAAACCAGCAAATTACTGCTTTCTGGCTTCCATGTGGATGGGTGGTGCCAGCACTGCTGTTCTATATTCGGACCACCAATATTTAAAGATGCAGCTGACCACATCAACAAGTAATACATTTTGTGTGTGGGGGCCGGTAAAAAAGCCTCAGGGGGCCACATTCGGCCTGCGGGCCTTAGTTTGAGGACCACTGGTCTAGATGCTCACTTTCACGTTCGGTGCTTGTGTGATGTCACACGTCCTATACACGGCAACCACATGGGGCACTCATGCTAAAGCAGCAGACAAGACAAGGAGCAGCTGGGCAGCCTGGGCAGCTGGAACCGGTGAGATTTGAATGCATAGGCACTGGGAGAAGGAGGCAAGCGGCCAGGTGGTGGAGACTGCGTCACATGGTCGAAACTCAAGAGATTTTATGCTGAAAATCGATTGAGAATCGACCTAAGGTGTATGGGCAGCCAACAGATCTCCCTCTGATCAGATTCCATCACAGAGAGATCTGTCCATACATTGCTAGATGTATGGGCACTTTAACAGGAAGAGATATCTGATGCAGCAGGTATTTTTTCTTCTTTTTTTAAGCCCAATCTACACGATACGATTCTTTGTACGATTCAATTACGATTCTATTTACGATTCAATTAAATCCAACATGTCCGATCCTGATTCGATTCGATTCAATTCGATTTGCAATTGCAAAACAATGGCAAATCAAATTAAATCGAATCAAATCCTGATCGGACATGTTGGATTTAATCGGATCGTAAATAGAATCGTAATCGAATCGTACAAAGAATCGTATCGTGTAGATGGGGCTTTAGTGTGCTACTGATACAACATATTTATAAGAAAATGCTTTTTTATATAACATTAAAGTAATATTTTATTAAATGAATATAAAATGATGCTTCAGCTGGGGCTTTAACCTCAACAAAACCTATATTATAATATTCTAATGGCTATCTCCATTATGTTGAATTTAGTATTGCTTTCAGACTGTCTCTATTATCTATAATACAGCCGCTGATTTGCTAAAGCCAATGTACTATCAAGATCACTCTCTACAGTTTACATACTGCAACTAAGGAAAAAAAATCTCTTACAGAACAGTCTACTGTGCTGCCTCCCATCCTCTGTTACCTCTCTTACTATAAAAAGAAAAGATTTGCAGGTGACTAATCTCACAACACTTGGCTATATGTCCTCATACATTATTCATCCATTTCTGCTGCTTGAACCATAGTTGGCAGTTACTATAACCATCTGCTCCAGATTGTAGATTCTTGGTCACTCAGAGTGAGTGGACAGCTGCCCAGTTTTTTTACCTGTATCAGTCACCCCCTGCCTCCCCACGGTTTTGTAAAAAGTAAAGTTAAAGAGACTCTATAACAAAATTTTCATCCATATTTCTTCTATCCTATAAGTTCCTATAGCTGTTCTAATGTGCTCTGTCTAACTGCAGCCTTTCCTATTTGCACAGTGGCTGTATTATCTCTGTTATATGATCTAATCTTCTCTCCTCTGTCGGGCTGAGGCAGTCAGGCTGGAATGTGCTGTGCTGCTTGTGATTGGCTAGAAGCTATACACACCCCCTCCAGGCCCCCTGCACACTCTGTATGACTCACACTTGTAAGAACTCTCAGCCTATTGCTTGCTATGTCTTGTTTGTAAACACTGCCCAAAACTGGCAATTACAAGCCAGGATTGCAGCAGGAAGTGGCAGAAACAGCACAGAGGGGCCCAGGAGAACATAATGAATAGAATGGCAGTGTTCTCCCCAGAATTATTTTCCAGCCGGGTGGCATGAAATAGTAGCCGGGTGGCATGAAAAAGCAGCCGGGTGGGTAGAGATGAAAATGCAGGGAAACTCTGCTTACAGCATAGGAGGTGGTGAGAAGGTGAGCCAATGACAGCCGGGTGGTCACCAAATCTAGCCGGGTGGAGCACCCAGCTAAAAGAGCCTGGGGAGAACACTGGAATGGTATGCTTTTTATTGTAAAAATGTTATAGTACAGATTCTCTTTAAGCCCAAACCAAGGCAGAGACAAAGCTTACATCATGAAGTATACATTTGCTCTTGTGAACATAACCGTGTTCTTTGACTCAAAGTTTCAAACAATTTGCACAAGGTTTCTACGGTTTCTTAAAGATTACGGCGGCCCATTCACATTAAGTGCATTGTTCCGTAATTTTCCACAACGTGAAACACATTAGAGCTGAGAGTTTATGTTACTCGGTGGGCTATTTCACAACTAATGTGCTTTGAGTTTGCAGTAACAAAACAAAGGAAAAAACAAAAGCCTGACAGCCTGCCGTATCTTTTGGCAACGGGCATGTTTTCGCATCTAGTTTATTTGATGTGGTCCAACACTTTTTTACCTACAGGTGAAACTCGAAAAATCTGAATATTGTGCTAAGTCCTTTTATTTTAGTAATTCAACTTCAAAAGTTAACCTAATACATGAAATGGCATATCTCGCTTAGCATGTAATGAGTCTAAGCCTTTATTTGTTATAATTTTGATTATTATGGCTTAAAGCTCATGAGGGTTCAATATTCAAGGCTCAAAGTGTCAGATTCTAATCAGCTAATGAATCCAAAACACTTGCAAAGGGTTCCTATTTCATATATTACTTTTACCTTTGAAGTGGAATTACTGAAATAAATGGACTTTTGCACAATGTTCTATTTTTTTGAGTTTCACCTGTGTATGAACACACTATAGATCAATAGTCAGTTCATAAACGTACAGAGGTAGTGCCCGACTTACGAACGACCCGCCAATACGAACGGCATGGATTCTGTGTTTCCATTAGAACAAGTCAAAAACATTTTTTTTTTCAAATTGGACTTTTAGTTTTTGAGAATATCGATTTTAAAAAATTCAAAGAAAAAATGGCTTTTAAACTTATATAAACAGGTACAAAAGGCAGAGGTGACACAGAGGGGGACACAGGAGGCACAGAGGTACAGGTGACAGAGAGGGCACAATGTTCCGACTTAAGAACAGATCCAGGTTAAGAACAAACCTACAGTCCCTATCTCTTTCTTTACACTTTGTGATATGCAAGGAGGTTACCTCAGCATCTGCTGGAGTCTGGACTGTCTAATGCAGACCACATTGTGTTTGGGAACATCACATGTCCTGCCTATCCTGATCCTGCCCGGGTGCCCCCCTGTAAACTCCTCTTACATTTTGGTCACCGTCATGGAAGACATAAAGGGGTGGCAGCGGTACTGGCACTTGTACTAATGTTACATACGGAAGTCCACACATGCGTGACACACATCAGTCAATGGCTGGCCCTTGCCATGGATGTGGATCACCTTATGCAGTTACAGGGTGTACATAATAAAAGGGCGCCTGGAAATTTGGGTGCTCAGGAAAGCAGATAACAGAATATCAATAAATTTACCAATATTCATTATTCAGTATTCTACTATTAAAATGTAACGAAGGATCGTAAAGTTATCAATATTAAAGGACCACTATAGCAAAAAATGTAGGCAGTTAAAATCTGACAGAACCGACAGGTTTTGGGCCAGTCCAACTCATCATAGGGGATTCTGAGGGCCCTTTTACACTTAATCAGTTGCTATGCGTTAGTGTGCTTTAGTGAGCGTTGGTATGCGTTTTTTCCATAGCAGTGCATTGGGAAGAAGATTTCAGTTAAAAGGCGTTAAGTGTGAAAGGCGCCATAGGAAAACATGGGACTTACTTTGAAAATCAGTTTTCTTTCCGTTTTAACTGAGAGCAACTGATTAAGTGTAAAAGGACCCTAAGGGCCCGTTTCCACTAGGGCGGTTTCGGCGGCGATTCTGCAGTGTTTCCCCGCACATGATTCGCACTGGGAAACTCTGCCATAGGGGATGACGGGGCCGCGGTGAAATCGCTTGTGGGAGCGATTCGCCCGGAACCCCTCGCAGAATTTGCGGCGGAGGCTGCGAATCCCATAGCCGTGCATCAAACAGAACTCTCCCCACTGACATCTAACCCTGTCCGTCCACCCCCTGCACAGACACCCTTCCTGATGCCAAACCCCCCCTCCCCCTAACACTTTACCCGACAACTAACCTTAACAAACCCCCCACCCCCATGCTTAACCTTAACCACACAGCCCTCATGCTTAATCTTAACCACCACCTCACCACTCCCTGCAAAAACAAAAAAATCATTAATTTGGTCCCCCGATAAACATTGGGCTCCCAAATTTCCCCTCAATACCGTTAATTCTGCGGGTGCCTACAGGGGCGCCCAAACGTCCACTGCTAGTGGGCGCACAAATTCAGGGCTGTGGAGTCGGAGTCGTGGAGTCGGGCAATTTTGGGTGCCTGGAGTCGGAGTCGGGAAAAAATGCACCGACTCCGACTCCTAATGAATTTGTAACTGTAATTAAAATAGAAAATATGATAAAATGTTCTATTTCTCAGATAATAGTCATTAAAAATAATGTATATATACAGTATATATACAGTAATAGCTGTGCTTAGTCCACACAAATGAAATAAACCAATCAAAATTAGTTACTTGTGCTGCTTCAATAAAGCAGTCCACGTATTTTTAAGGTCAGATATACATATCTGATTGTGACTGTATATATGCTGTGTACACAGGAATCTCTTATATATACTAAATAACATCTATGCTGTAAGAATAAAGCCTGATGTGTAGCTGTGTCACTAATAGAGATGGGCAATGAGATGGAAATAATTCTGCACTGATGCTGATTTATGCAAATGTATGCACTCCCTTTGCTGATGAAATCAAATAATTTGATATGTTGTTAAATTAGGTTTAGTGACTGCAAATTAAAGGGTACCTGAGACGGATGAAAAGTAAAGTTTTATACATACCTGGGGCTTCCTCCAGCCCCCTTCAGGCTAATCAGTCCCTCGCTGTCCTCCACCACCTGGATCTTCTGCTATGAGTCCTGGTAATTCAGCCAGTCAGCGCTGTCCGGCTGCATGCCGCTCCCACAGCCAGGAACATTCTGCACCTGCGCAATAGTGCTGCACAGGTGTAGTATGCTCCTGGGGGTGGAGTGTGTGCATGCGCACTACACCCGACTGGCTCAAGTACCTGGACTCATAGCAGAAGATCCAGGTGGTGGAGGAGGACAACAAAGGGACGGATTATCCTGAAGGCAGCTGGAGGAAGCCCCAGGTATGTATAAAACTTTAATTTCATCTGTCTCAGGTTTACTTTGTTACACAGTAGTACTATACTCTACATATGCACTCCCCACAGAACTGCAGGGAATCCACTGAGAATGCTGTGCACATTGAACACAGTGGTGTTGTCTGTTTACAATCTCCTTATTCACCTGCAGAGTACCTGCACATCATTCTTACATGTACCCACACTTACATTGCCTAGGGCCTGATAGATGTTCTTTGTTCCGGTTTGTACCTTTTACAAGTACTCTTACCAAGGAATAGTTTTAGTCTAAAGGGAATAAATATAGTAGTCTACATATCCTTCTCACTTCAGTTGTCTTGTAAAATTCCTAAGCGTTGGCAGTTAAGAGACGAATTTCACGTTACATACTTTTAATCAACAAAATTGTAATATGCAAATTAGAGGAGTCGGAGTCGGTGGAATCCTAAACTGAGGAGTCGGAGTCGGTGGGTTTTTGGACCGACTCCACAGCCCTGCACAAATTTCCGGCTACCGTTGCAATATGCAGCAACAGGGTGCGGATGTACGGCACTATTCAACTGTCTGTGGCAACTAGCCGTTAGTATGTCCCTTAAAACCACCCACACATGCATGCATACAAGCGCACAGACAGGACATTTTTTCTTTTCTTTCTTAAAAGCATATTTTCTTCTTAAACACACAAGAAAATTCCAGATTTATTAAACCGTAATTAAATGGTATAATTAAATAAAATAACCAAAAGAAAGGCCCATTTGTCCTAAACTTGTTTGGATAGACTCATAACTGCCCAAGATATTTAAACTCAAGCTAACGCATAGCAAGAGTGTAAAAATGGGCCTGGTCTTCAAGTGGTTAAATCTAACAGAACAGAATAGGCGATTTTAAAAACATACAAATCGCTTTAGAGCCTTTCTTCATAGTTTCCAAAACAAAAATGTAAGCAGAGTGAATAATGGCAGGTCCTGCGCGTGGGGCCAGAATTAGACCTTGCTTTGCCAAATACCCCGGTGACCAGTAGACTTCACGGACAGGATACAGTTTTGTCAAGTGATTACAAGCTGCTGCATATGACAATTTGTGAAAGAGAAACATGTCATCACCTTCTCAGTCTGGGACTGAAGTCTGCCAAATCTGATTGTTTGGAGATCTACACATAGTATACAAGCATGCAGCAGCGTAGCTAAAGAGCTATACACCCTACCCCAGGTAAAATTTTACATTAGGGTCCCCCTCATTCTATACATTACAATTGATAGGAGCTCCAAAACCTGCAAAGCAGAGCTGAAGTGTCAGGTATAAGCGGGGTGGGAGCAGTATGTTAATAATTACCAATATTCAAAGCATCTAAAGAAGTGAAGTGGTGGGCAGCACGGTGGCGTAGTGGTTAGCGCTCTCGCCTTGTATCGCTGGGTCCCCGGTTCAAATCCCAGCCAAGTCAACATCTGCAAGGAGTTTATATGTTCTCCCTGTGTTTGAGTGGGTTTCCTCCGGGCACTCCGGTTTCCTCCCATATCCCCAAAAAAACATACAGATAAGTTAATTGGCTTCCTCCTAAAATTGGCCCTAGACTACAATACATACACTACACGATATAGACATATGACTATGGTAGGGACTAGATTGTGAGCTCCTCCGAAGGACAGTTAAATACAAGACTATATATACTATGTACAGCGCTGCGGAAGATGTCAGTGCTATATAAATACTAAATAATAATAATAAAAAATAATAATGAAGTGATCATTATCCCCATAGCACTAAAAGGGAAGAGCTAAAACACCAGTTGAAAAAGGAACTGTAGGGACCCGGGTGAGGTCACAACTTGGGATGATCAATGAGATGCAAATATTTCCGAGTTTATGCAAATTTATGTACAGTACATTTTTAGGCACATACCGTGTTTCCCCGAAAATAAGACACTGTCTTATATTAATTTTTGCTCTAAAAGATGTGCTAGGGCTTATTTTCAGATGATGCTTATCACACAACAGATCAGGAGGGCTGGCTCCAACAAAAACACAAATTGCCTGACACATATATAGGACTGCGTAGAACTCACATTATACTGCTGCTCTCCTGCATTCAGGCTTTGTATTGAGCGTGACTTGCTGGTGTCATGTGGGCTGCTGCCTAGCTAGGGCTTAAATTTGGAGGATGTCTTACATTTCAAGCATTCTTGAAATTCCTGCTAGGTTTTATTCTCAGGGGATGTCTTACTTTAGGGGAAACACGGTATATGCAGCTTGGAAATGGACCAATCAAGTCCCACCCAGGTTTAAATTGATTGGTCCATTTTCAAGCTGCGTATATGTGCATAAAAATGTACATAGATTTGCATAAACTAGGAAACATTTGAATCTCATTGATCATCCCTAGTCACAACCTCTGCATCCCCTATTGCTATGCCACTGCAAATATGATAGGAAAGCCTCCAAGCTCCAGGTTCTGAAAAGGGAACTTCAGCCTTAAACATACTGTCATTAAGTACATTAGTTATGTTAATTAAAATAAATTGGTAATATAATCTCTTACCCACCCTGTTTTAAAAGAACAAGCAACTGTTTGTGATTTCATGGCGGCAGCCATCTTTTTCATGTGGGCAGTCATCTTTTTGGTTGAAAGGAGGTGACAGGGAGCGTGAGACACAGTTCCAACTGTCCTGTGTGCTGACCACCCCTCCCAGCTGCACGCGCTAGGCTTCAAATCTCGAATTCAAAATTAAAAAAAAAAAACAGAACAAGAACAACATCATCAAAAATTCCATCATGCTTCGCATAGCATCAGAGGAAAAATGCCCGGGCAGTTTTCTTCTGTGCGGCTAAAAATGAGGCTTGGGTAAAAAAAACAAAGTTCTGATGATGTGAAACACCAAGCCTTTTCAATGCTGCTGAGCAGATTTTTAGTCTGGAGGTTCACTTTAATCTGCCAGACAAATGTTTTTTCAGGTAATATGTTGAAACTGAGCTAACTGTGACATATTTCAGCATTCATGTGATCACAATGCACATACCATGAGATAGATCCCAGAAGCCCTTGCCGACTTTGTTGTGAAAATTGTAGTTCAGTCTGATTCTTTTTTTGTTTTGCTATAAATCATGTCATTCACCTGGAAGAAGTATGCAGATAAGACCATATAAAAGTCTAATTCTGTGTACACATGATGCAATGTCCCGTCAGATCGACTGTTACTCTGACAGAAAGCTGGATTTTGTGTACATGTCCACACTGCTCCTGATCGATAGCGGGATCAATTTTCTGATGGGAATGATCCAGTTATTAATCAGAAACAGATTGGACATGTCTGGGATATTCGGTTCGATTTGATAGGATGGGAGGTTGTATCGTGTGTACCCAGCATAAGACTGGATGCGGATTTGTTCCAGGTGAGGCGTACATATTCTAACGGCGTCGGGGAGTTTGGCGCAGGAGGATCTGAATGATTATTTTTGGTGTGGAACTTTAAAATAAGTGCAATTGCTGAAAAAATGCTGCAGGCAGCACTTTTACGTTTTTGAAAAGGAATAGTTAACTTGTAACAAACATGTAAAGAAGGACACGTGCATTATCTGCTTCACCTACATCCCTCATGAAGCATTAGCAGCCCCTCTCTCTCCTCACACCTTTCACAAATACATCTGCCACCATTTCACAGCCTTGTCAGACAGTAAAGATAAGGCTGGCAGTTCAAATGGCATTTTTATTTTCTACATACAAACTATTAAAACTATGCTTCATAGAACGTCAGAGCTCTCAGGCAGGGAAGTGTTCAGGATGATAAAGGGTACTTCAGCCGTGCGCAAGTTCCAGCAAGTGTAATCACACACGGACGTTATCTCATAGGGTCTCTGCTGACAAGACCTATGTGTAAGTTCCAAGCTCTCCCTCTTTCTATACACAAAAAATGTTCCTCACGCTCTGCTCTGGGCCACTTGTCCAGTCACTTTCTATCACAAGAAATGAAAAAGGAGGTGGAAGTTATTAGAATTCATGTATATAGTGCTGACATTTTCTGCAGTGGTTACAGAGTATGGTGGCAATTCACATCGCTAACCAGCCCTCAGAAAAGCTCACAAGAAGATGTCTCTACTACAGTCTAAAAGTCATACATCAGGCTATGTATGGGCAGATCGACCATGAGACAGATCTCTCTGATAAAATCTGATTAGAGAGATCTTTTGACTGTCCAAGCACTGCAGACTGATATCTGATGGATTTCAGCACAAAATTATCCAAAATTGGCCTAGTGCCGCCCACCTGCTTGGCTGCCCCCCTCCCCCCCCCAAGTGTAAAATGTACCCTGGTGCCCTGCTCTGTTAATTCTCACCTGCTGGCGTGATTTCCAGCACCATCCCCATTACTGTGAGTGCCTGTACCACATGGTGCCGGGCACTTGTGGTAACGGGGGGGGTGACGTCAGAGGATGTCAGGAGTCGTGCCAGCAGGACAGGCTGCGTCCTCCTCCTGCTGTCCCTGTGTCCGTGCTTTTGCGTACCACGCAAGCGCGGCACGCGGGCGGACTTTAGAGGAGGCGGTGGATGGGGCCAGGGGCAGGGCGTGGCATGCCATCGGCAGTGACGGGCGGGGGGTTGTAAGGGTGGCCTAGAGCCAGTTATTGTAAAGGTTTAGGTCTAGTGTATGTATAAACGTAAAGTGTGTGGTAATCTGCATTTGGGTGTGCAGACACCAGCCACCTATCTACAGGGTAACAGCAGCAAACAGAAATGTTTTATAGTCTAATAGATCATCCCCTCAACAACATTCATTTGGTAAATTGACTGCTAGAGCAGGAAAGTGCTGCACAACTGTAATCTATGCTACCTGTACTCCCCATGTAAACTGATTGGTATTTTCTTCAAAAACACTGAATGTAAATGCGTACATTCAGCTTCCTGCAATGAGGCAGTCACACAGTTTTGTTTTCTTTAAATAAAAGGCTTTACGAGATGATTTGTTCAGCAGAGGTGCTCTGTAATTAGCCAAACCATTGTGCAGGCACTTGAGGCTTCTGCGGCAGGCACAGTGGGATTTAACATATAAATAACCAGGAGAGAAAACATGTTTATTTGATTTAAATGAAAAAAATACAGGAAAATTGTACTGCCAGGACAATAATAGGTTGTTGTATAAAATCACCCTCATCTGACAAAGGTAATAAACGTTCTCATGTTCTCTGGTGGCAGAGGGCATGCAAAGCAGACGGGAACGTGCCATTGAGAGAAAGAAAGGTTTAAAGCTGAATTTCAGCCAAAGACCCAACGTGTGGCATTCTCCGCAAACTATACTCAAGAGCAGTGATTGAGAACTTTCAGGCCCCTGTCTAAATTCAGTTATACGGTTTATTGGTTCAGATGGATAATGCATACAAGACACAGTGGATGGATACCTCTTGCTAATTCAAAAGGGTAGTCTGCACTGATACGGTGTTTTAGCCGGTTTAAAGTGAACCCTAAAGTGTACCAGAGATGGCACACTAGTGCTTACTTATGCTTACCTGGGGCTTCCTCCAGCCCTATGGGCATCATGGCTTCCCTCGCCATTCTCTTCAGCCCCCCCGTTCTGGCCCTATGACTCCCGGTAATCCGCCAGACCTGGGCTTCCTCAGGTGCGTGCCCGCCCCCCCCCCCCGGAGCGTTCTGCACCTGTGCAGTACTACTGCAGTGGCAGAATGCTCCAGGTGACGGGTGCGCAACGAGGCGTGTGCACGGCCGTGCTGCGCATGCACAGAAGATAGCGACTGCCCAGATTCCCGAGAGTCATAGCGGCATAACATAAAATCTATTACCACACAAAAAAAAAAATGTAGCAGAACACCAAACCGTTTAACACAGCACTTTGTTCTTCAGTGGAAAAATCCTTGCTTCAGTGGAAAGCTTCTGGCCGCATCCGAAGAGGTGATAACATTCTCTTTTGTTTACATTCCTTTGTCAGCTACATTTAGTAAACATTAGAAAACTGCCAGAACGGAGCTGTACTAAACTGAGAAGCAGAAAGAGCTGAGAAGTGATCACTAGATAGATTTTAATATTTAAATACAGCAGCTATGCAATAAAATGCAATGGCTGCTTTCAGAGCACATAAACTGTACTTTGGGAATTTGAAAACAGACAAGATTACTTGTGCACAAAAGCAAATATGATAACTATATGGGTAATAAAAAGTAGGAAAACACATTTGTATTGAATGTTATATAGAGTTTTTTTACCACTTTAAGTGAAAATAAACTAACAGTAGAGATGGCCCGAACGGTTCGCCGGTGAACTGATTAGCGCGAACATCGGTGGTTCGCGTTTAAGGTGAACTGAGAACTTTTTTCCAGAAAAGTTTGGGTTAGCACTTTTTCCATAGACTTTAATGCCCGCCGACTTTAGCGGTTAATAGCAAAGTCCCCTTACATAGTAGAAACACCAAATTTGCAGGGTATGTAGAGGGGGACAGTGACTACAAGAGGAAAAACATTTTTCAAAAAGACCTTACAGTTTTTGAGAAAATAGATTTTAGAATTCTCCTTCTGACAGTGGGAAATGTAAACGCCCGCCGACTTTAGCGGTTAATAGCAAAGCCCCCTTAAAAGCTAAAAACACCAAATTGCTGGAAATGTTAAGAACAGTGGTAACAAGAGGAACATTTTTTTTTAAAAAGACCTTATACCTCTTTTCCCTCTTGTGGTCACTGAAAAAAACCCTTGAAACATCTAGACCCCTTGAAACATCTTTTCCATCACTTTTGTGGCCAGCATAAGTGTTTCTAGTTTTCAAAGTTCGCCTCCCCATTGAAGTCTATTGCGGTTTGCAAAAGTTCGCACAAACCAAACTTTTGAGGAAGTTCGAGTCTGAGGTTCGCGAACCGAAAATCGGAGGTTCGAGCCATCTCTAACAACTGTATCCATCATAGCTGTGGAGTTAGTACACAAATCCTTTGAACCCAACTCCGACTCCTCAGTTTATAATCATTTCAACTCCCCTATTTGCATATAACTCTCTTGTTGATGGAAACTATATAACATTAAAGTGTCAAACTTAGAAATTTTAAATCTTCTGGTATATTAAGATGGCATAGGCTTTTGGTAACAGAAGGTTCCTGGCCAGGAAGCTGACACTCTACCCTGTCAGTTATCCCGCTTCCCATTGCCAACATGAATGCCTCAGCATGTTGTCTGTATAATAAGATGCACCAGTGCCCCATATCAGCCGGGTTTCAGCATGTAGCCTGCCACCTTGCAGAAAGGCCTCTACCTTTTTTATATCTTATATAGAAAAGGCCGAGGCCATTTTCTGCAAGGGAGGCAGATGTATGCACCGGAATCCAAATGATACAGAGTTCCAGTAAATCTTATTAAACAAACAATGTGTTGGGAAATTCTAACTTAAAGAGGAACTCCAGTGAAAATAATGTAATAAAGTGCTTAATTTTTACAATAATTATGTATAAAGGATTTAGTCAGTGTTTACCTATTGTAAAATCTTTTAAATCCCTGATTTAAATTCTGACTTATTACATGGTGACATTTTTACTGTGGGCAGGTGATGTAGCTGCTGCATATTTTTTTGGCAGTTGGAAACAGCTGTAAACAGCTATTTCCCACAATGTAACAGGGTTCACAGACAGGAAACTGCCAGGAGTACGTACTCAAGAGTTTCTTGTGGGAGGGGTTTCACCACAATATCAGTCATACAGCACCCCCTGATGGTCTGTTTGTGAAAAATAATCGATTTCTCATGTAAAAGGGGGCATCAGCTACTGATTGGGATAAAGTTCAATTCTTGGTCGGAGTTTCTCTTTATGAGTTGTGTACCTCTGCATTTTATGTCCACCAGAGATTCATTTTAACCGCCCTGATTATTTCCAGATTTAAAGCCTAAAAGCCGTGCAATTTTTTTTCACAAGCTTTTATATCCTAAAAACAAGAAAAAAAAACATACCACAGAGAGATCTGCAGCAGCTCCTGCATACAACTCAGGCTCGGGATTACCGCTCTGAGCTGCGGATTTCCGTCCAGAGCCTGACTCAGGTTTACCGCTAAGGAGGTAACTAAACTTATATAGATTTAGAGTAGCTGTTAAATAAAACATCAAAACTAGTCCTTGTTAAGTGTACATGTAGAGGGTGCAGACAGGCATAAAGAACATCCATCAGGTCCTAGGCAATCTAACTGTGTGTACATTTAAAGGTGGCCACTAACGATCCTATTTCTAGCGAAAAATCATTTGAGCGATCAGATAACTCTGATCAGATTTGAAATATCGCAATACATTGTTCACTACACCATCAACAAACCAATCTTTGATTCCCATCTATCACAATCGACAAGAAAATCCAAATTTTGGTCAGATTAAAATCCAATTGGATGACTGTTTTTATAATCGTTTGAAATAGATTGTGCCCATCAATGAAGAATATTTACATCTATCCAATCAGAATTATCTGATTACTCGAACAATTTTTTGTAGACATTGGACCATTAGTGGCCATCTTTAGAGTGATGTGCAGGGACTCTGCCAGAAAATGAGGGGATTCTTCCTCTGTTACACATTCTTCATGCGCAATCTGAACCAGGTTTATGGGTAATAGACAACAGCTCTGTGTTCAATGTGCACAACATTCTCAGTGGATTCCTTGCAGCTCTGTGGGGAGAGCATATGTAGAGTATAGTACTACTGTGTAACAATCTGTAGTCACAACCAAAATTTGCATAAACCTACATCAGCACAGAATTATTTGCATCTCATTGACTATCCCTACCAGTGCCACAACCACACATCAGGTTTTCTTCTTACAGCAGACATATTTATTATATATAAAAGATTCCTGTGTAAATATCAGATATACAGATATGTATATCTGACTTTAAAAATATGGTGACTGCTTTATTGCAGCAGCACAAATAACTTGTTTTCTGATTGGTTTATTTCATGTTTTGGACTAAGTACTGCTATATATGAATACATAAGTTATTTATGACTATTAGTTGAGACACAGAATGTTTTGGAGACAAGAGGATCAGACGGCAGGAAAGACAGGCAATAGGAATGGATTTAAAAGCAAAATAAGGCAGCAGCCTTCACAGCACTCCTACTACTACTACTATACAAAACTACCAGGAAAGGGCCTACATATGGATCCAAAATGGTTAAATGATGCTCTGAAGTAGGCCTGAAAGATCAATCCAATTTAAACCGAAATCGCGATCACCAAGATCACAATTTCGGAATCGTCAAAGTGGCAATTATTGCAAGCACATCATTTCCACATAGGGGAAGTTTGAAGAAGTGGCTTCAAAGTTCCCCAAAGTCCCAGCGAGTGCAGCCCGCAGCGTTGGACTTACCTTCCGCACGAGTCCAACGCTGTCCGTCCTTTATTGCCGTCTGCTGGCTCTTGTGCTTGGCACAATTCCAGGTTCCTGTATGTCACGTGACATACAGGAAGTATTCCATGCATTAGAGCCTACAGGAGGCGAAGTGGATAGTCGGGCATTGCTGGACTCGTGCTTGAAGCTATGTCCAGAACGGGTGCTGCTTGGGGGACAGAAGAGGCACAGAGAGACACAGAGACAGAAGAGGCACAGAGAGACACAGAGACAGAGGGGGCACAAAGAGAGACACAGAGAGAAACAGAAATCGTGAATCAAATCAAAATCGCAATTTCAGAGAGAAATCGCTCAATTCAATTTTTTTCCTAAAATCGATCAGGCCTACTCTGAAGCAAACCCAAAACTCTAATCAGATATGGACCAGTCTTTATGCAACGCGGGAGCAGCCCATAAGATATTGCTCAAAGGGCCATATTCAGTAAACTAGTAAATGTGCCATGTACAACGAGCACAAACCCATTTTACAGTTGCCTCTGCAGACTACATAGTGCATTTTGCGCAATCAGCACTACTCCCATTACTTGGGTAAAACACACTAAGCTTGAGCATCACCCAGGCAACAAGTGTTGCATTCATTACACAATGTAGTCTGCAAAACTAATGGCAAACTGCTCTGCATTCCCTGCATGCAGCAACCTTAGAGTTTGCTAAATATGACCCAAAGCCATAACATTAATGCAGTCAGCAACCAAAAGGAAACAAATGGGAGGGGTTGAGCTGCCCCTATGAGATGGGTTCGCAGTCAACGGGCAGAAGCCACCATGCCTACTCAAAGGCAGCCCAAATGAGAGAGAGATGCCAAATGAGCTTGTGTTAATTAAATATTGGTTCATTGAACATCTACTTTTGTATAGACGGGAACGGGAAGGGGAAAAGACAAAAGGGGGAGAGCGCACTCAATTTCAATATGACATAATAAAAAAGCCTCTCCGTGGAGTGTTCTCACCTCTGACAGTGGCTGACTCGCCCGTATGGGTTTGTCAGTGATGAGGCTTTCGTCCCTCTAACAGCCAGGGACGCAGGCTGTGGATGTAATCTTCCTCCGCAGAGTGTCGCCTTAGGTCCACAGGATAGCTCCGTGATCCACACGGGTAGCTCCGTCTTAGTCCTCCTGGATAGCATGGCCGGGCTGGATTGTACTTGTAGTCCTTCCAATGAGAGGGTGGATTAGTGTAAGGTGTGCGGAGTGTTGGAAAGGAGAACAAAGGAGGAGGCAGAAAGCAATGCAACTCTGCTAACTTTGCGCCCAGTGTCCCTGCGCGACAGTCACATTAGCCGCCTCACTTATGATTCAGCGAGAGCGGCGTTCTGGCCGACCGGAAAACACCTGTGCAGCCTCACTGTTGCTGGCACGCTGGCAGAGATGACATTCAGCGCTGCAGCGGCTTGTGGCTTAACGCCCCACAGATAGGTGCTCTGCAATTGCGTTCCAGCAAGGAGTAAATGGAATAGATCTGGCCACTCGCTATAGGTAGTTGCACTGAGCGGCCAGGATTTGTAGAAAACAGTGTGCAGCAGGCTTGCATGCAATAAGCTGACACACAAAGTGTCTAAATGAAAAATAAAAGATTTATTGTCGCAACGCGTCGTTGCGACAATAAATATTTTTTATTTTTAATTTAGACACTGTATGTCTGCTTACTGCATGCAAGCCTGCTGCACACTTTTTTTCTACAAATCCTGGCCTCTGACGGTCTCTCCCCGGTGGCCTTCCCCCTCTTCTACTCTACTCCGGCCTTCCCCCTCTTTTACACTACTCTGGCCTTCCCACTCTTCTTATCTTGGCCTTCCCCCTCTTCTACTCTACTCTGGCCTTCCCCCTCTTCTACTCTGGCCTTCCCCCTCTTCTACTCTACTCTGGCCTTCCCCCTCTTCTACTCTACTCTGGCCTTCCCCCTCTTCTACTCTACTCTGGCCTTCCCCCTCTTCTACACTACTCTGGACTTCCCCCTCTTCTACACTACTCTGGCCTTCCCCCTCTTCTACACTACTCTGGCCTTCCCCCTCTTCTACACTACTCTGGCCTTCCCCCTCTTCTACACTACTCTGGCCTTCCCCCTCTTCTACACTACTCTGGCCTTCCCCCTCTTCTACACTAATCTACCCTCTCATTGGGAGGACTGCAAGTACAATCCAGCCCGGCCATCCTATCCAGGAGGACTAAGACTGAGCTACCTGTGTGGATCACGGAGTATCCTGTGGACCTAAGGAGACACCCTGCGGAGGAAGATGACATCCACAGCCTGCGTCCCTGGCTTTTAGAGGGACGAAAGCCTCATACGGGCGAGTCAGCCACTGTCAGAGGTGAGAACACTCCACGGAGAGGCTTTTTTATTATGTCATATTGAAATGGAGTGCGCTCTCCCCCTTTTGTCTTTTCCCCCTCCCCGTTCCAGTCTATACAGATGTTCATACAACCTCAGTGAGAGGCCCCTACAGAGCAGCACCACGCATCCATCCTTAAACCCCTTTGTACCGGTTTTACAGTACTAATCCAGATCGTTCCTCCTATAATAATAGGAGTAAATAAATACCCTTCAGTATATAGGATAATGTTCCTTAAAATTTGGCATTTACTGGCACAGAATCCAAAAACAGTCTACAAATAGATATGACCTTACACGTTCATGATCAATGGTACACTCTCTACTCAGACACGGGACAGAAAGAAGTTTCCTTAACAGAAAACTTGGTGAGGGTTTTTTTCCTACCTTGGGCATATTTTTTCTTTTATATGTCTGTGAAATTGTTTTTATTTTTTTTGCCCGTGGACTGCTTTGGTAAACATTGTATTAATGCAAACTAAATGAAAGGAACCAGTTTGAGGGCTGGGACACACCGAGCGGGTTTTTTTGGCGGTTTTCCAAAACCGCAAAATGCTAGCTAAAACGCTACAGAAAAATAAGAAAAAGCGTTTCAAAATCTCCTAGCATTTTGCGGATCTGCTAGCGGATTTTGGTGTGCACCAGGCCTTAGTTGCCAGAGTCTGTCCTTGGAAAATTAAGTAAATGGTGGGACATGCACTACTCGGTCAATATACATCAAAGACAATTATATTTCCAAAAACATATCAAATTGTATGAATTGATGAAAGAATGAATAAATAAATAAATCTTTAAAAAATACATGGGATGGAGGATTACAGCTGCCCAGAATCCCCCCTCAGGCCAGGGCTGGTGCTCTGTCTGGGGACAGGCACAAGTTAAGACACCAGAATATCTGCAGGCATCCTAAAGCTTACAGCCCCCCCCCCACTACAGTTGACTTTGCATTGAGCAGCAGCGTGTGTACAGAGCATGGAGCAGCTCTGGGGAACTTAGAGTCAGGTATGAGCTGCTGTGTGAATCCTTCACTTTCCCCTTCATTACTAATGTCAGCTGTTCTCATTATTATATGTATCCAAACTGCTCCTAATCGATCCCGTTGTCGATCGGGAGCAGATCGAACATTTAGGAAATAATCGTCAGATTCTGTCAGTCGGATGGGAAATTGCATTTTGTGTATCCAGCATGATGTCCTACCACATTACTATACTGTATTGTGCGTGGCTGAGGGAGACCTTTCAAGAATTTTCCCCTTGAAAATCCTGGGGTTGCCCCTGAACGCATCCCTGCTAAATAGGATGTAAGAGTTAGTTGTACAGCAAATGATGGCTTCAGTAAAAACATCAAAATAGACCTCAACACAAAATCCTGCTGATGATAGCAGTGAGAATTTGGCATGATATATGCCCAGCTAGTGAACAATATTCCTGTCGGATGAGAATACAGTCAGCTCCAGCCTAGCTTTATTCAGGCAGACAACCCTGCTGACAAACCCGAGCATCAAGCATATAGTTTACTTTGAAGTGACAGCTGTTTGTTTTTCCTCAGCATGGTATAATAAAGCAAGAAAGTACACTCCACTGACTGACACAGCAAAGCTGAAACTACTTGAGCAATACAATCTAAAGTTCCAAAGACCTTCAGGCAACATCTTTCTGCGAATTGTTGATTTCCTGTCTAACAAGTACAATGAATGATCGTTCAATTGCTTCAAGATAAGATTCTACTAAACAGAAAATCCATTACTCTTGAGAAAAAAAAAACTATTTTGTTTAGCTCAGCTCTACACAGTGCTAGGCCTAATAACCAATAATAATTTCAGTTTGCTTTCTTGTTTTTTCATTGTAGTGTATATAGGGTTGCCCTGACTATCTACATTGTCTTCATTATGCTTTTAATTTTGATCAGAGACTTTCCATTTTGTCTTAACATACACACCTTTTGACTTCTATCGCTTATCAGGACCTGATCCCCTAGGACCTCGCTGGCTGGCCTGTACAGACTTACGTCAGCTATGTAGCCAACTACACATTCTGTTGCTATGTGGGGAGGCAGAGGGATGATGGAGCGCCATGTGCGTGACATTACGCTGTGGGCAGGGGAGCAGCGCACAGAATGCGGTCAGCTATCCCGGGGGCAGGTTGAAGGGCGCTGTACCCCCGCCTGACCATTGGCTGAGGCGGGGTTTCCCTTTCAGCTTAGATCCCCTGATCTAGCCTGTCAACTTGTTTTTCTAGAAAGGGCCGGCTCACATGGGCTTTTGGTGGTTTCACTTTTAGTTGATGCAAAAAACATCTCTTCAAAGGAGCAGAGAAGCGACTGAAAACAGTTTCCGTTGTTCGGTAAATGCGTCACGTTTTGAGCCCCCTCTAGGGAAACACTGAATTGTTGAACATAGCCAAGCTGAAGGGATCAAGCACAGGATTTATGCAAGCGAGAAGCAAAAGACAGTATCATTGTTTGAAAAACACTGTCCATTCATTTGAATTGAGTGTCTTCAGCAACGAACACCGCGACCACACGTTTCATGCCCATGTGAACTGGCCCGAAAGTTGGCCACTAACAGTCCAATTTCTAGCGAAAAATCATTCGAGCGACCAGATTGGATTGGTTGTAAATAATCTCCATTGATGGGCACAATCTATTACAAATGATTATAAAAAAACAGTCAGCCAATTGGATTTTCATCAAACCAAAATTTGGATTTACTTGTTGGTTGTGATAGATCGGAAGCAAAGATTGGATTGTCCTCCTAAATGGCAATATTCACCCCTTGCCCTCACAAAGTATATGCAATCAGGCAACCAGGTAAACAGACAAACAAAATCTCTAAAGGTGTTGAACATGAAGGACATCAGATGGAGAATAGATGGATGTGAGCCAGCTTAGAAAATAAAATCATTGCTGGCTGTATACCACGCCCTCTTATCTGCTACAGTGTACCTGGAAAGTATCCACAGCGCATCACTTTTTCCAAATTTGGTTATTTAGCAGCCTTATTCCAAAATGGATCAAATTTCCTTAGAATTCTACACACAACACCCCATAATGTCAATGTAACGATCGGTGTAACACAGAGAGGGTCTGATTACCGGTGAACTGCAGTATCACCGAGAATACAGAATATACCCGATTATTGATGATCTGCAGTATCACCGATAATCAGATATATCTACTAACCTCTGGACACCAGAGAGATGCGAGTGTTGGTGCAACAGTAATACTTTGAGTACTGAACCTCAGGAGAAGGTACAGAAGCAGTAAGGAGTACTGCACAGAAGTATGTTCCTTCCGTTGGCCTAGACTCTCCCGGAGGAGGGGCTAGGCTGAGAGTAGGAAGGACAGAGCGTGAGTGACACCAGTGAGAGGGTGTCACTAACAGGTCTGGGAACTGCCTCTAACAGTAAGGCCAGTTCTCTAGGTCGGGCAAGCCAGGTCATTAACACACAGACAGATAAGGTACAGATTCAGGAGACAGATATGGAATCCAATGAACAGGCAGGGTTTGGCAACGGAGTATCAGAATAGCAAGGTACAGAATCAGGAGGCAAATACAGAGTCCAGGAACGAGCAGAGTTTGGCAACAGGATTTCAGAAATAGCAAGATACAGAATCAGAGTTCAGAGGAATAGTCAGGCAGGCAAAAGGTCATGACAAATAATACAGTTCAATATTCCTAATGCTAAGGTGTGAGCTCCTTGATCGTCAACACCTTTGGAAACTATGCTAGAACACAGAAACAGACAAGGTCTGAGTGCTACCACGTAGTGATCGCAACGCCAGACACCAGAGAAATGACCAGCACCCAGTATATATACTATAGCGCTCTCCAGCGCCACCCCTAAGTGCTGGACCAATGGAAGGTGGTGAAAATGTCAGCTGACTCTTCTCTGGCTGTCATATAAGCTCTGTCTCTCAGCGCGCGCGCGCGTCCTTCTGAACATGTGTGGACTAGCAGTCCCAGCCACACCAGACATGTTTTGCAATGTATCCGCTGATTCGGGTGCGGGGGCCGCCGCACTGCTCTCCAAGCAAGCGGCGGCTTCCCCGCGTCCAACCACAATGTCAGTAGTATTGCTATGCGCGCAATCCGCCGCATCCAACGCGGACTCCACCGCTCTGCCCATGCGGCACGCGGCGGTTACTTCGCGTTGTGCCGCCATGTTGGACGCGGAAACAGCCGCCTCACTCTGAGCACTTGCGGCGGCTTTTCCGCGTTTCCTCACAGTCAACTTGAAAAAAGTATTCACAGCCTTTGCCATGAAGCTAAAAATTGAGCTCAAGTGAACCCTGTTTCCCCTGATCATGTGAGATGTTCCCGCAGCTTAATTGGAGTCCACCTGTGGTAAATTCAGTTGATTGGACAGGATTTGGAAAAGCACACACCTCTCTATAGAATATCCCACATTTGAATGTTCATGTCAGAGCACAGACCAAGCATGAAGTCAAAGGAACTGTCTGTAGACCGAGACAGGATGGTCTTGAGGCACACATCTGGGGAAGGTTAGAGAAAATTTCTGCTTTAAAGGTCCCAATGAGCACTGTGGTCTCCATCATCCATAAGCAGAAGACATTTAAACCCACCAGGACTCTTTCTAGAGCTGGCCAGCAATCTAAACTGAGCAGGGGAGAAGAGCCTTTGTCATGGAGGTGACAAAGAACCCGATGGTGACTCTGTAAGAGCTCCAGAGGTCCTCTGTGGAGAGAGTAGAACCTTCCAGAAGGACAACCATTTTTGCAGCAATCCACCAAGCAGGCCTGTATGGTACAGTGGCCAGACAGAAGCCACTCCTTAGTAAAAGGCACATGGAAGCCCGCCTGGAGTTCGCCAATAGGCACCCGAAGGACTCTCAGACCATGATAAACAAAATTCTCTGGTCTGATGAAACAAACATCACCAATGCCAGGTGTCACATTTGGAGGAAACCAAGCACCGCTCATCACCAGGCCAATACCATCCCTACAGTGAATCATGGTGGTGGCAGGATCATGCTGTGATTATATTTTTCAGCGGGAGCAACTGGGAGACTAGTCAAGATAAAGGGAAAGATAACTGCAGCAATGTACAGACACATCATGAATGAGAAACCTGATCCAAAGCACTCAAACTTAGACTGGGGCGACGGTTCCTCTTTCTGCAGGGCAACAACCGTAATACAGCTAAGAAATCAAAAAACTGGCTTCAGAACAACTCTGTGAATGTCCTTGAGTGGTCCAGCCAGAGCACAGACTTGAATCTGATTGAACATCTCTGGAGATATCTTAAAATGGGTGTGCATTGAGGCTTTCTATCCAACTTGATGGAACTTGAGAGGTGCTGCAAAGAGGAATGGGCGAACTTGGCCAAGTATAGGTGTGCAAAGCTTGTGGCATATTCAAAAAGACTTAAGGCTGTAATTGCTGCCAAAGGTGCATCAACAAAGTATACAGCAAAGGCTGTGAATACTTATGTACATGTGATTTATCAGGTTTTATTTGGCAAAACCGTCAATAAACTTTTTTTCACGTTGTCATTAAGAGGTGTTGTGTATAGAATTCTGAGGTAAAAATGATTGTAATCCATTTTGGAATAAAGCTGTAACATAACAAGATGTGGAAGTAATGCACTGCAAATACTTCTGGATGCACTGTACTTCAAAAATTCAGGGAACTAGACCTAGTGTGAGCCTGGCCTATCTATTTGTGGCCAACACGACATCTACAGTGGAACTGTATAATGATAAACCTGCTGAGCAGCAGTGTTACTGTTTCAGGGATCAGGTTCAGTAGAGTAAATGAATTGCTGCCGCATCAAGTGTTATCCAGGGACCATGTCACATGCTCAGCCTCTGCAGCCCTCCTGCAGCTTTAACCATCCATGATTCAAGCAAATCTGAAGCAAAAATAAACGTATGAGATAATGAACTGTATGTGTAGTACAGATAACAAATAGAACAATAGTAGCAAAGAAAAAAATTCTCATGTTTTCTACTAGTACAGGAAGAGTTAAAACACTTGAGTTGTTCTCTATGCAAAAGAGCCTCTCTGAACTATTCGACCAGCTGGGTCGAACTCAGGCCTGTTTTCTGAAGAGCTTACCAAGAAACAGTGAGACACAGTTTGAGATAAGGTATTATTGTAGGAAAGTTCTGCTCTGTTTTACAGCTTAAAATACAGAGTGTGGTTTCTAAATCGCAAATGACAGAATGATACAATGTTATAAATAAAGCTATATAACTGAAAATAAAAATGAGACTCTTTTCTTTGCTACTAATGTGCTATCAATTATCTGTACTACACATACTATTCATTATCTCATAAGTTTATTTTTGCTTCAGTGACACTTTAAAGAGGAGCTGTCAGCAATACTATCTCAGCAAAAAAAACCACACACATATGAGTAGATTAATACTTGCTCTACTTACATTACATATGTATTGCAATGTCCACATTTGATTTTAGTGATTTTTCTACAGTAAAAAAAAAAAAATCCTTCCTAGGATTCTCCATCTTTACTTGTTTATTTTGAAGCCAATTCTGATGCAATCTCGTCCCTTACTCTCCTCTTCCCGATTGTGTATGCACTGCCCACCCTCGTCCCACTCTTCAGGCACTTCCACCCAGCTCTGCAATAGAAAGTGCATTGTCTCAGCATGAGAAATATAAGCCAATCAGAAAGGAACAGAGGTGTGGGAGGGGAAAACCGGAGGGAAAGAGGCTTCAGCCAATCAGGCTGCATTAGTTAAGTCTGAAGGGAAAGTAAAGAAGCAAAAAAAAGACAACCCAGCATGCCCTGCAACTTCCTTTGTGCGGCAGATGTACCAAATAAGAGCCACAGAAACTGAGAATGATGTTTTATGGATAAGAAAACTAAGAGTGATTTTTAACTTTAGGATTGCCTGGCTAGCATCCTTATTACTTGCTTACCAGATAAAAATAAAGAATTGATTTTTGATTTTATGCCCGACTGTTACACTTTAAGTGACAGTAACATTGTTGCCTTTGGCCTATGAACTCCCATTCATACAAATGAGAAATACTAGGATATCGTCATTAGCAAAAGAATGAACTGTATTTAGCTGTACCTGACAGTTGGGGAAAATTCCACAGCTGAAGAACAGTCTGCCTACACTGAAAATCTATCATGATATACCGGTAAGTTTCATAAACTCAGTAATTGCAATAATTGCTATAGCATTACTCAGTGAATATTTTATTAGTCATCCCTGATCTTTTCATCTCCATTTATTATGCAAGTACGTAGGAAGACACCGATATACTCTAAGCAGTAAAGAATTCCTTTCACTAAGGACAGGTGAAATCAGTTCTAGCATACACAGCATGTCAGCAGAGATAATTGATAGCAGCCAGTCACTCTCTGAAAGGCCAAATTCACACTAGAATTTGACATTTCCAATCCTATATCGGACTATGTCCCACATTGGCATTTCCAGCATAGGTCCAATGTTGGGCATAGTCCTACATAAGAAAATATGGCTGCCGCTAGGGGATCTGTTGCCGGATAAAATTCACCACATCATCAGCCCCTTTAGATCAAAGCGTTTGACTGCCGCCGTCCCCATTTGGACTCGTGACATAGGACAAACCTCTATGTGGATCAAAGGGTCCAATGAAGTTTGACACTTTGATTCCCTCCAGCACCACGCTGCACAGTGTAATTTCAGAACGATGCTGGAGTCCATGCAATGGGGGTGGAGTTACAGAGCATGAGTATGTGCCACCCCCTCCGCCGAATCACCTGTTCACTCTAGAGTGAGGAGGTAGAGATCCTCCGGATCACGGGTGCTCGGATACCCCTTTTCAAAATCCGAATTGATGCGGATCCGGGTACCCAGATATCCGGATCCGAATCTGAACTTTTTGGTATCCGAGTAAACTCGGATATCCGAACCCAATATCCTGGATATCCGGCCGGATTCGGATATGCGGGTAGAAAACTCTCTCTCTCTCTTTAGGCCTGACTGCCCTTTCTGGTGCTATTCGGATTTC